>NC_050576.1:306033618-306633618 GCF_011100635.1 Trichosurus vulpecula | reverse complement strand
TCTTCTCCTTCAGACAATGCTTTGGGCAAACTCACTTCCTCATGGTTTCCTGGCCCTGCCACAGCATTTCCTATCTCTATGCTTTTGCTCTCATTACTCTTTCTACCTAGATTGCCCTTTTCCTTTCCCTCTCCACTGCCCTGTTCCATTTCACTCACACACTGCCTTCAAGACCCAACTCAGATGCCATCTAAACATCTATTAAGTGCTTGCTATGTTGCAGGCAC
Source organism: Trichosurus vulpecula (assembly GCF_011100635.1). NCBI lineage: Eukaryota > Metazoa > Chordata > Mammalia > Diprotodontia > Phalangeridae > Trichosurus > Trichosurus vulpecula. Next base: position 306,633,391 of record NC_050576.1, on the reverse strand, counting down.
CGTGTTAAGTGCCCGGGACTTAAAGAAAGGCAAAAGACAGCGCTGCTTTTAAGGAGCTTATAGTTTAATGGGAGAGACCACATGCAAGCATCTACTTACAATCAATTATTCCCCTTTCCCCTCCTTTAAAATTCCATAACAATTTGTACCTTTCTTACTGCACTTTCACATGTTAATGTATTATAGTTGGCAGTCTTGTTCAGTACTCCTGAGGTTTACTTACTTAGTCCCAACCAATGGGTTTAGACTCTGATTCCCCCTTAATGCTAATGCCTTCCTCTATTGATCATTTCCAACTTCAGCTTGATATAGCTTGTTTCTAAGTAGTTGTTTGCATGTGGTCTCTCCTGTTAGACTCGGAGCTGCTTAAGAGCAGGGACAGCTTTGCCTTTATTTATATCCTCAGCACTCAGTACAGTTCCTGGCACATAGTAGGCATTTAATAAATGCTTATTGACTGACAGCTGACTGACTGCTCCCTCTACCCCAAGAAAGTATTCATCTTTCCTTGCTAGGTAGTTGCCTAATTACCTACACAACCTAGAAGCATTAGGACGTTTCCCCCAGTGTTCTGCCCCAAAGTCTAGCAATGAAGCGATGAAGTCACATTATCTCAGAAAGAGAGGTGGTGAGAGGGCAGGGAAGGAAGGGAAAGATGGGGAGGAATGGGGAGAGAGAGAAAGGGAGGGAGGGTAGGGAGAGACACACACACACACACACACACACACACACAGAGACAGAGACAGAGATTGTATCTAAAAAAAACAAAATCCAAACTGATAAATAGATAACCATTAGCCCTGCAGATGCCACAGTAACAGTTTCCTCGGATTCTTTTAGTCCCAGAATTGTAAAAAGAATCTCTTCATGTAGGACTTTTTGAAATAATTTTCCATGGCCCACAACTGCTGTCTTCCCCATTTTCTTCCCTCCCCAGAGTTTCTATTTCCTCTCTGCAGTGAGAAATTCCTCCTCAGTTTCTTCATTTGGCTGCTGCCCTCACCTAAACCATCTGGGCTGTGTAGTTATATGCTTTCCCTCCCCTCCTTATCCTCATGAGGGCAGAGACCATTGTTTGTTTGGAGAGACAGTGTGCTCTAACAGCAAGCTTGCTGGACTTTTAAGTGTCCCTTTTGGGTATGCCACTTATTAGTTCCTGACTGAGTCACAGTATCTCTAGATGTGAGCTTTCTTATCTGTAAGCTGGAGGAGTAAGGGCTTTGATGACTGGATCTTCAAGGTCCCTTATAGCAGTAATGCTTTATAATTCTATTCTCTGCTTCCCTAATAAGCTATAGCATGGTGGAGCTAGCTGGGATGTGAACCCATCGAGCAGAATAAGGGAGAAAAGGCAACTTTACAGGGTAAACTCTAGAGAAGGGTTCTTCCTGGACTTCAAAAGAGTTAAGTAGCCTGAAGAAATGACATCTTTGGGGCCTGCCTTATGTTTTTAACTCTCCACTGAAACCTCACCATGTGCTTCCTATTACCCATAGGAATCCCTTTTTAGGATTTAAAGCCCTCTGCCACCTAACCTCATCCTACTTTTCCAACTTTGTTATACATTGCTTCCTTTCATATATACATTACAGTATATACAATATATACATATGTAGTACAGCAAATGAGTCAGTCAATCCACAAGCATTTATTAAGCACCTCCCATATACCAGACACTGGACTAAGCCCTGGGGATACAAGGTCAAAACTGTCTTTCTTACTCAACTTCCCATCTGGACTTCTTTCTCCTTTATGCTTTTGCACAGGCTGTTCCTCCTGCCCTGAATGCATGCCTTCCTTATTCCTGCCTCTTAAGAAAACAGCTTCCTTTGAGGCTTAGCTTAAGCAGTATATTCTACTTGAAGCTTTCCTGGTCCCTGCAAATGTCAGTGCCTTCCTCTCCAAGTCACCTTGTATCTATTTTATTATTGTTGTTTACTCATTTTCAGTCTTGTCCAACTCTCCACGACCCCACTTGGGATTTTCTTGGCAAAGATGCTGGAGTGGTCCGCCATTTCCTTCTTCAGGTCATTTTACAGATGAGGAAACTGAGGCAAACAGGGTTAAATGACTTGCCTGGGGTCATACAGCTAGAGTATGTCTGAGGCTGGTTTTGAACTCATGAAAATGAATCTTGCTGACTCCAGGCATACCACTCTATCTACTGTGCCACTTAGCTGCCCCTAAATACACTTATTTATTTATTTATATTTTTGGCATTCTATCCACTGTCACCTAGCTGCCCTATTTTGTGTATTCTGAGATACACACACACACACACACACACACATGCACTCATGCACTCATGCACACATGCATGTACATACATACCTGTTGTCTTTCTTTGCTTGATTCCTTATCTTTCAAGCACATAGCCCAGTGCTTGGCGCATCCTAGGTTCTTAAAAATGTTTATTGATTGATCGATGTTAGTTTTGGCTTATGGTATTGGATATCATACCTAGTGAGATTCTTTGCGGTGATTAATTTGGTGGCAGAATTACATCACTGTGCCTGTCTCTCATATGTACCAGCTAGGTACCCCAGAATTATGACTTTAAGTTAGGACACTCTATTTCTGGCTCCTGATCATGTTTTTGCAATTTTCTTCTCTCTTACCCTAAAAAAAAGGTAATCTGGTGTTCCTCCCTTCCTTTTATCCCAGACAGGATGAGAATTAACTGTGTATTTCTTTTCTATGTCCCCGTTAAGGAGTATGGCACTTTCATATTCTGATAATAGCTTCCTAAAAAAGTAACATAATGAAGTAGCAGTAGCATCATATGCATGGAAGCCAGATGACCTGAGCTGAAATTTAGGCTTCAATGCTTGCTAGCTGTATGACCTTGAAAAAATCATTTCACCTCTGAGTCTCTTGAAATCATTTCACTTCTTAGTTTCTTCTTCGAAATGGGAATAATAATACTTTAATTACTCATTTCATAGCATCCTTGTGTGAGGCACGATTTTATAAAGTGTTATGTAAACGGGAACAATTAATTTTAAGTGTCTAGGCATGAATACAGACATAATATGATGACAGTATGTAAAGCGACAAAACTAGAATTAGAGTTTTATATCTGAATTATATGCTTTCATTTTTTCTAGTGTCTGTTGAAATTAATTTCATGGATAATTTGCATCTGGTACTTTAAAAAAATGAGGAATGGTTGATGTATACATACCTTTTTTTTTAGTGTGTAAGTTCAAAGCACATAAAAGATGTGCAGTGAGGGCAACAAACAACTGCAAATGGACCACTCTGGCTTCCATTGGGAAAGACATCATTGAGGATGAAGATGGTGTAAGTTTCTACTTTGCCTGTTTTCGATGATTCCTATAGCCAGAATTGCTTGTTTTCTGCATTGGGTAAATAGAATTCAGAATTAAGTGGGGGTAATAATTACTAGATCCAATAAGAATCATTTAATCATCTGCATTGTTTGGGAAACCAAACCTCTTGATTGAGCAATATGTTTGCTCTCATCAAGCATAAGTTTAGTTATAGAATCAGGATGAGGTTATTACTGGTATTAATTTGAGTATTTTTTATTTTTTAGCTTCTTTTCAGCTCTCTCTGAGAATTCTGAGATCTTGAAGGAATAGTTCTCAGAGAAGTTAGCAAAGAAATGTTTTCTGTAGTAGAATAGTGGCATTTGCCCATTTGCTTTTGACTTGAAGGAAAAACAAGACAGTTTTGCACTTTTGCTTCCTTTTAGCCTCTTGCTCTCTGTGCAGGGATGGATTAGCTCTACCCAGGGCAGATTCCAGGATACCAGGCTACTGGGCAGTGCTGAAAAGGCATGGGGCTTTTGTGTGTGGGGGGGTATTTCTAGGAATCATTTATATCTATTATGGAGACAGAAGGTAAAAAAAAAAGAGTTTATAGCTAGCTGCCATTCCTTACTCCCAGCTGCTTCTTATTTAAAAGTGTGCCAAGGAGTTTAGAAACTATGCATTATTAAAGATTTACTGATTTCCTGCCATTCTAACCGAAGCCCAAGATCAAATGTGAAAATGTATAAGAAGCACTTTGCAAACCTTAAACTATGCACCAGCTACCTGTATTTATCTACTTGCTGTCATTTGTTAGAATTTAATACATTGAAACGATCACTTTAAAAATATTTTTAAAATTTAAATACAACGACCTGTATTTATCTGTTATCATCTGTTAGAATTTAAATAGAAATGACCACTTTAAAATATTTTTTTAAATTTAAAGCTAGATTAAGAAAGCATATGCTCTGGATTGAAAAGATAATTGTTTTCATTTTCTTACAACTCTTGCATTTGCACAAATTGCATTTAAATTGAGCTATTTTTTTGAGAAGGGTAATAAAAACGAACTTTAGAAATCTCAGGTTTTCATTTTCAATGCTACTCATTCTGTCCTTGTGAGAGTGGTACTTTTCTCCATGTGTGTATTAGGAAAAGTGCACTATCCAGATTTTTTAATTATGTATACCATTTGTCCAAATTAAATGATTTCTATTTATAAGCACTAATAAAGTAATAGATAACCTACACGATAGCAAAGAATGGATCCTTTTCTCCTTCTTACACACAGGGAGGAAGACTGTAAAATCCTTTCTTGTTTTTGACAGGCATGAAAGCTGACTGTGTGCACATGTGTTTATATGTATGTATCTCTCTTCATGTTCAAAGATAACATTGCTCACTGCAGTGTGTACGTACATGGATATAAACAAAAATACTGGATTAAAGAAGATTTTTTGCTAGAAATATTTGGTGCAGAATATACAAAGTAAAGATTACTTTCTCATGTCTAAAGCAACTGTTCATATGTGAGTGGTTTTGAGTTTGTTTTATCTGTTTCTGTGCTATCTAATTCAGTCTTCCCTCTTCTCCTGTGGCCCACAGATAGCAATGCCTCATCAATGGCTAGAAGGTAACTTGCCTGTCAGTGCCAAATGCGCAGTCTGTGATAAGACTTGTGGCAGCGTCCTACGTCTCCAAGATTGGAAGTGCCTTTGGTGTAAAGCTATGGTAGGCATTTCTTACTGTGGCATACAAAGCTCCTTGGTATCTGTTTTCTTTTTTGTATTACTCTTTGAGTTTTGTTTTCATATTTTCTCATTTCATCTTCGTCATATCTTAAAGTTTGTAAGCAAGACAGAGAACCTAGGGCATGGCTGAGTTGATCATACAGATGCCATGTATATATCATTGTTGCAACAGTTCGTCTAGCAGCTGCTGTGGGGGTGAAAGACCAACATAAGTCCAACAACGGTGACGCTGCCAGCATTAAGGGGTTAACAATCTTATTTCGATCCAACATAAAAATATCATTCACTTAGTTCAGGGGAAAATGTCAGCACCCTGGACTTCAGAGCAAATACAAACAAATTACAAAGATACATTATAAACAGACCAAATACAATTCATAGTTACCAAGAAGGCATCAACATCTGAGTTCAGGAACTGGGGAGCTCATAACAATGGCTGACCCATAGTCATGTGCCACTCCTCCTGTGGCTCAGAGCCCCAAGGAAATAGCTCTGTTCTCACTTTTTATATAGTCTTTGGACATCATCAAGTGTCATCTGAGTGACAAGAACTTAGGTGCGTACTATTGGCTCTGGTCTTAGCAATTCCCCTTAGCACCCTGGGGGCTTAATGCCTACATAGGTTTAGCACCTAGTAGGTAGGGGTTTGGGCCTGGGGCTTTGCACCTAGAAAGACTCAATCAAATACAATTAATTTATCATTCTAAAACAGTAATTGATATTACAATTATGTAGAGTTGCCCTTTACCATCTAAAGCCCTTATAAATAGGCTTCCCTGTTATGGATCATATGTTTCATATGGACATAGATTATCCTTTGTATTAAGGAGTTTTTCTTCTACTCCAATTCTGATCTGATAACATATGATGGTAAGAGGGGTAATCCTGGGTTCTCAAAGACCTATACCAATGGGAAGACAAGTCATGCTAGGTGCAGTCATCCTGGAAAGACTTAAATTCCTAGAACAGATTGTACTTGTCAGATAACCATTCTAAATTAATAGAGAGCTGTAACCAGAGTGTGTATAGCAAGTGATGATTTTTTTTTTTACCACAACAATTTTTTAATAGTATTTTATTTTTTTTCAACTCATTTTTGTAAAATTTTGAGTTCCAAATTTTCCTTCCTCCCTCTCATTTCCCCTCCCCAAGAGAGCAAGCAATCTGATATAGGTGATACATGTGCAATCATATTAAACATATTTCCACATTAGTCATGTTGTACCACAACAATTCTTGAAAAAATCTACAGAGGCATGAAGGGCTTATGATTTCTGTATCATGTATGTTTGCTGTATTGGGAGTTTCCAAAGAATCTTAGAATGAAAACCTTTGCTATAGCTAGGTATGGTGATTTGCTTTTTTCAAGCATGCTTTTAGATTTTAATGTGATACTTTTGAAATAAAAAATTTGGTGCTGTAAATGTAGCTGTAAAAAATACATGTAAAAATCTGGATTACTTTTATTTTTGTTATCACAGCTTCCCTCAAAATATTCCTTTCCTTGTACATCAGTTTCCTCCAGTAACCACTGGTATTGTTTGTTATTTTTCAATGTTTTACACAAATTAGAATGAAATGGTATAATATTCCAGGTATTTGACGCCACAATTATAGCTCTGAGTTGTGGAGACTCTATGTCTATTGCTAATTTAAAAGCCTGGCTCAAACAGCATGCACATAATTATAAGCATTTGTTGCATTGAGGATTTTTTTTCTTTGTTGCAATGGAGAATTCAATCTGAAAGTGATGGCAGGGTAGGAGGCGTTTCAAAAAAAGGACTGATGGGAAAATAAAAAAAGAATATCTTAAAGGCTGCTGTTCTTAGATAGACACACACACACACACACACACACACACACACGCACACACACGCACACACATGCACACCCACACACCCGCCACACCCTTGATCTCTGGGGACCTTGTATACAAACTCTTTTAAACCACACAAGTCTTATTAACTAAGTTAGCACTTAAGTATCTAAGGCCTGGTTTTAAGTGATTAGAGTTATTTTTTGTCTTCATCTCATGAAATATTGTTTGTTTTCTCAGTATTAGCAGCCATCCCCTAATCCTTTTTTGTTTTCTGTCTTGGGAATTTTATTTAGTGCATCAGGTCTGTTTATCTTGCAGATCATTAAACTGTGACCTATAGGTTAAGCATCTGGCTTGGCATAATGTAGTGAATATGGGGTGTTTTCAAAGTCTTAGTGAAGTTTTAAGGTAAGCCTTGGGGAGAGGGGGTTCCTTATATAGCAGATACTGAAAAAGGGATGCTAATTACTAAATTATTGGTCCTTTAGCAGCTATGATTTGATATTGAGTGGGATGCCCTTGAACTAGAATCTTATTACAAATGATTAGGCCTTTTGTGATGTATGCTCACCTATGTTTGTAATATAAATTATTAGTTGTTAGGGAATTGAATCTTTTTCACTGGTATTTAACCAACTTCATTTGTTATTAGGTACACACTGCCTGCAAAGATTTGTTTCCTTATAAATGTCCGCTTGACCAATGTAAGGTGTCTATCATACCCCCGATTGCACTGAACAGCATAGATTCTGATGGTACGTAATAGTATAAGTAATGAGTGTTCTTGACATATAATTATTGTGCATATGTATATTTTTGTTTAATGCACACAATTGCCGTTATTTATTCCAAAATTAGTTTCTCTGTCCTTTCATTTAAACCATTTAAGAAAATGATCTGTAAATTATGAATTGATAGAAGCATTACAGTTCTAAATTTCCATTGCTTTTCTGTGAAATTTTCATATGTATTATTTGTTACTGTATTCATTTTAATAGTTAAAATAAGATCATTATTGATTATTGCCAAAAAAGAACTATGGAAAAACCTGACTGCATGAGTTTGGAGGTAATTTTTAACTTAGATTATGAAGTATTGTACAATCTCCATCATAATTCTCTTTTAAGAATGGTAATAAATACGAAATATAGAATTAAGTGCCTTTGTTCTTTATAACATGGGGAATAGAAAATATTAGTAACCACTTGCATTAAACCTTAAATATGTTATATAATTATGTTTTGTTTTCTGACTGGAACTGTTGTTCCATGGGTGTAGGGTACATCTGATTGAGGAAACTCCCTGTACCAATGCAACTTCTGGGGGGCACTGAGAGGTTATAGAACTTACCCAGTCACATGGCCAGTATGTATCAGAGGTAGAACTCGAATCCAGGGCTTCCTAATTTTGAGGCTTGTTCTCTATGCACCATGCTGCCTACACACCCACACACCCACACACCCACACCCACACCCACACACACACACACACACACACACACACACACACATATACACACACAGATACACATACATATATACACACACATACATATATATGTACATATACATATATATATATAATATTTCAACCCTATATTGTTAGTATAAGTCTTTAACTATATCATCATCATCATCCTTATTATATGACATTGATATGGTGCTTTATATTTTTGAAATCTTATTTTCAAAGAATATAATTTGATTTACATCATATTTAAATACATACCATCTTAAGTCAGATCATATCAAAGTTCTGTTGAGGTCATCCTAAATTAAAGAATAGTTGTTTAGACAAGGGGTGGAAGTTGAAAAGGAGATAAAATATTTTATTAAATAATTAATAAATTATTATAAACTAAACTTAAATTTATACATTGTGATTTTAAAAAGTCAATGTTCCTAGAAGAGGAATGTGTCTAAAAGTGTATTTAATTGGCCTTTATTCAAAACAGATAGAAAATGGTAGCTACTGTTGATTTTTATCCTTAGTATTTTGAAATCTTTTGCTGCTATTCATTAGAATACAAAAAAATATGTTGTAATGTTAACCATATGCAAACAGTAACCGTTAACCATTTTTTAAAAATTGAATTAAGGTACAACTTATGTTGTGGCTTCATTATTTCAAATAGTAGATAACATTCAGCTAATAGTATTTTTATAAATTTTAACATTTCTCCTTTCTCTGATTTACTATTATTTAAAGAGAAAAGCCATCTTTACTGATCTTGTCGTATATGTTTTTGCAGGATTTTGGAAAGCAACAGCTCCACCATGTCGTGCTAGCCCGCTTTTGGTATTTGTCAACTCTAAAAGTGGAGATAATCAGGGAGTAAAGTTTCTCCGTCGATTTAAACAGTTGTTAAATCCTGCTCAGGTGTTTGACTTAATAAATGGAGGACCTCACTTGGGGTAATACATTATGCATTATTGAGAAATCTTCTTTCAATAAAACCTAGTATAAAATATGAAATTTAATTTGTATCCCCACTTCATGCATTTGCCCTCACTATTGTAGGTGCATCTAAAAACAGATGTAGATAAATGATTGCTTTTTATTTTAAAGAAAATTATTAAATTATAGATGTTTTATTGATATTTTGGACATTTATAGAGATTAAATTTTAAGTTTTTTGATTTCTAAGTTTTTTGATTTCTCAGAACTTGGCTAAGTCTTAAAGAGTTCCATTTAGCAATTACATACAGTAATACTATGTCAGTTTGCTTGGTTCTAGAAAACATTCATTTATTTCTAATTATATAAATTGTTTATAGTGTACTATTACAGTTTGCCTCAGTAGGTAAGGGTACTTTCACAAAAGATCTATTCTAGTATCTCAGTGTTGTGTTGTCAAGATAACCCTGTGCTCCCAAAAGCTATCAGTAAAAACCAAGCTCTAGTAGGTTCTACTATGATGAAAAGACTTTGAGTAGAGTTCTAGCAATAGACTGGCTGTTTTCTGAAGATCAGTTTAGCTAAGTATGGAGGGTCTGGCTACTAAGTGATGTTTTTGGTCATCATAACCCATGAAACAAAGAAAGTTACAAAATGGTCTCTTTTACTTCTATAGTGGTATTGGCAGCTCTCAGAAAAGGGAGCAGAACATGCCAAGAATCCGTTTTTAGACCATCTAGAAACATTAATTTTTCTGTTGCCTCTGTAAATTGGAGTTCTAAGGCCACAGAGGTCACTTAGTGACTGCTGAGTTGACATGTTACTAAAAGAATGGAATCATTTCAATGTTGACATCCTCTCCATTAAATGGAAAGTTGACTTCCATGTTGTCCTTAGAGAGGCAAACATGGGAGGTGGCAGAGTTCATTTTATCCTGCAGCCAAAGCCAAGAACAAAAACATCTTATGGCACAGTTGGTCTTCTTTAAGGTACTCGTGATAGCCTAAGGAAAAACAACACCATGATCATGGAAAGGTGTGCATAAAAGAAGATGGTAAAAAAGTATATGTTGGAAAATATGGTACAGTGGAAAGAGAGTTGGATTTGTAGTGAAAGAAGCTGAGTTTAAATCTTAAATAATCTGTCATTAAATCTGTCATTTGCTTGCTCTGTGGTCCTGTGCAAGTCACTTCTCCTGTTCTGGCCTCACTTTCCTCATCTGTAAAAAGAAGGGATTGGGTTAGCTGATGCATGTTTATAGATTATATTATATTAATGTTACTATATTACATAGATAATATATTTATTATATCATAGATAATATTGATTTGTTCAAGAAGAACATTTGAATAATAGACATGACAGTCACCAAATAACATCACAAAAAATGAAATAACTGTAGCTTAACAAATGAGAAGCAACCACAGATGCAAAAAGCTACTAATGTCAAAATCCTTTCTGAATCAGCTGTCTGTATGTATACAGCTGGTTTGTTACAGTGGAGATTAAAACTAACAACAAACTAGAAGATAAAATTGAACTTTATCACGCATTTAAAATAGCTCCAACTCAACCTGTATAAACAAGCTACTGATACCCTCAAGTGGGAAATGGATAGAGGAAGAAAGACCAAGATGCACGATTACCATTTCATAGGAAATGTCAGTATAAATGTAAAGTGGTTGGTATGATAGGAGTCCAAGTCTTTAGAGACCACCTCAGCCAATAAACAGTTGATATTTTTACCAAGTGGAGCCATTTGGCCACTAATAATAATCTCAATTTAGAATGTAAATGTATTTACAATGTATTATAGGGGAAGTTTATGACCAGTTTTGCCTCATAGTACTCTCAGATGTGGTGGACAGAAAAATGAGGTCATAGAAAACTTGATATGAGACTCAATTATGTTAAATCATCTCAAGAGCATTTAAGGATGAAACTAGGAGAACAACTACAGGGGAAAAATGGAAAAGAACATTCAAGATTTCTAACACAAGATGTTTTCTCCATCAATGAGAGTAAAACTGCCACATTTGAACTGTAATGGATCTGTTTTTTCTCAGTATGTCACATGAGGAAGTAAAGAGGACGTGAAATAAAACAAAGATGGTATGAGCAGCTAGACCAGAACAGCTGCATACAGAAAGAAAGTTTAGACTGGAATTAACATCATTTTAAAGGCATTGTAGACTCAATTCTCAAGATGCTTGAGAAAGGGAATGACATCATATAATTAGAAAAAAATCACTTAACCTATAAGTTCTTGAGGCAATTCTGTTAAGACTTGTAGTTTCAGAGAAGGCACCTACCTGTGTCACTGGAGGAAATTTCCTCATCTGGTCATTCTTAGAACAGTGAAATCACAGGTCAGTCCCTATCCCTGTTCAATTCATTTAGTAGCTTTATAGAATTTGCCTGGCTTAGATTTTACTTTTTTTTTTAGATTTTCTTATTTTTAGTTTACAACACTCAGTTCCACGAGCTTTTGAGTTCCAAATTTTCTTCTCCTCCCTCCCTTCCCTCCCCTAAGATGGCATGGAATCCAATATATGTTCTACATATACCTTTGCATTAAACATATTTACACTATAGTCAAGTTGTAAAGAAGAACCATGATCAATAGAGTGAATCATGAGAAAGAAGGAAAAAAAACAAAAAAAGAAGAGACAGGAAAAAAAAGAGAGAGCAGATAGTTTGCCTCAATCTGCATTTAGACTCCATAGTTCTTCCTATGGATGTAGATAGCTCTTTTCATCATGAGTCCCTTGGAGCTGTCTTTGAGCCTTGTATTGCTGAGGAGAGCCAAGTCTATCAAAGTTAGTCATCACAGAATCAATATTTCTGTGGTTGTGTACAATGTTCTCCTGGTTCTGCTCCTCTCACTCAGCATCATATCATGTAGTTCTTTCCAGGTTATTATGAATTCTGTATCTTCCCCATTTCTTATAGCAGAATAGTATTCCATTACATTCATATACCACAACTTGTTTAGCCATTCCCCAATTGATGGGCATCCCTTGATTTTCAATTCTTTGCTACCACAAAAAGAGCTGCTATAAATACTTTTGTACATATGGGTTCCTTTCCCCCTTGTGTGATATTTCCGGGATACAGCCCTAGAAGTGGTATTGCTGGATCAAAGGGGATGCACATTTTTGTAGCCCTTTGGGCAAAGTTCCAGATTGCTCTCCAGAATGGCTGGCTCAGTTCACAACTCCACCAACAATGTAGCAATGTTCCAATTTTCCCACATCCTCTCCAGCATTTATCATTTTCCTGTTTTGTCATGTTAGCCAATCTGACAGGAGAGATGTGGTACCTAAGAGTTGTTTTGGTTTGCATTTCTCTAATCAATAATGATTTAGAGCATTTTTTCATATGCCTATAGAAATCTTTAATTTCTTCCTGTGAAAACTGCCTGTTCATATCCTTTGACCATTTCTCAATTGGGGAATGACTTGTTAGATTTTACTTTTTAAAAAAAGTGTTAATGCAATAGTTTTTCCTCACTAAATACCATTTTTGGTAATATTTTCTCCTAAAAGGAAGCAAAATGTTAAAAAAAACTTCAGTTGTACAGCATTTTTCTTACTCTTTTATTTTGAAAGCAATATTCCAATTTATTTTTTATTGACATCATGTTTATATTGCATTTTGTCCAAAAGAATTCAAAACAGTTTTATGATGTAATCATTAGTTCTCATGAGATATTTGTGATGGGGGCAATAATTAAACTTCATTCAGATGTATTTCAATTTCTTTGTGATTTTCTTAATTTCCCATTTTTTTAGAGTAAGATTTTCTATGTTCTCAACATATGTGTCAATACTTTGGCATGGTCTAATGATACCAAATAATTTTCATACCTCTTCTAGAACTGGATGTGGTTTTTTTTTATTATTGTTGTTCAATATGCCTCCAAAACAAGGTGACTTTTAGCATTTCCAAATTACTCTGAACCCCTTGTTCAACTGAGTCAAGTACAAACATACTCTTTAAATAAACTTATTTCCTAAGTGAACCTACAAGCTATTTAAAATGATGTGCTATCTTTGAAAAGTATTGTTTTACTAAAACAGCTTGGAGAACCTAAGTAACAGATTACTTAGGTATCCAGTCATTACCTTCTTTCAATGTAATTAAAATATAGTATTCTGTACATTCTGGGTGAAGACTACATAATTTGTTTGTCTTCATCATTTAATTTTGGTGTTCCTATACATTGTTTCCAGCAAAACTTCTGCTGATAACCATTCTGCCATTATACCAATAGTAAGAATACTTGACTTACTATCATCCATATGTTGCAATTGTATATTTATTCCTTTCATTGGGGTGTATAATTATTTCTTCCATTCATATTGGGGTGACCAAAATAAGTCTTCCATCATCCATTTTTTTCTAATTATGCACTCAATGTGTTTTATTACTTAAAATGTCAAGATTTCATATATGCATGCATACATATAGTGTTTTCATTAGAAGAAAACAGAAGTCCCAGGAAATAAAAACACTTGTGTGTATATTTTTTCAGAAGTAATGTTAGATGACATATTATTTGCCATATGAATCTGTATACTCTAGGACCTAGAGTCTAGATACTTACAGCTATGCTTAACAGCAGCCATGCTTAACAGCAGCCATGGATGCTACTGATTAACCTAAATCAACGCACCCATTGTATTTCAGACTCTTCTCATTAGACTCTTGTAATGGCCCCCAACTGATCTTGCTGTCTTCTGTCTTACTCTAACCTATTCTTTACACAGTTGTTGAGGTTCTGTGGCACTCCGATGGCCTCATCCCTTAATTCAAAACCTTTCTGTAACTCCCCATTGCCTACTAATACTAAGCAAAGTATATAAACTCATGGCTCTTCATCAATGGTTTTGTGCAAAATTTCCCTAGGAAAGGTTACCAACTTAGCAAGGCAAAGCAATGACAGTAAGAGATCCATCTGTAGGGACAAATATACTAGGAATGGAAAAGTGAATAATGAGAGTGAGAACAGAATTAAAAAGAGGGGAAAAAAGAGAAAAGAAGACAATGTATATGATAGAAAATAGTACACTAACACTAAAAATAGTTGCTTTAGGTGGCATTTAATACCATAAGTGCCTACAAAAGAATCTAGCCCAAGGGGTTCTTAACCTTTTTAGTGCCACGGACCCCTTTGGCAATCAGTCTGTTGAAAATATTTTTAAATATATACATACACACATATATATTCATACATGTATAAAATCAAATGTTATATATACATACACACATATACATAAAATCAAATTAAATTTATTATAAAATCAAATATATAGAATTACAAGGAAACACACAGTGAATCAGTTAGCATGAAATTTTTTAAAAAGGTGACTGACTCTAGGTTAAGAACCTGCTCTCTAAAATATAATACTAATAACCCAAATACTATTTTGTTTCTGAAATATAAAAATGCGGTTTCCATCCTTTTTCTTTTTGCATTCTATCCTGGTATCCTTTTCCTTTATATGATTACTCATTTTTCTCTTCTTCCTAATTTCATTTCTCACCTTACTCATTTTTATTTTCCCTTTCTTTATTATCTTCTAAGAAAATTATGGGTTGTGTGAAACTGCATTAGAACTATCCATATGCTTACCCATAAAATTAGCTGTAATTAATCTGAAATAATTGCGTTTATACTAACGATAACAGTACCCTGGGGAAATGTTAGACTTTTCGCTGAACTAGTTTACTTACTAAAATGAAACAATTTCCTCCTTCAGCTTACGATTATTTCAGAAGTTTGACAACTTCCGGATTCTTGTTTGTGGAGGAGATGGAAGCGTTGGTTGGGTTTTGTCGGAAATTGATAAACTCAGCTTGCACAAACAGGCAAGTATGTGTGCCTGTCTTTTGCCAATTCTTATCAATTTTCTGTTACTTACTGTGTTAAGTAATTACATAAACAGCATCTGGAGAAAGGAAGGGTTTTCCGTTCCTAGGCTCTTTAAATTAAAGGTCTCCCAAATGTGTTTTATTTCAGTGTCAGCTGGGAGTCTTACCTTTAGGTACAGGAAATGACCTCGCACGGGTTCTTGGCTGGGGTGGTTCATGCGATGATGACACCCAGCTACCACAGATATTGGAGAAGTTGGAACGAGCCAGTACAAAAATGCTTGACAGGTAAAGGGGAATACTTTTTGGTAGAAGGTTGAAAAGGGCACTTTCAAAACATTTTTTGGAAGCTTTGGTTTTAGTTTTTAATGGAAGAAAATAAAAAATCAAATGAGGAAAGTAATCTGTTGAACTCATTGCTTTAATTGAAGGAAATCTATGCTAATTCTAAATGTAGCTCCTTGGCATTACTATCTAGGGACTTGGCCTTATGCTTAACTTGGCTTATAAATCAGGGCTCTTATGATTGTGGGCAGCATGAATCCATAGGTTTAAAGCTGGAAGGGACCTTAGAGGCCAATGAGTCTAACCCCTTCATTTTCCAGACGAGGAAATTGAAGCACAACATTAAGTGATTTCGCCAGCTGAGGAGGGGTTTGAACCAAGGCCTTCCTAACTTCTGAACTTCAAGCCCTTTTCACTATGCCATGTTGCCTCTGATAATTCCTGATCAAACTAATACAAATATACATATACATAAACTAATACAAAACTGAGGATTGGTCCTAGATCCTCAGTAATATCAATTGGTTTAGCAAATAGAGAAGACCCCTCAAAAATCATCTGATCCAACCCCCTCATTTTACAGATGAGGAAACTGAGACTTTGTGTTTAGATGCAGAGTTGTGCAAAGATGAAAAAAACAAATAGGGAACCTAAAATCAAGAGAGTGGATACGGTATGTGCACAAATTAGTGTAATAATAATACCTCATCATTATGTAGATCTTTAAGGTTTGCAAAGTACTTTACTTACCGTATCTCATTTGCTTATAACTCATATTTACATAGTACCTTAAAGTTTTCAAAGCATTTTCCTTACAATGACCCTGCAAAGTGAATTGTGCAAATAGTATTATCCTCATTTTGTCAACAAGGAAACTAAGATACAGAGGAGTTTAGTGACTTATCTGAAATCACACAATAAATGATAATATAGTAAAATAAGTCATGTGAAGTGTAATAGCACAAAATAAAGATTTAGACCTTTTGCTTTAGGAAAATTTGAGTGTTAAGATGAGAGCAGAGGACAGTAGAAGAATTAGGGAAAGCGTAGACGAAGCAGCACCCCGAGTTGGATCTCGAGGCAAGAAGATTATGTCAATAAGTAGGGTGAGGAGAAAGTGCATTTTGGGCATAACAGCATGTGTAAATTCATGGAGATGGCACAGCATGGGAGTGGATCAGAAAATAGTAAGTGGTGCTCTTCCATAGTGTGTCTCATGGCAAGCACTGTGAAATAAGGCAAGAAGCAGTATACCAGCATCAGGTTGTACAAGGTTTTAAATGCTAGGCTAAGGAGTTTGATATTTTTGTTAAAGAGCCAATAAGGAGCCCCTGAACCATTATAGACAAATCGTAAGTTGCCAGACAATTACTTGAGGAGATGGCATGGTGAGAGGGAGAAAGCAGAGATTAAAGTGGAGGGAGGGAGAGGGAGAGAGGAGGGAGAGAGAGAGAGAGACAGAGAGAGGAGGGGGAGAGAGAGAAGGAGAGGGAGAATGGGAGAGAAGGAGGGAGGAAGGGAGGGGAAGAGAGAGAGAGGGGGGGGGGGAGAGAGAATAAGAATGAAATGAATGGGATCCAAAAGCATAGATGGAGTGGGTGGACTTGGCCAGGAGAAGGACCACTTCTGGGTCTGGAGCAAAGGAAAAAGAAAAGGAAGTTATAGAGATATATTTTTCACTGCAGTTGACCCAGTCTGGAGCCACCCAGAAGCTGACTTCCCTCACCAACTAAATTTAACCATTTGTAGAGATTTCCTATTCCCTAATAAAAAAATCTTATAGTAGCCCACTAGCCACTTATCTCTGTTCTGTTTTTCATCACTCTTTTCTCTTTTTTCATATTGAAATTGTGTTTAAAAAAAAGCTATACGCAGGGACCCTTAAATTTTCCTTCACATTGAAATTTCAGCATATACAAAACCCTTTCTGCAGCACGTTTTCTCCTTAAATTCAAGCTCTGTTAAATCTTCTTTGAAATATTCTTACCACCTTTACTTAATCTATCATTCAGTCTCTTGACCATACTGTTAGTGACACTTGCTTATGGTATATTCATTCTCGTCTACCTTCCTTTCTTTCTGGCCCCTGCTGTTTTCCCCAGGGTGAGGACATGATCTAGAATCTTTTCCTTTTGACTAGTTTTTTGGAGTCTTTAGTGTTGTTAATTTGATCACAGTTATTTCTGTTGCTTCCATCCCTGGAAATGATGACCCAAGAAGGTGATGGGTAAAAGGGTTGGCTAAGGATGTCTGTGTTGGAGTTGAGGATAAAATGGCAAATATACTTAATAATTTTCATCCATCTACCTGTTCCTATTGCATCTGGAGACTATGTTTCACATTTGTCTAGAGAGCACCTTTGTGATCTGAGTGGGTGATGGGTAATCTAACCAAGCCATATTCTATCTAAGATCCTGAAGAAGAGAGGGAAAGGAGAAGATTTTGGATACTAGAAAGATTTTTGAGCATCTGATGAATTGTTTGTCATTCAAGGTCCAACCTAGATAAATCCGGGGAGGCTGATTAGTGGGTGGCCACTAGGTAAATAATTTTTTTTCAGCCACAGCATCTCATTAAGGAAAAAGGAATTGTAATCTGCAGCAGTAAAATACCCAATCACTTATACTGAATAAAAATAAAATTCATCATACCCAGACTTACCTCCATTAGTGTGAATAAGGACAGAAGACATTAGTATATCGACTTAATTGACATATGGAACTTAACATTTATTCTCATATATCCTTCTCCCTCTATATTCTGTTTCTAGATTCAGTCATAGTAGGCCTTTTCTAATAAGCGTGTATTGTAGGAGTGGTTTGTTACTTTTCATGGGTTATTTTTATTTGACATATTGTTACATCAACACAATTATATATCATAAATTGTGAACCCTTTTTTGAACAGGAGCTGGGCTTATTCTGTGTTCTTTTTTTCTGGATAGCCAAAGTTTTAAATATTTGCCTTCAGACACAATAGCTTCCAGCAACAAAAGATGACTGAAAAATCTTTATTTCAATTAAATATTTTCATTATAATTTCTGCTTAAGCCCTGCCCCCAAATACTTCCCTAATTGGAATAGGGTTAATTTGCCTTTTAAGGACACAACAGTTGAATAAGAGGGATGATTATATGAAAGGTGATTTATACAACTTGAATAATATAAATATACTTAATACAGGAAAGGAACTATGCTGGAGGGTAGTTATAATAAATTCTTGTATCTTTGAGGTTTTATGAGGTTCACAGTATTAGAATTTCGCGTCTCCTGACATGAAATTATTATTGTGATTTTAAGATCCAGGACAACTGAATTGCCATTGACAAATATGTTTATGAGAAGGTAAATATATCAGTTCATGAGATTTTGAAGTGATTTTTAGGTCACTGCTTTCTTTTCCTTCAGGTGGAGTATAATGACATATGAACTCAAATTGCCAACAAAGCCTTCTATCCTTCCCATCACTCCAGAAGAGGAAAATGAGGAATCTTACGTAAGGCTTAAATCTGCATGTGCTTAATATTTATCAAGTTAGTGAACATCCTGAAATGATAAATAAAATCACTAAATAATAGGAGATGTGAAATGTGCAAGAAGTGTCAACTGAATTTCAAATAAGAATTTTATATGTAGTATGTTGATAGTTTCATTGACCACTTGTGATTTCTTTCACCAATGGAAAAGTACATATATAACACATGGATTGGTTGGTCTGGCAGCAAGGAAATAGCCCAATGCACTATTTTTATTCATTTGGAATTTATCAGGCACCAACTCTGTACATAGCAAATTGGTTCCTGGATGGTAGTCAAAGGAAGTATAAAGTTCTGTCCTACAGAAGCTTATGGACCAGTTGATTATTCCAAACAAAACAGACATAAACAGATTAGACTTCAGTTTTTAATAACTCATATTTTTTTCTACAAAAATTTTGTAAAAACATTAAGGTTTTAAATCTTTCTTCAAAATGGTCCTATGAGGAAGATAAAGCAAGTAATTTTTATCTTAAGATCCTAGACAACTTACTTTAAAATTCTAGATCTGTTTTATAGATAAGCAAACTAAGATTTAGAAGATTGAAGTGATTGGCCCAAGGTTACGCATCTAGTTAGTGTTGAAGCAAGAATACAAACCCAAGTCTTCTACCTGCAAACTAATCACACTTAATACTATGTCTTATTGACCCGAATTGCCAACCAATAATTCGAAATAGCATATATGATCAAGGGTCAAAATGAACTCTATAGGTAGTATGTGTGTTGAGATTTCATAAAAGGAAGGTCAATTTTAAAAATGAAAACTTCCAGCTTTGAGGGCAGATGTAACTCTTAATTTAAATAAAATCCATTTGTATGGAGTCTGCAATGTCAGTTGTATCCAGTCTAGCTCAAATCACGTTCACTACATGTTAAACTCATCTCTCTCACTAAAACATATTAACATAAAAATTATATATGAACATATCTGAATGTCATAGTTTCCTACCTATATTGACAGAAGAGCATTCTTAGGTATGAATGAGCTATCCAAACTGTCCTTTTCATCTTTTTCTTGCTCTGGAGACCACATGGCACAATAGGAAGAGGGGTGAGTGTGCAGGTAGAGTACCTGGGTTCACATTCCTGTTCTGTAGCTTGCCTAACTGGGTGATTTAGGGTTACTTAATCCTACCGTTTCCTAATCTGTAAAATCAGGGGACTAGATGATGCCTAAGGTCCCTTTCAGTACTAACTCTGAATGTAAGAACTTTTTTTCCAATTTGAATTGTCCAGACATGGAATAGGCTGCTTGGTGAGGTGGTGACTTTTCCCTTTGATGCATGTTTTCAAGCCGAAGTTGGATGATTACTTATCAGAGATGTCATGCATGGGACCTCAGGCTGAATGAGGTGACCCTTAAAAAGTTCCTTCCAATTCTAAAGTTCTGTAATTTAAAAATAAATATCCAGTTATGCATTTTGCTGTGTAGGAAGGAAAGAGGAGAGATAGGCTGCACAGTCACTAATTTCACGGTTCTGTGTTGTCATCAAGTTATAGTTATATTTCAAATTATTTTATTCCTCTGCATCCTTTAAAAAGAAACCCTACTTGACTAAGCTATCAATGACTACTGGTATATGAATTTTCCTTAATCTTTCTAGCTTTTCACCATAGCAGACTATAACAATTGTTAACCTTGGATTCTACCACAAAGTCTGATTTGCTTTTATCTTTGACTTTTTCCTTCTTCCTCTTTACCCAATGAATTTTGCCTTTCAGAACTCAATTCCAATACCACCTCTTTCAGGAAACATTACTTGGCCCATCCCTCCCTTTCTCCTATTAATGACCTTCCTCTTTGAACAGGTCATAACACTAACATAGTAAAAAGAATGGTTTTGCAGCTCTGATGCGTTTACTATGTAATATTTTGTAGTTATCTGTGTTTGCTCTGGATGGTCAGTGACTGGAAAGTCAGGATAAAGAGTAGGGATCCTACCCTCATGTCTTTGTTGAAGTTGCTCCCTTCCTTCAAGATTTAACTCAGGTACCATTTCCTCCATGAAGCCTTTCCTGATCCCTACTTATGTATAAGGAATCTTACTCTCCCCAGATTTCTTAGAGCCTATTCTTTATGTACTTAGCTAACTCTTCTTAGAATCACAGGACCTCAGGGTTGGAAAGAACCCCAGAAGCTGTCTATTTTGACCTCTATCTATATAAGAATCCTCCCTATGACCTTCTTAACAAATGAATACCAGATAAGTGATGGAGAATTCCCTGGAAATAGCATCTTCTATGCATAATAGTTCTTTGTATATATGGCTTTCTCCCACAATTAAATTGTACACCCATAGATAGCAGGGTCTGTATCTTTGCATACAATGCTTGACATGTACTAGATTTTTTTTAACTTATGTTTGTTGAATTAAATTGGTCCGGAACAGCTAACTTGAATAACTTATGGATTGTTGTTGTTCAGTCGTTTCAGTCATATCCAGCTCTTCAAGACCCCATTTGAGGTTTTCTTGGCAAAGATACTGGAGCGGTTTGGCATTTCCTTCTCCATATTCTTTTTATGATGAGCAAACTGAGGCAAATAGGGTTAAATGACTTGCCCATACAGCTAGCAAGTGTCTGAGACCAGATTTCAACTCATGTAAATGAATCTTCCTGAATCCAGGGTTGGCACTCTATCCACTGTACTACCTAGCTGCCCTAATTTATGGATCACTCAATATCAAATTGTAGGATTATACAATTTAGAGCCAGAGGGATTACTTAGTTCCTCCCCTTAATTTTGGAGGAAGTAACTGTAAACCTGAGACACTAGACTGTAGACCTGAGACACTAGACTGGCCTAATGTCTCCCAGACAGAATTGGGATTCGAATCCATATCTTTTGATTTTATGTCCTAACTATTCCATATTGCCTTTGTTCTAAATTAATTTCTCCTGACTACTACAACTGAATGAGTGAAGAGATTACTTAGGTATTGTCACCACTGGTTGAAAGGGTGACCCCCAAACTGTTAGGTTCAGCCAGTGTATTCTCAGCCAGGCAGAAGCACTGCTCCTGGTGGTTGCTTGAGTCAGGAGACCGGTTTACTTTTCCCAGTGCACTGTTGCTATGACTGTCATCAGCATTAGGGACTCTTGTTATTCTGATTCTTTTCTTATTATTGAAGGTGTATGAATATGATGAAGCAAATTTCCTTTTTTCCACTCAGCAAACAGAGTTTAAATGTCTAAGTTAACAGTCCTTAGAAGCAGCAATCTTGGGTAGCTCCAGGTTCAAATTAGGGGTTTGGGATCATTGGCTCTGAATGTGTGGCAGCTTGACAGTATAAATTCATAGGATGAAATAATGTAGAGGAAAAGTCATTTGTTTGCCTTCTCAAAGTTGGGGGAGGAAAAAGATGTGTAAATAAGGCATATAGTATGGGAATAAAGTTGCTTGCTCACCTGCTATGTTAACAGGCTTTTATTCCTCAGATACCTAGGGTAAGCCTTTCCAAATTAAATATGTGTCAAGGATTGGGGAATAATTAATTTTGGAATAAATTACTGATTATTTGTCATACTTAACTGCAGAAGTGGATATTTTTTCTTGACTATAAAAGCCACTGGATAGAATTTCAATTCTATACAGTTAACTTAAACATCACAGTATTCATTTTTTTTTACAAATCCAAATGTGTTTATTTTTTCTTTATATTTACTAAGACTTCAGTATCTTTATATTAAGGTAGGTCAATAAAGTAAAAAAAACAAAAAACAAAAAAACTATGATATCCCATTAGGAGTACCAGAAGAAGCTTTCAAAGACCCTTAATTCTGGGGGCAACTAGATAGTGCAGTAGATAGAGCACTAGCTCTGGAGTCAGGAAGACCTAGATTTAAATGTGGCCTCAGACACTTGATATTTACTAGCTGTGTGACCCTGGGCAAGTCACTTAGCCCCTATTGGCTTGCCAAAAAAAGACCCATAATTCTGATTAAACCTAGGTGGTGAAGGACTTTGAGCAGAATTTACTTTAAAAATAATTTTTGTTGATATCTCTTGTTTTTATATCACCTTTGTCTCCAGATCTGTTCCTTTCTTTCTCCTTTATACCAGTGAGCCATCCCTTGTGAGAAAGAATAAAAAAACAAGAAAACAAAGAAAATCAGTTTAGCAAAACTAACGTCTTTAATGGGTTTGACAACACATTCAAGTTCCCCCAAGCCCCACTATAGTCCTGTACTTCTACATGGAAGGATAAGAAGGAGGCAGGGAAGAAGGAAGGAAAAGAGGGATGGAGAACATGGGAAGGGACATGTTCCCTTCCTTTCTCTGGGGCCATACTTGGTCTTTATAATTGCAAAGTATTAACTGACTTTTATAGGTTTATGATTAAGATTATGATAGATAGGTTATGATTAAGATTATTGAGTCTGTGCCCACCTTTGGGCACAGACT
Organism: Trichosurus vulpecula; assembly: GCF_011100635.1. Lineage (NCBI taxonomy): Eukaryota > Metazoa > Chordata > Mammalia > Diprotodontia > Phalangeridae > Trichosurus > Trichosurus vulpecula. The sequence goes on along the minus strand of NC_050576.1, from coordinate 306,610,041 downwards.
TTTCTTTTCTCATTTGGGAGAAGTATGCTTATTTGATTTCTGGAATCCTTGTATCATTGAGAATAATGTGGTGATTTTGTTAGGTGTAAAAAATATAAAATTGAAAGATCAGATTGTTCCTTGCAGAAGCTAAATATTTTAAATAGTATTTTGAAATAGAATAATAACCAGCTTTTCATCAACAAATAATACCTACATTTGGAAAATTAAAAAAAAATTGTCTAACAGGTTAAACAGTAGCACTATATCGATTTCTGCCAAGTCACATCTAGTACTCTACTCATTAGAGGAAAGACTGTTTTTCTTCAGTATAAAAAGATTTTTTTAAAATGAAATTTCTATCATTTCCTTGCTGTTGCCTATTAAATTTTTTTCTCTGTAAATGAATAGCATATGTAGACCTGTTGGCTAATACTAGTGTTATACACAGCCCAGAGAAAGGCTCAAGGTCCAATCAAACAGCATACATATTCTTTTTTAATTGTGCTTTTCTTGTTTTGAAGAAATAAATTGCATTAAAGACATCTCAACTTCCCTTTTCCTGAATAAATCTCATTACCCCAAATGTGTAGTCCTCTCATATAGTATTCATTTCAGATCCCCTTAGGCATGATTGTGAAACCATTCCCTGTTCAGTTTTCCTTGGAAAGAACATAAAACTCACTATCTCCTCTTAATTAACATACTAACTTCAGCATCTTGCTAGTATCATAGGAAAACAGAGCTTAACAGGATTTTGAGGGCTTTCTTAACTCCATACTGCCAGACAGAACCACACAAAAACCATCTGTTTTTAAAAGCCTTTTTAGAGAAGATAATTCATCAACCTTCTTCAGAAACTAATTCTATTATTTAATAACAACCAAATGCCAAAAAATTCTTCCTTATCATTAACCTAAATCTCTGAAGTCTTCTAATTTGGTTTATTGCTAATGGCCTGGGTAGACAGCTGGTTACTATGCCCTGTAAGAAACTTTTATGTCCTTGGAAAAACACCCCATCAACCTCTTCTCCAAATAAGTAACACTAGTTCTTTTAAATTGTTTTCTGGAGGTCTTATCTTACAGCCTCTAATCATCTTTAAATATCTCTACCTTATTTTTAAACTCTACACCTCCCTCTTTAGAAGATCAGAACTTGACATACTTTTTGTAAGGTCTATCGAATATGAAAATAAATTTATGGTTTCTATATTCTTTATATCTATTTGTAAGTTCTGGCTTAGTAAGGCCTATGATCTTCTAATTTTATGAATGTTTAGTGTTAGCCATTACTTTAAGGAATTATTTAAGATGATAAAAGAATAATTCCCCCTCTTCTTTTACTCATTGGCCATCCGAACCCCCATCCCCAGCAAGGGTGTATGGGCAGGAGCCAACTTATACTACAGGAATCATTAAATTTTTGATGTGAGCATTTACACTTTGGAAATTAGCAAACATTACAAATAAGGGATTGAGTTATTGTTTTGTTGATTGTCTAGTTTGGATTCAGTCAAAGGGCTGGATTTGAGGACCTAGAAGGTCACATGTGGCTTTGTGGCTACAGGTTCCCCACATCTGGTCTAGACTTAAGAAAGTGATGGACAAAATGTTAATAATGCAGGTTAAATTTAAACATTTAAAATAGTTAACCTCTCCCCCCCTCCCCCCGATGGTTGTTAAACATTTATCAGCATATCCCTGGTTGTCTGTTCTTTGAAAGTTAAGACAGTGTCTTGTTTTGCTACAGGTATTCTAAGTGTCTAGCACACATAAAGCATATAAAGAATGTGAAACGTTTCATTTGTGTGATTCTTGTGAACTATTCATGTTTCTCCCAGATGATAGATTAGAGCTTAGAGCAGTAGCTGCAGGGTGCAATATCTCTGCAAGCCACCAGGTGGCGAATATTGAACTAGATCAGTTCGTTGCAAGCAGCCTTTCCAGATGCACCTCCTACTTTTCCAATTCTATACGTTCCCGGGCATGCTAGTTTGCATTCATATTTAGGAATATGAATGAATTCACTACAAATTGTAACATAGGAAATGTCTCCAGCCTCCATTTGCATCTCAGATTATTTTTGTTTTCTCTTCTTGATGTAGTCTCAAAGAAATTACTTGGCTATTTTGCTTAATTGAAATTCACTAAAAAGAAATTGAAAATAAGATTGAACAACTTTAAATTCTAGAGTGCCTTCAGAAGTCTTAGCCTCCTGTAGTTCCATGGGAATTTCTAAAGCATATCTTCTCTTCTTTAGGCTATTTGTATGCTATCTAAGCCCTTTATGTAGGTAATGCTACCAAGCATTCTCAGTTTCAGAAATCAAGGAGGACAAGGAGAAACCTCAGTCCATCAACTCTGGCCAATGTTATCTTGAATTGCCAGTGTGATCATCAATAATACATGTTGCTGGGCCTGTAGAGGCTGCCCCAACAACCAGGTGATTATGGAGTTCATGACCTTGGTAGACTGACTTGAGGAGTGACTTGACGTCACCCACCAAGCAGCTTCCTCTCTAACTCCTCTTTATAATAAGGAGAGAAAGAGAGAGAGAGAGGGAGAGAGAGGGAGAGGGAGAATGAGGATCAGACAGACAGAGAGACAGAGACAGAAACACTGGGGCAGAGACAGAGAGTGAGAGAGACACAGAGGCAGAGACAGATAGAAACAGATGGAGACAGAGACAGAGAAAAGGTCAAAGAAACAGAGAAAGAAACAAAGAAAGACAGAAACAGAGAGAGATGGAGAGAGAGATGTACTGAGACGGAAAATCAGAGAGACAGATAAACCCTGAGAGAGCCCGAACACTGGGTCTTGACCCTTTCAAAGTCTTTGCAGAGCATGAACTCTGACAGCTGCCCCATTTATGATAAATATCTTGTAACCTTTATTACTTTGTATTTCCATCTCTCTTTGAGGTCTAAAGATCTGGGAAAATGTAGAGGAAAAAAACAGGTAACTACTATGTAGCAGGAGATTGTTTCAGCAGATTGTTTCAAATGTTTAATGAATTGGATCTGACCTTTTTGTTTTCAAGGAAGCTAAGAAATAAATCATTACAATGTTTCTTTTGAAATTTTTTTTATTATTATGAACTTGACAAACATGAACATTGCCCTATACAAAGAAGAACAGAAAAAGATACCAAATATGAAATCATTAATCTCCACTAGGTACAACTTGAGTTTTAAAATTTTTTATGTGTTAGTTCCAAGATGGCTTGTCTGTGTCCCTAATCTGAACTTCCTTTGGTTCTCATGTTTATTTTTAATTATTCATCGATGCTCTTTTCTTTCTTTCCTTCCCTTTTTTAGTATTACTCTCACTCCCCCCACTACTGCTCAACTTCCTCCCTCCAAGTCCTCCTTTATAATGATTAATATAATCATGTAAAACAAATCTACATATTGACCTTCTCTGAAAATGTTTCCTTTTAAATCTTTAGTCTGTCACTTCTCTGCCAAATATAAAAAGCATAATTCATTATCAGTGCTTAGGAATAATGATTGGTCAGTGCATTGATCAGAGTTCTGAAGTCTTTCGAAGTTTTTCTTTGTAGCAGTGTTGTCAGTGTATGGATTGTTTTGGTTCTGCTCAATTCCCTGCATCAGTTCACACAAGTCCTAGGTTTCTCTGAACCCATTTCTTTCCTCATTTTTTATTGTACAATAGTATTTCATTATGTTTGTGTGTCATGTTTTGTTCAGTCATCCCCTAATTGATTGGGAACCCACTTTGCTAAAAGTGATGCTTTAATAGTAATAGCTAACATTTATATAGCTCTTACTATGAGCCAGGTACTGTGCTAAGCATTTTACAATTACTAACTCATTTGATCCTTACAACAACCTTGGGAAGTAGATGCTATTATCACCCCCATTTTCTGGATGGGAAGAGAGGCAAATAGAGGTATCCTAGATACACACATTTATGCACAGCTAGTAAATGTTTGGCCGTATTTGAACTCAGGTCTTCCTGATTTCAAGCCCAGCACTTTATTGTATCATCTAGTTGCAATATTATCTGCTATAAGTATTTTTGTCTATATAGGTCTTTTCCCTTTTAAGGAATCTGGGATGATTTTGATTTATGGATGGGAATCACTTTTTAAAAATAGTATTTTTAATTTAATTTAATTTTCTTCCAATTGCATGTAAAAAAGATAGCCCCTCAAAGCCTTTTTACTCAACTGAATCATTTTTTTTCATTTTTTAGAGTTGTTGAGGAAATGACAGTGGAGTTGTGAATTGGTCCAGTCATTCTGGAAAGCATTTTGGAATTATGCCAAAGAACAACCAAACAGTCATTGCCTAACAACAGAACACCCATTGAGTTTCCAATTTTTGGCTGCTACAAAAAGAGTTGCTATAAACATTTTCATAATCCTCTTTCTTTGATTTCTTTGGGGATGTAGTGCTATAACTGGGTCAAAGGGTATGGAATGTTTAGTAAGTTCTTTGGCATAATTCCAAAATGCTTTCCAGAATGACTGGACCAATTCACAGCTCCACTGTCATTTTGTCAACAGTTCTTTTAAACAACAACAAGCATTTAATTCAGTTGAGCAAAACACTGTTTGAAAAGCTTATCTTTAAGTGTTCCTCAGCCATAAATCAAAATCATCCCAGATTTCTTGAAAATATGAACATTCTGTTTACATGCAGTTACCTGCCAATGTTCAGTGGCTTTCTTATTATAAATGACAGGTGAGGCATAAAGCGTGGAGATGTATGCTTGCTAAAGGCATTGGCCATGGTGATGGAGGAGGTTCAGAACAGGGTCCAAAGTGAAGAGGGATTCCCTGGGGTTGGTGAAGTCCTGCAGATGTTCCTGTTCAAGGCTCTATAAAGCCACGATATATTGCAGAGCCTTGTAGAAGAGACCCATAACCACTAAATAAGGATTTAGCCTGATTATCCGCACAGGAAAAGCCAAGTGAATGATTATCTATTGCCCAGATTATGATGTGTAGTTGGATGTGTGGTGTATTGCGCTTATACATCAGTATGCATCTGTGGGCCAAACAGGACAAATGGACAATGAGTTGGATTCAGAAATAAACAAGAAGAGAATGGACTGGATCACCTGTAGAAAATTGCAAAGCTCTTAATAACACGTAAGCTTCTCCTAGAAACAGAGGCCTCTATTTTGAACACCAGAATTCTATCAGTGTTGTTGTATGACTGTGAGATAGGAAAAATTAATCTCTGAAGAATTTATAATGAATAGCATACAAAGGGTATCAGAGAGATATGATGATAGGTATGAGCAGTCTGCCATATGTAATCAATGAAGAACTGCAAAACACAGTAGTAAGACATATCATCAAAGAAATGTATGATAGGGAAAGAAGACGGATTGGTCATTTGGTGAGGATGAAGTCTGACAGGTTGATAATTCACTGATATTCCTGAGATGTTAGGAGAAAGCAGGAAAGGTCATTAGTGTGCTGGATGAATGTGGTGGGCTTATGGAAAGTCAGGTTGTAATCTTCACTGTTGAGAGCATCCAAATTGGTGAAATGATAGAAGCATTTTAGTATTTTATTATTAAGTAGGACAATTAATTGTTTAGCCCACACAGCATATGTATATACTGTTGAGTACTCTTTATATGGAATAATGTTCAGTGCTGGGGAAATACAAAAAGAATAGAAAACATGGACTTTTCTTTAAGGAATTTATTTCCTATTTACAGCATTAAGACATACAGGAAACTAGGATAGCTGACTATAGATTGTTCACAAACTACTTGGAATGAAAAACAAGAGAATAAGTACTGTAAAGTTAAGTTGAGTTTAAAAAAACTTCTTAAAAGAGTTTCGTCTTTAACCATATTAGGAAAGAAATAGTGGAACTTCCTTAAAAGCCAATGAGATGACTTTTCACAGCTCTGCCTCACTTAAATCTAATTCATGAGCAAGTTAAAAGATATCATTGGTCCTCTTTGAGAATGAAGGATGAACAAAAACAAACAGTCGCAGGCAGTGAACCTAGTATGAGCAAATGTACAGGAGGAGAAAAAAAGAAGAAGAAAGGCTATGATTTAAGATATATAGAATATGACATTGGAGAGTTATGATGGGGGAGGGGTGGCTGATAGAGTGCTTCAAAGACTGCCATGTTTAGATTGAATGTATTTCTATATTTATCTACAAAAATAAAATTTGTGTTCCATATGAGGTTTTGAAATTTGATTGTCAAGAAGTCTTTAAGTCACTTCCAAATTTGAATTGTTCATTGTAGTTTGAAAAAAAAATTCGTATAAGTGACTGTGCCAGTCAAGCATTTGGTAACCACCTACTACTACTTGCAAGACATTTGAGGCACAAAGACAAAAATGGAACAATCCTCGCTCTCAAGAAGCTAACATTCTATCTCATTGGGATTTTTTTAAAGGTTGTGGTAATTTCTGTGATGTTCTGAGGGTCTGCAATAAATGATTTCATAATTAAAAAGCAATTCATAAGAAAGAAAGCTCTACATCTGTATGGATAGAACAAGTTTGAGTATGTAGATGCAACTGCCTTCCGTGTGTTATGAAACACTTCTGTTTCTGCAAATGTCATCACTGTGCTGTGTCAGATACCATCCAAATAAGCAAATGTTTTTTTCCCTTTTAATTCAGATGTCATCTTATGAGGACTCAGTTGCAGCTCATCTTGCAAAAATCCTCAATTCTGATCAACACTCAGTGGTCATATCATCTGCTAAGTGAGTTGGGGAGTTTATATGTAATGAATAAGGTGTGTGTAGATGAATGTGCCTTGAAACCCTTGATTCATTCATTTATTCAGCAATCATTTTTTAAATGCTACTCTATTCCAAGCAATTTACTAGGCAGTGGGGATACAAATATAAAAACAAAGTAATCCCTGCTCTCAAGGAGCTTACATCCTGTTGTATTACCTGCACTTGGAAAAATCAGTACAAAATAGATGCAAAGAAGATACAAGGTATTTAGCAGGGGTGGGGGGGAGGGGAGGCATCAGTGAATGGTTGGGAATAGGAGAAGACAATCAGGATTGGTCTGGTATAGGAGGTGTTGTTGTAGGCCAAGATTAAAATAGGCCATGCCTAGCGAGGTTCAAGGCTGAAATGCAGTAAGTACTCATGGATTATAAAATCCAATTAAAAGTAGTTTTAAAAAGACACATTTTAAAATGATATGCATCAATTTATTTGAAGTATAAAAGTTACTCCTCCCTACTTCCACAAGTACCAAGCCAGGAGAAACTGGGAGAGCATCAGATACAGGCAGAACTCCACAGTCCCCAAGGTAACCAACTACCTTGGCATGCTTTAAGCAGTAAAATGCTCAGCTGTCCCAGAGCAAATTGTCACCTTCTTATTTCTCAAAGGCAGGAAAAGCTGATTGGTATTCTCGTATACTTATAGCTTCCACATTTGTCAAGCTTAGGGCTTGGAGCAGAAGGATAAGGCTAAGGCAAAGACTCCAGAAAGGGCTTCAAAAACTAAGAAGGCTTAGGCCACTCTGCAATTGGGGGTAAGAGGCTCCCCAATGACAGCCAAGCTCCTACCACAGGGTTGGAGAAATGAAAAGGGAATCCATTCCAGTTATGGGTATAGCCTGTGCAGACAAGATGGCAAATGGAATATAATGTATGGGGATCAGTGAGTAGGCTGGTTTTTCTGGAATGTGGGAGGCAGGGAGGAAGAAGGGAGTGTGGCATAATATCTGGAAAGGTAGATGAGATGCAAATCGTGAAAGGCTTTAAAAGCCAGTCATAGAAGTTTGCGTTTTATATTAGAACTAAGAGGGAAGCTTTTTCAGTGGGTGTGTGACATCAAACTTATGCTTTTGGAACATCAGTTTGGCAGGTAAGTGGAGAGTAGTTTAGAGAGGGGAGAGATATCTGATAGGAACACTCTTGTAATAGTGGGAGGCCCTGGAGGCCTGAACTAGGGTGATGACAGTGTGAGTGGAATATTTTAAAAATATAAATTACTAAAAGCAAAAATATAAATCACATTATTTGTGGGCAGCAGATATCCTGGAAAGAATAAGAAAGGAATAAGTGAAGAAGGGGAGAGAAAGCCCAGGAGGTCAAATTTATCATTTTGGAGGATTTGGGACAAGATTGCCAAGGAAATCAGGAAGTTGAATTCAGTGAATGCAGTGAATTTAGTTTGATTCAATATCTATGTTTCCTTAAGTTTGCCCCTTCCCCCACACATCAAGAAGCCTACTAATGAAATCCAGGTTCTGAGAAGGCTTGTGAAAAGAATGATAATCTCGAGTTTCAGAGGAAAGGACTATTAACTAAAGTATAATATTTGAGAAGGTTAACTCGAGACCCTTTGCTAAATTTGTTTTTACAAGTTGATTAACATTCCTAAGAAACAGACAAAGAATTACCTCTTCATTGGCTACCTGCCTTTCAGAAATGAGTAATCTAATTTTTGGATTATGAAAGGCTTTTATTCTTTTTTTTCTTGTCTTTTGACTATTTTACTAATTAATACAACACATTATTTGATTTTTCTTGTTAAAAGACTTTACAAAAGGTTTGGTAGGGGAAGCAGTTAAGAGGTGTCTAAAATAAGATTATCATGTGACCTATAGATTTAATTTAGCTATCCCCTCACTGTAGACTACTGGGCTAGTCTTTGGTGACAATGATACTAGCACAAGCCTTTGGCTGAGTCACTTGGCTTAACAGTTTCCTTATTTGTAAAAATGTGAAGTTATTCTATCTACCTTAGAGGGTTGTTGTAAGAATTAAGTGATCTAATGTCCAAAAGATGCTTTACCAACTGTCAGACGCTATGCAGTTGTAAGTTATTCTTATTTTTATTGCCTACATTTTCATCCAGCTCTGTTTCTAGTCTCTGTCTTAACAGTAGGTTTTCATGGCTCTGTTCCTGGCCTTAGCTTTGGCCTTTATCCCAGACCACATTCCTCACCCATGCTACTGTCTAAGTTCATTTGTCCGATCTTAACCTACTGCTCCTATGCCTTCTATGTTTTCATTCTAGCTGGACTTTCTAGCTCTGTAGAGTATCAAAGTCATGGGAATTGAGGGGCTGCAAAGAAGTTGAGGGGGGATTGAAGGAAGTGGCCCATAGGAGTATATGTTGAAAGGATACTTTCTGGTCAGATCACACATCTAATAAAATATTCAAGTTAATCAGGTTAAGAAAATATAACATTCTTGTGCAAATTTTAAAATTGTATCATCAAAACAAATTAGAAATATAACAGTTCTTAGTCCAATCTTTCCTTACATAAATGGGAGGGAAAAGGGGAAACAGTCATCTGACTTGCCTAAGCCCTAGCTAATTAGTGTCAGAGTAAGGTCCAGGAAATAGGTCTTCTCAGACCTTCTAATAGAAGAGGTTTTTTTTTTTTACATCGTAGGTCATTCCTCTATGGTCACTCCAATGCATCTATGATGGCAAAAGCACTATACTTCACCCTGAGTGGAATATAAAGATGAATTGCAAATGGTTCCCTTTTTAAAAAATTAATAGTATTTTTTCCAATCACATGTAAAGAAAGTTCTCTACATTCATTTTTGTAAGATTTTGAGTTCCAGATTTTTCTCCCTCTCTCCGTTCCAGCCCCCCTCCCCAAGATAGCAAGCAATCTGATATAGGTTATATGTGTACAATCATGTTAAACAGCAAATGGTTCCTTTAATGCATGAGGCTGGAGGCAGAGATAAGACATATATCCAAATGAATATTATAAAAAGGATTGGATGAACAGTCGTATGAACAAAGTGTTGTACAAATTCAAAGGAGGAAAGGGATCGCTTCTGGTGAGAGGAGCCATATTGATGATGATGACCAGTTAGTAGACTGTTGTTATAATTCAGCTAAAAAATAATGTAGACTTCATTTGTGGGTGGCAGTGGGACTATAGAGGAACTAATGTAGAAAATCAGTGTTGTGGAGAAAGAATCAAGCCAACTCAATGATGAAGGGAAAGGAGGGGAGGAAGACTTCGAAGTCAAATTAAGGAATGGAGAGTGTTCCCTCTCTGTGTGGCCTTGGGCAAATCTCACACAAGCACGGTAGTTTCTGGGACACGTTTATTCCAGAATACAAAATATATCAGGTGAGTACTCTTGTCCAAGCTCTAGGGGCATTAGTATAGGTTTGTTATGTACATATAGAGATCTGTTCTATAATCCATGTGACCTTATGTAAATGGGACAGTGAAAGTAAATGTAGTGGCTTTTTTTAGACATTTTGAGGAACCTTGATTACTCCCTGAGGTAGAGATAATGTAGGTGCCAGGTCCCTTCCTACCTCTAGGGCAATCACAACCTGCGTGTGTGCTTTATAGTTTTTGCTGTCAACCTGGTGAGAGGCCTGACTCTTAGACTGGTCTACCCTCACCCTGCTGCCAGGAGTATGGCTTGGAAACCAGTTGTGGGCTCAGATGAGGCATTAGGAGTATAACAAGAGTCCATCATTTTCTTTGCTGGAGGCAAGACCTCTATCTGTAGCATCTGTAGTTGATATAGATCCTGAAAGAAAATATTTTACTTACAATAGCCCACTCATTTTTTCAATTGTTCATACATAGAGGTTGTGTCAGAGGTCTTAGTGTAATTTAAGCTATTAAAGCTTAATATGGCCCTAAGAAATCTGGGACACCTATATCTATTTAGTTAGAGAGGCATTGTGGTACAGTGGAAAGTGTGCTAGATTTGGAGACCAAAGGAACTGGGCTTGAATCATGGCTGTTCTACTTATTAGCTGTGTGGTCTTAAGAAATAGTCAGTCAGTTAACAAGCATTTATTAAGTGCTTACTATGTGTCAGGTACTATGATAAACTCTGAAAGGCAAAAACACTTCCCCTGTCCTCAAGGAGCTTACATTTTAATGGGAGGGGGAAACAAACCTGTAAGCAACTATGTATATATGTTCTGTGTGTGTGTGTGTGTGTGTGTGTGTGTGTGTGTGTGTGTGTGTATGGTGGGGGTGGGGGGAGAGAGAGACGGAGACTATAAGGTGATCTTAGTGGGGTAGGTATTAGCAGTAGAGAGGCAGGAAGGAACCTTCAGTAGAACGTGGGATTTGAGCTCAATCTGGAGGGAAGCCAGTAAATGGAGGTGAAGAGAGGAAGCAATAGGAATGAGGGACAGCCAATGAAAATGCATAGAGGAGTAAAGTGTAAGAAGAATGTAAAAGCAGGAAGGGACCAGATTATGAAGGGCTTTAAACACCTAACAAGATTGTATATTTGGTCCCAGAGGTAACAGGGAGCCGGTGGGGTGATGTGAGTTAGACCTGTGCCTTAGGATGACAACTTCTGCAACTAAGTGAAGAATGGATTGGAATGGGGAGAGGCTTGAGGCAGGAAGTCTATTGCAGTATTCCAGGCATGAGGTGATGAGCGTCTTTAGTAGGGTAGTGGCAGTTCTGGTGGAGAGAAGGGGACATATAGGAGAGATGTGGCAACAGACTTGATATAATAGAATGAATGTGAATGAAGAGTAGAGGATGACGTCAAGGTTGGGCAAAGTCAATCAACCTCTTTGGGCCTCAGTATCCTCTTTTGTAAAATGAGGGGAGTGGGTGAGACAACCTATAAACTTCCTTCCAGCTCTCAATCCATGATATCTATGAATCACTAATTTCTCTTTTAGCTCTGTGAGTTAGACTATGTGATGTCTCCTTTGAAAATTTAGAGTAGGCTCTTAGGTTGAGAACCAGAAGGGATTCCCAAGGTCACCTAGTCCAGCCCCTTCATTCGTACAGTTAAGAATTAAAGTTACTTATTCAAGGTCATTTAAGAAGTCCAATGCTCATTAATTTTGAGGCAAAAAAATGGCAGGGAGGTAGTAAGGGACGTAGGAAGGGAGGATTTTTGATTTCACGTGTAAGAAAGACTATTTCTCTTCCATATAGCTAAATAAATAATAAAACATTCCAACATTGCAAATAGTCTTAGAAACCATTCAGATATCTAAGAGAGAGAAAGCAATGATATAAATGAAGATAATTAAAATTAACTCTATTAAAGAGGGGCATCTGGAAATATACTCTTCGTAAGATTATACAATTAAATATTTGTGGGCTTTAAGATTTTTCTCTCATATAACTTTAACAATGAAGTTTTAAAATGCTGCTTTCATTTATACATTTTTCATATAAGGTTGCTTGAGTTCATTGAGCATTTTTAAAATTTACATTCAGAAAAGGTATGAGTTAGAACTCTATTTTGTGGTGCTTTCTTTCGACATATATATAATGATGCTGTTCCACTCCTTTTTCTTCAAAGGGTTTTATGTCAGACCGTAAAGGACTTTGTTGCAAAAGTTGGGAAGACGTATGAAAGAACAGAAGAAAACAGTGATGTAGCAGATGCCATGGCCATTAAAGTAAGAAAACTTTTCAGATCCTAACAGTGAGTGCTTTCCTGTCCTTCCCCCTTCTTCCTTTCTGGATCTGGGATTATCTGTGTGGGGAACTCTCATTGAAGAAAATCTCTCACCAATGCAGATGGGTGCCTGTACTGAAGCATTCACACTTGAGTTGCCTGGGCCACTGAGGGATCAAATCATTTGCCTAGCCCAAGTAGAATTTGGACCTAGGTCATCCTGACTCTGAGGCTCCTTCTCTATCCACCACATCATGATGCCTCTCAGCCAAGATTTTTTGGAGGCTAATTGTAAGGCAGCATTGTATAACGGATGGAGAGCTAGCCTCTAGTAGAGACAAGAAGACCTGGGGTAAATCTTGCCTCTGATACCAACCAGTTGTGTGACCCCAGTACCCTGATCCATGCCTCAGGCACATCTCTAAGACTGTTGTTGTAGAGAAAGTTTAGATCTGCACTGGAAGAAGGTTCTCACCAGGAATTCCTGACACCATTAAAATCACAGGCCCAGAAGAACACCTTTGAAATGAAACTACCCTTCATGGTACAACCCATCAAGCATTTATTTCTCTGCCAAAATGTTTCATGCACCAGGAGAAGGAAATTTGGTGTTGAATACTAAGCATTTTCATTTATTAAGCTTTCATAGACATATGTAAATTCACCTTCATTACTTCAATATGTAAAATATGTACATTCTTTAAATTTGTCTAAAAAGAAAATTTATGTAAACTGAATCCTAGTCTTCAGTTGACTTCATCACAGAAGGGGGAATGCGTGACAGTTGTCAGTTATAAAGGCAGTACATGAAGATATAAGGGAAGGAGAAGAATTGTTTTCCTCTTCCAGGTACATTTTTGCTAGTGGGATTTCCTTTTAGTATGTCTTCCACCATGTCCTAATCTGTATGGTTTGTTACCCTTTTCCGGGTCTCAGTCCTTGCACTGACTTCTTTCTCCATTCACCTCTTCCCTTCAGCCCTTGAGTAAGGCTGAAGTTAACATAAATCCCCAAGACCCTTATTGTACCTCTCACGGTTTGGATCTGGTGTTTGGAATGGAATTACCTTTTCCAGACCCATTACCTTGAGATATTGTAAGAGGAAAAAAATAGAAGAGAGAATGGAAGTGGAAAAGTACCCTGCTACTCACACCACTGATACCTTCAGCTTCCCAACAGTATGAATAATCATTGCCATTTTCTTTACATGATATCATCTGTTCCTCACAACCTTATGAGATAGATGCTACAGGTATTGTTGTTCCCACTTTATGATGAGGACATTATATGGTAGAGGTTACATGATTTGCTCTTGATCATGCTGCTAACATGTATCAAAGGAAGGCTTTGAGACTTGTGGGTCTTCCTGCCTCCAAGTCCCTCTATCAATTCTACTACACCATGCTATCTATCTCCATTAAAAAACTGTTGGTACTGAGTCTATGGCTGCTGACGTTCCTCCCTTTCAATGACTTCCAGTCTCTTCTTCCTGTTCCTTCTTCAGCCATCACTTTTATACTCTATAGTTTCTGCTATAACCTTCTGACTTAGCATTCTATCAAGTCAAGGAAAAGGATGAGCAGGAGACTGGTATCATCCCAAGAGGAAAGGTTAACATGGAGGTGAAATTTAGGCCCTACCAAAATGTTTATTGACCCTAAAAAAGTTGACAATAGCAACAGAATGTATGCCTACCATTTGTTTTGCCTCATTCCTCACTTTCTTCTTCTATTGAGTTATTATTCAGCAAGATAGATAACAAAAGCAAATTCTTTCATGCAAGGAACTTCTAATGGCCAGCTAGTTTACTTTACATGAACAGAGCTTACATTTATGATTGTCAAAATGGCTCCACAGGTTCAGGTAACTGGACATTATTTAAAATATAGCGCGTGAAATATATACTAAATTGTGTTCCCATTTTAAAGAGTTAGGATTAAAAGATATTTACTATTTTGTTTTAAAGAAATTGGTCTTTAAGGAAGGATAGCTGTACAAAAAAGTTTAGAACATTTTAATCATAGAAGGATTTGGGATAGTTTCTTGAAAGTTAAGAATTTTAAGAAGTTATAGGATCATTCTTTTCTATTTTATAAATATATGTGTGTATGTGTGTGTGTGTGATATTCCATAAATACAATTACAAATTTATAAATATTTACAGGTCAAATTTTTAAAATGAGTTTATTTGGTGTGCCTGTCATTAGTCCATTGGTTTAGATCAAGGGTGGGGAACCTGCAGCCTCGAGGCCACATGTGGCCCTTTAGGGCCTCAAGTACAGCCCTTCGACTGAATCCAAACTTGACAAAACAAATCCTCTTATTAAGGATTTCCCAACATAACGAGAAGCAGTGAGACATAGTGGACAGTGCCACCCTTTGATTTCAGAAATCCTGGGTTCAAGTCTCATGTCTGACTTGTACTGGCTGCAGACAAATCTTAATAACAACAACAAAAAGAACAGCAACAATAATAAAAGCATTAAGGTTTGCAAAGCTTTTAACATGTGTTATCTTAGTCCTCAAAACAACCCCCATCAGAGAGGTACTATTGTTATCCCATTTTATAAATGAGGAAACTGAGGCAGAGCACGATTAAATGACTTTCCCGGAGTCATACATGAAGAGTCTGCGCCCTAGGGAACTCTCTAAGACCCTAAGTTACAGAAGTAGAGTTGACTTGTATTGATGGAGGAAGTTTCCTCACACAGAGCTCCCTATCTTGATGAAATCACAGAGATGGTAACTCCATCTCCAGCCCCTCAAGATGATAAAAAGTAAGATGCCTTCTGACCACACACACACACACACACACACACACACACACACACACACACACACACACCCCTGACCATGTATACAGACACATATTTAAATTCTAGAGGTTCTGTCTCGTGGTTAAATTCCTTAACCTCTCAAACCTATTTGTCTTGTGATTCCCTCGCCTCCGCCCCCACCTCCACTTCTCTCCTTTTAATTTATATCCTTCTTACTCATTTTTTTTCAGTGTGCAGTACTAAATGAGAAACTTGACCAACTACTGCAGACTTTACATGCAGAAGCCCAGACAGTCTCAGTATTCAAACATCCTGGTCCTCCCAGTGTTGAAGGAGAATCTGTGGACTTTTCAAGTGAAGAGTCATTGTCTGACAGCAAGGGAAGCATTGTGGAGGGTGCCCCAAAGACTCCAGCACAGAAAACTTTCAAGCCAAAGGAGTTAATGTTGAGAGCAAACAGTTTAAAGAAAGCAGTGAGGCAGATCATCCAACAGGCTGAAAAAGGTACACTTGAGCAAAGTCAAGGTCATGAAGCATCTATTCTTTCTTCCAGTTAGCATCATCATTTTCATCTTTCTTTTAAAAAAATAATATTATATTTTATTCCCGATTGCATGTTAAAACAATTTCTTAACATTTTAAAAAAAGTTTTGAGTTCCAAATTCTATCCTTCTCTCCCTCTTCTTCTTCCCCCACCCCAAGATGGTAAGCAAACAGATTTATTTTATACATGTGCAATCATGTAAATAGTTTTCATCTTTTGAGTCAGCTTGGCACCCTTTCAATAACCTGATTTTATGAGCTCAATGGAAAATGAAACTACTGAAATAAAATTTGTTCATGCTTTTTCTTAATCCATTAGTAAGTGGAATCTTAATGGTACTATACTGAGTACCTGCAAAGCAGGCTTTAAAATGAATTCTTTGAAATGTTTAACTCAGTTGGATAATAATTTTACATGGTATTCATTTTAGATTATTTACTTACAAGCTACAACTCTTGATTTTATGCTCTTAAAATTGAAGTTGATTTTTTTGGGGACTTTTGAATTCTTAATAAACAAAGATCTGCTTTTTCAGTAACAGTAGAAAAGTTTAGTACATTCTGATATTAGTGTCTTCAATTTACGTAATGCTTTTGAGTTAAAATTTTTGAACAAATTGTTTCCATCTCTTGTGTTAATGTGATTTGATAGGACACAGGCATTTTATTTTTCCCTATCAATTTAATGTTTTAGAGGAATATAAAATTTTGTTTAAATGAGGATGTTTCTCTTAGAATCTTACCTACACTAATGGTTTGCCTATTTTTTTTTTGAATCAGACCTGTACTTATTTGGTATAGGAAGCTTCTGTCAAAGTAGAACTGCACCCGTTCTTCAAATAATGGCCTTACAAAGTTGTCTGGGCAACTTAGAAAGTTTAAAAACAAATTTAGAAAGTTACCAGATACCCTTCTTAGGGGCTAATCCTGACCCAGGTCCTACCACCTCCAAGGCTGTTGCACCGTCTCTGGAGTAGTATAATAATAACAGCATCCAAAATCCATTCTGTTACTATCATTGAAACATCTGCCATTATTGGATTAATGTTTACTTTCTCTTAAAGTTTCTGGGAAGAAAAGGGAAATAATTTTTTTCACTTTTTTCCCATTCTTACAATCATTTTTTTCCTTATAGAAATGTTAAATTTATCTTGTTCCTATTATTGCTAGTTGTAGATGAACAGAATATTCATGCTGATGAAGAGGGTAACCTGCTGTCAGCTCCCCTAGATGACAGTAGAGAAACAGAATATTCTAAAGAAGATAAGGATGATGATGGAAAGGAGTACCCATCTGGTGAGAGGCTAATAGTAAAATTATGGGGCAATTTAACCTTTCTGCTTTAGTTTTTCAACCTGGTTTTGTCATAGACTCCTCAGAACTAATGTTGCTTTTCGTTGGACAGTGAGTTTCTTGAGGGCAGGGACTGTCTTTTGCCTGTTTTTGTATTTCCGGCACTTAGCATGGTGCCTGGCGCATAGTAGGTATTAATGTTTCTTAATTGATTGATGAGCTAATAACTTCAGCAAATTTTCCCATCTTTTCTTATGTTAGAAGCTATTTAAGGCATGGATATTTGAAGTTTTTATTCCCCCTATAAATAGTGTACTTGTTTTTGGTGAATACAGAAATTTAGTTAAATACTGATATCTATCTATCTATCTATCTACCTATCTCTCTCTCTCTCTCTC
This sequence comes from Trichosurus vulpecula, assembly GCF_011100635.1. NCBI lineage: Eukaryota > Metazoa > Chordata > Mammalia > Diprotodontia > Phalangeridae > Trichosurus > Trichosurus vulpecula. The sequence continues at coordinate 306,592,688 of NC_050576.1, read as the reverse complement.
TCTCTCTCTCTCTCTCTCTCTCTCTCTCTCTCTCTCTCTCTCACACTTTCATAGATCTGCTTATTTTCTGGATGGCAATCGTTCTGTCCCCAAAAGAATAATTAGTTGATGCTGGCATGATGATGATTTTCTATGAAGTATGTGTTGTCTCTAGGCCTAAGCCCGTGTTTATTATTGTTAAGTTATATTATAAGTCATAGGTCTAAAATACATGAAGCATAGTACATATAAATGCTATCAATGGTATGTTCTGTTTAAGAAGAAACCGTGAAATATGAATTAAATTACCATCAATGCAGCATCAGTTTTTGTCATTAAGACTGTTGGTTTTTATCAGAGCATGAACATCAAAAGGTTGTTTTTATGGCAGCTTAGCCCCAGGAGTCCCATCTGTCAAACTAAAGAGCAGCTGTCCCTCTGCTTTCTTTCACTGCACCTGGTCTGTCCCAAAACACAAAGACAATTGAATTATAAGACTAGCAATCTGTTTTCACATCATGAAGAGTGAAAGATAATTCAATTTGGAAGTTGTTTTTAAAATCATCTGCCAGGGTATTTTCAAGTTAGTTGAAGACATTCTGTTATTGTTATTGTTCAGTCATTTCAGTCATGACCCCATTTGGGTTTTTCTTGGCAAAGATACTGGACTGGTTTGCCATGACCTTCTCCAGCTCATCTTAAAGATGAGGAACTGGGGCAAACAGGGTGAAGTGACTTGCCCAGGGTCACACAGCTAGTAAGTGTCTAAGGCCAGATTTGAACTCAGGAAGATGAGTCTTCCTGACTTCAGGCCTTGGCACTCTATCTACCAAACCACCTAGCCGCACCGTTGAAGACTTTATTTGACCATTAAATTATCCTAATCTAAATAGTTTGACAATTCCTTTTTTAAAAAAAAAAACCTCAAATAATATATTGATGTTCATATATATTATGCATAACTATGGTATATGGCGGAACAGAGGAGGCAATCAGTGATTTGCACTAATATTACATGAGGACTATAAGTGCTAGTGTATTGCATTTGATTTGAAAGCAAAATATTGCTGTCAAATGCTTTTTTCTCCAAAGATCTGTAGAAGAAAATTCTTCAGTTGTTTCTTGCTATTTTATTTAAAATTAGTATCTAGTAAGTACTTATTATGTAAAAGGTATTATTAGACCTTTCTCAGACATAAAGACCTGTAAGTTTACTAAGACAAAAATCACCCACTCAAAACAGTCTATTATTTGAAAAAGTCATTAGACCTAATAAATTGTGTTTACCTATGACATTTCTACTAACCATTCCCATGTATGTAAATGATTATATTCTTTCACCTTTTTTCTTACTATTCTCTCTATCATGATACAATGTAGCGAAAAGAACCTTGGGTTCAGAATCAGAAGACCTGTGTCCAAAATCAAAACTAGTATTTACCTATGTGATCTTGGGAAAGTCCCTCCCCACTCTGGGCCTCAGTTCCTCATCTCTCAAATGAATTAGATTATCCCAAAGAACCCTTTTTTCTTTAAATCTTATGATCCTGTTTGAAATCAGAAACCGAAAACCTCTCTGCATCAGATAATCTTAGAATCTTCTTTACATGCTGGTTCCTAATAAAAATAAGTAAAAAAGGATTAGAGAGAAGAATCCTGATTTCCCTTAAGCCTACTTTCCTTTTCTTTGGATTTTGGGTATATGGGCACGTGTATCTATTTGTGGATGTATTATTACTTCTTTTTCTAATTTAGTTGGTTTTTTTATGCCAACAGTTAAAATTGCACCTCGGTCCCCAGATACGTGTATCAACCAAGGCTGTTCTCAACCTATCTCAATTTCTGGTCCAGTATTGACATCCAACAAAGAAAATCTTCCTGTGCTTAATACCAGAATAATTTGTCCAGGTAGTAACAATTCTGAAACACATTAACTCTAATGTGAACCAAGAAATCATGCTTTAATGACTGTAACTTAAAGTTCCTAATTTCTCCAATAACATTTGTCAGCCTGTCCGTTATTGCTTCCCCAGGTAGTACCACACTTGGCCATTTTTAGGCCACTAAATTTTCCTCTGCTTCTGGATACCAATCAGAGGGGGGTGGTCTAGGACTGGAGCACACATGAAGGGCCTGAGATTAGTTTGGTCTGGGTTTGGACCATGACAAAGATAATCTAGAGAAATTTTTGGTTGGGGTGAGAGAAATACTTAATGGGTGTCCCCATTGACTTCGACACTACACTTGGAGACTTCTGGATTTTTCCTCAACTCCTTTGTAGGTTGTAACTGGTGGAGGAGTGGAGTCTTCCAACCAACCTGCTACTAGGGTCCCTTAGAATGAGATTGGGGGTCTGTCAAGATCTGGAAAGGATTACACTTCAGGCTTGCTATGATATCCAGGCTTGCTGGATAGAAAGTTAGCCCTCTGATGACATTCTGAAAAATAAAGAAGTCTGTTACTGAAAGTTTGAATTAATAGGAAATTGAGGTGACAAGGTATAGTATTTCTTTTTTATTGCTATTGTTCATTGTTAAATATTTTATTTTTTTCAATTACACGTAAAAAAATTAACATTAGTTTTTTAACAAGCTATAGTATTTCTAAAACTTTCAGATTTGGTGGTGGAATAAAATTAAGCTCATCTTTTCATAGTAGGCCAGACTTCACTCCTAATAATTCAAGTAGTAGTTTGTCTTGAGGAAAAGAGATTTGGGGTGGTAGTGGTTAAAATGATGGAGGAGAATAGTCATGCTAAAGAAATAGTGTTTTACTAATTCCCCAACATATACTATACCTGCAACTGCTTTTTTCCCTCTTCACCATTCCTTCTTCCCCCCTTGCTTTGATGCTGTATTCTTGTGTTTTTTATTCACCTAAGTTCTGCTGTCTTATTCTCTCAGATTTTACTTCTGTTCGCAGTGTCAGGGTTGTACTGTACTGAATCACCTTTGATTTATATTTTTATTTGCATTTTGATGTTAATTCAAAGAAATAAAAAATTTGGTGTCTGTAAACACAAAATAGTTGAGTTCTTTCTTTAGTGGTTTACATTTAGTTTGTGTATTCCCTGACAATTCCTCTCCTTCAAAAGTTGTAACTACTTTTTACCTTTTGTGCTTTTCCTTCTCATCAGGTTTAAGAGCAGGATTAGCTGCTTCAATTGCTGGGAGTTCTATTATCAGCAAAATGTTACTAGCAAATATTGATCCCTTTGGTGCTACACCATTTATTGACCCAGATCCAGATTCACTGTAAGAAAATACATTTTGTTTTTATCAATATTTTATTTCAGCTTTTTTTTCTGTCCTCTCCCCTCCCCTCCCTTTTCCTTTCCTTCTCTTTTCCTCTCCTCACTATAACAATTTTGAAATTACAGCAAAAGTACATATATGTATACATGCATACATATGTTTGTTATACAGACACATGTATATGACATATGTGACTATAAATATATAGATATCTATATCATCTATATCAAATTTTCACTGAGAGATTATGGCTTCTTTTTTTTTCCTTTTGGAGGCAATTGGGGTTAAGTGACTCGCTGAAGGTCCCCAGAGCTAGTAAGTGTCTGAAGTGTCAGATTTGAACTCAGGTCCTCCTGAGTCCAAGGTTGGTGACCTATCTACTGCACCACCTAGCTACCCCGAGATTATGTTTTCAGGAGGTCATGTCTTATATTTATTGGTATCCTTCACAGCACTTTGGTCTTTGAATAATGTTGCAGTCTGTACTCAAATATGGAGAGTGATTCTTGGTCACTTTTATGTGAAACCCCAACTTTGCTCCTTTTCCCTGAGAGAAGTCAGTCTCAATAAAGGAGATTCTAAATACTACATTTGTGTATATTGATTACAGTTGTTTTTAATGTCTTATTTTTCTTCTTAATATAGAGAAGGATATTCAGAAAAATGTGTTATGAACAATTACTTCGGAATTGGATTAGATGCAAAAATTTCATTAGAGTTTAACAATAAGCGAGAAGAACACCCTGAAAAATGCAGGTAATTAAATCTTTCTCTTTTCCTTTTTAAAAATTTAATATTTTTTATTTCCCTCATTACATGTTAAAACAATTTTAACATTCTTTTTTTAAATCACATTTTGAGTTCCAAATTCTCTCTTTCCCTCCCTCCTCTCTCTGCAATTGAGAAAGCGAGCAATTTGACATAGGTTGTGCATGTGTAGTCATGCAGAACACATTTCCATGTAAGTCATGATATGAAAGAAAACACAGACAAAAAACCAAGAAAAATAAAGAAAGTAAAGAAAAAGTATGCTTCAGTCTACATTCAGTATCTACCAGTTCTTTCTCTGGAGATGGTCAGTACCTTTCATCATAAGTCCTTCAGAATTGTCTTGGATCAGTGTATTGCTAAGAATAGCTGTTATTCACAGTTAATCTTCATACAATATTACTATTACTGTGTGCCATGTTCTCCTGGTTCTGCTCATTTTACTTTGCATCAGTTCATGTAAGTTCTTTCCAGGTTTTTCTGAGAGTATCCTGCCCATTATTTCTCATAGCATAAAACACAGTCGTATGGCCATCCCCTCAATTTCCAATTCTTTGCCACCATTAAGAGAGTTGCTATAAATATTGTTATACATAGGTCCTTTCCCATTTTTTAAAAATCTCTTTGGGATACAGACCTAGCAGTGGTATTGTTTGATCAAAGGGTATGAATGGTTTTATAGGCCTTTGGGCATAGTCAATTAATTAAATATTGCAGGATACTGTTATTGTAAAGTTATCATTTTACTTTAATTTCATAACTATTGATATTTGTCACAAAATGATTTTTATTTGAAGGAGAAACAATTAACATTTCATTGAAGTTGTATATTTTAATGCATTAAATAATTTTATTTTCAGGAGCCGAACTAAAAACATGATGTGGTATGGGGTCCTTGGAACCAAAGAGTTATTACAAAGGACTTATAAGAATTTAGAACAAAGAGTTCAGCTTGAGGTAAGATTATTTTAATTAATTTCATTTTAATTTATTAAAATAGCATGTATGGAGCCTATATGACAATCTTTGTGCTAGATTACATTGGAAAACCTGCCAATGACCAAACCTTACCTCGGCAGGAGTAGTGAAATAATTTCCAAATTGGACTTATCAAATCTCTGTAAAGTCATCCAGAGATACTAAGGAGCATACTTCCTTACTATTGGGGCTCTGGAATGATGACAACTATTTATGCTAAATTTTTCTTTTCTTCTAGGAAACTGTGGAGATGCACCATATAGGAATAATTTCTAGTAAATCTTGAGGCAGAGTATTTGTTTTGGCAAACTCAAATTTTATTTATTCATTTATTTATTCTTATGTATCTAGGCAGCTAGCTTGAGTTCAGACCCTGCCTCAGACATTAGCTGTGTGACCCTGGGCAGGTAACTTATACCTCTCTCAGGGTTATTGTGATATGTAAAGTGCTTTGCAAACCTTAAAGCAGTATGTAAACGTTAGCTTTTATAAATAGTATGAGAGGAATGGTCATCAAGCCATCTCCCTTAGACCAAGATGACTCATGGTGGTGAACTCACCGTTTATAAGCCCTTAGAAAAGGGGGTGCGCCAGAAATCGACTGTGATTTGGTTAACAAGTAATGAGAAAATGAGTATTATAATGAAAGGGAGGCTTATTCCAATGAAGGTCTTGAGGTACTTGACACTGAACAAGGAAATCTTAGGAAATCAAAATATATAGCCTTTTATTCAAATAGATAAAATACTTTTGTTTGTTAAAATGCAAGTCCTCTATAAAGATGATACTATTCTGAATGAATTGTAAAAGTAAATCATAAGAAGATTTTATTCTTTTGTCATACTGGATAAATTGCTCTCTTTGGAGTCTGGAAGGCCTGGGTTCAGATGCGACTTTACTAGCTGTGTTGGCTTTCTCCTTCCCCTTTGCCATGGTCCCAAGGTCACTAAGAGTAAAGTAAAGGAACCTAGCTCTTATCTGAGAACTTTATTACCAAGTATAGCTATGAGAAAACACACAGACATATGTGTATATATACATATATATGTATGTTTATGTGTGTATGTACATCCTGAGTCCTGTCCCTATAAGACAATAATGTATATGTTTGTTTTAACCCTTTCTCTTTTCCCTGACCCACCCATGTCACTTCTAGGTATCATCCTTCATCTCTCTCCTAACGTCACTAATCCCACCCTTCAAGAAATCACAGGGTTATCATGATATGTAAAGTGCTTTGCAAACCTTAAAGCACTATGTAGATGTTAGCTTTTATAAATAGTATGAGAGAAATGATTATTTCTTTCATGTGTTAATAACTAATTATCCATTTAGGACCAAGGTTTTTTCCCTTTTCTTTTCCCCCATCCAGAAATCAGCCAGTGTGGTTCATCTTGGGCAGAGACTTACCCAGCCAGGGTGGCTAATATCTAATCAAAGACAATGAAGAAAGTCTAAGTTTAGGGGAATGGGTGGATTCCTGTTTATTGTGTGTACTCAGGTCTGGGAAAAATGTGGATTTTCCCTTTTGTCAGACAGTGATATGGGAATTGACAAATCTCTTTGACTAGTGTCTCTCAACTTTGAATAAATCAACTATTTCACACTGTTATAGAATGTTCTGAGAAGGACATTGGGTGAGACCTGAGTATTCAGGAAATATTTCGTGGAGAAATAGAGACTTGTTCTGGTTCTTGAAGAATGGACATGATTTGTGTACAAAAGTTATATGCTGCCTGTCAGTTGAAATCATGGGCTGCTTGCTTTGAAAGTCCAAGATTCCAGTTTATATTTTGAGTAGATCATTTTTTAAAATATGTGCTCTTTTTTTTGTTCTAGGTAAGCAAATAAAATTTAGATATATTCTAATTTTATACCTTTTTTAAAAGCCTTAATGCATTCTCAATATCAAATTCAGGAACCCTTTGGACTTATACATATTGAATGTACAATTTCAGGAAAGTTGAAAATTTGTAAACTTAAGCTCTGGGCTAATACCTTAATGTATGTGTAGATTTAAATATTCTTTTTAGAAAAGTTTTAAGCCAATTTAAAATTTTTTTTGTAAATTGATGTTTCGTACATAGTTTTGAAATAGCCTTAACTCATCTGACAACTATCAAGCTTGAACCTTTCCTAATACTCAAGTCCTACCAAAGAGTAAATTATGAATGGATTAATGAGTTCATGAATGAATGAAAAAGCAGGTATTATGATTGATTAGTCCACATTACAAAATAAACACAAGGTACATTGGCCATTTGTATCATCCTAGAAACAATACTGATTTTCTTTGACCTATGGGTTTCACATTTGAAGTAATGGCTTTGTGTGTAAATAATATTTTCATTTAGAAATAATCATCTTTTGTGGTATAACTGCAGTTTATTAAACATAATAAAAGCAATGCTCTTGGAACCCTTGGTTCTAGGACTAGCTGAATAGATATTCTTCATCTATATCTTTTGGCTTGTAGATTGCACACAAAAACAGATCTTTGATAATCTTTGTCCAGACTTACCTAGATCTTATCTCAAGAACATACCTCTTTCAAGTCTTCACCCAAGTGTGTCACCCTCCATGAGCTGTCCTTGACCATTTTGATCCAACAGACATCCCGCTTTCCCCTAAACTCCTTTTCTCTATCTTACCTCATTTGGCCCTTCATTGGACTACTCCTGGGTCATTTCCATCGGTGCTTTTGTCTTTTCAGTTAAGGCCTTTGAGTGTAGGAGCCTTGATATTTCTATGTCCTTCCTCATACCAGAAAAGTACCTATATATGAGTAATGTGAAGGTTAGGCAAGACAACCGATTTGTCTTTAGTTTGCCTCAGTTTCTTTCACCTAACAGCTTGCAGAATTTGAATGTGGGAAATAATGATCCCATATTATTCTGAGCCTCCTCAAGAATTAGATATTTGATCAAGATTAAGCAAAGGAGAATAGCTTATAAAAGCAACTTTCTGTTAAAGGCAGCTGTTATAGATTTGTTTTTATACTCACTAATAAAACTGAGTTTCCTAAATCATTGTTCTGTTTTCTTGGTTATAGCTTTCCTAGTGACCATGTTCTTGTTTGATGATGCTACATCAAAAACACCAAATTGTAATTAGCACTTAAAATTGATCAGTCATCTAGCAATCAAGAAACCTTTATTAAGCACCTACTAAGGTCCAGGCACTATGCTAGGTGATGGAGACACAAAGACAAAGCATTTCTTGACTTCAAGGAAATTACATTCTGTTAGGGGAGACATGTATGTATAGGAGATCCCAAAGGTCTTAGCACAGTGAGAGCTTAGAACTATGCTAAAACTTTTGGGAAACCATATATAAATACGCACTTATGTATTTACAAAATTATACAATATACATATGAAGTGATTTGGGTAACTATAGGAGGTAGAAGAAAATTATTAGAAAAAGTTTAAATACGGTTTTATGGTCATTTGCAACATCAGGAAACAAAAAGGCAGTTAAGTGTATTAATGTAAGACAATGCATGAAATATGGGAAGGATTTTGAAGAACATTATATTAGTTAAAATATATCCTGAGGTGAGAGAAACTTTCCAGTGAAATTACTTTGTTTTGTTCTTTTGGCAGAAGTATGATTCCTGTATCCTGTGTTTTCCAGGAGAATCTGTGAAACAACATTTAGGCATTGAGTTCAGAGTGTTTTGGAACTGTATATTTTGTTCCTTTATAGTATATATGACATACTGCCAACCTTTTCCTGCATATAAGACTACTGTCTTGATCCATATACAAGACAGTGTAATTTTTAACCGAATTTCATTGTTTTCTTTAAAATACCTCATATCTATAGAAGTGTAGTAGAATTTAAAGTAATTCAAAAGTAGTTTAAATTATTCTTATAACTTCAAAAAGGTTTCTTTCAATGGGAACTTTATACCATAGAATTCCTTATTTAATCCTTTAGGTTTAGAAAGAAATTATTACTTTGTTAATTTCTTAAAAATGATTAGTCAAGCCTTACAGTTAATCATGGTGTTAAAAGAAGAGTAGGAAATTATAATTAACTAATTATAAGAAAATATATTGTCCATTATTGAATCAAATAAAGTCTTTACTTGATCCTTATAAAATGATTGAAGACATTAATTTTGTCTGGAGAGAAATTGTGTGTTAAAATAAAGGAATACTTTTGTCAACTGAAAATAATAGTAATAGCTGGTAATATAGTAGCCAGTAGTAGTCAGCAATTATACAGTGCTTTAAGGCTTGCAAAGTATTTTGCCCATGTTAACTCAATTGAGAGAGTATTTTAAGCAAATAAATAAGAAAAACATTTTCCTAGCCACTGGGACCTTTTCCACTTAAGTAATAGTTTAATGAATGATGAGTCACAAAGTAAGAGCTTTAGGATGCTTTTCCACATGTGCTTTGATTTAGGTTGTTCTGTACTTAATTCTTCAAGGATCTATGCTTTCATCTGTGTGGCTGTTGCCTCTACCAATAAGAATCATGATCCTCCATTCCTAAATAGAGAGTTTATTGAGTTACTGGGGTTAATGCAACTTGTTTTCTGATAGCCAACCTGCTAGTGCTGTTTCTTCAAACTCAGATAGAGCCATGTACAGTAAGCATACAGCTTTTCAAAGGGCCTGTCATCAAAGCCTTTCCAACGTATACTCCATAGAGATAGCATTCAAAAGCCCAGGATTGCCTTTGTAATCGGATATTAGTCAAAGAAAATATTCAGTATACTTGAAAAACTCCTATGGATTTCATAATTGGACAGAATATCATATAAAAAGATATTAAAAATTGTGAAGTATTTCCCAAATTTCTTTACCATATTTATTTGTACTTAATTTTTATAAATTATTTCATATTTCAGTGTGATGGACAGTATATCCCCCTTCCTAGTCTACAAGGAATAGCAGTGTTGAATATCCCAAGTTATGCTGGAGGTACTAATTTCTGGGGCGGAACTAAAGAGGATGACGTAAGTAGTATTAATAAGTAGTTTGAAATATGTTAATAAAAACATTGTGATCCTTTTCATTGTAATTATTATATTCACTTTTAGAAAATTCACTTTACTTTATCATTTATTCACTATTCACTTTAGAAAACTAGCAGAAAGATGTACCAATCAATCAACGGCCATTTAAGTGCTGCTATGTACAGGCACTGTGCTAAGTGGGAATACAAATACAAGTAAAAAATTACTTTCCTCAGGGAGTTTATATTCTAATTGGGGAAGAAACACATAAAAGGAAGCTGAAAGGTTGAGGGGAGAGTAGAGGAGAAAGTACCTGGGACTAGGGCATGATGGAGAGCTTCAGAAGACACATAAAACAATCTAATCTCCCACCTCCCCCAACCCCACCACAGATAGACTATGCCTTCTATTAGTTCTAAATTTGAAAAAAAATGACCCTACTGTTTTATTTAAACAGTTTCTGATTGAATTTACTTTTAACTGCCAGGAATTTGAGATCAAGAGACAATAACAAAAAAAAATAACTTGTGCTTTAATAATCTCTCTCATGGAGATAAAAAGAGGTCTCTCCGCTTTGGCTTATTGCTTTTTTTCTGTTCCCTCTGATTTCTCATAACTCCCTCCCTCATTTTTCTAACCTGAACATGCAAAATGAAATATGAAAATAAATTGGAGAGTACAGATCACTTTGGTAATTTGAAGGTATTTTGTTCTTTGTGGGGCAAGGTCAAGAAAATGGCAATAAGGTAAGATAATTTTAGAGCACACTAGAGGGGCTTGATTTGATGGTTTTTCAAATCTGTCCAGGAGTGAACTTGAATCCTGACTCTGCTTTTTACTTTCTATCTTTGTGACCTTGGGCAAGTCACTTCAGCTTTGGGATTCTTTGATTTCATCTCATGCAAAAATGAAGAAGTTAGGCTAGATGGTCTTAGGTCCCTTCCAGCTCTAAAACATATGGATATGCACTTAAATATTTTTGTAAGGAGTCAGTGGTCCTAAAATGATAGTAGGTCATCAAATTTTGGGGCAATTTATTACCTTCAATAGGAGGATATGTGTCTTGATGTTACTACTGAAAGTAATATGTTAATTTTCCACTAATGGTTTTATTTCCACTTTAATAGATAGAAATAAAGCACCATTTACTAAGGTATTCACATGCGTACTTATTAGGATACCACTTCAGGTTTAAGATAACCTACATATTGCCTGATTTTTTTTCTGTGAGGAATGATTATTGTTTTATTTTTAATATAAAAGGATTACTTATGGGATTGAGGGAAGAATATAAAGTAAAACATCCTAATTGATTAAAAGCCCAAAGTGTTTCATAATAAAAAGGTTTGTGGAGATGTGTGTTACTGTAAACATACAATAGGGTAATTTTCCAATGGTGGTTTTGTTTCTGCATTAATCACCAGAAATAAATTACTATTCACTAAGTGATTTATATGCACCCTCATTGTTCATAACTATTTGTTGGTTTTCCTTCAAGAATGGAACCTATTGGAACACTTTTAACTAAAATAGGCCATAATTTCATTGTTTACCAATTCCAAGCTTACCAAATTTATCTCAGCTTATAAGCTTTTCTGGTTTTCTAAATAGGCACATGTCATTTTAGAAGAGAGTTTTGATGTGCCCACAGATCCTTGGTGAGAAATTTTTTTGAAAGCTGCTTTATGCTAGTATAATACATTTATAAATGCATTGACACCTACCAAATAACTTTAGAAGGTTGCTTTCTGAGGAGAGAGAGGCATGGAAGTTGTGGCCACATGGTGCCTGAAGCACTTCTCATTATAAGTGTACATATGTCAACAGCCTGCTTTCATTATATTTTTGTGTATAATTTTATACTTTTTTTCTAGTTCTTTTTGTTGATAGGCCGTGTCCTGATACAACAGACCCAGCTTCCATATTTTACGTGCTATTCTCTTCATTGTTTAAATCATAAGTGCTTTTATACTGCAGAACATTTTTGTTTCCAGGAATTGATTTAGTATTAGACTGAAGTTTGCCTCATGCTTGTAACATAACACTGTCTAACTCTTAGGCCCCTCTCTGGATGTGTATTCGTTTTCATTGCAGATATTTACTGCACCATCATTTGATGACAAGATACTGGAGGTTGTTGCAGTGTTTGGTAGCATGCAGATGGCAATGTCCAGAGTCATAAAACTGCAGCATCACCGAATAGCTCAGGTCTGTATCTTTTGCAACATCCAACAGCAGGCCTTGGGCCAGGGAGAAGAGAGCTCATTTAAGTAACTCTGATGCCAGACACTAATTTATAAAGTGTTGACTTTGTTTTAATGTCAACTGTTAATGAGTCACCATAACTGATGAACAAAGTACAGCAACATATCCTTCTCTGGATAATCCTGGCTAAAAGCCACAGCCTCTAAAATGGAGCTGAGTGCAGGTGGACTATTATTCAGGTCTATTTGTGCCATAAAATAACATCTTTGTTTTATTTCAGTGTCGGTCTGTAAAGATCACCATACTTGGAGATGAAGGGGTGCCGGTACAAGTAGATGGAGAGGCATGGATCCAGCCTCCAGGGATTATTAAAATCGTGCACAAAAACAGAGCTCAGATGTTAACGAGAGACAGAGTATGTAACAGGAACCATTTTGCTGCCTGTGTCTGTTTTGCTATAAAGCCTTTTGTTAAAAACAACAACACACATAACTTGACTTATTCTGGAAAAATAGAAAATAAAGGAAAGACTAGGATTCCTTCTAATATTAGAAACTCAAATGAATTTCATGTGCTGATAAGCTCATGTGCTTATGATAAACTCATGTGCTCACTAATTCTAAGATTAAACATTTAAAACACAAAAAAATAGACTTCATTCTCTGCCCATATTTATCTTCATTTAGAAACTAAAATATAAAATTCAGGCACTTTGCCATTTCAGTGCTATGTCAGTTCACACACACACACACACACACACACACACACACACACACACGTTTTCATCTTGCTACAAAAGAAAAGCAATTATACGTACACATATACCTATATGATAGATATAGGTATGTATTTATATAATTGTTTGTAATATATAATAATTTTTATTCTATTGTATATTTTTATTAAATGTTACAACTTACAAATATGTATATATAATTGTTTTTTGTTTTGTAGCAAAATGAAAAGATTTCATCCAGTATATTTCCTATATTTTTCATTGGATTTAATAAAAGGTTTAATTGGGAAGAGACTGCTTTCATGCAACATTAATGTAAGCTCTGCAAATCCTTATTTAATTTGGTTGCAACACAATAAGCTAATAACTCACTATATATTGAATTCAATAGGCTTTTGAAAACACCCTCAAATCTTGGGAAGACAAACAAAAGTATGATGCTTCTAAGGTACCCCCCCGACCTCAGTTGTATCCACAACAAGCTATTGATTTAGCAACAGAAGAGGAAGTTACACAGATGCAGCTCTGTTCACAGGCTGCAGAAGAACTCATTACTCGGTAAGCACTAGCAAACTGACTGAGTTTGATCAACCAATCAACAAACGTTTATTAAGTACCTGTTCTACTGGGTGCCAAGCATTGTGCTTAGCTATGGACAAGCTCTAATATGATAAAAATGAAATAGTCCCTACTCTGAAGGAGCTTACATTTATGGCAGGAAACAACATGGATAGCATGTAAACTATGTTCACATATTTGCAAACCTTAAAGCATTATATAAATGCTAGATGCTATTATTATTTTTATCAATAATGACTCTCCTATTTCCTTTTCTAAACATATCTTTTATCATTAATGTCCTATAACCCATTTTTTGCAACCAAATTATTGTTGTCCACATTTATTTTAGAAATATACCAACCAAAAATGGTGAAAGTAAAGTTTTAGCACTTAAGGTTCTATGAAAAGGAAAATGCACTTTAGTACAACAATTAGAGTCTCTAGTGGGGTGAGATAAAGAATTAACGAATTTATATTATATCAAATAATACTTGAATAAGTCATTGATTAAGCCTTGACACTTTTTTATAAGTGTTTTTTTTTGTTATAAAGGTATTTGTTATAATAGAATTTGATGCTTAAACAGGCATCTTTTTCTGATGGATGCATTTTTGACTTAAAAGCAAATCATTTTGCTTAATTTATTTAAATACTTTTCTGTCTTTCCACATTTTCCACACACTCACATCTTTCCATCTTGATCCCACAAAAACTCCATAGTAATGATCCCCTAAAAGGCAGGCTGCTAAAATTCTCTTTTGTTTATAGAATCTGTGAAGCAGCAAAAGTACACAGTCTTTTGGAGCAAGAATTAGCTCATGCTGTGAATGCATGTTCCCATGCCCTGAATAAAGCCAACCCAAGGTTTCCTGAGGTAAGGAACTAGTTCTTATGGTTAAACAAAATCTAATCTTTTATTTATATTTCAGTTCACTGTGTTTTTTAGTGTATTAGGGTCATTACTGATAGCTAAAAAACAAAACATGCTTAAGAATTGCCATGATCTTAAGAGAAATGTGTGATTTGTATTGATGCATGTGGCTTCATTTGGAGCCCATTTTCTTCCTTTTTTTCCTTTTCCTTTTTTCCCATTATACTTTCAATTCCATTTTTGGTATAGCTCTATAATTTTGTCGTCGTTCAGTTGTTTTTCAGTCATGTCTGACTCTTTGTGACCCCACTTGGGGTTTTCTTGGCAAAGATACTGGAGTGATTTGCCATTTCCTTCTCTGATATCTCATCCTTTAAATGTGGCCTTTCACATATTTCTCTTCTTCCCATTCCTTCCTTTCTTCTCTCCCTCCAGCAATTCTCTCTACTTCTTTTTCCCACACTTCCTATTTTCCCTATGATTCCACATGAATAGAATCCCAGTTTTGATCTCCTAAACATTTTAATCAAAGATGTGTAGGACTTTTCAAAGATATAGGCTGAAAGTATTCTTGTTTAATTTTTAAACATTAGGTTCAAAATAGTTACTTTTTATAATTTCAAAATATATAGCCTTTTATTCGAATGGATAAAATACTTTTGTTTGTTAAAACACAAGTTCTCTAGAAAGATGATACTATTTCTGAATGAATTGTAAAAGTAAATCTTAAGAAGATTTCATTCTTTTGTCATACTGGATATGTTGCTCTCTTTGGAGTCTGGAAGGCCTGGGTTCAAACACGACTGTACTAGCTGTGTTGACTTTCTCCTTCCCCCTTGCCATGGCCCCAAGGTCACTAAGAGTAAAGTAAAGGAACCTAGATCTTATCTGAGAACTTTATTACCAAGTATAGCTATGTGAGTATATATGCATATTATATATAATATATATATAATATATATATGTTTATGTATATATGTACATCCTGAGTCCTGTCCCTATAAGACAATAACGTATATGTTTGTTTTAAGCCTTTCTCTTTCCCTGACCCACCCATGTCACTTCTAGGTATCATCCTTCATCTCTCTCCTAACGTCACTAAACCCACCCTCCAAGAAATTGTCCCTTTATTGTTTATCACAGTTTGCACGGCTCAGATAAGGCCTGGTTCGTGACTGGCTTTCATTACCAGGACAACAACTTAAGTGCACTTGGACATCACCTTCACCACTGGATTTAGCCTGGCTGGCTGAGGCCTGCTGACTCAGCACTTGGGGAATTCCCGGCTTCACCCGTTTCCTTAGTCGGTTGTTTAGGTCTTGTCAGTGGTCTCTAAAGTAACCTTGGCTTTGACTTGTTAACCTCAGCATGGCATTATTCAGATCAATACGGATCTTGCTGCTACCCAAATTTTTATTTCATAGGTTCCCAGGGACTGAATCACAGTGGCTTCTCCTTTCCCAATCCTTAGCACCCAGCCTGCCCCCAATAAGCTGTGGGACTTCAGCCAAGTCATTTAACTTTGTGAGCCTCATTTTCTTCATCTCCTCGTAATGGTTGTAGTCCCCATCTTGCAGGGTTATTGCGAGGTTAAATGAAATAATGCACTGCACTGCATTATTTAAAGTGCATTGCAAACTTTAAAGAATTATGTAAATATCAGTTTTAAAATTTTTATTATTATTAATTACTTGTCTTTTACCCATGATTTAATTTAATATAAGTAACTCTTCTTAGAGACTTATTTGGAACAATCAGAGGTTAAGTGACTTACCCATTGTCCTACAGCTAGTATGTATCAAAGGCAAGACTTGAACCTGGGTCCTCTTGACTCCTAGGCCAGCCCTCTATTCATTCTGCCATGCTTTTAAATAAGTTACTCAAGACTTGAAAATAAGAATTTGGCCTCATGTTCAGGACCTAAAAAGAAATCTGAATAAGAATCTGATGATAGAACACTGAAAATGTAATTAACTCTATCTTTCCTTTTATTTGTTTTGGGTTTTCCAGAGAATGTGTTTTTAGAAGTGAGGAACCAAGAATGTTTACTGGAATGAGATGTTTGCATTCTTTTAGCCCATGGACATAAGATAGGGAAGAAAGAGACAAATGTGATGAGACAAATTTGCAAATTCAAAGGAATCCTGGTAGTTCAAATGGCTTTGGAAAATTACAAGGCCAGTTTAACTAAGAATCTCAATATTTTGCTGATTACTGATGATGGAATCACAGTTTAATTCACTACCACTTAATCTCTGCAATGTTTTTCTTTTCCAGAGTCTTACCAGAGACACTGCCATTGAAATCGCTGTCAATGTGAAGGCACTAAATAATGAAACGGAGTCTTTACTAATTGGGAGAGTTCCTTTGGTAAGAAGAGGGAGAGAAATGTTTGATGTTAGGGCAGTCATGAGGGAATTCATTTGAAGGCCTCAGATTCACTGATGAACCTTTGCTCATGAGGTTTAGGTGTTTCCTGTCCCCTTTTTTAAAGTTCTTCCCTCTAGTGAATGAAAATCATTCCTAGGCAAAAGCAAGACAAATCTGCCCCAGATGCTGTGCCCTGACTGTTTTTAATTGTAGGGTGTTCCCTGAAAACACATAAGCCGTCTCTTGCCAGTGTTTCCCCAGAAACACTTCCAGAGGAAGGCCAAGTTATTGTTCACTGAATTAACACTGAAAACATAAATGATATAATCTCCATTTGCCCAGAAGGGGGCAAATGTGTAACATGGTTGGTCTTGGCCAGAGGCAAAGTATTCGAGCATAGTTTATTCTTTAGGCTATTAGGCAATTAGTGCCAGAAGAACCTTGGAATGTTGAATTTTGTTGGAGATGTGGTCTTGGTTTCCTAAGGCAGGGGGTTCTTCCATAAGCTTTTTCTTTTGTCATGGACCCCTTTGGCAATCTGCTGAAGCCTATGGACCCCTCTTTAGAATGTTTTAAAATATATAGACTTACAAAGGAAAACAATTATATTGAAATACAGTTACAATAAAACAAATTTTAAACAGGTTCACAGACTCTAGGTTAAGAACCCCAATCCTAGGATTTTTTCCTGGGAATGTAGTTAAGGTCCAGTCTAGAAACAACAGTCTATGAATCTCAAGCTCTTATCTTCCTTAGCAGCTGAGCACAGTACCGTGCAAATAGTAGGTGCTTAATAAATATTTTTGAATGAGTATTAACTGAGAATAAATTATAGATATCATAGATAGCTAAAATGGATAAGAGATAGATGGACAGTCAGACAGACATAGACAGTTATACGTTGTGTCTGTCCTTCGTTTTCGAATAGGACAGGGCTGTGCAAGGTCACCAGCCTCACTTTCTCCTCCAGAGCCATCTGGGTCCAGTGATCTGATATTCATCAGGATGACTGGAGATGACCCAGGATGCAATGGGAGACCAGACCGTTATAAAGCATTTATTAAATGATTACTAGGTATGAGGCATTGTGCTAAGCACTGGGGGTATAAGTACACATAAGCAAGGCAATCCCCATAGAAATAGACAAACATACATGCACACATATTAGCACACTCACACACACAGACAGATATTTAGATTGATCCATAGCTACATAGATGATGGATAGATAAATGGATGATAGATGGATAGATGATAGAGATGATGGAAGGAAGGAAGGAAGGAAGGAAAAAGGAAGTAAAAGAGAGAGAAGGAGGAGGGAAGGAAAAAAGGGAGGGAGAGAGGGAGGAAGGAAGGAAAGAAAGGAAGAAGGAAGCAAGGAAGATGAGTTCTTTAAGGAATACAAGTGCTGAGGTAAGAGGCAACTAACTAGCCTGGGGCCAGTCCTCGTGATAGGATGGCATTTCTTTCTCATTCCCTTGCCCTGGTGTGGATGTGTGTACACAGGCATTTCCTTTTGGAATCACTATGCAAGGCTCCAAAGCCACCACACTGCAGAAGCTTGGAATAGCCCTGTTCTTAGTAAACATGACTGGTAGTGACAAAATGGAATTTGATGCCACCTGGCATTCACTCCTTCTCAGCTGTGAAGCCTTATCACCCGTTCTTAGCAACGATTGGCAGTGACTTTTTGCAACTTCAGTCAAATGTGGCTTTGGTCCCAATTACTAGAATGAAGATTTGTATGGGGAGATATTAGAACTAACAGTTTCTAAAACTTTCCAGCAGGTAAAGTGTACTAGACCACATAGCTTTTTCTGTACTTTTACCCTCCTCATCTAGAGGGCTAATGACAGGTGAATAGTTCGTGTTTCTGAAAACTTAGTGTCTTAAAATAGTTCATTATGGTGAGCACCTTGGGGTTGAGGTGCATGCTGCCTCAGGGGTAGTTTAATGGTAATGGTTATCAGCTCCATGCACTGTCAGTTTTACTGGTACAATTAGTCCAAAATGACCAACCCGTCATCACAATCGTATTGTGACCACTCAGCAAACATTTATTTAGTACCTGTTACAAGCAAGGCAGAAAGTCCTGCTCCTGACCCATACCATGTGACCCTGGGTGAATCACTTAATCTCTCAGGGAAATCCTTTAAAACTATGAATTTACATACTAGTTGTTAGCCTGCAATAGTGAAAAAAATTTCCACACTGAGAGTTCCCTAAAAAAATGAAATCACTGATCTAGACCAACCTACTCCACCAAACAAAAACAAAACCCAACCAAAAAACCCCCCAAATGAACAAGGCACTATGTATGCCAAGATGAAATGAGAGACAGTCTTTGCTCTCACCCTAATTGAGGGCAGGGGATAGCCCATGAATAAAAAAATATATTCATCATCTTTTGACTGCGATACAGGCAGGTCACATGGTATCTGGTGAGGAGCATGACTTTAATTGAAGTTTTCCTGATTCCAGACTTGCCCCTTTATCTGCTAGGCCATTCACTTTCTGCCTTGCACATAACAGGTATTAAATAAATGTTGGCTGAATTGACACGATAGAACTGGGATGGGGAGGAGAGGTCAAATTTGGACTAATTTTGTCTATGATACAGGCAAAAG
Source organism: Trichosurus vulpecula (assembly GCF_011100635.1). Classification (NCBI taxonomy): domain Eukaryota; kingdom Metazoa; phylum Chordata; class Mammalia; order Diprotodontia; family Phalangeridae; genus Trichosurus; species Trichosurus vulpecula. The sequence goes on along the minus strand of NC_050576.1, from coordinate 306,573,368 downwards.
ATGATAAAAGGACAGTGGAAGGAATGTTAAACTTAAAAATAAAAGTGAATCTCACTCTGTAAGTTTTGGTAATAGTGATATTTGTCTATGAACATAAGATATATGTTGATGTTGTCAGGAAATATTTTCTGCCTGTGTATTTAAAGTGACCTTTGTTAATATATAATACATACAGATAAGTACGTGACACATTTATAATACATATATACACATATACTATATACATATTAGATGTCTACACATGCATATTTGAGTGGCAGTCAGTTATTCTCTTGGGGAAAAATATTAAGATTTATTTATAGAAATTAGTTATAGAACTAATGTTGCATCAGCTTTACAAGGAATGTATTTGAACTCAAAGAAAATGGCAATTGTCATATTAAGGGAGTTGGATGTTTGGATGTTGGATGGGGATGTTGGATGTTGGAATTCCTTGATGAATAAGAATGAAAATTTTCTCTTTTGCATAACTGTTTGAGTCCTACAAAGAATATGTTTTGCCTATACCAAGTTAAAAACATTCTGCAAATTACAAAATTCAATTTACTTTTAGTTTAATTTAATTTAGTTTAACTCAATATTTATTAAGCACCTATATGAAAAGAACTGTGTTAGGTTACAAAGGTGAAAAAACACATAGTCTCTGCCTTAAAAAGCACAAGTACCCATATGACTATTGATGGAAATTAGAATGTCATGAGAATATAGAAAAGTTCCAAGTAGAACAATAAGTAAGACACCCTGAGAGAAAGAAATAGGTAGAAAAATGTGCCAGGCAAATCAAACAACCACCATTGCCTTGAACACCCATGTCCCCTTGAACCCTGATGGAGATAGTCTAGTATTCTGAACCCAAGAGCTTTGGCAATAGTAGTGCTTCTGAAACCACCAGACCTGCTAGTAGCCTAGTCTCTGTGGCAGCATTGAAGGGAGAAATCAGTGTGTAGGAAGGACCTTCCTTTCTCACAACCACCAGCAACAAGTGCTGACCAACTACCATGAACAAACAGACACAAGAGCTGTGATGGTCAGAGCATCCCCTGAACCACTCACCGGTCCTGTTTCTGGTCCAGTCCTCACAAGCATCATTTATGGAATCAGTTCATGTGGAAGAGGGGCCAGCCATCTCCATCAACTATCACTCATGAGGCAGGCAAGCCAGGCTAGCTGAAGCAAGGCACTCTGAGGGAGATACAGGAGGCAGTATGTTCCAGACAACCCAAACCACTACCACCATCTCTCTTCAAACCACTTTGAAGATAGTCTAGGACTCTGAACCCAAGAGCCTTGGGAATAGCAACAATTAAAAGGTGTTCATCTACTTTTTGTAGAATCCAGATTTATTCCTTTTGCCCATTTTAATCTCACTTGACTAGTTGTATATTACCTTATCTGTTTCACCTTAGTCTCCACAATTTTGCTCCAGACATTTCTGAGTCTCTTGCTTATTTTTCTCACACTTGCACTATTAAGCTTGCCAGAAGGTATCTGTGCCAAGCAGTTCTCATAAGGCAAGTCCTCTAATCATTATTTTCTGTATCCATGATGACCTTTATGCTGCTTATTTAAGAATTATGTTTATTTCATATATTTGGTCTAGCCAATCTGAAGAAGAGTCATTTCTTATCTATTCATGTAGAGAAAGTAAACAACTCAATGATAATCCACATGAATAGAAATGTCAAAAAGCAGCACATTTACCCTGCGAGGTTGCTAAAGGTACACTAACTGCTACTGATATCATTGGGAAGCAGGGATTAGAACAAGGGTGGAAAGGCTGTTATGTTTCATATGGTGAGTTAGAAAAAAACATTTTTCATTGCTAACTAGATTAATAAAACTTGTGCAAAGTTACTTTCAAAGTTTTTTTCTATGAGGTTGATAAAGGAATGTTTCTAATCCTCTGGTAAATAGCAGTTGGAATCTCCACATGAAGAACTGGTATCCAATGCTTTACATGGTGTGGAAGTGGAATTGCAGAAGTTAGCAGAGATTCCATGGCTTTATTGCGTCCTACATTCAAATGATGATGAGGTTTGTGAAGTTTGATTCATTTCTACATGAACTTTATTCTACATTAAAAGTAAAGAGGGTATATAAAACAGACAAAATAGTTAATAATAATCTTGATTTTTTTCATTCTATGCCAGGGTAAACTTATGAATTCTGACTTCCAGCTGCCCTACTTCTCTGCACAAGAATTAAAGTCCTTATATAAACAGATAGCCAAGGAATGTAAACATGTTTTGAAGCAACCACTGGATAATGAAAATTTCTTAAAATTACCCTCATTTCATAATATTGACAGTTACAGGAAATATCCAAGGATTGTATCAGTGAGTTTCCCTTCCCAAAATGGCAAAGAAGTGGCTCATTTTAAAATCTGTTTCAAATAGGATCCTCCTTTGGATTACACAAAAAGAAACAAAAGCACCGTGTTTCGCATTGTGCCCAAATTTAAGAAGGAGAAGGTCCAGAAGCTGAAGGCAAGCCCACTGCCTGGTAGGTGCTCCATGTGACAAGCAAAACCATATTCTCATTGTAACAAAACTGATGAAAATAATGTTGCACCTAAAATAAATAGAAAGGATTCAGTGGGCATCCACATTTATCAGCTGTATAAGGAAATAAGGTAACTACTTTTTTGCCTTCTACTTTGCTTGGTGAATGTTAGTGTATCTGTGTTTGGATGATTCTTTATCCTCCTACACAGCAATCCAAGATACTGGTATGTGACTTGTCTTTCCATTTCAAAGGGAAGGATGCAGACTCTCTAGAGTCCTTTAATGGAGTATAGCAGCTTTTATCTGCTCCTTTAACCTACTAAATATGTAATATGTTTCCCTTATAGCCACACTTTCTCTTTTTCCTCTCAAGTATAGAATCTGACCCTGCTGTTTCCCCATCCCAACACACACACAGACACACAGACACACACACACACACACACACAGACACACACACACACACAGAGACTCTGATGGCAATATACAGCAACACCTGTGTTTATAAAGTAAAGATTAAACAATCTCTTTGCTGTTCTCTTTCCAGTTTGCCTTTTACTCAGCCCTAGAGATCAAACCTAATGACATTATATGCCTAAAGTAGAAACAAGAGCTGACCTTTCTGGTGGTAGCTGCTTTTTTACAACCAAATTCATTACCTATTTGAATTAGCTGTCTAACTCAAAAAAGGCTCATAAAATCTTAATGATGAGGTTTATAAAATGGTTGTCTAAGAACTGATTAAAAAAACACAATATGTCACACGAGTAGGTTAATCTGAAGCTAATCAATGTTTAATAAAATATACAAGAGAATGATCATTCTGTACCAAACAATAATCTAACAGGACTAGCCTCAGAGTGTAGTGCTGACAAAGCTTTTAAATGGCCTATTAAATTGATTTAACAGAGTATTGGCTGCTTTAATTAAGAGTACTAGAGAAATCAGTAAGAGGAAGGGACTGGAATTCAAAAAGACTATAATCAGAACAAAGTTTCTGTAAAATTGAAAACCCCATATCAGATTTTATATTCTAATTAGAATTTGTAGCTCATTTCTACCGATAATGGAGCTTACAAATGGTCATTAAGAAGTAATCAGAATTCATTTGGCCCTTGCATCACTGATCCTAATAGTAAAAAAGTAAAGTTTTGCTACATCTCCTGTAGTTTGGGTAATGTTAATGACTAAAGCTGAAAGCGCGGCTGCAAGGCAATGAACCCCGTCTTTGGAGAAATATTTTCTCATGGTTACTGCTAATCTGTAACTTGCATGGAAAAAACAAAACCCAGGAAATTGTCCAGTTTTGTGGAAACGATACCTTTAATCTTTTCCTTGGCTAGCACTTGCTGTTCTACTCTGTTCTCCTCTCTCTTTTGCCATCCTTTGCTTGTAATGCATTGAGCATGTAGAAATTAAGGGGGTTTTGCTCTTAACTTTGGTAGTTCAAAAGTGGGGCACAGATGAAGTTGCTGCTTGGCTGGATCAGCTCAATTTGGGAGAGTACACAGAAATCTTCATCCGCCATGACATCCGAGGGGCTGAGCTTTTGCACCTGGAAAGGCGAGATCTTAAGGTATTTCCTTTGTGCTACTTTTCTGCTCTTAAGATTTTTCTTACACCTTCACTCCTTTCTTCTGTTTGCGTTTTGTTATGTGCTTGTAGCTTGGCTTACCTTGTGCGAATATGCAATAAACTAATCCACACCTTCCTGTGGCCTGAGCTCTTTCTGTGTCATACAGTACTCAAAGCTGAGGATATCAGCAATATGTCCTTGTCAGATGCTTCACACAGAATGATAATGTAGCCGAGGCTCAGTGAACATAATTATTTCCCTCAGCAACAGCAGCAGTTATGACTGCACTCCTACCTGCCTGAGCTTATTGCATGGGATCAGTTTGGAAGGTGGCAGCTGCTGGTGAAAGATCTTAAAGGCTTCTTCTCATGTAAGGTCAAGAGCTGAAAATTTGCTCATAGTCATTAAGCATTGTAGTAAGTATACATAAGGACCTAATGGGTGAGAGTTGGAACAATAGCCGTGTACAGATCTTATTTATCTGATAGCAAAGCTGATATTTTATTATGAGTCATGTTAATAAGAATATTAATAAATTCAAATTTCCTATCAGTTAACTGCTTACAAAGTCATTTTTCTTTAACAAATTAAATCAAAATTATGATCATTTTAAAAGAAAACAACATGGAACTAGGTTTTCAAAAGTGATAGGGATAGATAATAGTTCAGTTTGGAGAAAAACACTGTTTGACCAAGAATTAGCATTTGAAACATCCAAATTACTCTAGATTTGTGTGAGAAGGAAGTATCTAAAAATTGGATTTGTTCTTTTATTATTCTTACATTGACTGAGTTTGCAATGTACTTCACATACACCATCTCTTTGATCATCACAGCTCTTAGAAATAGATAGGAAAAGTATTATTTTCACTTTGCAGATGAGGAAAATGAGGCTTTGAAAGCTTATCACTGCTAATAATTCTTAAAAGCTCACATTTGTATAGCGATTTAAATGATTTGCCCACAACTAGTGGGTAGAAGGTTACATTTCTCATTACAAATGATCCAGTAATAATTAGCTATTATTTTTGCTAGCTTAAATGATAGACAGGTAGGAAAATGTCTCCTTTGCATGGTAATAGTATACATTGCTTATATTGGCATTAAGAATTACAAGTGGTCGGTACCTTTAGATGCAATGCATCTTAAAACCAATTGCATGGTGAAATTACAACTCTGCCTTCACTGTGTCTTGATAACGCAGTGATACCTTTGTTTATATGGATTTTAAGAGAACCAGCCAAATGCGCTAGTAAAAGTGTTCAAAAGTGAAGTATAGATCTTCAGCATTCCCTAGGATTGCTAAATTTGTCTTTTCATTATGAAAGGAAATTAGACTTTCAAAGTTTTATATAGCATTTTCTTTTCCCCTGGATTATTTATTTCAAAAGGTACAATGATAGTGGAAAGAATTTGTTATTGTTCTGCCAGCAGCAAAACCCGCTGCTTCAGAATGACGACGCCTTCCTGGCTGGTTGGTGTGACTATGGGCAAGGGTCCCCTCTAGACCAGAGTCTTGGAAGAATTGATAATGATGGCTAGAGGTGTGAACAAGCATTAGGAATTTTAAAATTTACTTTCAACGAAAGGGGCTAAACATACTTAGTACCTCTTTGATTGTTCTTATCTCGTTCTTAGAAAATGAGCTTAGTTTTATTTATTTTGATAGAGTATTTTGTGATTTTTTTTCATTCTGGAGATATCCCAGATGCCCAGAATTTTGGGACTAGAATTTAAGGATTCCATCAATGTATTATGTCCAATAATCAATCAATCCACAAGCATTTATTGAGCACCTACCACATGCCAAGTACCTGCTAAATGCTGGGGAAGACAAAAGGCAAATAGAAATGACCCTTGTCCTCAAGGTGCTTAAAATAGAAAAAGAGAAACAATGTATATAAATCGGTACATACATGATACATACAGAGTGCATGAAAGGTAACTTTCGATAGGAACTAACATCTCTAACATAGGAAGAAACCAGGAAAAGTGTCTGGTGGAAGGTAGCGTTTGAGCTGAGGCTTGAAGAAATCCAGGGATTCTGAGAAGGCAAGGTGAGAAGAGAGATCAGGCTGCATGTGTGGGATAGTTAGTGGAAAGGCATGGATATAGAAGATGCGGCATTGTGTGTGAGGACTATGGCAAGAAAATCAGTATGGCTAAATTGTGGAGTAAGTAGAGGGGGACAATGTGCAAGACACCAGAAAAGTGTGAAGGGAAATGATTGTTAAGGGCTTTAAAAACCTAACAAAAGAGCCAATATTGGATCCTGGATGTAATAGGGAGTTTATTGAGTTGGAGGGCTGAAATGGTCTCACCTACACTTTAAGAAAATCATTTTGGCAGTTATGTAGAAGAGGTTAAGTAACTTGTTAAGGGTCACACAGCTAATAAGTGTCTGAGACCAGGTTTAAACTCAGGTCTTTCTGATTACAGGTCCAGCACTCTATCCTATCCACTGCACCACCTATCTGTGTTTTCAACGTGTTGTTTGAGATGCTTATGGAAAATCCAGTTTTAAATATCCAATAGGCAGCTGGTGATATGGACCTATATGTGTGTGTGCATGTGTAGATACACACACACACACACACATATATGTGTATATATGTATGTATGTATGTGTATGAATGTATATGGATATAATAGATAGGTAGATAGATAGATAGACAGACAGAGAGACCGGGGGTCATCTAGGTAATGATGATAATTGAACTGATAAGATTACCAAGTGAGAGCATAGAGATAAGAGAAAGGGACTCTAAAGAGAACTTTGGTGGTATACCAACAGTCATTGGGTATGATACAAAAATCCAGCAAAGGAGACCAAGGAGAGGTCAGACAAGCAGGAGAACCAAGAAAGAGACATGGCACAAAAATGCAGAGGGGTCTAAATTACTTTGGGAATGAGTGCTTTAGGGGCTTCGTCTGTTGTTGCTAATAGCTATTGGCTGGAAAGGAGAAAAACAACTATATCTCCTTCTCGTAATTAAGGGAGAAAGAAGAAAGTAAGTGAGGATAAAAGTGTTCGTTTGGAAGACAGCAAGGCAGAATGGAAAACACTAGGACTGAGACTAAGGAGAACTGAATTCTAGCCTCAGCTCTGCTACTACATGACTATGGGCACATAAGTTCTCTCAGCCATACTTCCATGAATTGAAAGAGATTTAGATGCCATCTAAATCTTTTCCAACTTTCAAAAATCTAGTTGTACTTGTTATAAAGGTTCTTTAAATACAGGAAACTTTTCAAAAAGCATTGTCATTTTAGTATCTATATACATGTTCTCAGTTTCTAAGAGGATGACAATAACATCTAACATTTATACAGCATTTTACATACATATCTTATTTGATCCTCACAGTAATCCTGTGACAATAACATAATGATGTATCCTTGTGTGAGTCTCATAGAGAGAAATCTAAATCAATTTTAGCTATAATGGTTTCCATAAGCTCAGTTCACAAGAACAGGAAATGCTTCAAATAATCCTGTCTTAAATGATACAGTGCTGAGAAATGTTTTTGAAGCCATCTATTTTGAGATTCATTTGGCACTGTCTAGTGGAGATTAAGTATCATTTATACTCCTTAAGTGCTTAGGTTCCTATTAGATTTGGGAACTGAATGGTAGGAAAATATGCGGTCTAAATGTAACCTAACGACCCCAAGGACAGTCAGTCCCTTAGTCCAAGGGAACCTTTGAAAGATTTTTGTTTTATTTATAACCGAAAATCAGTTTAAGATTTCTTGGAAATAAAGTGCTAAGCAGTAGTCTGTTAAAATCATACTAACATTTTATTTCTTTCTTAAAGATAATAAACTGCCCTTAAGGAAGAGGAAAATTGTAAGGTTCACAATGCTGTCTTCCAGAATGTAATTAATCAAAGTAATTAAAGTATTAGAAATATTATTCTCTAGGCAGGTAAATAGTGACTATCAAATTGTACTTTCTGGGTAGCTGTCAATAATATGATGAGTGTTAAATGAAGGATAACTAAGTGTTGAGTGGAATTTCATTGACTTTTTCTGGGCTTGATATCAACATTTGTGCTCTGGGATTTTTCTCATTGGAGGGTATAAAAATCTGGCAAGAACGTTAAACAAAATCCTTCTATCTTTCTCTCATGCACTTGCCACAGTATTGATAATTATGCTTTCAACAAGAGTGAGTCCACAGGTGAGACTGTTTGAGCAAAGAGGGAAGCAATGGTTCTGGACCCACAGTTCTTGTCTTGCCTTAGGCACATACCTCTAGTGAAATGAATAAGGAAGCCATGGGCCAGAGCTAAGGAAAATGTGAGAATTTTGATAAGCAGGATACATAGTTCAAGAGGTCCACTGAGGGCAGGTCAGATTATAGCGGACTTCAACTAAAACAAAGGACATTTAGTAATCAGTCTGTACAACTTTTATTGAGAAAACTCAGCCACCACACATACTTTATAAGAGGATTAACACACATAGTATAAAAGGTATCCATATTATGAAAAAGAAAATATGTGATTTCATCCATATGGGGAGCTTTTGATGTGGTACCTTCCCCCACCCAGCTGCCTTTGACTTCGTAGATAAGTCTCACTCAGCAAGTTACCTTAGGCACTGAGAATTAAGATGGCTTTTATGAAAGTCATATAGCTGTAGAATGAACCTGGCATTTTTTAAGTCTAGTCCTCTCTCCAGTAGTTCATGCTACATGCTACCTCTAAAGAAAATAACATATATGGAGAGTTGCAAAGCAAACATTTAAAAAAAATTGATGGACCAATTACATACTAAAAAGTTTTATAGGAACAGATCTCTAATTGATCTCAAGCTTGAAAATAACTGTAGGTATTTGAAAATAGTAACAGGGCCATCAGAAATATCTATTGTAGTATCAGAAAGATTCATGAATTTTTTACAGGTTTGTTGATGCTTTTAAAAATATGGCTGCAAGATAAATGTTATCACATTTCAGGAGTTTTAAAGAATGGATCAGGCTATGATTTTTAGAGAAATGGGCAAAATTTGGAGTATTCCTGTATTCATTTATTTGGACAAATGATTTTGCATTTCCTTTTAACCTTACTTACATTGCTTTGCATGCTGCCTGAAGCCACTGGTTTTTAAGTCATTTCATTGACTTTCTAATTTGCTAAGTGGTTGTCTCATTTTAAACATTAACAAAATTTTGGGAATTATTTCTTACAAAGAAGTACCATAACTCAGAAGATTGCAAGTGGTTGCTCTAAGAGCTAAAAATTAAGATAAAAAACCCTATATGGTGTATATATACACATGTATTTGTGTGTATATATGTGTATATAGAAAGAAAGAAAGATAGAAAGAAAGTCTTCATGGGTTATATATAGTTTAATGGGAATTCACTGAGAGAAGTTCAAATTACAGGGGACTCCAACTATAGCAAGGAAATTTAGATAACTTTTATTGAGAAAGCGTAGCTTATTATACCACAAAGTAATATATGTATAAAACAGTATCTACTTTCTCAAGAAGAAAACATCAATCACTTATTGATTGATTGATTAAATCCCGTATAATAGGTTTTCACATTCTCAAAGAGAAAACATGGTTTCATTAACATGGGGAGCTCCTGATGTGATAGTATTTCAGATGTGGGAAATTATGCCTGTCTTGGATCAGCAGCAATCACACATTTATAAAAGTTCAATATTGATATCTGATATTAAAAAACCTTATGGAGAAATGAGGAGTTTTAGGAAATAGTCAAAAGCCCAGCATAAAAAGCACTTTCCTAGGGTGGGCAGGGATACTTACTTATACTCTCTAGTCATTCATAATCACTGATGTAACAATCAAACTTATTTTTGTACATAATTAAAGGTTACCACCAACAATTATTTCTCCATGAACATTTAGGAACAAACATTCCTAACCTAGAGTTGTAGAAATTGGTGTCTGCTTTCACACTGTTTTGCCTCACTGTACAACTTGAGCTTCTGCAGAAATGTAGGAGGCTATAGATGCATCAGAGCCAACAGCGTACATCATTCCCTCATGGAAATCCCTGTATTTAGGAGAGAGATATTAAACCATATCTTGAATCTTGAAGAGCTGCCAACAGTGTTGTCAAAGAACTAATGTGAAGCGTCTGTAGGTATTTTCTCTAGAGGACTGTGGTCACAGGTTGGTGGTTTCACAGTGAGTTAGGTAAAATACTCATTTCGTAAGTGCATTTTCTTGCCTCTTGCTAATTCCACGTTCAGAACCATTGAACGTAGAACTCAGCAGATTCATTGTTGGTCTGATCTAGTTGTTCACCAAGTTGAATGTTACACTATGAGTTTTCTCCTATCAATAAACTTTCTTCTTTCTCTCTCTCTCTCTTTCCCCCCCCCCTCTCTTTTTTTTGTAGGATCTGGGGATAACGAAAGTGGGTCATATGAAGCGAATTCTTCAGGGAATTAAAGAGCTAGGAAAGAGCACTCTACTGTCTGAGGTGTAATCCTACTGGTGCTACTTCTCGAAAGAGGGAGAATTACTAGTAAATGCAAAATTATCGGAGGCAATTTGCTGTCCTCGTAGTTTACTGTGTGGATAAAAAAGCACTAGTGCACCCCATGCAGGTGGCTTTATTTATATTGTGGGTGAAAAGCTTGGTTGGAGGTATTAAAAAAAAAGATTTGTGCCAAAAAAGTACATTCTGTGAAAGCCATTTTCTTATTGTGTGGACCTGGCATGTTCCATGTGCACATATTGAGGAAAATCTAGGAGCACAGTAAACTACAATGTCTAAAAGATGGAATTGTGAAGTGGAGAATTTCCTTAATCCTGGCCTAATGTGGCTTTCCTACAATGCAACAACATATCATTATGTGGAGACAGGTTTCACTTTGACTGATCTGAGGCAGAGCTTCTTCCTTGGAATCTCTATTCAGAGGAGAGAGATTGTGGTTTTGCATGTGAGATTGATACTGCCGCAGGAGCCCAGCATCCAGTGGTCAAGGAAATATAGTCAACTCCACGAATACTGTGGGTACAAATTACAGTGCACGATGTTCCTGCCTGAACTGATTTTCTTTTTGTTGCATGACACATCTAATACTTTTAACACTTGAACAACCTCAATATTAGTTTTAAAAGGATTTAATTTATTACTCCCCAACTATATTTTTGTTGTTTTTTCTATTGTTTAGTGTTTTATTTTACCTAAACATCCTGTGGTTAAGAACTTGTAGATGTGAATACCTTGTGTTTGTACCATATTCAACACCAATGTACATTTTATGTAAGCTAGTTTTCTTTCAGTAAATCATGTGCAGTAGGTGTATCAGTTAAGAAGTTTCTCTCATCTTATTAAGACCCATTGTATCATAAAACTAGTACCTGACTCCCCAAATGAAAAGCTCCATCAAAAGTTTCTCATAGTGCATTTAAACTGAAAAGTTCTTTCATGTTCCATCTTGGATGTATAACATATCCTTGGTGTATTTATCACATTTCTTGTAAAATATTTTTTCAGACATTTAAGAATATTTAGCTTTGCTATTTATAATCATCTTCTATGTGACAAAAGCAGGTAGGGTATTAACCCAGTGCTGACTATTTCCATATTGTACTTTGGGCCTACCTAATAAATGTTAAAGAAAAGCAACAATTTAACCCAAATGTAATCTTGAGATACCATTTCATTGATATTCATTTGTTTGCCAAATACATAGACAAAAGAATTCATAGGAAAGCAACTAAAAGGAAATCTCTTCAAAAGTAAGGAGTGGTTAAAGTATTTGATATCCTTACCTGTAACTTGTGCATGTTATAGCTGATGAGATCATGAAACTCCAATAGAGTAGGTTCCTCTGTCATTTTCTGGGTGTCTATACAAAAAAAAAGAGTCCACTGGGGTCCTGGCTAGCAGACTGTTGTATTCCATCACATATCTATATCCTGATGCTTTCATATCTAATTTATGAATACATCTTAATTTCCACCAAAATATTTGTTCACCATGTTAAAAAGAGGGAATCATGAGAAGTAACTGAAAGGAGGAATTTTAAGCCTAAACGCTAAAATTGTTTTTTAGGCATGAACCGATCATTGTCTGATGTGTATTATATGATTCTACACTGACGTGCACCCAGGACACCTTGCTCCTACCCCTTTCATACTCCTTACCCTCCTTTATGATCCAAGCACTTTTCCTGTTAGCTTGCACAACAAAAGAGACAGAACCAAAACTTCACAACTCTTCTATCAGAGGTGCCTCTCATGCTTTACCAAAAAGAGAGAAAGAGAAAGCTGCCTTGGAAAATATGGAAGTCAGAGCTACAGTTAGCAAAAACAAATAAGCTAAATAAAATATTTCTACTTAGCTTTTAAGAAAAGGAAGTCTTTTGAGCTCTTATATATTCAAGAAGGCATAAACATCTTAATGTTTTAAAATAAATTATTTTTAAATTTTTCTTGACATTAACCCCTTTTAAGTGGTATATGTGATATCTCTATGTGATCTTTATATATACCCAGCTAGAACTTCAAAACTGGAACTAAGATTTTTGCCTCAATTGTCTTTTAGAAGAATCATCCCCAAAAAGCAACTCTGATATTAAGGATTTAATTTTAAAAATAATATTAGAGTAGTATTCCTTGTCTATGTGTAAAACTGCCTTAGCCCAATCCAGTACACTGACAGTTATCCCTGGGCTTTCTCCCTTAGCCTCTCTGGACTCCCATGAGCTTGATGTGGGAGCCAGCTTCCTGTAACTAGTAAGGTATAGAAAAGAAGGCAAAGAAATCTTTAGAGGTAGAGTTTGGAAGGAGATTTGGGGAGTAAAGGGGAAGATATTTGCTCTCTGATTCATGCCATGGCTAGGACATGGAAAGCTCATTTCCCTGGACTGAGCTAGTTGAGCTACCACCACTACCATGATGGGCACAACCTTCCTCTGATTCACTCACCCCCATCCCTTCAGGGGCTTGAGGATACAACAGAAGGAATTGTGAAGCCCCACCTTGGGCCATCTTTTACAAAGTGAGAGGCTGGTTTCCATTTGTTCTTTTGGACTAAAACAGAGGGCAGAGTAGCCCTAATCAAAATTTTAAAATAATTTCTTTTCTTGTGCCTAAGCCACTAGAGCTAACTTCAAACATATTCCTCTACTTTTTTAATTATCATTCACCAATTCCTACTTCCTTTATTCTGGTGACTTGAGATTTCTTCTCTAGTTGAAATCCTGTCCTTAGTGACCACAAGTGAGTGATCAGAAGATTGGTCTTATGGGAACTGGAGTAAAATCAGAGGTTCTGGGTTTCTATGTCCCCTCAAGCCTAGTATCAACTCTAGTTATGTATGCTTAGGTGTCATAGTTTGTTGTTTATGTAGCCATTTAGCCCAAGTTTAAAAAAATTAGAATAATTGCTCTAGCTAGATGGTATTCTTACATCAATACCACCTCTGCTCAGACTTCCATACTTTCTCCGGCAATAGCTTTTTATTTGATTCAATGTATGTTTGTTCCAATGAAATATCCATAAAGGAATAAATCTTTGGGCAACAAAAGTCCCATAGTAGCCTTTTTGTTTTTAATTTAAATATGTTCATTCTTGCTTTGCCTCACATTTGAGAACACAAAGCAGTTCATAGAAAGGATTAATTGTGCATTGAATAAAAATGGAAAGTCTAAAGTGATCACAACCGAAATCACATTTTGCATGTAAGCCCTTCCAAAAAAGAAATAATGAAGGAGACAAGGATATATTGTTTTGGAGTGTGCTGTCTTAGTTCTGTAAAGTAGGACTTCATAAATTAATGGTACCTTTAAAGAGTACTCTGAAAGTTAACTCACTACTTCCCTAACCTCAGTCACATAGTTTCTTATATGATCTATCCTATTGTCTGTTATTTTAGTCAGATATCTTTTCAGAATTCACTTGGTTTAAGAAATCCTTCACTTATCAATGTTAATGTACAGGTTGTTATTTACTAAAACTTTGCCAAAGATGCACTTGCCATTTTGGTGCCTAAGTGGAACTACTTTAGGCTGTTTTAATTAGGCATTGGTTCAGGAAAACAACTTTAATGTAAACTGTGACTTAGACAATTGTATTTGATATCAATTCTACACATGATTTCAAAGCATACTAAGAACAATTTCTTATTGAGAAGTCAGTGTTTTAAACTTTCATGTTATGTAGATGTGAATTCACTACAGGATGTAGCTATCTAATTATGCACTGAGAAAATCTCTCAACCTAATAAATGCTCCTGTCTCCTCTCCCTAAATAACTTGCCTATGCACCTTGAAAATGCATGGAGAATAAAGCTATAATGTTAGACAGTAGTTATGAAAGTGGAAGGAAAAAATGAATTGTATAAATTAGATAGAGGAAAAAAACCTGCCCTGCAATTTTCTCAAATGCAAAGAGATTGTATATTGATTGAAGGATGACCCAAGCAGCTCTCATAGAATTTAGTCATTCCCTACTTTTCATTCTACTAGTATTAAATAACAAGTGTGTGTGTGGGGGCAGGGGTGAGGGGGGCTGGAGGGGCTGCAGTTATGGGTATGGTGGTGGTATGTGTGAAAGAGTCTAGAATTTAATTTTATTGTTTTGTTATGACTTCCTACTGGTTTTTCTTCTTTTTGTACAATATTTTTAATTGTGCTTTCCCTGTATTTCTGGTAATCAACTCTTCTATCAGCCTCTTTATAGAATGGTACTAGCTGCCTTTGAATTACAGGAAATTTTCTTAAAAAAACATTCTAAATTCGAAAAAAGAAGTCAGGATTATTATTATTTTTATAATGAGCAAAGAGAATGTTACATTGGTTTTCTCCTTATCACTATCATTCTTGTTCTTGCTTTATTATTTTTCCCCCAAATTAGTTGTTTTTTGGTGGAAAGGGGTATATAAAATGTAATAGTTCAAAGGATTTGAGGCAAAAGGCAGCTGTATTCTAGTGTTTTTGTTTGTCATATATTCCATCTTTAGGGAAAAGGAATTCCAATATAGTCAGTTCTAATGCATCAAAGTTCAATTCAATATCAAGTATAAACACTATTTCATTCAGTAGAAAACAAGAACTTTATTCCACTCATATGCTTAACATGTTCTGTTTACCTATATTTATATTTAATCTCCTTTCAAATCCTCATTGGAAAAAAAAACAAAAATAAAAACAAGCCATAATGTTAAAATTGTTCACCCTATCCAAACATATTTTTAAAATACTGTTTTTCTAAGTTATAAATGTTGTGTGTGTGTGTGTGCATGTATGTGTGTGTATTATGTAAAACATGGTAAATTATCTATTTGGTAAGAATTGCATTTCAGAGTAAATTAACAAAATCTAGAGGAAGGTATTGCTACTTCGACTATTCATTAAAATATGTGAGTTTGATACTCTGTTAAATAAAATATGACATGCAAGCTGGTAAGGACATAGAATATATTTTGTTTGTGATCCTTAATGTTTGATTGCACTATTAATGTTTACCACTGTTTATTCATATATCTGTACCTCTAAGTATTAAGCTTATGAATAGCTAATTTTTTTACAGTTCTGGTAACTGGTAATTAGTGCTCTAGAAGGTTTTGATAAGTGTAACAGTTGCAGTTTTATGAAAGAGATGTTGTATATTAAGATAATAAGTTGGAGTAATATATTTGTCCTATAACTAGGAAAATACATGATAATTCAAAATTGTCAAATGATAAATTGGTTATTTGTTCCGTCTCAGAAGTGAGTTAGAATTCTCACTTTCATATTATATAGGGTATTTATACAACAGGCTTTTCCTTTTACTGATTTTTTTTTTCCTAATGAGAGTTTTGCTATGATTTTTATATCAAAATATTATCATGCTGCTCATTCAAACTGCAAAGATTTATTCTGATTTGCAGGAATTTTAAGCAGATAAAATATTTGAGTAACAAACTAGCTTTATATATTTGGTTAACTTTGGGGCAAGAACTTTAAATTTTAGTATTCTGTTTTTGAAGGGGAAAGAAAAGGAAATGTTGACAACAGTAGCAGTGCTGACAGATGGCATTAACACAATAATAATCAGTAGAAGGCTTCACCAGTTGTATAAATCAATGTATTTATCTCTATAAAATATATTAAGGAACTTGATCTTTTATACAAAAACGCATTTTCTAGTTCTTTTATACTGCTGTTGCTTACTTGTTAATAACGCTGTTAATAATTTGCTTACATACTTGAAGCACTCATTTCTGTCAAACAGAAGCCCATCTTGTTCTTTTCTGAAACCCCTTGTTAATGGAAAGATGACTCTTTCTTACAAATAAATGGATGGCTGAAATTAAATACTACAGGCTAAGGTCATTTGGGATGTTATTGCAGAATTATTGCATTTTTAAAATGTGGAAAAAAATCAAAAAATGGAAATGAATTTCAAAAATTTGAGAATGTTGATGTTTTAACTACATGTTCCAGTATGCTAGTTTTTTCTTCACCACCCAAGCAAATTTCTCTTCAAACCCAAACTTCTGCCCAATATTAATTGTCCATTTTTGTGGCTTGGGAGAAGTCAATAATTGCACACCTAACATATATGCAAATAAGCATAGAAAGCGTTGCAGTCTGCAGGGAAGTATTAAGACCCATTCTGGGGTTTCATTTACACTGTTATTTAAGAATGCATTTGCAATTTCGCTGTCTGTGTATGGATATAGTTTATTTGCATTCTTTAGAAATCTAGGGAACCATTTCGTTTTGTCATCAGTTGCCAACAGTTACACAACTGGGTGCATACTTGTCTTTTTAATTATGTTGGTACATGTTTTAAATGTATTTCATATGAAAAAAACTTGCAAGTTTTGAAAAACAAAATTTTAAGCAATTTCAAAAATTACATCATGCAAACAAAAAATCTATTCCAAGTTAATATGAAAGTGTTGTGTGCCTAAATTTAGTTTATTATTCTTAGAAACCCTAAAGTCAATTCATAAATCAGTTTGCTTTTATAAGGCAACTAACAGATTTTATGTATTTCTGAACTGTCATGGAATATTGAGTATAATTTTTTAAAAAAAATTATTGTGAGTGCTTTAAAAAATAAAAAGGAGAGTAAGTCACATCATGTATTATCTGTTGATGTATATGAACTGACAGATAGTGACAACCCAGTTACCAGCTGGTATGGTTAGGCTGATTATTATTATGGTTAGCCTGGTATGGTTAGGCTGATCAGTAGACTATACAACAAGAATATAAAATGGATAAAAAATAATGATTCAGTGGCCTATTATGCAAACGAGAAGAAATTGAAGTCCTTCCTTCCTTAAGAAAAGAAAAAGTTAAATCTCTGAGTAATTTCTCAACACACAGAATAGTGAGAATGAAAAATTTAAAAATTGTACATTTCTAATGTTCCTCCTTCTAGCAAATGAGACAGAAATTCTATTGCTATTAGCTTATGAAAGATGATGGAATGATAATAAAATTATTTCGTCTGCAGAGGATGATAGTAATTGAATTTTATATAAAAAGAATTTCCCCTCCAGCCAAGATACATAGTAACCTCTAATTGGAAACAAAGTAAAATATGTATTAGTGCCATTAATGGAGATTTGGGGATTTTTGTGACACTTTTCTTTTCAGTGCCAAATCAAAGTTCTTACAGTGCCTGTGCCGTTGAGGCTATCGCTGGGGCACGGAGAGTCACTGGATGGATGACCATCTCAAATTACATAAAATCTGTTACCATTTAGATACATACGGTAAAACAAGAATGCAAACAAAATCCAGACAATGCTACTTTTGTATCTTTTCAAAGGTAAAATTTAGGAAGAATCTTACAGTTCATCTAATAGTATTAATATACAAGGTCTTCCGAAGTCTTATTGTAGCTTTAAGCTATTGGAAGACCCTACATTTGCAAGTGTATGTGTGCATTTGTCATAGCTATAGGCTAAACTGAAGCTTATATCCATAGCAGGGAGAAAATTGAACAGATTCATGAACTATAGAATATTAAAACTAAACAAAACCTTAAAGAGCCTCTAGTTTGGGAATTCTTAACTTGGCAGTCTGGTGAAGTTTTATATATGAACCTCTTCTCAAAATAATGTTTTTAAATGCATAACATAAATTCCATAGAATTATAAAGGGAAGAAAAAGTTATCAAAAATAAAGATGTGATATTTTTTCTCTATCAAAGTTCATGGACCGAAGGGGGGAAGTCTGTGGACTCCAAGTTAAGAATTCCTACTCTAATCTAATCCCTTTATTTTATAGATGAGGGAACTGAGAGCCACAAAAATTATATGATTTGCCTGGCACATGGTATGCCCTTAAAGTATGTCTTGATTGAATTGATTTCCTAAGATCACATGGTGATTAATAAAAGAGTTGAACCCAGAAGTGAGGGCTTTTGATTCTAGGTTCAGCACTTCTTCCACTCTACCATCCTACCTCAGGTGATGCTGAACATTTTTTGATAAAGGGTAATAACTAGTTAACCAAATGACAACTATTATTATCCGAAAATATTACCAAAACTGAATTCCTACTTCAACATACAAGCCTATGAAGCTCACATATATTTGTGAATTTAAAGCACACCATAATTCACTAACAGGCATCAATTATTCTTTTCCTATTTTGGACATTCATATTTGTCATATGTAATATAAACACATAAGACATTTTAAATATTTATCGAGTATTCAGAATGAACCACATTTTCAGTGCTTTTGCATACTGAAGAACAAAATGAAAGTCAAGTAGAACTTGTTTTTAAGTAAAATGACCTAAACATTCTGAATCTTTATGTTTTCCAAACACTTCTAGTTTATTATCACTTTTGATTTTTATTGATACCACAATCTGGAGGCTTGGGAAATTATAGCATCACTTAAAGACTGAATTTGTTTCCAGTTAAACAGTTTCCTTTTGGACTTCTTTTCTGTCATCTGACTTTAATACTAAATAGATACCTAAAATATAAATTAATTTTATTCGATTTACACCAGGTCTTATGTAATATGGAAAATGCAAGAACACAACATTTTTTAAAAGTAGGTCTTGCAGAGAAATGAAGTATATTTTAATTTAAATTGCCATTGGATTTATAGTGGAAATCATCCACCCCCATCCTTGCCAATAACTAAAGTGTGCATTACAAGAGATTCACTCCATCTTTATGCTCAGATATTTTCATAGCTCTGTGATGGCATCAAGAGTATTTTTAACCACCTTTGGTTAGAAAGACATAGTTTAATTGATGACTCCTCATAACTACAGGCTGTATTGACTGATCCAGTTGATAATTTTTAACTTTAAAATAGAATATGAGTTAAATTCAAGGTTCATTTCAGGAGATTGAATTTTCTGCTTTACTTTATAGAAACCAAAACATATAATATGGAGTGTTAATCTATACCTATAGGGGGAAAAACCATGTAAAGTCATTTCCTGGGTTATTTCAGACTTTTTGAGGACATATGTACAAATTTATGGATATATAAATTGCATATATCTATATGTTTGCATTTCTAATCTACTTATGATGAAATGGAAAGTAATAACATGTAACATTCAGATAAGGATATGTAACAATCCTAATATAAGCTTATAGCAAATACATTATATTCAGATTCATGTGCATTGACATATCTGAAATAATCAGTTGTGAGTTATAAGAGAAGAGTCTTTGAGCACTGTCTGTTTGTTGGGTTTTAGTTAGTGGTTTGCATTTTTGATGTTGTTTTCCTAAGAAAAAGTCAAGTATATCTATGTGACTACTAAATGCTAAAGGAAAAAATTCCTGTTGCAATTAAAAACATTATTTAAGCGGACCTAATTTGGAATCACAGTTTGCATCTTTATTAAATGTCACCCATTTCTAAGCTTCACATAACTTTAATGCATCTGTTTTTATTATGCAAACCATCTACTGAAGAAAAGGTGAGGCACACTGATTAGACATGACATCTTTACACAACACACATTTGTTTTTTCTTTCAGCAAAGATGATCACAGATTGAGTGGATTTCCTGTTCGTAATCATCCTGACCATACAAAATTAAAATGCAGTTCCTTCCGACCTGTACGCTGCGAAAACTAGTCTTTTAGTGGTATTTCTTTCCTTTTCAGTCCTTGTCATTTGTTTGTTTTTAAGAACTCACTTAATCTGTTGTCAAACTCTTATCAGTTTATGCCCAAAATAGGCAAAATGGCTTTTCCCTGTTACACAGTGGGCTCTGTTTGCTACAGAAAAGAGTGAAACTGTATGTTTGGCAAATATGCCAATAAAATAAATCTATTAGAACAGGAGTCTTTACTTTGGCTTTATCTGCTTTTAATAATTGTAAGGAAATGTTGAGTTTTCTTTGTTTACATACTGTTTACAATGGCACAGTTTTATTTTTAATATATATATATATGTATACAGCAATTGAGGTATATTTATTGCATACTATTTTAAAGATGTTTTATGTGTTTTCACCTTTGGAATATATTGTTACATTTCCTTGTACAGAGATTTTGGTGGCTTTGTTAATGTAGTTAGTAATTTTTATGACTACTAAGTGACCAGTTTTCGGTGCCTTTTATTGTTGGATGCATGATTACATATTTATTGTATGGAAGTCACTGAGATGTGTATTTTTGTACCCTGCTGGAAGCAATGGTTGATTTTGTTGTACATAATGATGGGAGATGTCTCTCCCAAAGAATCCTCACTTGAGATCTTCCTTCTCAAATAAACAGAATGCATTCAGTGGATGTGTCAAGCCTAAGTTCTTTCATGGTTATAGGGAAATGGAAAGTTCTCAACTACAAGTAATAGACTTGGAATTTCTCTCCTTTTTTTTTTAACAAGAACCATGGCCACTCCAAAAATGCACAAATATTGAAAAGCAGGTAATCTATAAGACTTTTAGATCTAAGTTTTGAGACCTTGATCTCACAAGCCAAATTTTAGCTGAATATGGGGTTGAAAATCTGAAAATTCCAATTCATCTTTATTAACTTATTGTGTGCAATCTTGGGACAACACATTTATTTTTAGGTGCCTCTTTTTTCATAAATGGAGACAAATAGTATGTATTTTTTGTACTTCTGTTAAGAAAAGCAACAGATATTTTAAAGCCTTCTTTGGAGAACATTTTGGGTGCTAGGACCTTGAAAAACTAGGTATTTTACCCAGCCCAACTCCCTCTATTCCATTTCCATTAGGTAAACATTTAAGTCTCTTACTTGATCTGAAGGTAGTGGAAATCTGTTGATGATACAACTATATCAACCAGTCATTAAGCATTAAAAGTACAACCAACCTAAGAATCAAGAGGCTTATCACCAGAAGACTGGCCATCAGATGAGGAAGTTTTTTTTCAGCCATTCTCATCCATGGTTCACTGCCTTCACCATGTGGACACTCATAACTGTTCTCTCCTGGGTTCTTTTCCTACCCATAGTCTCTCAATCTCCTTTGCTGATTATCAGCCATGTTCTGCCCTCCTTGCTTGAATGTATACCAGGAATCATTAATGGACCTTTTTCTCCATATACCTGCTTGATGATCTCATTAGGTTCCATAACTTCAATATGCAGATGACTCCCACATTTAGATACATATCTCTCATCTCTTGAGCTCCTGCTCCAAATCATCAATGGCCTGACTTTATTTGGTAGGCTATGGAGATTCATTGGAGCAGAGGAATTACAGAAACGTAACTCTATGCTTAGAAGTTTAAGTAAAGGTAAGTAAGAAGAGACTACAAGCAGGGATACAAGTTTTGAGCCTATTGCAATGATCCAGATGAAAGGTAATGAGAAATTCAACCAGACTCATTGCAGTGGGAATCCAAAGGAAGGAGTAATTTGAGAGACTGCAAAAATAGAATTGACAAGATTTGACCAAGATTGGGAGATCAGTTTTTAATATGGGTGACTGGGTGAATGATAGTCAAGTTGAGTCAAGAAGCATTTATTTAACATCTACTTTGTGCTAGGTACTGTCTCAAGCCCTGGGAGTGGAAAGGCAAAAATAGTCTCTGATAATCTAGCGGAGAAGGCTACATGCAACCAATTATATATAAAAAAAGATATATACAGAATAACTTAGAGGTAATCTCAGAGGGAAGGCACTTTTATTTAGGGGGACTGGGAAAGGATTCTTGCCGAAGGTTTGACTTACTGAGACTCAAAGGAAGTTAGGGAAGCCAGGAGGCAGATTGTGAGAGGGAAAAAATTCCAGGCATGCAGGACAACTGTTGAATAGGCACAGAATGGGAAGGTGGAGTAGCTTGTGTGAACAACAAAGAGGATGGAATATAGCTGGATTGCAGAGCATGTGAAGGAGAATAAAGTATAAGAAGACTGGAAAGGGAGGAAAGAGGTTATGAAGGCTTTAAAAGCCAGAGGATTTTATATTTGATCCCAGAGGTAATGGAGAGCCCCTGGAATTTAGTGAATGGGGGGAAGGAAGGGAAAAGGGGACTTCAGGGTTAAACCTGAGCATTACGAAGATCTTTGACTGATAAGTAGAGGATGGACTGGAATTAGGAGAGATTTGAAGCATGGAGACCAACCAGCAGGCTTCTTCTACAATAGTCCAGGCAGGGGATGTTGAGGGCTTGCACCAGGGTGGTAGCAGGGTCAGAGGAAAGAAGGGAGCACATATGAGAGGTGCTATAAGGATAGAATTGACAAGACCTGGAAAATCATTAGATATGGGGAATGAGAGAGAGAGTAAGGAACTGAGAACACTTAGGTTGTAAGTCAGGGTGACTGGAATAAAGATGGTGCCCTCAAAAGTTAATAGGAAAGTTAGGAATGGGAGAGAACCAGGTGTGTGTGGTGTTTGTGTGTGTGTGTGTGTAGATAATGACTTCCAGTTTGTATATTTTGAATTTAAGATATTTATAGGACATTCACCCAAGATGTTCAGTAGGTATCTGGACATGTGAAACTGCAGGAGAGAGGCTGGAACAGGACTGATAGATCTGAGAATCATCTGCATAGAGATGATATTTAGGAACTCACGGGAGCTGATGAGATCACCACGTGAATTACTCTAGCATGAGAAAAGAAGGCCCAGTACAGGGCCAGTGAGGAAGCTGCTGCACATATTAAGAGGGGAGGTGATGAATACTTGGATTAGCATGGTGGCAATGGGAAGGAAAGGAACAGGCAAATTTCAAAAACATCACCACAGCTGGAAGAGCAAAGGAGATCTAGGTTGCAGAGAAGACAAAATTCCACAAAATTACAGGAGTCCAAGTTGATGAAGGAATCCAAGAAGAAGCCTAAGTATGTGAATTAGGAAAGATTATGCTGGAATAAATAACTAAAATGAATTCAGGCAGTCAAAGAAGAGTTATATGAACTGATACGGAGTTATGTAAGCAGAAAAAGAAAAACAGTATGAACAGAAACTATGACAGTGTCAGCTGAAATTAAAATTAAAACAAAACTAAATGCTTTAATTGTAATGATTAACTTTGGCATTAGAGAAGAGAGAAAAAAAAGTATGTCTTTGCAGAGGTGAGAGACCTTGGGGAGAGTTTATTACATATACCCTTAGACATGGTTGATATTGAGTTGGTTTTGCTCATCTACTTTTTCCACTTTCTCTTTTTACATCTTTATTACAAGGGATATGTTGTCGGTGGGGGGAGATGTAAATGAAGTTGGTCTAGATATTAAAAATACCAACAAAAGTACTGTTTTAAAAAAAAGGTTTGATGGGGACTGAACAGATTTAATAGGCATGAGAAAGGGAGAAATTACCAATGAGACTAGTTGGAGAGAAGGAGAATTGCCTACACTTTGTAGCCTCCATTGATGAGAGTTTACACTTGCCAAACAGAATAGAAAATAGTCACTTAAAATTGGGTTGTAACATATGCATGCATATGTCTGTGTATATATACATATACATACATATATAAACATACATACACATATGTGAGTGTGTGTATATATATACATACATATATATACATGCATACATACATACGTATACACATATTCTTGATGCAGCTCAACTCGAGAGCAATTTTCAAGTTAAGAAGCCTATGTCCATTAAAATATTAATACTAAATGTCCATTAAAATATTAATACTAAATATCTCAAGACTGCTGGAAAAGACCGTCCAGCTAAATGTATGAATATAGAAATGCTTCATTACTCAATGATGGCTCACTGTAGGAGGCCAGTTAATTGCTAACTATTTTTTAGCTAACAAGAAACATATAAGTCTAATTAGTTTAATTATGACTTGGTGACCTGTAAATTTTCAACTAGAAATCAAGTAGTTAAGGCATGTCCATTGAGTTGATACTCACCACTTTTCCCCTGAACCTCAGTTCCCATTGAGAGAGGAGTGTCTCCCACTTCTTTAAGGGGATCAAAACCTCTTCTTGAAACACTAGAGATACCAGCATTAATCACACAAACAAGGCCACCTGATCTTTATTTTTCCATTAGTAAGATACATAATCACACACAAAATGAAATCATGTGCTGCTGAACGGAGATGGAGGAAATCATGGAACTGTCCTGGTTGTGCCCACTACAAATTTAAGCTATTTAATCCCAACTGGGTCCACGTGAAATATGACAATCATACTACTCCCTAATTGATTCACAATCTCATTCTCCACATTGATTCACTATATTCATCCTCCAATGAATTTTCAAACATTGTTGTCTCTCCTCTCCTTGTTTTTTTTTACAACTTTGACTCAACCTACCTTTCCACCTTTATTACACACCATCCCCTTTTATACATTCTAAGGTGCAATCTAACTGGCTGTCCATCATGCATCATGAGGCCATCTCAATGCCTTTCCACTGGTTATCACCCGTGCCTCCTCAATGCTAACTCTTAGAATCCATAACCTTCGTTAAGGCTTAACTCAGACTCTATTTCCTCTATGAGGCTTTTTTTGTGATTCCCCCTTACCAATCAGGCCTCTTCTTCACTCCCAATATTATTTGCCTTTATTTTGTATTATTTTGTCGTTACTTTTCCACATTGGTCCCTGGGTTCTTAACCTGGAGTCCACAGATTCCCAAAGGATCTGTAGATAGATTTCAGGAAGGATCAGCTAATTGTGTGACCATGACAAGCCACTTCAGCTATCTGGCACTCAGTTTCCGCATCTGTAAAATGAAGGGATTGAACTAACTGCTCTCTGAGGTTCCTTTTAGCTCAAACATTCCAACCATGTTTATAAATGTCCAATTTAAAAAAAAAAAGATTGGCAGAAAAATTCTGGGAACTATGAATAGGAAGTACCACAGTTTCTTGTAGTTTTGTTTTCATTTAGATTCAGTTCAGTCATCTTCTCTCATTGTTTCATGTTATTCTGTTATAACTGAGCAATGGAAAGTACATTTTGTTCACAATACTCTATGTTGCTGTATGGCAATGAGACGAGGACCACAGCAATGTCTGAAGAATAAAAAGTGAATATCATACTGAAGGCAGTGGAGAGGCATATTGTGGGTGTGAGCAAGCTGCAACCTAAAACATGAGGAATTTAGAAGAGAAGTAGGGGTAAAAGATGTCATCAAGGAAATGTATGATAGGAAGAGAAGGTGGAAGGGCCACAAGGCAAGAGAAAATAGGAGGGCCACAAAACATGGAGGAAGAATGCCTGATGGAGAGATGACAGAGTGTCCCACTTGTACCTAGTAATGATAGAAGCAATCAAGGAAGGCTACCAGAATGTGGAGTGAACCTCCAGACCCAATTGACTATTTGGGTAATAATAGCAAAAAAAATCTGGAAAAAATACTCAAAGAAAAATATTCAGAAGGGTACATGGAAATCAACAGGATGTTCTGTTATCATCTCATCATGAATTTATACCTTTTAAAATATTTTGGTGGATTAATGATTTATCTGATGCAGGGGCTCTATCCAACAGTACAGACTGCAATACAACCCTTCCTATGTGATTCTTGTCTGTGCCTGTCTATGAGAATTCCACAGAGGTTCCACCCATTTTGCTTGGAACTTTCTCCTAAATTTGTGGGCCATGCATTGATTTCAATGGAGCAAAAGGGCTCACAAACTGAAAATAACAAAAATTTACAGTTTCCTGGACAATCTTTTTGTTCTCATTTTTGTACTTGAACATTTATTTTTATGGTTTAATTTTAGAAATTTTACCAAGATCATCAGGACCAGGAAGGTGGTAATACATCTTGATTGTATCCTTGACCTGAGATGCTACTCAATGGACTGAAGTGATCCAGTCTGTTCTCTGGCACCTGAACTGGAAAAATGACAATTTGAGAAAAAGGAAATGGAGTTCTAGGCATCCAGAAGTAGGCGATGGGAAGTGTTTACAAATTCAAGTAAGAAAAAGCCATATTGCAGTGGAGGAATCCCACCTCCATAAAAACCCCACAGTGGATTCTTGGCTGTTGGTTTGCAGAGTCAAGAAAGAGGAGGCTGTAATGCAGCATGGAAACCCTACCTCCACAAAAGACTTACAGCAGACTGTGGTTCGTTCCCACAATACAAGCTCTTTTCCACTGTTCCCCCCCTACCCCATATATACAACACACCTGCTGGAGGATCCCAAGTTTTTTATTATATAACTGAAGCAGAGGGCACATTGAATAAATTGAAAAAGTGATTTACCTCATCCTCTTTTCTAATCTACCTGTATCTGTGGGAAGAATTCATTGAAATGTTTTCTGACAGAGCATTCCTACCCCCAATGCATGTGTCTTTCGTGTAGGGCTTCTATAAGTTTGCCAGAGCAAAACAACATACCAGCTGGAAGAACCTACTCAACAGTAAAGCTGCTTTTGAAGCATGAAAGCATCATCTGAAAGGGGAAGAAAACCCACCCTTTCTCCACAATGACCTTGAGGACATAGAATACTTTAACTACCTGTACGTTTAATTAATGATTGATCCACCTGACCTTAATTTTTAGTCTATTCAACTTAACCATCATTATGTTCCTAGACTTTGCAATCACTGGGCAGATGGGTTGTCATGAAAGCCAAATGTGGGCACCAAACAGATCAGTCAGCCTGAAAGGCCCTTCTATAGGCCATAAATTTCATAGATGCTGGATTCCATCTGCAGCTATCAGAGCTAATCCACCAGCAACAACTATGACACATTCAAGCTCAACTATCTGCCATTCAAGTGGGCCATTTACCTGAAATCCAGGGACATGGGTCTCATGTGAACTCCTGTACCTACATCAATTCTTATACATACTTCCTACAGCTACAGTGTTGTAGAGGTAGGCCACAGGGGGCCTAATATAGAGTAATCCATGACTCCTACTGGCCATCACTGCAAAACCACATCAGCCAATATGTCCAGTCAAGTGACATGTTTGTTTGGGTTAAGGATTCAAGGGGTCAGGGAAAGAGACCAGGAAAGCCATTGTGCCCCTTAAAATTATAACGGCATAGAATATGGGATTTGGAAGGGACTTGGGAAATCATTTAGTACAATTCCCTCCTTTTGAAGAATGAAGAACACATCTTTTGGACTCTCTGGTTCTTTGTGTTATTTGTGCTGTGCTGTGATATTTTCTCTATCTCTTTGCTTATTGGATAATTGGTTTGGATGGTTAAATTTCATATTTCTGCCAACTCATTTTCTCTTCAGCCCTCTTTTAATAAATAGATTTGGCTGTTTAACTGCTGAGTATATTTAGTTCTATGTATTCCTTTGTACTTTGTTGACAAATTTGACTTTTGCCCTTTCAAGGTCCCTGATAGCCCTATTCCCAGTGTAGGCACTGCTTTCTTTGTTATGTGTTCATTTTGGTTGCTGAAAGGGACAAAAAAGAACATTTGCATCAGGAACATTCATAAATAGCCCCTTAATAAAAATTCTGGTGGAGAAACACAGTCTGTTCTGAGAATCTGAGGGAAAGTTCTCTAAGTCCTTTGCCCCACAGAAGACTGGTCTGAAAGAAGAGTATTGATTGAATAAAAGATTAAGTAAATATTGAGTTGTTTTTTTTAAAAAAGGCTGCAGTGCAATTTGGTTCAGCAGATCATTTACATATTATTGTTTTCAGAGTTTTGAAGGATATAATTGATAAGTTATAAATCAAGTGACTTGGGAATGTGGGATGGTTATGTGAGGGTTATTGGAATCACATTGGAATAAAATGGATTTTTCTTTTAGTTTAACATCATAAGTTAGAGTTGGGTCACTGTTTATAAGGCTCTAATTTGAGGCATCAGATCCCAGAGAAGCCAGATCAAGCTAGAAAGTGGGAAATGCTAATTACAAAATGAGTCAGAAGAATATAGAAGCAGAAGACACAAAAGGAAAGGAGAGAAGTTGCCTACAGAAGACAATATAAAAGCTTATATAAGCTGAGCTGACAGGCTTTTCAGCCACTCTGCTGAGAGCTGTGCTATTTGGAAGAGAGGCATCTCTTTGCTGAGAGCTGATTGGCTGGAGAAAAGCTGAGTCAGCTGAGAGAGTTGACTGAAGCCTAAAAGCCTCTGTAGCTGCTGGTAGCTCATTGTAGGAGTGATGAATCCTCCTGCTCTATGAAGAGCTGTGGAGGATTTTTGCTCTCTAATGCCATCTGTGGCTTAAGAAAGGAGAAACCTTTCATGGGTGTCAGTGTTGTCAGTGTTGTGGAAAGGAAAAGAAGAAAAGTCACTCTTTGACGTTGTTTGGCTGGGAGCTATGCTGATACATCTTTGCTAAAAATTGTGTAACACTTTCTCAACACCTTGCCAAGGGAGGCTATGTGCTTAAAGAGCTTGATGTTATTTCAGTAGCCCAAGATTAGCAGCTTTGCCTACTAGGAGAACATTGAGGAGCAGAAGAAGAGTAAATAGCAGATGGTTTTGACCAATAAGTGACACATGGTGTATACTATTCACAAAAGGAACCAAGGACAACAGCCTTAGATTTCCCAGGCACATAAGTTTTCCTACTTGTGTATCTCTCTGCTAGGTTTCTATAAGTATGTGTCTACTTTCTTCCATGGACACGAAATGCATTGGTGGGAGAGTGTGACGAAAATTTATGGGTGAACCGTTATAACATATTTATTCCTACTTTTGCTTTTTGGTGAGTAAATGTTATGTTTATTCTTGCTTTTGCCTTATCATTTAATAAATATTTTAGGTTTGAGTCAATGGTGTCAATGTGACTGATTTTGTGCAAGTGGGAAACACACCAATTGTGGGCTCAAAATGCTGAGTAGTAAAAATGAATCTCCCTCCTAGTTACTCCTAGGTCTATGAAACTTTGAGTAGTAGCTGAGTGGTAGTAGCTATGGCCAGTTCTCCATTCCAACTCATTCCTGCTCCCCATCCCCCAGTGTTAGGACAGGTTTGGTGTGAGTTAGTCAGAGAGAGAAGGGTGCTCAGTGGTCCACACCAAGGCTATACTAGCTTTATTTAATTGATGTACTAAGGATAGAAAGAAAAGGAAGATGGAAAAAGCCCTGTCTTACGCGCACTGAAAGCTCATATCCAGGTTGCCTTTCTTTAGTTCCAAATTGCTTAGGAAATCCCATGTCAAATTTCAAACATGCTGATTATAGATTATAGATGAAGAAAGGGATTTTCCAAGGGAGGTCTACAGAAGTATAATCTAATGACAGTTTTGCTGGTAGAAAGGTCAAAAAGGATAAAGACAAAAAGAAGGAACATAGTAGGAATGCTGTAAATGAGGCACAAGAGAAATATTTGATTTTTTTAAGTAATAAAAGGAGCAAACAGGAACAGTTTGAAAGAGGTATTTAAGATTCTTACTTCTACCCCTAAGGTGAGTCATGGCAAAGTGTGTAAAAGCCTCTATTGTAAATAGCAAAGTCTCAAAAGTATAGGGGTACTATTTATTGAGATTAACCTATGTGATGTTTCTCTTACTGAACTATTATCTATCAATGTCTTTTTTAAGATTGATTTATTTATTTTTAGTTTTCAACATTCATTTCCACAAGATTTTGAATTACAAATCATCTCCCCCTCTATTACCTGCCCCCTCCAAGATGACGTATTCTGAATACCCCTTTCCCCAGTCTGCCCTCCCTTCTATCACCCTACCCCCTCCCCTTATCCTCTTTCCCCTTACTTTCTTGTAGGGCAAGATAGATTTCTATACCCCATTGCCTGTATATCTTATTTCCCAATTTCATGTAAACACAGTTTTTAACATTTGTTTTTAGAACTTTGAGTTCCAAATTCTCTCCCTTCTTCCCTCTATCAACGTCTTATATTGCTGTTTCCCTTTTTCATTTGTTTGTCCTGACATTCCTACTAGATTGCACAACACTGTCTCTAACTATTTTTTGTATTCCCCACAGGGCCTAAGACCGTGTCTTCCTTATCCATAATAAGCTCTCAATAGATGTGTCAGAGATGCCTGCTTGACGACAGGGAAACACATTTAGCAGGTGGCAAACTTGGCTAAAGCCATGCCCAGATATTATGCAAATGTTATCAGCCAGGCAGGCTGTGAAACGTAGTGGTGACATGTGTCAGGAACTTGGAACACTGTGAGGCTAAGAAGGGAAGACTAGTGGAAGGTGTTGTTCCTTTGCCCGGAAGATTTTCTTCCTGATCACTGTCTATTGCTGGCTGCAGAGAAAGGTGAGTGATTGCAGTTCTACAGAGGATATATACAGCATAAGAAGGTAGGCCCAGGGCAGGAATATATGGTTTGGAGGCTTGTGAAAACCAGTTTGAGTGTGGTAAGCAGGGGAATTTGAAAGAAAAGGCAATAATACATTTTTGGGATTTACTGTGAGAACAGAGGAAGTGTATGAGAGTCAGTGTGAACCTGAAGACTGGAGATTCAGTGATATTTTTTAAGGGCGGCCTGCTTAGGGAAATTAAGAAGAGTTTATGGAGGAGAGATCTCTCAATATGGAGGACCTGATGTGGGGCTGCAGATTCAATTCGGCAAGTATTTGTAGAGCCTTTTAATATGTGTAAGGCACTGTGCTAGTTAGTGGAAGATACATAGAGAAAATGAAAAACAATCTCTGCTCTCAGTTGGCTAACACTATACTGTAGACATATCACATATTGATAAGTACATATGAGATAATTTGAGGAAAAAGAAGGCACTAGCAGCAAGAGGCATTAGGAAAGTCTTGCTGTAATCG
The DNA here is from genome assembly GCF_011100635.1 of Trichosurus vulpecula. Lineage (NCBI taxonomy): Eukaryota > Metazoa > Chordata > Mammalia > Diprotodontia > Phalangeridae > Trichosurus > Trichosurus vulpecula. The sequence goes on along the minus strand of NC_050576.1, from coordinate 306,542,215 downwards.
GTGGTATGTGAGTTAAGCCTTGGGATATTTTCCTCCCTTGCCTTTGTCTTTTAGAAAAATGAGCTTCTATGAGGCAAAGGGGATAAAGGAGTCTATTCCAGGAGGACTAAACTGCCTGTGCAAAGCATGGGACAACAAATAGAATGTTAAATTCAGGGGAAGTGAGTAGGACATGTAGGAATGTTAGGTGAAATAAGGTTGGATGAAGACTGTGCCAAACTGAGGAGTCTGTATTTTACCTAAGAGCCGGAGTTCTTAACCTGGGGTCCAAGAATTTGGTTGTTTTTTCCCCCTAATTATTTCAATATAATTAGTTTCCTTTGTGAGCCTATGTATTTTATTTTATTAATTTAAAAACATCATTCTGATAAGGGGTCCCTAGGTTTCATCAGCCTGCCAAAGAGGTCCATGACACAAAAAGTTAAGAACCCCTGTCCTAAAAGCAATAGGGAAATGCTAAAGATTCTTTAGCAGAGAAGTAACATGGTCAATACTGTCCTTCCCCTACCCAACTCCCCACACATTGTTTATTAGAAGGATGTAGTACTTTTTCTCTGTAACTCAGACCACTCTGGCTCAAACCACCTCAAGGTCAGGTTAGATGAGACTTACACTTTTCCCTGAGGTTTCTTTTTTTTTCCTCATTGAAAAAAATTTAGTATTTATTTTTAACACTCTTTCTTTTTAAAATTTGAGTTCCAGATTCTCTCCCTTCCTCCTACCCTTCTACCACTCACCAAAAAGGCAAACAATATGATATCAATTATACATGTGAAATCATGCAAAACATATTTCCATATTAGTCATATTGCCATGTATAAATAAATAAACAGGCAAACGAATGAATGAATGAATGAATAAAAAGCAAGAAAATCATATCTGCTGTGGGCTCAAGTCCCAAGCACCATTATTTCTCTGGTCTTCCTTGATGGGGTGGTATAGGTCACCATGGCTCAGACTCCTGGTTCTGTAGGGATCACTTCTGGCACCTGAAACTAAGAAGACAAATAATACAGAACAGAAACAAATGCCCCAGGCCCATTTCACAGAGCTGGGGTGACAAAGGAAGCAGGAGAAGGAAAGCCTTTCCCCCTCACTGGCTCATTTCATGGTCCTTGCTATGGGTGAAATGGGAAGAAGGCACAGCCAGTAAGACAGCAGCAGAAGAAGTGAATGACTCATTTTGGCCAGCTTTAAAGAAATGGGCAGCCAGCCAAAAGAGGCTGCCCCACCTGTGTGGTAGAGGATACATCAGGTTCCATGTTAGACAAACAGTACGTTCTACAGACCTTGCACTGGTGTCTCCATGTTAGGAGAACTGGGCATGCTCAGAGAAGTCCAGATTACTCCACTAAAAAGAATTGTACATCTAGTATCTTGTTTACATTTTAACGATACTTCTGGAATTCTGAATTTCATTATCTGTACCCATGCTTTAAAAAATACTATTTTGGCAGCTGTGTGAAGGAGGGACTGGTGAAAGGAGAGATTAGAAATAGGCAGACCAATCACAAGGCTATTGCAATATTATTTTAATAGTCTGGGTGTGAGATGATGGGGGCCTGAACTAAGGTGGTGGCTGTGGTGGGATGGATTGGAGAGGCATAATGGAGGCAAAAGTAACAGTATTTGGCAACTCACTGGATATGGAGGATAAAGTAAAGTGAAGTTTGCATATTTGTAAACAGAACAGAAATCTCTGAGATTCTTCCTGATTCTCTTTATATTAGAGACTAATCCGGACCCAAACTGGATCTCTCAGGTGTAGACCTGAATCTTCAGGATGTTCCAAAGGGCTTAGAACCTAATCAGACCCTGGAAGTCATGTAACTCAGTATATGCTAAATTGTAGGTGCTTTTCAGACTTGTTTTTACCAAACCATTTAAGCATTTATTAATCTAGACAGGAATACAACATTCCTCTGGCTCAACAATCAACAAAAAGGATTGTTTCCCATAATACTATTTCTTGGAGTTCTCCCATATTAGGATTTTTTTTCTAGTACAATATGATGAGCATAATAAATATTGAGAAAGCTCTTATGTACAGGGCAGTTTGCTCACTTGATTAAAAGGTCTATAATGCAACACACCAGAGCAAGAGAACTGGAGCAATTTCAGGACAATTTGTTCCAGCCATTTGATTATCATTTCATCTCCATGAAATTATCTCACAGGACTACCTGAAAAGTTGTCACTGAAGGTTTGTAAGTTCAATTGTATGTTCCTGATGACTTATATAAGATTTTATAGTATATAAGATATATGGTATATGTCTGAAATCCTTTATCTTCATTTCCAATTCCTCTTCAATAAGCAATGGCTCTTAACATTTAAGGGGAAGTGTAGTGTAGCTTGGGACCAAAAAGTGTGACTTTTCTTCATCCCATATTTGGTCACACAACTGGAAGCAGATTTAAGAGGGACTGAGAATTCTACCATCCTTAGAAGCAATTCCTGGGAAGGAATGATGATCCTTTTAGTACTGGAAGCAGTGCAGACCCAGATCTACCTTGGACTAGAAGTTTTAGCTTTAGCTTTAGCTAAAGAAGTTTTGGGTTTAGCATCCAGTCCAGAGTTGAATAGAAGGACAAGTGCCCCATAAGATGATTTGGCTATTTAGGGTGATAGTCCTTCATTTAGCAAACTTATTTATTTTCATACTTTTGTATTCCCACTCCAACCCCCTCCCCCACCCTGCCCCATTCATTTCCTAGTTCACATTCTTTGGAAAAATTCCAGCCTTGTTTTGGTTGAACTAGGAGGAAATGGGATTTTTCCATAACTTAGGTGAGAAAGGGTCCAGCGTAACTCTAGAAGATGGGTGTGATTGGTGACAATTGCCCAGACCTTCTCTAGATTCCAAGATATCAGTAAAACTTAAGCAGATGAAGATTAGGAATCAAATACAGAATGAACTGGGAGCCACTATATATGTCAAATTCTCTCCGTTTGGGACTTCTCCTTGTGGCTTGCATTACCATGTGTTACTATATAACTGTTATGCTAGATACTTCCTTTTGGCATGAAGGGTCTGGTTATGCTTTGAGAACTTTTCACTTGTCTGGTAAAACCTGGGAACTGATATACCTGGTTGTTATATTCCCTCTCCTTACCCCTCCAGGAGTAGCCACCAACTCTGCCTTATGGGCACTCTAGCTCACAAGGAGAAAATTATCAAAATTCTATTTACAAAGTAATAAATACAGACAAACCTTGCATCTGATCCCTTAGAAAGTCAAGTACTGTCTTCTTAGTTGAGCCACCCTCTATCCCTTACCTTATGGACCAAAATCATCTCCATGACTCAATATAATGGCCAAGATAGGACTCTAATGAGGACACATTCAAGGTTTGTTATTTCCAGTTGCTCACCACTGGAACTCCTCCCTTGCTGACCTGCCATTACATTTTATCTTTCTCTCCTTACTACTATTGAGGCTCTCCACCTATCATTTATTGCAATTCCTCCATTCCTGTCAAGTATATAGTACTGTACTTTAGTTCTGGCAGGAGTTATGTTATTCCTGCTGGTTATTCATGGGCCCAGCCTTCCATGCCCTTTTCTGGCCATCTGTAATGTTGATGGGAGGGGGGGATGTAAGACCTTCCTTGACCATTAATAGGCCTCATGTGGAGCCCATTAAGGGAAGCTTACTTATAGGAAGGCTTGCATATCTTTTGTCAATAAGCTAATTAAGCAATGAGCCAGGTTGTGATGCCTTCTGACTCTACACCTATTAGCTGAAAGAGTATATATTGTGAGAGGTGAGCTTTTGCTTTGCAGACTCGCTTATGAGAAAGAGGTTGTGATTCCTTGGTCAAGACTCTGAGTGGCTGTATGTTCTGAGCTCCCCCGATTCCTCAGGGATAAAGGCTCTCTGGATTCAGTGGTGGATGTAAGGCATTGATTCAGGCAGTTGAGCCTTGTCTGTTGGTCTTTATTTCTCTTATCTGTATTTCCTGTGTTTGTATTTTATGTGATTAAAAAAGAAAGATTGTTGATCCCTGAGGCAGCTATCCTTCCTTAGTAAAGCAGATCTAAGAACCTGCACTAGCAGCCATCCTGGGTATGCTAGTATGGTTGCTGTTATACCAGCTCCTCATCATGACCCTGAATGGATATTTTCTCTCTCTCATCATTAAATTTTCAAATGACATAAAACTAGTAGGTATAGCTAACTCATGAGAATTAGGAAAACTGAAGATAGGGACAAGCAATAACATCATGCTGTATAATAATAGTACAATAAGATGAAATCTAATGGAGATAAATGTATACTTGGCTTTAAAAAAAATCAACCTCACAAATACAAGAATGGGTTAGATGTTTTTAGACAGCAATTTGTCTGTATTTTAGTGGACTAAACAACTCAACAAGAGTCAATAGTGTGATATACAGTCAACAGTTAATAAATTAGGCTGCCTTAAGAGCCACAAAGTCCAGGCTTAGGGATTTAACAATCCTGCTCTACTGTTTCCAGATCTGCTGCTATATAGAGGATTGCCTTTAATTCTAGAAATCATAGTTTAGGAAGATCATTAATAACTTTGGAGCGTATCCATAGGAAAGTACCCAGGATAATGAAGGCCTTCAAGTCACACCATATGAGAATCAGTTGAAGGATATGGGGATATTTAGCCAGGAATAGAAAAGAGTTAGGAGGTAATTGTCTCTAAGTATTTGAAGGATTATCATATGGCAAAAGGATTAGACTTGTTCCTGGCCCTCAGAAGGTACAACCAAGAGTACTCAATGGAAGTTGCAAAGAAGCAAATTGAGGCTTGATATAAGAAGCAGCTTCCTAATAATTTGAATTTTCTAAAAGAGGAATGAGCTATCTTGAGGGGGCATGGGATAGACCTCTCTCATTGGAGGTCTTCAAGCAAAGGCTGGATAACCACTTGTTGGTAATTTTGTAGAGTAGATTTTTACTCAAGTACCTGATGGTTTCTGAGGTCCCCTACAACTCCGAGATGCTGGAACTCCATTATCACAACAATAAGAGTGAAAGAGCTATTAAAACACAGGGCCCAAGTTTTACTAATTCTAATGTCACCAAAGCAAACTACTGATTTTTTTTTAAAAAGGACATTCTATTAAATTATTATGAATATTGTAAAATGTATAAGACTTGCCTAGTTAGCATTTTTAGAGTTTTACGGCTAAGTTATTCATACTCTAGAAGTTATTAAAATAACTTTATTATCTTAGTGTTTTACTTCCCAAAAAGTCTATTTTTACCCTCTTTTTGGTCTCAGTCTGTGATTTTATTATTTTGATATCTCCCAATGAAGAGAACTTCCTCTATGAATGTGGATCACCAACTGTTCTGCAGCTTAGAAAGTGTCTGTAACACTGAGAAGTTACTTGATTTGCCCAGAGTCACACAACCAATGTATGTCAGAAGCAGGACTCATAGCCAAGGCCAGCTTTCTATTCATTATGCCATGTTATATCTCTGTCAGTCTCATATCCAGTCTTTACCATTCATTTGCTTTAGAATTTTTTAAAAGGTGCCATGGCCAGTTTCTTATACAGACCATAAAGTTTTCCCTCAGCTCTCCTCTTCCTCTTTGAGGTATTATCTTTCTGCCTCTTCATAAAGCCCTGACTAGGAATATATGAATCATTCTTTGATTTACTAGCTGCATACGTAAGTACAGAACATCTGATGAGGAAGGTAATAGGCCACAGAACAGGTGGTAGCCCTTCTGTTTCCACAGCCCTGAGAAGGGCAAGCTTTCCTAGAAAAGAATTCCTGGTATCTACTTTAATCTTTTTTAAAGATCCTCAGCTGCTGTGTTCAATTTCATTTGGCACCTTCCCTTGGCTCTGGGAGTCTCTTTTCCTTTTACTTCCTCTCTCTGCTTCCTTCACACTATGCTGGGCCTGCCTCCTATTCAGGCTGTTAAAGGGGCCGCCTGAACAAGGCTTAGCCTTAAAAGTAAGCAGAGCATGCCTATATGGTGTGGTTTGAAAGACTTAGGGCAGGTCTCCCCAAATAGACAGACAGACAGATGGATAGAGAGGTAATAGGGAGATAGTAGACTGACTGATAGATGATAGATTTTACATAGATAATAGATATAGATAAACAGGTAGAGAGATAGTAGATAATGCACAGCAGATAGATAATAGATATGTAGATAGATAATAGATTGATTTATGTAGATAGATGATAGGTGGCTATATGTAGATTGTTTGAGAGACAGTAGATAGATAATATTTACTGTTAGTAGATAGCTAGATATAGATAGCTAGTAGATAGATACATAGCTGTTTTCCTTACTCCCTTTTCCTAGTGTCAAGAGTTCTACCATCTTTGATTCTTCCCCTTAAGGTCCTGAAGGATTTGGGGTTTTCAAGAATTCCTTTTTAAAATTCCAACAACTATTTATCAGCTAATTCTTTAGAGAGTGAGTTAAAACACAGAATAGCCCTGTGCTGGGAGGGACAAAGCCTAAGATTAATTTCTCTTTTTCACAATATTATCTGGGATCTCCCTTGATCGTAAGCACATAACTACTAAAGTTAGGATTTTAACAATTATAACTCCCTACTTCTCCCCTCCCCCTCCCCTCACTTCCTTTTTTGGTTTCTTTGATCACTTAAGAAGATAAGCCAAGGGATAATGTCAGCCAGCTTTTCTACTGCTCCTGACCTGGACAGATAAAAATGAAATGTACCAGCTGAATCGGCCTTCTTGCTGTTCCTCCCTGTCTCCTGCTTCAATGCCTTTGTGTAGGCCTAAGGGCCTAAGTCTTTCCTTATTCTGCTAGTTGTTAGTGCTTTCTCCACTCCCTAAAAATTATTTTGTATGCATTTCCTATTTACTTCTCTGTGGACAAGCTGTTTCTCCTCAGTAAATGTGAATTCTTTGAAGGCAGGGATCATTACACTTTTCTCTTTGTATCACTGACATTTAGCACATTTATACTTATTGAATTGAATCTATGTGATGTAATTTTAAGGTAAAAATAAAGGACCCCAAAACCCAAGTCTTCCTTGATAGGCTTCGTGGGGTTGTTTGCAGACTGTAAGACAATGGGGCGAAGTAGAAAAAAAAAACAGGTACCTGGGAGACAAGGGGTTTGGACTGAAATCCTGTCTATACCACTGAATAGTTATGTGATCTCTTGACCTTGTTTCTTAGTTTCTCTGGGCCTCAATTCCTCCTTTGTAGGGTAAGATGGTTGAATTAGAATTTAGGGGTACTTAACTTGGGGTCCATGAACATGATTTACAAAGTTTTGGTAACTATTTCTATATAATTTTTTTTTCAGTCTGGTGTTTTTATTTTACGCAATTGTTTATTGCATTTTATGCAATACTAATAAAAATATTGTCCTGAGAAGTGGTTTATAGGCTTCATCAGACTACCACAGGGGTCCAGGCATCAAAAAAAGCTTAAAAACTCCTGGACTAGATGATCATTTGAGGAAGGACATTGATAAAATGGAAAGTGTACTAGAGTGATAACACCAGGATGATAATCTGGTAGTAATGAGGCAACCAGGATGATAAAGAACTTTGAAGACATGACATATGGGGGTCACTTGAAGGAAACGGGCATGAAAGAAGATGTGCAGGGACATGACAACTATCTTCAAATATCTGAAAGGGTGTCTGTCATGTGGAAGGAAGATTAGACTCATTCTGTTTGGCCCCAGAGGGCAGAACCATGACTCATAAGTAGAAGCTGCAAGGAGGGAAGTTTAGGCTTGATGTAAGAAAGAAAGAAAAAACAACAAAAAACCCCTTGGCTTTGGAGTAAGAGGACAAGAGATTCAAAACCTACCTATGTCAAGAGACTAAGCCGCTATGGGCAAGTTGTTTACTCTCTTGGTTCTCAGTTTTCTCATATGCAAAATGAGAGGACTGGTGCCCTCTCTTCCCAAACCATTCTGTATTCATTTTCTATATGTTCTGAATATACCTACATGTATATGTCTCTATTCGACCTCCCCATAGAATATAAGGTTCTTTTTTTTTAATTTTTTTTTTTTATTTTTAGTTTACAACACACGGTTCTACATAATTTTGAGATCCAGATTTTCTCCCCTCCCTCCCTCCCTCCCCAAGACAGCACGGAATCTCATAACTACCATGTATAACTTCGCATTGAATTAATTTATACACTAGTCAAGTTGTGGAGAAGAATTATGACCAATGGAATGAATCATGAGAAAGAAGAGACAGAACCAAAAAAAAAATAAAAAAACCCCAAAAACATAAACAAAAGAGAAGAAAAAAGGCGAGCATGTAGTGCGCCTCAATCTGCATTCAAACTTCACAGTTCTTTCTTTGGGTGTAGATAGCATTCCCCATCGTGAGTCCCCTGGAGTTGTCCTTGTACCTTACTTGTTGCTGAGAAGAGCGAAGTATGTCAGGGTTGGTCCTCACGGAATCCATATATCTGTGGTTGTGTACAATGTTCTCCTGGCTCTGCTCCGCTCACTCAGCATTATGTCATGTAGGTTTTTCCAGGTTGTTAGGTAGTCCATATCATCCCCATTTCTTATGGCACAATAGTAGAATATAAGGTTCTTGAAGGCAAAGTGGGTTTCTTTTTTTTCTTTGTATCATCCCTCATTACAGTACTAGGCACATAGGAGTTTAATAAATGCTTAGTCTTTCCATCTCCTTTGTAGGATCATTACCCATGTTTCAGCCCCTTTGTGGGAGTCTAGCCCTAGGGCTCTGTCATGAGCCTTCTCTACTTTGGTTAGCTCGGAAGGAGTCAAAGACCACTTGCATGTAGATGGTTCCAGGTCTATACAGCCAACCCTGATCTCTTTCCCAAGTTCCAGGTCTGAATCGGCAGCTGGTTGCTTTGACATCTTTACGGGAATGTCCCGTGGGCATCTCAAACTTAATACGTCCAAAGTGGGATCCATCTTTCCTGCCAAACTCATCCTCTTTTCTCCCTACCGCCATCATTCCTGTCAGGGGTGCCTCTTTTAAGAAACCTTTTCTGATTGCCCCATGGTCAACCCCATCTCTCTGTGTTTATCTTGCACATTCCCCGTTCACTTATCAGTTCACATATCACTTATCAGTTGAATGCAATCTCCCACTGTTTTGCTCAGAGCCTTGCACATAGTAGGCTCTTAAAAAATGTTTACTGGATTGAATTGAGGGCAGCCTAGTACAGTGCCTGCTGCATAATATGCACTTAATAAAAGCTTAATGATTTGATTGGAGGGGGGAACTCCCTTGTAGGCGCGGGCCTGGATTCAGCACCCAGGGCAGAGGTTGCACAGTCACCACAAACACCCAGCAGGCCATTCGCAAAGAGCATAATGCAGCAGAAGAGCAAAATGCCAGCCTATGGTTTAAAGACCCTGCGGCTGAGCGAGCCTTCAGGCCAATGGGAAGGCAGCTTCGTCATCACGTGACCACGGCTGGAGGCCTCCTGAAGTTCTATTTTCTCCTTTTTTCAAAGGATTTTCTTTAGCCCCGCCTCCTTATGCGCCATCTCGCGAGAACTGCCCTTCTTCCTCTCGCGAGAGGTGATTGAGCGACAGCTTTGGGGCGGGGCGGAAGGTGCGGTAGGCGGAGCCGAGCGCTAGAGCTGCTGCGGCGGAAGCCGGTGCGCGGCTCGGGGGCGGGCCGCGGGGGCGGGGAGGGAGGGGGGGAGGGAAGGAAGGTGGGCGGGTGGGGGCGCTCCGCGGGAGCCGTTGGTCGTCGTCGGGGCCGGTGACATGTCTGGAAGCAGTGGAGGCTGCTGCGGCTCCGAGGTGAGCACCGCGCTGGCCCCTCTGCCTTAGGAATCGTGGGGCCGGGGCGGGGCGGGGCGGGGGAGGGAGGGTAGGTGAGGGATGAGGGAGGGGGAGGGGCGGGGAGGATGGAGAGGGGATTTCGCCCCCCTCCCATCCCCTTCCCATCCCCCTCCCAGCCTTGGACTCGAGTCCAGCCCCTCTCCCTCCGCGCCTGCAGGGCCAGTCCCGCAGTCGCTTAGAACGTCAGCGGCAGCAGCCGCAGCCGCCTCCGCCGCAGCCCCTTCCTGAGCGTCTCTTCGGGCCGTCTGCCGCAGGAGGGAGGGGGGTAAGCGCTGCAGACGAGCGGGGGCGGGGGAGGGCGCTCTTCTGGGAGAAGGGGGTAGGGGGGAGCTTGGACGCAGCTGGAAGAAGCCCCCTCCCCCATCTTCCCTTCCCCTCCTCCGCCCCCATACACCCCGCACCCACCCAGGGGGCCGAGCTCTGAGAACGTGGGGTCTTCTTGGTTTGGGGTTCGTGCTTTCAGGCACCCCCTCCTCCCCTTTCCACCCCCGGGGACCTGGTCAGAGCCCTGTTGTGCAGGCTCTTCCTGCCAGGAGCAGCCGAGCAGCCTCTGCGGATGCCGCCGCAGAGCGTGGGTACCTCTCGGTTTTGTCCCCAATGAGCATCCTTCTGTGGCTGAGCTCAGCGCTAAGGAAGAGGGGGTCTGGGTTCGTGACAGCGCTAGAAGGGACCCTGCTTGCTGTCATTGCTGTCATGATGTCAATCTGTAGATTGCTCCCGCTAGCCACAATGCACACACTTTAACCTGGTTTTTCCTGTCGAGCATTCTGACTCATTTGTATAAACGCCAGCTTCTCCAATATTCCAGTAATCCTTGCCATTTGAAGGTATTTTATTATACCTAGTACATAGAACCAAACAAAATTCTAAATTCTTCTATCTTCCTTTGTAGAATGAAAGGAACAGGTTTATCCTTTAGGCTTTTAAGCGTCTCTCTCACACTATGGGAGGCAAGTGTGGTACAGTGGAAAGCAAATTGGCTTTGGAGCTAGAGGACCTGGGTTCAAATTCCGCCTCTGACGCTTATTTGTATGACTTTGAGTAAACCGCATAACCTCACTGGGTCTCAGTTTCTCTTCTATAGAATGAGTGGGATTTGACTAGGTGGTCCTTGAGGGTGGTTCTAGTTTGAGATTTATGAGTCGACTGTGATTCTTTAAACATTACTTGGTAAGGAGGAAGGCAGCATGATGTACTGGGGAAAAAAAGTTGGATCTGAAACCACTGAGACTTGGGTTGGAAATCCCATACCTGACATAAGATGTAGGACCATGGACAAGTCAGTTCTTGAGCCTTGATTTACTGATCTGTGAAATGTACCTTCCCAGGATTATTACTAATATCATATGATGGAAGATGATATGTAAAGGTCATCTGTTTTTATTGATAATTTATCCTCTTAAGCTCATTAAAATAATAAATAGCAATAGTGGAAGGAAATCCTGGATAGTGTTATCTCAGTATAAGAGGGACTACAAGCCCAGTATTTAAAAAGCCCAAATTCTGTTTTCAGCTTTGCCATATGTTTAGTCTTGGGCAAATTCCTTAACAGTTTTACCCAGTTGGCTTCTTTAGTTGTGCAATAGGGGAACTATTTTGATTTACTTTGTTAAAATTATTGTGTTGATATTGATTTTATGTTTTTAGAGTGCTCTGTGAAAACACAAAGTTATATTGCAAATAAAATCTTTTTTAAGATATAGTTTTATGCTAGATTTTAAAGGGGACCATCAGGTGAGCGTGCTAGAGTTATGTAGTTTAAGAGGGCAATTTGAAAGCCAAATGAGAGGCTAGTGTATTTGTCAGTGATCTGTAATAATACCTGTTTTCCCTTTGTCATAGGCCTGTTGTGAGGCTCAAATGAGATGTTTGTAAAGTGCTTTCAAAGACTATAATTATCAGGTCATCATTACTATTACTTTAATCCAGTGGTTCTTTACCTTTTTTGTGTTGAACTGGATGCTTAGTAGGCATCTTTCATCAATTAATGAATAAATTAATAAATATTATTGAGTGCTTACTATGTGCTAGGCACTGTACTAAATGCTGTGGACACAAAAAGAGACAAAAGATAGTTAACTCCCTCAAACAGCTTACAGTCTAATGGGGAAGCCAAATGTGTACAAAACAAACTATATATGGGATAAATAGGGACTAATAGAGGGAAGACACTAGACTTAAGATAGAATGAGAAATAAAAGTAAAAGGTAAGATTTTATTTGGGATTTAAAGGAAGCCAGTAGGAAGTCAGTAGATGGAATGGAGGAGGCAGAGCCTTCCAGGCATGGAGGAGAGCCAGAGAAAATGCCCCTGCACCCTGTAATCCTATTCAGCTAGGTTCTCAACAGGTGTCATCCTTGACTCTTCATTTTCTCTCATTTCCCTCTCCCCCCATCCTATCATTTGCCAAGTTCTATTCTTTCTACCTTTGATTCTACTTTCATAACATTTCTTTTAACATCATAACATCCCCTTTCCCTCCACTGCAGGCCTTCATCATTTTATGTCTGGACTGTTGCAGTAGCCTGCCAATTAGTCTCTGCCTCAAGTCTCTCCCTACTTCGGTCCATCCTCCACTCTCAGCTGTCACATTGATCTTCCTTTTAAGCACAGGTCTGACTATGTCACCTCCCTCTATTCAGTAAAGTCCATTGATTTTCTCTTACAAACTCCAGAAACAAATTATAAAATCCTTTGTTTGCCTTTTTGTTTTGCCTGGCCCTGACACCCCAGGCCAGGATGAGTAGCCATGATCCTTGTTCCTTTCTGCCTCTTCTAGACTTTCCCTTTACCATCATTGATCTTCCTTTAAGGTTCACTCTGTTCATCTATATCATACTATATAGCTTTTTGTTGTTGTCATCTATAAACCTCCAGTTCATTTCTTCCTCCTCTTTTCAAGGAATTAAGTCCCTGGTTCAGTCTCCTTTTTAACTCAGTCCCTGTTCTCTTACTTGATGATTTGATTGTATACACATGATGTCCTCCCAAACAACCTGTCTTCCGAAATCTTCAGCCTTGTCTGAATTGTACCTTTGCGTGTCAACCACAAGAATGGTCATACATTTGATTTCATCATCACCTATAACTCTTCTTGATCTAGAATTGTAGAATTATTTTCTTTGCTCCAAACCTATCTTTCTGCCCTTCCCTTTGTATTACTTTACTCTTCCTAAATATATTCTTTGTCTTCATTGCCATCTTCATTCATTCCATCCCTCCTTTTCTGGTCTGCTTCTAGCATGCCCTCATTTTCTTCCCTCTGCAGTCTCGACCTTATAGTTAACTACTTTAGACTATATATTGTATATACTGTTCCCTATCCACAATCTTATGCCCCCTTGTCCTGTTGGTGCTCTTGACTCAATAAAAAACCTCAGCTGTGGTTTAACCATTTGCCTTTTTCACTCCTATTTGCATGCTGTTCCTAGTCTCCCTTAATATTAGTGCTCTTCTCTCTGTGATTATCTCCAATTTATCTTGTTTTTATCTTGTTTGCACGTAGTTGTTTGTTTGCATGTTGTATTATCTCTTTAGATTATGAACTCCTTGAGGGCAGGGACTGTTGTTGCCATACTTTGTATCCTCACCCTGTAGCACAGTGCCCAACACACTGTGGGCATCTAATCAATAGTTGTTGACTGCAGTTAGAAAAAGTCATACAACCCTACTGACTCTGCCAACTAATGTTTTATGTTACTTACTCTTAACCAGTTCACTGTTGCTGCAAGCTGTTTTTTTTTTTTTTACTTTTCCCCAGTTGACCCTATACATCTTTCCATGTTGCCATTCCAAATCTTTTCTTCTTTTCCTCAAACCTACTAGACTATTCACTCTTCTCTCTCTTGGCAGAGAACCCTACCTTCTACTTTAAGAAAATGATGTACATCCATCATGAGCTCCATCTTTCCCCATTTCTGTACCTCACTATCCCTTTGATCATCCTACATTCTTTCTTCATTTGCTCCAGTGCCTTCCTTCTACTTGTGCTTTGGTTTCATGTTTTATGGCAGATAGTCCATTTATTCATCATTTTCCTTTTATTTATCTAAAATCTTTCTTTTTTGCTGGCTGCTTTCTTATCAGTCCCATTTCTAAAGAACATTCATTTGACCTTTAGTCCCCTCAATCTGTATTTCTCTATCTCTTTTCCATTTCGTGGGCAAACTCAGAAAAAAAAGCTTCCCATATTGTAGTATGAATTCTGATCCCATCAATCAACTGAACCTAGAAAAGAATCACTTTTTTACTCCCTAGACATCTTCTTCACAAGTGCTATACCCTAGAACCAGAGATGACACCTTAGAGGACTTAACTGTTTCACCTCTGAAATTCCAGGACTGGTTCCTCCCTCCCCATCCTGACTGGGGAGTGACTCCTGTGGCCCACTCCATCTAGGTAGTCCTTGATATCTTTTCCCGTGTCACCCCCTACAGCTGTGTATGTACCCACCACCTTTCCTCCCCTCTTTCTAATTCTAAAAGTACAATCAAATCAATTTCTACTAGTAAGGATATACTAGTCTGCTTTCTAACTGCTCTTAACCATCCTTTTACCTTTCCGAAACAAAATACCTTTCCTTGGCCACCACTTCCCTACCTTAGAGAAATCGTTTCACTTTTCTGGACCCTACTTTCCTCATCTGTAAAATGAGGAATTTAGGCTTGATAACCTACCTCTAGGGCCTCTTTTTAGCTTTGTTACCCTGTGGTCCTGTCTATTGTCTTCCCTTTTAGGATATAATCTTCTTGAAGGCAAGGACTGTCTCCTTTTTTGTCTTTTTATCTCCATAGCTTACCACAGTGCTTGGCACATAATAAGTACTTAAACACTCTTTCATTCATTCACTAGCTCCCTGGTGGACCTCTCTATCCCAAACTCAATCTGTCCAAAATGAAATTTCTTATCTTCAACAATCCTATTTGTACTCCAAACTTCCCTCTTTTCGTTGAGGGCATCAGTATCCTTCTAATAAGGGTAATTACTTCTTGCCTAGGTTATTTCAGTAACCTACCTTTCCAGAATGATTTAACATTATATCCTTTCATTTTCTCTGTTCCATCCATTCCCTGCTTGTTCTTAGAATTTTGTGTTGCATTTACTGCCTCCATGCCTTTGGAGAGAAATGGAGACCAATGCCTTCCATTTCTGAGAATCCTCCATTTTCTTCAGAGCTTTGATCAGGTGTCACTTTCTTTGGGAAACTTTTCCTGTTGAACCTCCTAATGATAGTGTTTTCTCTCTTCTTAAATTCTCTTGAATTTGCTTATTTAAGTATGAGAAATCCTAGGATTTGGAACTGGAAGGGCTTTCTGGGAGAATGAGAGTTTTGTTGTAAGGAAGGAAGAGTACTAGGAGGGTTGATATTTGGAAATGATAAAATTACAGAAGAGAGGGAAAGGAGGAAAAATGTGTTTTTGAGTCACCAGAGGTATTGGGTGTCTAGTGGGAACAAGGCTAGAGAAAGCAAGATTTTACAAAACATATGTATCTAGCTTTGTGATTTTTGTCTTTTTGCCAAACACAATTGTTGAACCTGTAACTTCCTGTTTAATGCTTTGCTTGATACTCATAATCAGAGTGATGTCACTTTGCCAACAGCTACATGCCAGGCACTGTGCTAAGTGCTGGGGAACTAAAGTGTGAAGATAAGATCTAGAATATCGTATGTAAAGAACAGCAAGAAGGGCAGATTGTCTGGGTCACAAAGTATGAATGCAGGAGTAATGTCCAGTGAGGCTGTGAAGTTTGGTTGGGGTGATTGGGCTTAACAGAGGATTTTGTATTTTATCCTGTAGTCAGTAGGAAGTCACTGGACCTAATTGAGTAGGAGAGTTACCTGGTCTTTGAAGAACATTACTTCGACAGCAGTGTGTACAGGGGATCAGAATGTGGAGAGACTTGAGGCAGGGAAACTAGTTAGGAAGCCTTCACAGTGACCTCGTTGGTTGTTTTTCATTCTTAAAGAGGACTAAAGTTATATCACTATGTTGAGGTCAATGTATAGTGTGTCCAACTGTGGCTGATCAAGACAAATATGAGCTTGGAAAGTTCTACCACAAATTGGGCACAAATTGTCCTCATTAACATGTGGAATGGAAATGTCTCTAAATTTACACATCTCATGTGTCTTTTTATCTAGTGCAATTCTGCGTCACTTATAGAGCACAGTTCCTTCTTGGATGCAGGCACGCCGTGCTGGGTGGTCCTTTGCCAGTGTCTCCCATGTCACACAAATCGTTGTATTGATTCTTCTGACCTCTGAATGAGCCTTGTGTAAATTCTCTGTAAAGTAGTCTTTTAGGCAGACATGTTTGGCATTTGAACGATGTGGGCAGTCCATCAGAGTTACACTCTCTGCAGTAGATAGAGTTTAAATGGTTGGCAGTTTGGATGGAGAAAGGACCTCAGTGTCTGGTACCACATCTTGCCAGGTGATCTTCAGACTCTCCCTAAGACAATTCAGATGGAAGTGATTCAGTTTCCTGGCAAGGCACTGCTAGACCATACATGTTTCACAGACATACAACAACAAGGTCAGCACAATAGCTCTGTAGACGTAGGCAAGAGGTAAAGAGGACCTGAAAGTGGTAGTTATGTGAATGAAAAGAAAGGAAGTCTGGCTGTGAGAGCTGTTGTGGAGGAAGAAATGGCAAGATAGAGTAACTGATTGGCTATGGCAGGGAAGTGAGAGTAGGGAGTTAAAAAAGTGCTGAGGTTAAGATAACCTGGGAAACTGAAAGGGTGCTGGTACCTTCAACAGAAATGGGGAATTTGGAAGAGGGGATAGTGTAGGAGGAATGAGTTCAGTTTTGGACATGGCTAAGTTTAAGATTTCTCTAGGACGTTCAGTTTGAAATGTCCAGTTGGCAGTTGGTGATGTGAGACTGAAGTTTAGGGGAGAAACTGGGACTGGCTATATGGATCTGTGAGTCATTTACAGAGGTGTGATAGATAAACTCATGGAAACTGATACCAAGACAAAAAGTGTAGAGGGAGAAGAAAAGAGGACCCAAGACTGAATCTTTGGTAGGACCTACACTTAGGGGGTCTGATATAAGATGATGACCCAGCAAAGGAGACTGAGAAAGCTGTCTTTCAGTAAATCTTAAATTTAGTGGTTTTGACATATGCATGAGAGATGCTTAAGAGGAATTACTTTAGGACAACATTGTGCTCTACTGAATTAAATACCTTTAAAAAAAGTTAAACAAACATCATATGACCTCGTCTTCTCTCAACTTTTTAGTCAGTTGTGTGACTGTGAAGACTGGTTTCTGGTATAATATCATAGGATTTTAATTAGAGGTAGAAGAGATGTTAGATCTAAGTCATCTATAAGAAGGCAGATTGGGGCAAACCCAGCTGAACTCTCCCAGCATTCCCCTCCAAACTACTTTAAAATAATGCCTCAACTCAAATTTTGGAGTAGCAGAACTAACAAAAAGTCAGGGTGAGATTTTTCTGGCACAAGAAAACTAAAGAGGTAGGCAGGAGAAATCTGTAAAACTGGGGTGGAGGTTCCTCTGGAACCCATATATGAGTGACCAGGAGCTGCAGCAGCTTTGGGAGCCATCAGCCTAGAGATGGTGAGGGCATCAGACAGTGGCTTAGAAAGAGATTACAGGGGACCCTTTGCTGACACTGGGTATAGCTGGTGCTGATGGGCAAACCTATTGTTCATATGTAGTTCTGGGTCATAGTTGCAGGGTGGAGAGGAGTTCTGGTGGGTTGATCACAAGGGAGTAGGAGCCCTGTTCACAGTACCAAAGCAGAGAGGTGTGCTAGAACTTGTGGCTGCAGGGAACTAGGGGCCTGTTTTTTAGTAAAGACCGGAGCTTGACTGGGAAAACTTGACCATACCTCTCCAGGGTCATGCCACCTTGGAAGCAACAAAAGTGTACAGACCCCTCCAGAATTAGCTCTGAAAGTAGCACAAAAAAGCTTAAATCTTGAGATGTTGCTTTCTGCCGCTCCCTCCCCCCATGTGAGGAGAGCCCAGTTTTAATATAAAGTTCATAGTCAAGAAATGAGCTGGAAAAATGAGCAAATAACAAAAAAAGAACTTGATCTTTAAAAGCTAGGTGGCATGGGATACCATGACATAAACTCAGAAGAACACAACAATGTGAAAACAGCTACAAAAAAAGACTCAAAGAAAAATGCTAGTTAGAGTCAAGGCCAGCAAAAATTCCTGGAAGAGGTAAAGAGATAAGAGTGGTAGAGGAAAAATTGGGAAAGGAAATGAGAGTGATGCAAGAAAATTATGAAAAGTATAAAAAATACTAAAGAAAGCAACACCTTAAAAAACAGAATTGGTCTAATAGTAAAAGAGTCATAAAAATTCATTGAAGAAAAGAACTCCTTAAAAAGGAAGAATTGGCCAAATGAAAAAAGAGGTACAAAATCTCCCTGAAAAAAAAACCTGCTTAAAAATTAGGATTGGGCAAGTAGAAGCTGCTGACTCCATGAGACATCAAGAAGCAATCAAACAAAGTTAACAGAAGGAAAAAATAGAAGAAAATGTGAAATATCTCATTGGAAAAACAACTGACTTGGAAAATAGATCAAGGAGAGATAATTTAAGAATTATTGAATTACCTCAAAGCCATGATCAAAGAAAGAGATTAGACATCATCTTTCAAGAAATTATTGAGGAAAACTGCCCTGATATCTTAGATCCAGAGAACAAAATAGAAATGGAAAGAATCTACCTATCATGTCCTGAAAGAGATCCTAAAATGAAAACTCCTAACAATATTTTAGCCAAACTCCAGAGCTCCTGGGTCAAAGAGAAAATACTTCAAGCGGTCAGAAAGAAACCATTCAAATACTGTGGACCCATAGACAGGATTACACAAGATTTAGCAACTTCTGTGTTAAAGGAGCAGAGGGCTTGGAATACAATATTCTGGAAGGCAAAGGAGCTAGGATTACAACTGAGAATCATTCAGCAAAATTGAATGTAATTTTTCAGGGGGAAAGTGGATATTTAATGAAATAGAGGTCTTTCAATCATTCCTGATGAAAAGGTCAGAGCTAAATAGAAAATTTGACTTTCAAATACAATATTCAAGAGAAGCATAGAAAGGTAAACATGAAAGAATAATCATAAAGGACTCAACAAAGTTAAACTGTTTACATTCCTATATAAGAAGATGATACATGTAACTCTTAAGAACTTTATCATTATTAGGGCAGTTAGGAGGAGGCTACACATACCAAGGGCATGGGTATGAGTCAATTATGTTAGATTGCATGCCAAAAAAAATGAAGGGGTGAGAAAGAAGGATGCACTGGGAGAAGGGGTAGAGAGAGGTAGAATGGGGAAAATTTTCTCACATCAAAGAGATGTGTAAGGAAGAGCTTTTATAATGGAGGAGCAAATGAGGGAGTGTGGCAGGCAGTACTTGAACCTCACTCTCATTGGAATGGGTTCACATAAGGAAGACTATATATCCAAACTCAGGTTGTGTATAGAAATGAAACTTGGTGAACAGGGAAGTAGTGGGGAAAGGGGATCAGAGAACATGGAGGGATGATAAAGGAGAGGGCTTATTAAGGGAGGCAGTGCTTAGAAGCAAAATAGACTTTTGAGGAGGGATGAGAGGTGAAGGGACGTGTGTGTGTGTGTGTGTGTGTGTGTGTGTGTGTGTGTGTGTGTTTATAGAGTTAGAGTGGGGGGGAGGGAGGGGAAGAAGAAGACAATGGAATGGAAGGAAATATTCAATTAATAATCATAATTGTGAATATTAATGGGATTAACTCCTCCATAAAATGGAAGCAGAAGAATGGATTAGAAACTAAAATCCAACAATATGTTGTTTACAAGAGATACACTTGAAACAAAAAGGCACACAGAGTTAAAATAAAAGGTGCTAACAGAATCTAATATGCATTAGCTGAAGTAAAAAAAAAAGCAGGGGTAGCAATCATGATCTCAGACAAAGCAAAGGCAGAAATAGACCTAATTAAAAGAGATAATCAGGGAAACTATATTTTGTTAAAAGTTACCATAGATGATGAAGTAATATAATAAAATTAAACAGCGAGTTTCTCAGATTAAGGCCTCATTTCTCAAATATATAGGGAGCTGAGTCATTTATAAAAATGAAATAGCCCCAGTTGATAAATGGTCAAAGGATATGAATAGGCGGCTTTCAGAAGAAGAAATCAAAGCTATCTATAATAATATGAAAAAAATGCTCTAATCACTGTTGATTAGGGAAAGGCAAATTAATACAACTCTGAAGTACCATCTCACACTTACTAGAAATGATAAATGCTGTAGAGGATGAAGGAAAATAGGTACATTAATGAATTATTGGTGGAGTTGTGAACTGGTCCAATTATTCTGGAGTACGATTTGGAACTAGTCCTAAGTGGCTAGAAAGTCTTTTGATCCAGCAGTATCATGTCTATGTTAGTATCCAAAAGAGACCACAGGAAAAGCAAAAGCGCCTGTATGTACAAAAATATTTATAGCCACTCTTTTTGTGGTGATAAAGAATTGGAAATTGAGGGGATGCTCATCAATTGGGGAATGACTGAACAAGTTCTAGCATATGATTGTGATGTTATGTAAGAAATAGTGAGGGGGGTGGTTTCAGAAAGACATGGTAAGACTTATATGAACTGATGCAAAGTGAAGTGAGAAGAACTGAGAGATCACTGTGCACAGTAACAGCAATGTTGTAATAATGATCAATTGTAAAAGACTTGGCTACTCTGATCAATGCAGTGATCCAAAAAATTCCAAAGGACTCCTGATGAAAAAATGCTATTCATCTTTATAGAGAGAACTGATGAATTTTGAGTGCAAATTGAAGTATGATTGTCTCACTTTTACTTTTTTTTGGTTCTTTTTGGAAATACTGCTAACATAGAAATATGTTTTGCGTGATTTCACATGTATAATTGATATCACATTGCTTGCCTTCTCAGTGAGTGTTGGAGGTTGTGGGAGGGAGGCAGAGAATTTGCAACTCAGTTTAAAAAGAAAAGATTGTTAAAAATAAATAATAAATTAAAAAATTTTGAACCTGGAGGGGAAAACGTCATCTAGTCTTCTCTTCCTTTTAAAGATGAAAGAACTTAGGGGTTAAAGGCATTGTGACTAAGCAGTAAGAGGCACAGCTGGGATTTGAACTTGTCTTAATAGTTTTCTTAAAAGCAAAAACATGATTAAATAATGTAGGAAAATTAGTGAGAAGAAACCTTTTCCAGTACATATAGGAGCATACTTTCTCACAGATAACTACATTAACAATGGGAAAGGAGATTCATACAGGGAGCACACTTGTAGGGTATGCATATAGCTGGGAATACCTAGCCAAGTGAATTAAACTCCTATGGCTGCATCCATGCTAGAACTTTCCTCTATTTTTTCTTTTTCTTGTTTCCTTTCAGAGCTGCTGATGTCTTCTGGTGAAGTTGTTTGGTGACCTGTTTTCTCTGCTGAGCTGGACCCCAGGTCCTCAAACTCCAGACCTACCCCTCTGCACTGCATCCCATTGCCTGGTTTGTGAAAGCCTTGCATGTTCCCTCTTCACGTTTTCATTGATGATAATTTTAATACCTGTGTAAATTATTCTCATAAAGATTTTACATAGATGAGAAAGACCATTTTAAATTCTTTTTGATTGATAGTTCATTTTTTAAAAAATCATTTTTCTTCCACTGATTCTGTATGACTAGCAGTTATGGAATATCAGTCTCCAAAGAATTAAATTTGTCACCCAAAAGGAAAATCTCATTTACATCATGAATAGATTGTAGCGCAAAAGGATACCATAGGAGAAGTGTGACTGACTAGAAAAGGAGGTGGTCTGAACATATAGTAAGAATGAGTGATGGCTGGTGGGCCATTGCTATCCTCCACTGGTATCCATGAAAATTCAGGATCATTGGGTCATAGAGGAAATCCTGCATCCAGTTGGAGCCCCTCTATGGGGAATTTATAGGTTATCATGAACAAGAGTTGAACAGGTTGGAAAGGTTTGGATTGTTTGAGAGCTACATAAGTGATGTCAGACTCAAATAGAAACAAATCTCTGCATCTGTATATTGACTTAGAAAACCACAAGTTGACATTATCTTTGTTCTATTATATTAGTATTTTGTTAAATATTTCAAGTTACATTTTAACCTAGTTCTGCCACGCTTGGGAGGCCATGAATTTGACACCTTCTCATTGAAGAAAGTATTCATAACATATAGGCATGAGTAGTCTGTAAGCCTTTGACCTTATTCTTATTCCTGAATCAACTTCTGAAACAAGCAAAAATACATATTTAGTTTAAACAATTTTTATATATATAGCTGATGGCATATTATTTATTATTGACTTAATATACTGTTTGTTGTCATCGCTATTAAAAATTCACATTCAGACTCTTGGGCAGCAAATTCGCCCCATCAAGGGTAGTCTTTCTATTGGAAAACCAGATGTGATTTCCCTCATTTCCACTTATAGGTGTGTTACCTGATATAAATGTGATGTTTTCATATATTTTATTTTATTTTTTTAAACATTGGCACTATGTCTTTAGTTCTGTAAGATCCCAGTGCTTTGTTGGTGTCCATTTTATGGGTTGTGGCAAGAAAAGATTGTGTGTCACTTAACAAAGATAAACAAGCTAACATTTATATAGCACTTACTGTGTGCCAGGCACTGTGTTAAGTGCATTACAATTATTATCTCATTTGATTCTTACAACAGCCTTAGGAGATGGGTGCTACTATTATTCCTATTTGACAGATGAGGAAATAATTAACTAGTAAATGTATGAGGCCAAATTTGAAATCAGGTCTTCTTGATTCCAAGCCGGGCAATCTTATTTACTGTGCCCCATTAACTTATAATACTATCTCTGGTTAAATCCCTTCTTTGTTTCAAGCAATTGACTTGCCTATCAACTCTTAGCACATAGATCAAAAGTCTGGAGTCTGGGAGAGTGCTGGTGTGATAGTAGCAGAAGAAATATATTAAAGCATTAAGAACAAACAGATGGGATATATAGGTAACAACAAGATACCCTGAGGGAGAAGCAGGAGGGAGCACATACTAGGCAAGTCATACCCCCACCGGCTCCTCGACTACTATGTCCCCTCAAATACTGATGGAGACAGTGTGCAAAGACTGAACCCAAGAGCCTTAGGAACAACAGTGCCCCTTAAACCACCAGACAGGCTTACAGCTCAGCCCCTGTAGCCACAATTGAGGGGAGACATCCTTGCAGAGAAGGGCTCTACTTTCATTACTGCTAGCAGCAACTACTACTAATAGACAGGTAAGCAAAAAAGCTCTGAAAATGACAGTACCTCTTAGACCAATGATCTGCTTTTAGCCCAGCCCTTATAATCTGGGATAGCAACCCCTGGGAGAAGGGGGTAAACCACTCCTACTAATTACCAACCAGTTCTGTCTTACCCATCTCCTCCTCTACACACACACACACACACACACACACACACACACACGCACGCACGCACCAGGTAAACCAGACTACCTGAAGCAATAAGGCACCACAAGGGAGTTGCAGTAGGTAGCATGTGGTGCTAGGCAGATCAAACCATGCCTATTACCTTGACCAACATCTCCCCTCATACTGATGAACGCAGGAACTTGAAGAATAGCAGTGCTTCCAGCCCAGTTCTTGGCACTATCATCCTGTGGGGTTGCAGCCTGTAAATACAGCTTGGCCACTGCTCTTGCAGGGGTTACAGTCACAGCTACTGAAGATCCTGAGTGGGGGCACTTTGCCACTAAAGTCCCACCCAGTCTCCCTTCTTCCCTCTTTCCTTCCCTCTCAGTTTCCCTTCTCCTTTCCCTCTCTCCCTCTTTTCCTCCCTTCTCTCCCCTTCCTTCCCTCAGCCCTTGTCTCCATCCTCTTCCTCCCTCCCCTTCTTTCTCCTTACTCCTAGTTTCCCTCCTCCTTTTCCTTTCCTCCTTTTCTGCTTTCCCTCCCCTTCCTTCTCTCCTCTTCCCCCTTCTCTTCCTTCTTTCCCTTGCCTTCCCTCCCTCCTTCCCTCCTTCCTCCATCTCTTTTCCCCTTTTCCTTCCTTCCCCTCTACCTCCCTCCCTTCCCATAGCTTGACCTGTGATTTGAATAGAGCAGGTAGAATTTCACAGAAAAGAACTTCCAGAGTCCAAATTCAGTGCCTCATCGTGGCTTGGAGTTTACCTTGGGATCACAAGGACTTTGTCGGTGAAAGGCAAACTCTGAAAGGGTCTGCCGTACTGGAAAGGCTTCACATGCGGTTCTGGCAGCAAACTCTGTCAAGCTAAGTGCAGAGGCTTATCGCCGGCAGGCCGACCATTTGGTGTTCAATTTTTCTAAATTGTTGTTGTTGGCTCCTTTATTTTTTCCTTTTTATTATAAAATTGACGTGTCAACATGAACATTTCCTTACACAAAGTACAGAATTGTGTACGTCGTGTAGTTAATTCTGTGCTTCTTCATTGTGTGTAGCTTTTTTTGGGACATACTTTAACATGGTAGTTTTCTCACTTATCTCTCACTTATCTGTGTTCCCTTCTATACTTAATTTTGTTCTATTCTGTTTATTTCTTAGATGATTCATTAATACTTTTTACTTTTTTAGTGCCGTTATTATTACTCCCATCCCCCACCATAGAAAGCTTCCTTTGTAGTATAATTACACAAAAAAACCAGGTTCATACTGGTCATGTTTGAAGATATGGAGGTATTCTCAGTCTGTACCTCTGGTCCATCATTTTTCTCCCAAGAAGTGGGAAATATGAATCAGTTTTCTGGAATCATAATTAGTTATTGTATAGATCATAGTTCTTAAATCTTTCATAGTTTGCCTTTTCAATATTGTAGTTGTGGAAATTGTTTTCTTAGTTTCTTAGTTGTTTTCTTAGTCCCCCTGCATAATTTGATTTCCATTTGAAAGTGAGAATGGAAGTAGACAATTAAAAATATGGATCAGGAGTAAAGAATGAGAGAGGCTAAACACTAGTTGAATACACAGCAACCTTTTCCCTATTCATCATAAATATTTTCTTCAAGAAAAGATTGAGAAGGCACTGATCAAGGTGGAGCATCGAATACCAATATAAAAGATGAAATAGATCATATTTTAACTGAGGAGGAATGACTTATTACAAATGTGGGACTTATTCCTGAGTCAGCAGTCTTTATATAGACCACTGACTTGTCAGAGCAAAGATCAAAGCTAATAAGCTGGAAAAAAAATACTCCTTTCTATTCTGATGTATTTAAACAAATTGATGGTGAATAAAGGGCTGTGAGTGAATGAAAGCATACAAATTATAATAATTTTATAAAGAAATTTGGCTGACATAAATCTGCCATAATTAGTTAACAAAGTATGCAATATGTGCTAGGCTCTGTGCCAAATGCTAGGGATACAAAGAAAAGGAAGAAAAAGGCCTAACTACAAGGAGCTTGCATTCTAGTGGATATGGCCCCCCCCCCCAAATGCTCTAATGAACCCTTGACCTAATTGTTAAGTAGAGAGAGATAGCAGTGAAGGGCAACACAGATTTGGGATATAAGTTTATTTGCAAAATGTTACAGACATGAATGATGGAAGATTATGAACGATATTGCTTCAACATTGGAAAGGGCTGTGGAATGAGAACAACATTAATGCACTGCTTTGAAATGGTCTAACTGTTCTGAAAAACAATTTGGATTATGTGGAAGAATGATCCTATTTTGACCCCAAGGAAGCCAAAGATGGAACAAAAAGTCCCACATATATCAAAATGTTTATATCATCTGGAAACAAAGTGAGGGCTCGTCAGTTAGGGAATGGCTGAAAAAATTGTATGATGATGGACATGATAAAGGAATTCTGTTGTGCTGTGAGAAGTGACAGAAATGAGGAATTCAGAGAACTAGGGACAGACTTTGTCTGAATTTATAAAGTAAGCAGAAGAAACCCAACGATCACAATAATGTAAGCAACCAGACTGAAAAAGCAGCTGAATTCAGATTAATTATAATCACTAGTCTTGGTCCCAGAGAACAGATGATTAATCTACCAGCAAACATTTGCTAATTGCCTACTATGCCTCATATACCATGTTGCCTTTGTATCTTGATGTTAAAGTCATTTTCAATATAGCCAGGTCCTAACTCTAAATCTGGTGCTCCTTCTTCTGTACCGCCCATGTTCTTATTAGTTCAGTTTTCAAGAACTCTATGATGCCTCTATGCTAGTATGGAGAAAAGGAATAGAACCTTGATGGAAACAATAGCAGGACAGGGAAAGTGGTCTAAATGTGGAATAAACTTTTCATAAAAACTATAATTTAGAATCCTAACAAAACTACATACCCACCTCCCACATGAAAACAAAAAGGAAAAAATTCGGCAAGAACGCATTTACAATGTAAGTAATGCTCAATACATTCTTTAATAGAATAACAAACAGTGCCCAACAAAAATAAGTTGTTGGAAGACAGATATACTTATTTTTGATGGAACTGTGAAGCAATTCAGCTGTTACTGAAAACAATTTGGAATCATGACAAAGTAATCTCATATATTTTTATGCTCCTTACACCCACCTTAGGAGCATAATGTATTTTTGTTTAATTAAAGTCAATTTGTCCAAATGATCCAAATTGTGTATTTTCATTTCTTTTGTTGCCTACAGTAACCTTAAAACCAGCCTTTAAGTTTAAACACTGGCATGAAGCTATATAGAACCTGCAGAAAACATAAAAAGGTACTCATTTTCAGCTATCATGAATATCAAAGTCAGTATTTGCCATGTCACCATTGCCTATAAATGGCTATAAATCTAACCTTTTTCCCCTGGGATTACTTGGGATCTTTGGCCCTTTTGTCTCATCTCCAGCCATCAAATAAAAACTTCAACCTTAGTTCATTTGCAAAATCTGTTATTACCACTCCCCAGGGGAGTCGAATGACTTTTAAAGAAGACAAACTGCCAACCTGCCTTCTCCAACTCAGACTCATGTTTCAGTTGAAAAGGAATCAAGCTATAGTGGATAAAAGCAGAACAAAGAATTGAGATCAAGATCTAGTTTACTCTAGGCAAGGAATACTACAGTGTTTCTCAGTCTTAATATCTGTTATTCAGAAACTCAAAAAGGATTGTTATTTCATCCATATAGGTATTCCCTTCAGTGAGGAAGGTCACAACTTATGAACGTTGTCTGCCTTATGTAGCTCTTGTACATATCCTCCCGTAAGTTCATCGAAGAGAATCTACCCACAAGACTCAGCAGCTTTCCTCCCATTCTGGACATAGGATACTTAGTAATAGAGCACACACAAGCGCACACCACCATGTGTGGTCCCATCCAGTTTTAGATCTATGATCATATTAAATTATACAAATGAAAGTTGTATGAGAACAGAAAACCACATTTGTCATAACAGACGGCAGAGCACAAAAAACACATTTGTCCTAACAGATGGCAAAAGACAAAATAAAAGTACGAAAGCTAAACTAAATTTTAATTTCTATTCAGTGCTGTCCTGCAAGATAAGTTGCTGTTTCCTCCAAGTTTTTTTTTTAATTGCTTCTTTGGAATACCATTGTTTCTATACACATTATTGACTACTGTAGACAATGTAACCTTGTCTCCGTAGTTTCCATAGTTATAAACGGTATAATCATAGCTGCTATAATTTTATCACCGTCGTAGGCACTGTTGTAATTTCCATATCCTTGATCAGAATAGTTATTAAATTTTTGGTTTCAGTTTTGGCTTTGAACTTGATTTTGGCATCGCCTCATCTGACAGCTTGTTATGTCTGTTCCTTTTTTCTGTTGTTGCTGTTATATTACTTTGGGCTCTGCAGTTTGATTTCACACTTCCCAAAACCAATTTTACGGTATCTGGTTCCTAACAGTTTTTTCTAATTGTTCATCTATATGTGTGATTTTTTTTTAGAAGTCCCTTTATTTTGTTTGGTTTTATATTCAATATTCCCAACCACTCCAAACCCTATAAAATATTCTTGATTGGTTCTTTAGCTGTGTTTATACTTAGATTACCTACAGATTTTTTTTTTGTGAGAACTCTTTTCCTTTTATAAGTTTGTGTCTTTTGGGGTCTATCAACGTGAAATCCTTTTTATTTAAATTCTAAGACCTTATCAGTACTGTCAACATCTTTGAAAAGCACATCTCTAGATCTCTGAGACCTTTGAATTATTGAATCTGTTTTAACTGTTAATCTACAGTCTCTCCAAAATGAAACTGCTCTTCAGAAATCTTGTATCCCTCTTTAGCCGTCCAATAATCATTTTATCATTATATTGCTGGATTTTGCATGAATTGGTTTTGGGCTCTGTGGCAGACACCTCAGAGTTGGTGTGTTCTTTCACATCTTTCGTGGTGGTGTGATTGTTAATGTAAAAGTGGAGTCAGAGTGGTATTGACAGTAACCCATTGTATCAGATATTAGACTTTTATCAGAACTGCTTCATGCAAAGATTTTTTGCACTTTACGGTTTATCTCATTATTTTAGCTGCATTGGTTTTCCTTTGTAAATTATTGTGTATGTGTTTACATGATGCATTTCCCCTGTAGAATCTAAGCTTCTTGAAGGTAGGAATGATTTCATTTTTATTTTGTATTCTCAGTGCCCTGCATTGTTTCTTAATTGTAATGTCCTAGATGACTTTTTTAATTGGCCATTATGGCCTGAAGTCATAGCAGGCACCTCATAATTCAAGGTGCTATGATGTTTAAATTTATACCTGTTGAAGTAAGGGTAAATGAACTAACTACTGTGTGGGATTTGGTCCATTTGTCACTTGTTGTTTACTGAAACTGCAAGTATAACCTCGAAATTGGGAGATTCCTTTCTTAAGCAAAAGAAGTGTTTGTGTTAACATCAGTTTATTGTAATCTTTTTCACTGCATGTTAAGAGATAATTTTTCTTTGATATAAATAACTTCTAGTTTCATGGTTTGCATGCTAAAAGTGAAATTTTTTTATCTTTTTGTATTTTATTGCAAGAGACCTTTCCTCCTAAGAACACAGTATCTTCTTCCGGAGGTGTTCTCTAGATAATTATTAGCATCCATACTGTGCAAGCTGCCTACCAGGGGATTATAGTCACCTATAAAGGTAACCAAATGTGTGTTCTCCTTAGGCTCGTTATGATATAAATAGTCCAGTGTAGACCTCTAGTTCAAATAACAGTTTGTGTTGGAGACCACTGAGAGTGTTGAATGTATGCAAGGACCAGGTTACCCCAGAGAGCTGTCATGAATTCAGAAAGACCATTCATGAAATTGCATGTACTCTGGCTATTCAGTGTACAAGGCCAGATCCTAAAGCAGGGTATTACTGATAAACTATA
This sequence comes from Trichosurus vulpecula, assembly GCF_011100635.1. Taxonomy (NCBI): domain Eukaryota; kingdom Metazoa; phylum Chordata; class Mammalia; order Diprotodontia; family Phalangeridae; genus Trichosurus; species Trichosurus vulpecula. Next base: position 306,513,082 of record NC_050576.1, on the reverse strand, counting down.
TGAGAAGGGAGCCTTCCCCCCATGTAAGTGACAGCAGTCCCACTTCAAATTGTATTGCTATTGGATTTGTCCTGCAGTTCCCACATAGATGTTGGTGCTTGTAGTAGTGTATTGATGACTAAGTTAGCAAGCATCTCTATAGCACTGGAGGAGAATTTGTGCTCTACCTTTTCTTTTCTCTCTAGCCTCTTTTACATTTGAGGGGCCTTAATAGCATTTATAGCCCTTTGTATTTTAGCCACCCGATATCTACCTAGCTGATTTATCAATAAATCCTGCTGTAGCGTATGGCAGTCATGTGATGGTTTTTGCTTTTGCCTTTTCCTAACTAGTTGGTAATATTTTCTACATAACCATCTGCTTAGAGAACATTTGCTTCTAAATGTTGAAATATGGGCAGGAGAGACTAATCATCTCCTTAATCCCAGGGATTAGACTCTCAAACCTAGGACACATAGTGGGCATTTAAGGAATACATATTTATTGGATTCATGGAAAAGCTTTAAAATTTTATGCAATAATCTTTAACTTTACCTTCTTTGATATCTGGGAAACATGCTATTTTACTCTTTTTTTTTTAATCATGCCTTTTGAGTATCTAGTTGCCTCCTTTACACCTTCCCCTTCCTTCTGTCTCCCTCCCTCCTCACTTTTCCATCTGCACACTACTGCCTGATTCCTTGGGACAATTTTAATTTATTCCTCAATGATTAACACACTCTCACCACATCATACCCTTCTTGTCCCAATGATTTTTTTGTCATTGTTCAAACCCTGGTTTCAGTCCCATTTCTACCTGCTCTTTTGTTCTCTTCCGATTTTAAAGATTTCACCCTTTCCACTGTGCTCCTGGAATGCGTGCTCCATAGTTAACAAGCTGGCTTTCATCTTAAACCTTTTCCTTTCTCATTCCATAAAGCTTTTTGTACTTACTGACATCTGGCTCCCTCCTGATGACATAGCTTCCCATACTATCCTTTCCAGCATTAGTAATACTTTTACTGATACCCCTCATTGGACTGGGCTTATAGTTTGCCTTCTGTTTTTAATACACCTGCTTTTGTTTTCTTATATAACATTTGCTGCAAAATATTATTAAAGATTATTTAGTTCATTGTGTTTTTCTGGGAAAGCTATACGACTCTTAAATTATCTCAGCATTCATATTTTCGCTGTTACTTGGTCTTGTTTCAAACTAGTGTTTTCTTCAAATATTATTATATTTTATTTTGTCAAATTAACTTTATTTCTATGCTTTTTGAGTTCTAAATCTTGCATCCTCTCTTTTAGATTCTCTTTCCTTTTAGAGGTATGTTCTCTGTCATGTATTCTAAATTGTCTTTTTTTCTTACTGATTTCTTCATTGATAGCTTTGATTTTAACCCTAAATTCTGCCCTAATTTCCATTCTTATTTCTTCTTTTAAATATTTTGTTTCTCTTAGGAACTTTTTAAGGGTTTCTTGATGCATTTTATTATTTCTGAGGGTTCCATAGAATTTTCTGCCTTTCCTTTTTCCTTTGGGATTTTGAGATTGTTTTCCTTTGCTTCATAATATCTGTTTATTGTGTGCTTTTCTATGTTGCTTCATTTTTTCCCCCTCATCTCCTTAGTTTGTCCTTTAGGGGGCTGGGTTCATATCTAGTCTTTCTGTATTGGCATTCTTGTGTTTCTCCTTTTGTCCACACAGGTCATCTCACTGCTTGTCTCATTCCCAGGCACTGCATTAAAACACTTTACAAATACTGTTTCATTTGATATTCACAACAACCCTGGGAGGTAGGTACTTTTATTATCCCCATTTTCCAGTTGAAGAAACTGAGACGGGGGTTAAATGACTTGCCCAGAATCACAGAGCTGCTAAGTGTTTGAAGCTAGATTTGAACTTGGGTATCCTTGACCTCACATCCAGCCCTCTATCAACTGTATGACCTAGCTGCTTTATGTAGCACCTGGTAGTGTCTATGTATGGCTTTGTTTTTTTCCTGTCCATATACCAGGACTGCCCATTTTCAGTTACCTACTTGTGATAGAACCACTGTTCCCTTGACCCAGTGTCCCTGAGGAAGGGGGAGTTGCAGGTGGAGCACTTGGATACTCAAGGGACGTGATTTTTTATTTTTTAACAAAGAGTAGGACAGCATATTGCCCAGATATCATTTCCCTAACATCTTCACCCCTTCCATACAACCTGATTGGCCCCAGCTTCCCTGATGCAACTTTTTGATGTCGGGGCCAAAAATCCCAGCCTAGTATATAGTCTGTGCCTCTCAGACTTGGTGGTTGCCTACCACCATGAGTCTTGCTGTACCTTGATTATATACTGAGTAGACACATTTCTGGATTGAGATGAAGTGCGGCATGTCCAGAGAAACTAAGTACCACTGCATCCTTGCTATGTTTGAACTAAGTGAACCTCCTTTGTTCTATGACTTACAAGTATTGCATTTCATCCCAGCATTGAACTTGAACTGAGAGGGCACTGGGGTTAGAGCCCTGCCTACAGCACTATTCTTTTTAAAGATGTGTGCAATTGGGTCCAAGTGGATTCTAGGTGAATGGCAACTCACTGATGACATTATTGCAGTTGTCAACTATATCATCCCCCTCCCTTAAAAAAATGCCTTTTTGGAATTGGTGAGTTTCTCTTACCCCAGTTGCTTACTTTCTTGGTCATGAGACCGAGAGTGCAAATCTCTGCCCATTTAAAAGATGGAGAAAAAGTGCCTTCGTTGCTCAGAAGGTACAGAAATCACCTGTGTCTAAAGCTTGAAAAGTAGGCCTCTCACTTGTATGTAGTGTATATGGGATCAGTAGGTTTTATTGTTTATGGTTGTATTCCTTGTGTTAAGTGCATTTTTTGTTTTTAGATATTTGAGCCAGGCATTCATCTAAGAAGCAACTGTTCATTCCACTGCCCAGAGGCTTAGAGCTTTTCATTTTAGAAAGACTTCATTACTGTCAAATATGTCTATATCCCTGTTCACATGTTTTTAGTAAAAAATGTAATTATTTGTAACTGTTTTCTGTATCCTAAGTGCACTAAAGATGTAATTGTTTGTGTTAATTCCTAGGAATAGATAGCCTTTATATTCCCATGTAGATATGATAAATTATTCATTATTAATTCACTTGTCTCCCAGCTTGCCTATTTTTTTCTTTCTCCTTTTCCCTTGCAGGATAGTATAGAGGAAAGAACACTGGACTTGAAGTCAGAAGAACTGGATTTGGGTCCCAGCTGTGCCATTTATTAGCCGTGTGACCTTGGGGTAAGTCACTTAACTACTCTGAGCCTCAGTTAACATTAGCATACATTTTTTACATTTTACAAAGTGCTTTTCTCATAGCAACCCGATGTGTCTCTAATGATCATCTTTTATAGATGACAACTATAGGTGATTTTGTGGAACTCAATTTTTGTTTTTTACATTTTATTTTTCTCTTTACTATATCATACTATGTCTAAGTTTGTAATATGGGAATAAACATATTTGACCTGCTTACCTCAAAGGGATGTTCTAATTTTGTGTACTCTGTAACCCTAAATACTATATAAATATGGGCTGCTATTATACTTATTTATGTTTTCTTATTAAAATATATAATTGTTTTTAATTAAAATTCTAGAGAATGCTGCATTTTCTATTACATATTTTTATCGTGAACTACTTGTTCCCCACTGTTCCTTAATAAACACTTCACTCATACTAATCTTCATTCTCTTCTGATCCTTATTCATGTTCTTATATATCTCTACATGTATATATGTACATATATATGTATATGCATATGTGTCTATAGAATATACATACATGTAGTCACAATCAACATGTATATCTTATTCTATTTTTCCACTTGATGTTATTTTAAAAGAAAATCTTTTCGTATATGGACATAGTTGGGCATACTTGTCATTTTTTATGGCTTTATGGTAGTTCATTATGCTACTGTACCAGTCTGTTTTATCATTCTACCATTGTGAGATATTTTTGTTGTTCCAGGTTTTTGCTGTTATAAATATTACCACTATGAATGTCTTTGTACAAGTTAATTTTTTTTTCCTTTTGAGTTTTTTCCTTGTGCAAAGATGAGATGAGAACTTAAAAGAATAGCTACATGATCTTGTATATAGTAGGTGTTGAACAAAAGTGTTTGTTGAATGAATGAATGAATGCTGGATTACTCTCTAGAGAGTGAGCCACCAACAGTACCACTAACAATATAGGTACACTTCTCTCATCCCTAGTGCCATTGAATTTTGTTATTTGTATTTATTTTTGCTAATTCAAAAGATATATATGAATACTTGAAATCTGTTTAAATTTCCATGTCTTTTCTTGCTAGTGGAGAAGTGGCATGCACAGGGAGTTAGAGGCCCAGCCAAGAAAACCTCTCTGTATGGCCATAAGCAAGTTCCTTAACCTCTCAGTGATCCTGACACTCACTGACTATACATTAAAAATTAATTGTTGAGCTGTGGTGGCAGAGGGAGTTGCTACATTGGGACTGGGAGTCTTCTACATCAGTGAGATCAGGGTTAGGGTTAGAAGGTTCTATTCCTCTCCCTACTGCCCCAATCCTCCCAAAAGGTGGTTTTTTTTTTCATCTGATGTGTTTTGCTGTAAATATAGAACTTTGTACAGAGCCATAATATGATTGAATTTCTCCCAGTTCATTTAGAAAATATGTGCTATTTTTGAGATACTTGATATATTTGACGATGCCTCTAAATATATCTCTGTCTGTATATGTTGGGGGAGGGAGGAATTTTACCCTTTTGAAAATGCTTTGTAGTCATTTTTATATTGCTAACAACTTTGTGTGAGACATTTATTTTGAAGATAAAGAAAATAGTTCAGTTTTTCTAATTGATACATGGTGAAAAGGAATTGAAGATTTTGAGTGGCCTCTAGTTCCCTCCTTGCTTTAGCCGAAAAGCTCTTGCTTTCATCATCTTCATTGTTCATAGTGGCTGTTGTGGCCACCGTTACTCTCCAGGGGGCCTCTACTTGGTGGAATATTATCAGTGGAAGGCTTCTACCATTTATAGGACAGGAGCTGTTATGACAGAGTACCTGGAATCTCCAGAGAGAGAGCTACTCAAAGAAACTGGTAGACTATGTTGTAGGGAACATTTTTTTATTATCTAGTTATTAAATACAGGCTACAGCTACAGACTACAGCTTCCTGCCTTTACGTTTGGAAGATGAGAGGAGTTGTACCACGACTGACAAAATCACAATCATCGAAATAGTGAAATTAATGTTTACAAAGTCATCCGTGCTTAACTGCAATCCTGTAAGAAAGGCAGTGCAAGTATAATTCCCATTCTAGTTGAGGAAATTGAGACTTCAAGTGTTTTAATTTGCCTTTGGTCACACAGATAATAGTGTCAGACTGAACTCCAACCTAGTTTTTTTAATTGAGGGGGTCTTAAACTTTTTTGTGTCATGGATCCTTTGGCAATCTGGTAAATCCTATGGACTCCTTAGAATAAAATTTGTAAATAATTGAAGGAAATGCTCATTTTCAGAGGTTAGTGAAAATAAAAATGTAAGGGAATAAGAACTAGCTAATGCCTCCTGCAAGAGATTATGTTACAAGCAATGAAAAAGCCCTTCAAGAGTCAAGCAGAAAGCTTCAGCTCCCCGCATGAGGGGATCCCCATGCAGTTAAAGTACCCGAAATGGTTCAGATCATGGTGTAGTGGAAAGGGTGCTGACTTTGAAATTAGAACTGAGGTTCTTAATATCAGTTTCACAGACCTTTCAATGATTTCATGGATAGATTTCAGGGGTCAAGGGGGAAGGGAGCTAACTTGGATGGGAGAAAAAAAAATTGCATGTTTCTTTTCACTATCCTCTGAAACGGAAAGCTAGGTTGCACAGTAGATAGAGCACTGGGCTCTGAATTGGAAAAACCCATCTTCATGAGTTCCAATCCAATCTCAGCTACTGTGACCTTGAGTGTGACCTCAGAGACTGTGTGACCTTGGGCAAGTCACTTAACCCTCTGCTTCGGTTTCCTCATCTGTAAAATGAGTTGGAGAAGGAAATGGCAAACCACTTCAGTGTCTTTGCCAAAAATCTCGAAATGGGGTTTTGGAGAGTCAGAAGTGACTGAAATGACTGAACAACAACAAAAATCCTTTGAAAATGAGCATTTCCTTCAATTATTTTCAAATCATGGGTATTCCTGAGGCCACACATGATGCTTCCAGAAACTAACAAAAATATTGCTAAAGATTAAACAGCTTTGGGCAAGAAATTGGAGGCTTAGAGACATAGGCAATGTCTCCATCACTGGCAGTAATTTAAAAACGAAACACTGATTCACCTGTGGGCAGGGTGTCACCATGTTCAGTCTGTTATGCCCCTGGCTATGTTTTCACTGTTATCTCTGTCAGATTTCTGCCTTCACTCCTGTGAAGAAGTCTCCTTCTGGTCTGTCTGCTGCCATTGGGTTGCTTTTGCTTTTCTTGTCTGCTGCATTTATTCACTCTTCCTGCATTTCTGTTGTTTGGGGTGTTCAGGAAGCAGATGGTCTCTATAGGTCTAGTTTTCTTCCTAAAGATGTTTCTAATTCTTCTTTATTATTGAATGTTAACTTCATGAATGGTTATTTCATGTATAGTTAAGCTCACATTTGTAGGCATCCTGAGTTCCATTGGTCTTTGGAATACATTCCATTCCCTTCTGTATTTTCTTTTTTTTTTCTGGTTTTTTTTTTTTGGCAAGGCAGTTGGGGTTAAGTGACTTGCCCAAGGTCACACAGCTAGTACATGTGTCAAGTATCTGAGACTGGATTTGAACTCAGGTCCTCCTGACTCCAGGGCCAGTGCTCTACTCACTGCACCACCTAGCTGCCCCTCTTCTGTATTTTCTAGTGGTTACAGAATAGCCTTGCATTATTTGAATTGAATGTCCTTATCTTTTTATTTGAAGGTGTTTCTCCTGCTTGCTTGTAGAATTTGTTATTTCCAAATTGAATTGTTAAATTTATCCGCTATGTGTCTTAAAGTTTGCAGCCTCGGGTTTTTTTTTTTTTCCTGGAGGTGATCTGTGAATTCCTTCAATTGAAATTTCATATTCTGTGTTCAGAAGTTGTTTCTTAGCACAGTAATTTTTTACTACTCTCATGTGTCACAATTTGTTTATCCAGTCTGTGTAACTCCGTCATTTTAAAGAGGAGATTGCATCCCCAAAGAAGAAGTAACTTTCCCAAGGTCACACAGGAAATGAATCAACACAGAATTATGAAGCACCTCTTGTGTGGCACAAGTAGGATATGAACCAAGGCCTTCTGACTCCAGAACAGTGAAGGAAAAGGCAGAGTCAAAGATAACCCCAAGGTGATTTGTGTGCTGCAGATAGAAATGCTAAATTCAGAGAAGAAAGAGCAGATTTAGTGAGAAAGACAATAAACTTGATTTTGGACATGTTGAATTTGAGGATAGAGAGGTCCTGTAGACACTTGGAGATATGAGTCAGAATATATAGATTTGCGAGTCATCTTCCAGATGGTTGAAGCCATAGGAATGAATAAGATTGCCAAAGGAGAGTACAGATAGAGGAAAGAAGGCAAAATTTTCAGAAACACCAGCATTAGGGTGTTGTAAAGGGGAGGAGGAACCAATAAAGGAAAGAAGAAACAGTAAAAGGGTAAAACTGCCAAAAACAAATTAGATAAAAAAAGACATTGTCCAAATTATAATATTCCAGCTAGATTGGTAATTCCATTGAGTTATTTTGAATAGGTCCTGCAGATGGACATTGATACAAACAGGAATAGTGAATTATAAAATTTCCAGACGTTTTTTTCCCTGTGAGAGGAGTTGTCCTAGGTCAAGAAGGCAGGGCAAAAGAAGTGGGAGAGGGCAGAAAAGAATGACTTCTCCATTAGCTAAAAGTGGCAAAAGTGAATGGCCTCAATCGTAGTCTCAAAAAGCTCACCTTTTCCTATTCTATTTTGAATTTTCCTACTTTACTATTGTGGTGTTGTTCAGTCATTTAAATTGTGTATGGCTCTTCATGATCCCTTTTGAGGTTTTCTTGGCAAAGGAGCTGGAGTGGTTTTCCAGTTCTTTTTCCAGCTCATTTTACAGATGAGGAAATTGAGGCAAGCAGGGTTAAGTGACTTGCCTAGAATCACATGGCCAGTAAACATCAGAGGCTAGATTTGAACTCAGGAAGATGAGTCTTCATGACTCCAGGCCCAGCACTCTTCATTGCACCACCGACTTTCCTATGGGTTCCCTTTAACTTGCTACAATAGCTTATGGTTTTATTTGACATCAGGAGCTTTATTTACGTTTAGGAAACACACCTCAGTTTTTATCAGTTGGATTAGTATTTAAAAAAAAATAAAGTGTGTGGAGAGTTGTCCAAGTTGATGAAATCACAGGTTGTCCTTTCCCTTCTTCCACCCTCACCTCTTTTGTAATGATTTTTCAGTGCAAGGGTACTTTTTATTGTTGTTATCATGGAGATTTCAGGTATCTGGTGCAGGGGGATGGTAGAGAAAATCTGGAGAGTCAGCAGTATAGCCTGAAGAGGAATTTAGACAACTGGCCTGGGTGTCCACCTCAAAATAGGGGTTCTGTTTTGAGTGATTATGGATTTCATTTTGGAGATTCTGTACTGTTCCAAGGCTTCCTGCAAACAACATAGAATAGTGAAGTGAAGAAAACAAAAGGGAGAGGATATTTAAAAAAAAAAACTTTAAAGAACTCAAGTGTATTCAAGCACTTTAGAACACACATTTCCGTATAAAAACTATCAGACGTCCAGGCTTCATGAAATACGAAGATAAAAGGAATCATCTGGAGGCAGTGGAGCACGTACTACAGGTAGATAATTATTTCTGGCATCTACTACCTGCATTCAGTGTGACTAAGATAGGGTGGCCCTCCTAGATAGCTGATGGAGAGCACCTGTCTTCAAAATTCCCTGCCTTTTTTACAACAGACTTCTACAACCATATCCTATAATAACCTATCCTCTGTTCTCATTGGTTTCACTCCATTGTATTTATTTGGGTGCTAGTGTTTTAATATTTCTTGCTTTTGTCAAGTATGAGTTAATAGCCTTGCAGCATCTCTTCTGAGCATGCAACAAATCTCTTCATCATCTCCTTCCTAATGAAAAAATACAAACCTAGAAAAAATATGTAGTCAGAGTATATTTGACACAAATTCTGATCTTTGATACAAATCCTAAAAAGCAATTGACATGAAGCAGTCCTCACAAAACCTTAATAATAAACTTCTGTACAACATTTAGCCCAGTGTAATATGTTGTACATACTAAAACTCTCCTCAGTATTAAACATTCCTATTCAAGTTTTCCTGCAGTCTTTAATATGAAATAAATTTTAGTGATGTAATATAGTGGTTCTCTGTCTCTGAGTTGTTGTGTTTGTCCTTTGTTCTCGAAGAGGACCTTGACATCAGGGAAATGATGGCATGACTTGCAGTTGACTTTGATTTGAGGGAGGGCTGTGCAAGGTCACCAGCCTCACTCCCTTGCTCCAAGTCGACTGCAAGTCATGCTATCATTTCCCTGATGTCATGGTCTTCTTTGAGAACGAAGGACAAACACAACCTGTGAATTTCTGGGTACCTACTAAATGATTCAGTATAATAAACATCTCTAGACTTAATAAATGGCATGTATCTCTATACACATTGCTTTCTTTCAAATGTATGTAGTTATCTGTTGTGAGTAATGAAGTATAAATTTACCTAAAAGCATTATGAGTTCATAGTGACATTTGGTAACTGTCTTGATGAGCTCATCAGTTCCACTGAATTTAATATCTCTATGTAGTGGACTCCCAAGTCTGCATACCTAGTCCTAGTGTCTCTCCAGAGCTCTAATCCCATATCACTAACAGCCTATTGGACATTTTCAACTGATTGTCTTAGAGGAATTTTAAGTTCAATTTGTTCAAAATAGAATTAATTCACTCTCCAGACCCCCACTCTTCTTCCTTCCTTCTCTCTTATAATTGAGGATGCTATCATACTTTTAGTCACCCAGGTTTACAACCTTTGTGTCACCCTGCACTCTTTCTTATTTATCTAGTCGCTTGCTGAACCTTGTTCAGTCTTCACAACATCTTTTTTTCTATGTCTTCTCCTCACCATTCATAAAACTGCTAACCTAATTCAGGCCTTCAGTACCTCTCACCTAGATTCCTGCAATAGCCTTCTATTTTTTCTCCTTTTAAGCTTCTCCATACAACTGCCAAAGTGATTTTCCTAAGTGGTAGCTATGATCATGTCATCTCCAGCAAATTCCAATGGCTCTCTATTGCCTTTAGGTCAAAATAGAAATCCTTTTGTCCTACTTTTAAAGCTCTTCACCCTGGCCTATTTCTTCTCTTCCAATCTTCTTGCACTTTACTCTGCTGCTCTCACTCTACTGTAGGGCACACTAGTTGGACTAGTCAGCACACATGATACTCTGCCTCCTATCTCTGTCTGCTTTTACAATGGACCATTTCTCATTGGAATCTCTAGTTTCTTTCAAAATGCAATCTTCTTCCAGAAACTTTTCTTGGTTCTCCCTTCCCAAACTACTTTGCATTCATTTTGTGTATATCCTGTATAAACTTATATGTGTATACATGATCTCCATAAAAGGTCAACTTCTTAAGGTTGGGACTCTGTTACTTGTCTTTGTATCTCCAGTGCTTATGGAGATAGAAGAATATAAGTACTTGTTGATCATTTTCTTAATTACTAGCTACTAATAATACAACTACTAAATTGGTGGTAGGTAGGTTGCCATGTTCTCTATACCTGAAAACTTTAATTGCCTAAAGCACTCAGAAGGTGCATGACTTGCCCAGGGTAGGATAGCTAGGATGTTTCAGACTCACGACTTAAACCCATGTCTTCTTCCTTTGTAGGCCAGCTCTATCCATTATGGCATCCTGCCTCTCAGAGACTAAGATACATCTTAAGTAAATCCTCCGCTTCTTATCTAATTCACTTTTGTCTATGGGAAATGGGAAGGAAATTCATTTGCTGCCATATGTATATGTCCTTATAATTAAGTTTGCTACTTTAAACTCACTATCTAAGATAACTGTGAATAAATGAATGAGAAACTTTTTATTAAGCATCTATGTTTAATGTACTAAGAACTATTCTAAATACTGGGGATGCAAATACAGAACCAAAGATAATCTCTTCCCTCAAACATTTTACTTTATAATGGAGGAAAAATACTTATGGGGTGATGGTGAAGGAAAAGCACTTAAGTATATGAGGCTTTAGATTGATACACTCCATCCAAGAACAATGGCAGAGCTGATTTGATCATCATTCTTGGTTCTAGAACTGTTAGGGAAGTAGGATGTATGTGAATGGAAAGGGTGTTTGCCTGGAGGGTGATGGTTGGTGATTGGTGATTGGAGAGGTCCTTGTGAAAAAGGTGGCCAAGAGGAAGAAGAAGAGTGAAGTGAACCATAGTTGGGTATTCCCTAAAATAGTGGTCTGGATGAGGCAGTAACTAATCAGGAAACTGAGGCCACAGGCTGGAATTTCCTCAAGACATGGTCTTTGGTTTGTGAGGCAAGACAGTTTCAATAATTCTTCTTCATAAGCATGTACAGATTACACATTTGGAGTTATGCAAATTGTGAAATCTTTCTTTTCAAATACGTAAGAAGCGTTTGGTATTTGTCTTAGGATAAAGTTTGTTTTTAAGATGGGGAAAGGCAGATTCTTTTCTAACAATCTATTTCTAAAATTTCAGTTTTTATTTAATGGTTTTGTTTTTATATCATTTTTATTTCCAAATACATCCTTCTTCCCTCTCCCCAGGAAGACATCCCTAGTGAGAGAAAAATGAAAGAGAAGCTCAGCAAATTAACCAACACATCATTTGAGCCTGGTAGTATATGTTATGTTACACATCCATAGTTCTCCTCCTCTACAGTGAAGGGAAAGGGGTGTGTTTTTCTTCTCTTTTCTTTGGAGACAAGTTTGGTAGTTATAATACACAGCATTCAGTTTTGGCTCTTCTTATTCATCCTATTTATATTGTCACTTTGTATATGTGTTCCCTGATTCTGCTTATTTTACTCCTCATTAGCTCATAATGGTCTTCTCATACTTCTTAGAATGCTTCACGCTGATCATTTGTTATAGTGCAGTGTTATTCCATTACATCATTCATGTTTCATAATTTGTTGATCCATTCCCAAATCAGGGGCATCTACCTTATTTCTAGTTTTTTCATGCTGCACAAAATACTGCTATACATTTTTTGATATATAAGAAACCTTTATTATCTGATTTTGACCTCTTTAAGGTATATGCCTAATAATTAATGGAATCTATGGAAATTTTGGACTTTTTGTTAACATAATACTAAATTGGTTTCCAGAAAAGCTGGACTAATTCACAGCTCTATCAGTACTGTATTAGTGTGGCTGTCTCTCTGTATCCCCTCTGAAATCAACTGTTCCCATCTTTGCCATATTGCTGCATATGAGGTGAAACTTCAGAGTTGTTTTAATTTGCATTTGTCTTGTTAGTGATTTGGAACATTATTTCATCTGATTTTGTTGTTGTTTAGTTGTTTCAGTTGTGTCTGACTCTTTGTGACACCATTTGGTATTTTCTTGGCAAAGATATTGTAATGGTTTGCCTTTTCCTTCTCCAGATCATTTTACAGATGAGGAATTGAGGCAAAGAGGGTTAAGTGACTTGCCCAGGGTCACACAGCTAGTAAATGTATGAGGCCACATTTGAATTCAGGTCTTCCTGACTCCACGCCCCGGCCTTTATCCACTGTGCCACTGAGCTGCCCCATTTCATGTGATAATACTTTGCAATTCTTCTTTTAATAATTGTTCCTAACCAGAAGCTTTTCTCGGCCTATATTAAGTGCTTAATAACTGCTTTATCTCTCTTTTGAACTCATCCATTAGAGAATGACTCTTAGTCTTAAATAATTCTTCTAGTTTCCCGTTCATCTTGGCATCAGACAGAGAAGTGGCATGAGATAGCAGTTGAGGTGAGGAATCCTATTGTTCTGTGAAGTTTGTATTCAGTCAAAGGGCCACACTTGAGGACCTAGAGGGTCACATGTGGCCTCAAGGCCGCAGGTTTCCCACCTCTAGATAGCTCATAGAGAGCTAGCCTTGAACCAGGAAGACCTAGAGTCAAGTCCTGCCTTTGACATGAACCTTTGACCTTTGGCGAATCTTTTAACCTTTCAGTGCTCTAGGCAATTCTCTAAGACTATAAATGGTTTGCTCACAGCCATGCACCCAGTAGGTTCAGAGGTGGATGGTGAAGCCAGCTGTCCTCTAACTCCAAGTTCATCATGCTTACCCTTAGGCCCCACCTCCTCCTAAACCAATCAGTACCTTCCAAATTAGGGCAGCTAGGTGGTGCAGTAGATAGAGCACCAGGCCTAGAGTCAGGAAGACCTGAGTTCAAATCCAACTTCAGATACTTCCTAGCTGTGTTATCCTGGGCAAGTCACTTCACTCTGTTTGCCTCAGTTTCCTCATCTGTAAAATGATCTGGAGAAGGAAATGGCAAAGCACTCCAGTAACTTTGCCAGAAAACTCTGAAAAGGAGTCATGAGGTGGACACGACTGAAAAACAGTTGAACAACGCTCTTCCAAGTTGCCACATTGAAGTAGTTTAAATGTTATAGGTTGCTGATTTTTAGTGAATGATATTAATTAATATGAAGTTGTTATTTGGTTTACTTATGTCAGGATAGGTGGCCTCTTTTAATGTATCTCTGTGCTTTTTTTTAGGTGTTTTTGGAGCAATTCTTCATTGATTGATTATAAACTACATATAGATATGGATACTTATCAGACTGTTAAAAGCAGTAAAATGAAGACAATGAAGGCTACAGTGTCTGTCAAAAAAGTAAGTGTATGGTTATCTTTTTTGTTAAATTTGTAGCCTTCTATGGCCAGAAAGTTCTTAGACATACATATAGCCTTTTCAATTGGCAGTGATATAGTCGGGGCCCCGAATGATTGTGACTTCTGTATGGCCACATAGCTAGTCAGAGGTGAAGCTAGAAGCTGGGACTAGAGTTCAGGTCTCTTGATTTTGAGTATGGTACACTTTCCTTTATATCATGCAGTCAAACCTTTTGGTTAGTTTTTGAGCAAATTCTTTGTAATGCAAAGAATTTATAATTTAGCATTGTTATTGTCATAGGAGTCTTCGCTCTGGCGTCAGTAGGGCCGGAATTATAAAGTAGCAGATAGATTCATTGAAAACCGATAGCTTCATTAAAACTTTAATCAGCCTTTTATTTTCTACACTAATTTTATGGGGAAGAGTGGAATGCAAAGGAAATCCCAAACAGTGAACTTTGCCGTTGGTGAGGTTTTTTGAAGATTTTAATTCTTCCTCCTCCCAGCTCCCTTGTGTGCTTCGTGAAAATTAAGGCCGCTGTCTGTCATTTCCATGCATGCTCTCATCCTTGCCACATGTGATTGATCCTTTTGTGGCTTGTCTTCTGGTATAGGGAAGAAGGCTCTTGTTTTCTGAAGCTGGTCTGGCCTCCATACCTCAGATGTCGTGTCTTTTTTCCTTTGATGTTTAGCTCCCGCATATATCTCCAGCTTCACTAGTGTTTTCTACCTTAAATCAGGAAGGATGATATCGTGAGGTTACTGGATTTAGTCAGAAAGCCTGGTTCAGGTCTTTGATTTGTCACTTAATAGACTTCTGATTTTGAGTAAATCACTTCAGTTTCTGAAACTGCTGACTTTTTTGTAAAACTGAGATAGTTATACAGTATTTAGATAATTCTTTACAGTTTGCAGAGCATTTCATAATCATTATTCATTTGATCCTCATAGTAATTCCGGGAGGTAGATTGTCTATGTGTAATCTCATCTGTAGCTTATACATGAGGATTCCTAGGTTTGGAGATGGTAAGCGATTTGTCAGAGGTCACACAGTAGCAGAGCTGGAACTATAGAAACCCATGTCTTCTGATTATAGATTTAGGTAGCCCACTAAACCAAAACTGCTTCTAATGATAGCTCACCATTTCTACAGTTCTGTACACCACCTAGGGTTTTGTGACTTAAGGTGATGTCTGCTCCAAGCACGTGAAGACTTCTCCAACAAAATGTGCAGATGAGAATGATTTGTTCCAGCAGCCACGAAGGTGGCTGAAGCAGGCACTGTGGAGATCCTAGAGCTTGCCAAGGTCATTCACTGCATCCTACAGGCCAAAGCCAGCTGTCTTGACTTTTGTCTTGCCACTGGACTTCAATGACTGAGGAAGAAAGAGTGAGGCTGATAACTTACACAACTATGCCTCACTTAAATCGAACTCACATTCAAGTCAGACATCACAGTGTGGTGTCACCGGTCCTCTTCAAAGGCTGAACAACCAAGCTCTGTAGAAATGTTAGCTGTTGTTATTCACACATGCATGCATTTTCTCTATCCTTGAATAATTTTCATTTCTGTTTCTTTTGTTGCAAGTTTTTGGAATCTTTGATCTGTTAACATTTTTCCCACCTTCAGTCTTCCTGTTTTTAACAGGCCTATTAAGAGAGAGCTAGTTTTGAACCAGAATGACCTGAGTCTTCTGTTCTGCTTCTGATATATACTGTCTGTGTGGCCCTGGGCAAGTATCTTTTTCTCGAAAGTTACTTCATTCAGTAAGCAGTGAGGTGTAATTGATAGAGAGCTGTTCTTGGAAACAGGAAGCTCTAGGTTCAGATCCTGCCTCTGAACCATTCATGTTGTGTGATTCTGAGGTTACTTCTCAGTGCTTCAGAAAATTATCTAAGACTGTAAGGTGCACAACAGCTGGTGATCTACATTAGCAGAGGGAGTTCCCTCACCAGAAGTTGTATATTCACTAATGAAATCACAGGTATCTTAAAAAACTACTTCCTTACATAATAATAGCTGACAATTATAGAGCACTTTAAAATGTATAAAGTATGTTTACATGCCATTTATGTCATTTGAGTCTATCTAAATCTTTTGGCCTTTCTTCAGTCATCTTTCTCCTTTTGAATCATTTGTCACTGTCAATCATCCTTTATTTGATAGAATTATAGAATGTCAGATTTGGAAGCAACCACGTAGATCCACCTTTCTTTCCTAATATATTAAATTGCTCTATGATAGCCTCAAGAAATGGACATTTAGCCTCTACTAGAAATTCTCTGGGGGAAGAGGAAAAAGGCTAACCTGTTTTAGTTATTAGTAAATTTTTTCTTTATATTGAGCTGTAATCCTTAAACTCTTAGAAAAGTCTCTACTTCCTTGATTTCTATGACATTACGCTTCCTGGTTCTTTTACTTTTATGACATTTTTGTTTCTTTTGTTAGTGGTTTTTATTTGTATTCCCAAGCATTAATTATGATAATTCCCCAGGATGTTGGGTTTTTTGTCTTTCTGCTCTCTCACGTAGCAAGCTTATCTGTTCTTATGATTTCACCTGCCACCTTTTTGTGGATAACTCTTAATTTTGTGCTTGTGGCATTTCAATTTCAATGTCCTGCTCTCAACTCAAGCTCAATCTGCTCAAAATAAAATCTCTCATATTCTCCTACCCAACCATATTCTCTTCCCAGTATTAATGTCAATGATGCTAATATACTGGTCTCTTTGAGTAGAAATCTTGGCATCCCTTTTGACTTTACCTTCTTTTTCATCTGCTATATTTGAACTATCAGAAGTTCTTATTCTTCCTTAGAAATATCTTGAACTTGCTCATTTTCCGCTGCCCCTAACATACTTGGTTAATGGCAAGGATTATATTGACTACTTTTGTATATCTAGTAGTCATCACCATCATCATCTTCATTATCATCATCTATCTAGCATCCATATAGTGCTTTAAGGTTTGCCAGACTCTTCACATATGTTATCTCAGTTCATCCTTAGAACTCTGTGGCTCAGTTACTGCTACTGTCTTCAGTTTACAGAACAGGAAACTGAAATTGTGAGAGACCAAGTGACTCATCAGGCCAGGGATACATAGGTAGTAAATGTCTGAAGCTTGGATTGGTATCTTTGGCTTTTAGTACAGTGTCGAGCACATAGTAAATGCTTAATAAATGCTATTTCTGGTTAGCTACCAAGAATTTATTAGGTGCTTACTATGTGCCAAGCACTATGCTAAGTGTTGGGGATACAAAGAAAAAGCAGAAACATGATCCCAGCTCTTATATTCTGTTGAGGGAGAGGTAGTATAAAAGCATGGAGTCAGGAGATAGAGTGTTGTGTGCAAGGAGAGCAAACAGGCTGTTGTTGCTGGATTGTAGATTATGGGGAGAGAAATAAAGTAGAAGACGGAAAAGGTAGGAAGAGACCAAGTTATGAAGGGCTTTAAGAACCAGAGGATTTTATATCTGATGCTGGCGGTAATAAGGAGCCACTAGAGTTTATCTTCTAGTATGCTTATTACGTTTGTTTTTTTCTTTTTTTTGTATTCAGTATTTTATTTTCCCCTAGTTACATGTAAAAACAATTTTTAACATTTGTTTTTAAAACTTCGAGTTCCAGATTCTCTCCCTTCTTCTCTCCCTGCAATGAGAAGGCAAGCAGTTTCATATAGGTTATACATGTGTAGTCATGCAAAACATATCTATAATAGTCATGTTGTGAAAGAAAACGTAGACAAAAAACTCAAGAAAAATGAAGTTTAAAAAAAAGTCTGGTATCACTGTATTGCTTAGAATAGCTAAGTCATTAATCCCTAATCCTCTTATAATATTACTGTTACTTTGTGTACAGTACATTTCACTTTGCATCAGCCCATGCAAGTCTTTCCAGATTTTTCTGAGAGCATCCTGCTCATCATTTCTTAAAGTACAAAAATATTCCGTCATAATCACATACCACAACTTGTTCAGCCATTCCCCAGTTGTTGTTCATCCCTTCAATTTCTAATTCTTTACCTTCAGAAAAGATCTACTATAAATATTTTTGTACATATAGATCCTATTCCTTTTTGTTTTTTTTTATTTCTTTTCAGATACAGACCTAGTAGAGGTATTGCTAAATCAAAGGATATTTATGGTTTTATAGCCCTTTGGGCATAGTTCTATATTGCTCTGCAGAATGGTTGAATCAGTTCACAACTCCACCAGCAGTGCATTAATGTCTCATTTTTCCCACATCCTTCCAGCATTTGTCATTTACCTTTTCCGTTCTATAAGACAATCTAGGTATGATGTAGTACCTCAGAATTGTTTTAATTTGCATTTCTCCAATCACTAGTGAGTTAGAATATTTTTTTCATATGGCTGTAGAAAGTTTTGATTACTTCATCTGAAAACTGATTAAATCTTTTGATCATTTATGAATTGGGGAATGGCTTGCTAATTACATTTGTAAAAACATTTTTAACTTCTTTGGTTTTTTAATTCTGGCTTCATCTCTTCCAGAAATTCTAGTTGACTTTGTGTCCAAGCTGTGTTTTTCTTTGAGACTTTGTTTTTAGTTGATTTGGAGCCATTCTGTTTTGGGTTTGTGTCTTGAGCGTTTCTTTCACCATAAAGAAAGGGAATGGGAAGAGAACAAGCATTTATTAAGCACCTGATATGTGCCAGGTTCTGTGCTAAGTACTTTACTAATATTATCTCATTTGATCCTCACAACAGCCCTGTGAGGTAGGTGCAGTGATTATCCCCATTTTACATTTGAGGAAACTGAGGCTTGCCCAAGGTCACATAGCTAGTAAGCAGCTGAGACCTGACACCATGCCCAGTGCTCTATCCACTGCACTATTTAAAAGGTGCAACTCTTTTTTTATTTATTAATTTTTTCAGCCTTCTTCCTTACTTGGACATTTTGTCAGGGCCAGGTTCTACATATTTACGGAGGGAATGCATGGGCTGGTCCTGCTACTCCTTTCTTGAGATATAGAATGTTGTGTTATTCCAGGACCTCAGGAATAGCTCCAGCCGTGGACCTGCAAGCTTTCACTGCTCCCGGAGTGGTCTGATCCAGGACAATGTCTGACCAATGCTCCCCTGGTCTGAGTTCTCAAGTTTCTGATTTGGGTTTGTGTCAGAGCAAAAAGCCTGTTGGCTTGCCCTGTTTGGAATTTCTCAGCAGACTATTGTTGGACTTTACTATCAGCTAGCTGGAAATCTCTGCAGGTTCAGAGTGACAGAACTTGAAGTTTCTCTTTGATCTGGGATTCCTGACACTACTATTCGTCTGCAGGCTTTAGCCAGAGCTAGGAGCTGGAAATGAAACTCTATTCTGTTCTTGAGGTCCAAGACCCAGAGCTGCTTCTTGCTTCTGAGCTTACTCTTTGCTTGGTACACAGATTCATGCCCTCACCTGCTCTTTACCCTGGAATGCTACATGTAGTTAGAGGTCCCCTTTTTAATCTATGACCTAAAACTGGGTAATAGGAGACGGAACTGACAGAAAGCACCTGTTCCTCTACCCTACACAAGAGTGGGCCTATGTATACTGGATCTAGGACTTCTTGCCTTGGTCCACATACAGCCTTTCCTTTTGCTAGAATGCTACATACATATGGTGCATCCCTGGCCAGACCTAATCTCCAAGGTCTGCAGACCTATCTATTCCCCTTTTGCCCTCTCAAGTAATAGGGAAAGTGGGCAGGGGAAGACATTCTGGACTTGTAATCAACAAGAGCTGAGTTCAGATCCTCCTTCAAGCACTTTCTAGCTGTGTGACTCTGGACAGATCACTTCAGTTTCCTCATCTATAAAATGGGGGGAGCACCTACCTCAAAGAGTTGTTGTGAAGATCAGATAAGATGAGACATATGAAAGATTCTGAAGGCTTAAAGCACTGTATGTGCTAGCTCTAACGTTATGTTGCTTCATACTACGGTTATATATGCACACATCTCTTCTGTCCTAGATTGTTAGCTTCTTGAGGGCAGAGATCTTTTTCTCCATTATTTCCCCATAGCACTTAGCATAGAGCACCTTGTATATGTTAGATGCTCAATAAATATTTAATAAAGGAGTATCTAAAGTCAGAGTACTTTTGTGGATTAATTAGTTTGTTTTAAAATAAAATATATGGTTTCCTTTCAGAGCTTCATTGAAGGTGTACTCCGGTCTATAAAGTCTTTGTTACAGAGCCAAAAGGAATTATGCAGCGTGTCAGCAGAGGAACACTTAAGGCCAGAGGAGCAAGCCAATATGATTGAGGTTTGACAATACTAATTTCTCCTGATTAGGTGGACACAAGAAAGGACTGAGTATTTTAATTTTTTAAAAATGTCATCTCTGTTGAATCTAGCATTAAATACTTGAATAATGTTTTTCAAGTAAGAACATAGAAGACTAAATTAGGTCTTTCTTTTCTGTAAGAAGTCAGTAAAATAGAATTCTTTGTAAATCACTGAGAATTGTGCTACTTATAATATTGTCACCCAATTAAAAAATGTTTAAAGGCATTATTCTTTTGCAGTATATCTCTTCAAGTATTTTCAATTTTAAATCTTATATAAAAAACTGAATTTTTCACTAATAGTAGTAACTGATAGAGGTCGGGGGTGTGATCTGGATGGTTAATTTTATCAGTGTAAGGAACTCAGTATGGAAATTCCTTCCATTGATGTACATTGGCAAACTCTGTTTTAGAGTTGTGGAGAATTGCTTAGGAGCACTGAGGGGCTAAGAGACATTCCCATGGTCACAGAGTAAGAATACAAACATGGATGCATACACACATGTACAAATATACACACCTATACCTAAGTACATGCATATGCACATACACACACACGCGCGCGCGCACACACACACATGTACGCGTGTGTGCGTATCTATATCTGTATCTAAATTTGCACCCATGTCTTGTTGACCATTGATCCAGTAGGCCATACTGTCTCTAAGTAACTGAAATAACATAAATAATTCCCCTCGAAGTAATTATCAAGAGTTTTTTCTCTGAATCTGCTTCTTAGATAAAGTGAGCAGATTGATGCAAAACAATACAAAACCTGGTACATACTCTGTGCCTATGGCCAAAGTGGAGGGGAGGCATTACAAGGTTTTTGAATTAAATTATTTATGTTGAGAGGGTCAGCCTAGGAATTGTAAGTGAAGTGAGAAAAGACAATTAATATGTGCCTATTGTATGGAGGACCAATCAGAAGAGGCAGCCCAATTGAGGAATCCCTCTGGAAAGAGACAATTCAGAAATATAGGACTGTGGTTTAGTCAGTAAGTAATTTGGGAAAAGAGAGAGCTAGACAAGATAGGAAGAAAGAGGGGGAAATGAATCTTTGGGTTTATTCATCATTCTGTTGAGGGGGAGAGGGTGTTCTTTAGAGACTTTTGGTAAAAACCATATAGGAATTTAAAGTGCTACCTAGTACAGCTGGGAACCTGATCCTTTAATGTTCATAAAATAATGATCATCTTAAGATTGTTCTGTTTTATATCTAAGGTTGTGGTATAAGACATTCAGAATCATATTTAAAAAATTATTATCTTGCAATAAGCAATTAAATTTTTTTTGCTTAATGGGTTTCTGACTTGCTTTTAAGCTCTGCTCACCTGTCCTGATCTGACAATTAGAAAAATTTCAGCTTAGCAGAATTTTCTTTATTTTTTTCTCCAGGTTACCTTTCTAGGTTTCAATGAAGAAACAGATGCCAGTCATGTGCAGGTAAAATAAAATGTGAAGCGTCAAAAGGAACCTTTATAAACCATCTCAACAAACTTTATGATGCCATGAAAATTTTGCCTATCATTATAGTATACCATTATCTCTAATTCTTAAAATTGAAACTTGATTTTTTAAAAATTTCTGAGAGTGCCTTGGAAGTTTTTCTCTCATGGAAAAAGTAGTCATAGTAACAGTAATCATAGTAGTCACAAAAGTAATCTGGAATTGGGCTGCAGACTACAAGCTGACTGCTCTTCTTCGCTGCAATTTATATGGTGGGAAGGTAAAAAATTATGATTTTTTAAATGGTGTTTTTGATGAAATATTTTATCTCAATCTTATACATTTTGACATTGCAATAATGTAAGTACACATTAATTTTATAAGATTAATTATTACCCAGTTCCATATTTTTGACCTGATTGAGTTCAGTATAATCTTTGTTAGGATTACAGTGAAGGGATTGGATGTTATCTAAGTTATAGCAAAACAATTTAGTATACATGTGTTATACATATTCTTTTGAATTTTCAACTCTACTGAATTTGGGTTAACTTTGGGCTTTCTTTTGTGATGTCAGAGTTGCTCTGAACTTGAGAAAATATATGTAACACATATGTATTAGTTTAATGTGTGTGTTATATATGTTTTTGTATATACTTGTTTCCTGTATTAGAATGTAAGCTCATTGAGAGTAGGGATTGTTTCATTCTTTGTACTTTTATAACCCCAGGGTACAGCACCCTAGAATACTGTAAGCACTTAATAAATTCTTGTTGCTTGATTGACCAAAATCAGATATCTATTAAGTGTCTCAGGGTGGAGTTGAACTGAGGTCTTCCTGACTTTGTGTAGTGCCCTCCTCACTACTCCATGGTGCCTCTCATAAGTAATTTTATATGTTGACAACCTTTAGCTCAAATCTATAAATAGTAGGTAGTATAGATAAAAATTTAAAGTTTATTTTTTTAATTCTTTGAATGTTGGTTTTCCATAGATAGATTTTTTAAACTTAGTTTATCTGTTATTTTATATTTTATCTGTTAACCAAATAGTCTATATTTTCAAGTTTAGGAGCCAAATTAAGCGTTATCTCATACTTTGTGTGTTTTTAAAATTAGGATTTAGCTACAATTTCTCTGGAACTCCCAGATCTTCTGAATTCTATCCACTTCTGCAGTCTAAGTGAAAATGAAATTCTTTTTCTGAAGGATATAAAAAAGTTATCAGAAACAAATGCTGACCCTCAAAAACAGGTAAATAAAGTTGTAAAAAATTATTCATTTTCACAAACATTTGGCTCTTTCCTTCCCTCCCCTCTGCCCATATTGAACAACAAAAAGGAAAAGAAAATTTTTATAACAGATATGTGTAGTCCTGCAAAACAAATCCCCACATTAGCCGTGTCAAAAAATATATATTACATTATGCGTTTTAGGTCCATAAACTCTTTGGCAAGAGATGGATAGTGTATTTCATCTTCAGTTCTCTGATTTGCCATTGGTTTATCATTGTATCAATCAGTTCTAAAATCTTTCAAAGTTGTTCTTTGTAACAGTGTTGTTGTTATTATATAAATTGTTCTCCTAGTTTTACATGCTTCATTTTATTATCAGTTTATAAAGGTCTTTCAGGTTTCCACTAAAGCTGTTCATTTTGTCATTTCTTAAGCACAATAATAGTCCAATAATTTATAAATCATAATTTGTTTAGCTATTTCTCAGTAGCTATTTCTTAGTTTCCTCTCTAGGAAAGTAATGAAAAAACCTGCTATAAATATTTTTGTATATATAGGGCCTTTTACTTTTTGCTTGATGTCTTTGGCTTATAGGCTTAGCAGTGGTCTGGCTAGTTGAAAAGGTTATGAAGAGTTTAGTGACTTTGGGGGCATAGTGCCAAGTTGCTTTCCAGAATGGTCAGGTCAGTTCACAGTTCCACTGACAGTGCATTAATGCACCTGTTTTCCCAAAGCTCTTCCAACATTTTAAATTTTCCTCTTTTGTTATTTTTGCCAATCTGGTTTAATTTGTGTTTATTTGTTTATTAGTGAATGATTTTTTAAAATAGATTTTTCACATGGTAGCATGGAATTTTTCCTTAAATAACTGTAGATTCATATCCTTTGACCATATTTATATATTAGGAATGGCTCTTTCTCTTATTTAATTTAAATTAGTTCTATATATTTCTTTAATATGAGACCTTCATCAGAGAAACTTGCTGCAAAAATTTCTCCAGGTACCTTTTTCCTTTCTAATTTTAACAGTATTAGTTTTATATGTGCAAAACAAATTGCCCACGTTAAAGCCTTTCAATAAATTTTTCTAACATGAATTTTTCACATCAGAATTTATCTTTTTGGCCAAAACTATTCTGAATCTTTCGCATTATGGGTTTTTCAGGGTTTTTTTCCTTCAAGGTACTCTTTTTTGTTACTGTTTACTTGTTTCAGTTATGTCTGATTTCATGACCCCATTTGGAGTTTTCTTGGCAGAGATACTGTAGTGGTTTGCTATTTCCTTCTCCAACCTGGTTTAATGATGAGAAAACTGAGGCAGACAGGGTTAAGTGACTTGCCGAGGGTCACACAGCTAGCTAGTAAATGTCTGAGGCTGGATTTGAACTCAGGTCTTCCTGACTCCAAGCTTGGCAGTTCATCCACTGTACCATCTAGCTGCCCAAGATTTTCTTAAGAAAATATTGTTTATAAAGATTTGGAGTTAGTATTAAAGAAAAGAAGTATTTTGACCATAGAGTAAATGAATAGTTTATATTGATTATATATATAATATGTACAATATATATAAAGTTTATATTAATTTTAAGTAGATGAGACATTATATGACTATTATACTTTCCCTTGTATGAATTCATCATGTTCTTAAATTTATTGCTTATCTTCTTTGAACACCTGTATATAGGTTATGAGTACTTAACTCCTCAGAGTATGTCCTATATTTGCTATACATATTTTTGTTATTTGTTTTAGGGCTTGTGTTTAACTTTATCTCCCAGACAAAAGAAGTCATGTAAAGCAGATGACTGGGAATTTGTAATTTTAATATACTGTTTTATTTCTAAAATGAACATGGGCATTTAAAAAAAATCAGAGGATCATGTCTACAGAGCTCAGGCAGCAAATTACTTGTTAACCAAGTATGTGATCTCCTTGGTGTGCATTAGAATGAAGGATTTTATGTTTTGGAAATTTAGATATTTATAAAGAATATTTTCAAAGATTCCTTTAAAAATTATGCTTGGAGACTATGAACTTGCATTTTTTTATGTGAGATCTGAAAAAAGTCCCCCTTATCACTGAATTTACAATCTCCTATTTCCTTATTTAGGCTCTTTGTTCTTATTTAATCTATAATGCATATGTATGTATAATGCATATGTACATAAACATAGTGCATACACTTACACACAATTAACTTTAAGATCCATGATTTCTATCATGATATATGTTTTATTCTCTTAAACACTGACATCTGTGTAAAATCTGTTTTCTTTAATTAGCCTAACCTTAGGTATGCTTTAAGGTGGTATATTCTAAACATTATCATAGATTGTAATAATAGCAACATTTATTAGTAAAATTAAGAAATGTAATAATTGCTATTCAGAGTCAAAGAACCATAGACCTACCTTGTGAGTTTAAGTTTTAAATGAAGCCATAAAAATTTAAGCTTAAAAGCTACTACTTATTGCTTTAAAAATTACTTTCCTTTCCAAGTTCATGCTGGCCAACCACATCACTGAACCCTTCACCTCCTTCAGGGTGTTGTCTGACCTCCAGGATCCTTTTTAATTTTTCCAATAGAGTCATCACCCAGTTTTGAGTCTTCCTCTCTACATCTACCCTTCATCATCCTCATTTGATTTTAACACATCCCCTTCACAATTCTATGACCTTCTGAAACCCGGTGACTGCTTCCTCCTGTCATCCCATTTGTACCACTTCTTCTTGCCTACAGAAAGTGATCTTTGTCCTCAAAAGTTGTCAGTCTCCTTTTTCTCAGTTTGCCAGCCCTCTTCTGTTTAGTGACCTCTCTGAGCAGCCTGAACCCTTTAATCAGATAGTGTTTTCAGTAACAGTCTAGGACCTGACCACCTCCCAGGTCATACTCCTTCTGTAGCCGCCTTGTCAAACCCAGTTTTTCACAATTCAGTCATTGTAATCTAGCTTCCCATCTTGCTGTTCCAGCAAAGCTGACTTCTAAGGGATCATTGGTGATCTCCTAGATGCAGAATCCAACTCCTTTTTCTTAATTGTTCTTCTTGAAGTATGTGGATGGATAGAATTCTGGGCTTGGAGTCAGGATGAACTGAATTCAAATCTGGCTCTGATGCTTATGCCCATGTGACCTGGAGCAGGTCACTTAACCCCAGTTTTCTCATTTATAGAATGGGTATAATAATGGCAGTTACCTTTCAGGGTTGTTTTGAGGATTAAATGAGATAATTTTTGTAAAGTACCTTATAAACTTTAAAGTGCTTTATACATACTAGCTATTGATCATTACAAAATTTGACACTGAGCACCTTCTCTGTCTCAAAAACTGTTTCCTTCTTTGATTTCTATCATGCTTCAGTTTTCCTGATTTCCTTCTCTCTTTTTACCACTTCTTCTTTCTCTCTTCCTTCTTATTGAAATTTTCTAACCTTTTCGTGAAATTCACTTCCATAACTTCAACTTTCATCTTTGTGAATGAAATTTACATATGTATTTCTGATCTTAGGTTTTCCTTTGAACTCCAGATTGTTCTCTGTAATTACTTACTGGATCTCAAAACTAGTATGTATTAAACTGAAGCAGTTTAAAAAAAATCCGTTCTTTCTTATGAGTTAACTCTTTCTGTTAATGACACCGTTCTCCCAGTTACCTATGTGCAGGATCTCAGCCTAACTGAGTTATTTCCTTACCTTTCCCCTTGTGTCTGATCAGTTGTCAGGTCCTGTCAGTTTTACCTCATCAGTGTCTTTGAGATTTGTCCCCCTCTTCTGTTACAGTAGTGAAGTGGTTAGAATTATAACCTTGAAGTCAGAAAGGCATGAATTTGAATCCTGTCTCAGCTTCTTACTGCTGTGTGACCTAAGGCCAGTTAGTCTCTGGTCCTCAGTTTCCTCATCTATAAAGTGAGGGGCTCAAACTTGGTGACTTGCAAGAACCATTGAGTTTTAAATTATTTTTCCTATACTCCCTATGATCCCTGACTAAGATTAGTTCATATCCCTTTTACTTCTTGCTTGGATGATTGTAGTAATCTCCTACTGAATTTTTTCATTTCAATCTTTTTATCTTGCATATCGCTTCCAGAGTAATCTTGCAAATGCAAAAGTCAGTCATGAATGAATTTTCATTGCCAGGACAAGAAATTTGTATCTTATTCCATAACCTTATCTGTTCATAGATTTAGAAGTAGAAAGGACTTCTGAAGCCATCAAATCTGACTCCTCTATTTTACAAATGAGGAAATGGAGACCTAGTCATATTAAGTGACTCACCCAAGGTCATGCAGGTACTGTCAGAAACAGGATGGGACTGACGCCAGAGTCAGAGCTTTTTCCACTCTACCAAGCTGTCATTGAAGGACTTCTGTAATTGGTCTTCCCATCTCCCTTTCCAATTGTGATTCATGAACTTCCCTTCAAATAAGTCTGTGCTCTAAGCAAACTTACCTACTATCTTTTGTCAAATGTACTCCAGGCTTTTACTGCATATGTTTGTTCGTGTTATTCATCTTAACTGGAATGGTTGGGAAATAGACTTTGCCCAGATATTGCCATCATTGGAAATATTACTCATTCTTCAAGGTGTTGTTCAAATACCACTTTCTTATGGTCTTTCTTTTCAGGGAGTTCCTATTTCTGATCTCTTAACAATGTTTTAATACTTCTGTTGTGTACTTTCACGTTCTGTTTTACACACAGACATTTAATAATAGCTTATATTTATGATTTACAAAGCACTTTCCTCACAACAGCCATCTGAAGTAGATAACATAATACTAGTGTGTGTTATTCCTGTACATTACAAATGAGGAAACTAAAGCTCAGGGGGCTTGTGTAGGTTGCCCTGGGATCCTGGAGTTGGTAACTGGGATTCACAGACTCAAAGACCCAGGTCTCTGATTCCTGCTCTTACCTCTTTTTCCATCCCAGAGTATACATATCCATTAGAGTTATGGTAAATTCTTAGAGTGTGAGTTTGAGACATCTCGTCTATCACACTTGTGTGCTTTCTTGTGGTGTTAGTGGTTGAAATGAGGTAAATATTTGGTAAAGTATTGTTGTTTAGTGTTGTACAGTGCTATATGATCTTGGGCAAGCCACTTCATTGCACAGTACTCTAAGCAATTTTCCAAGACTAAATAGCAAAGAAGGCGAGGACTTGCATTGGAGGTAAAAGTTCTTCACTGGGACCTCCTTATACCAATGAAATCACAGGTCCAATCATTATCCCTATTTTGTGTAATTAAAGATATGTCATTTTAAGTATCCAGAATGTTGGTATGTTTCATATGTTTTATAGCTCTGCATTCACACAATTCTTAATCTTGATACTTTATCATGGTATAAAGATGACCCAAGGTTCTCAAAGGCTGTCTAGTGGAGTACACATTCTGGTAGGGCCTACCAAGGTGGAAAAACTTTGAATATGCTATATTCCTATCATCTTGGCATTAGCCTAATAAGTTGAGAGAGGGCCATCACCATAACATTGACTATCAGGTCATGACCAGGTTATTGTGGTTTTAATGCATGAAATCTATCTATCTACCAAAGCGTAGAGAAGTTGTAATCAATAAGCCATTTATTAAAAACCTACTATGTCCCAGGTACTGTTTTAGTTGCTGGAGATAGAGAAAAAAATGAAATAATCTCTACTCTGAAGGAGTTTATGTTCTATCAGAGGAGACAATACATTCATATCTAAATTCGTAAAGAATAAATTTAAAAATCAACACCAGATGATATGGATGGAAAGCTATTAGTATGGGGGCAGTATTATTTAGGAAAGACTTCATATAGAAAGTGATTCTTGAGCTATATTTTGAGGAAGAAAGGAGATTCTTTGAAATGGAGATGAGGAAGGAGTATATTCCTGAGATGGGAATTACTAAGTGCAAAGGTATGGAAACAAAAGATGGAGTACTGCTATGTGAAGAACACTTTGAACCATAGAGTGTATTAAGGGTAGTAATGTATGATTAGACTGGAAAAGTAGGTTTATTATGTTTTGTCCCATAGACAGTTGGGAACCACTATAGTTTATTATGTAGTGAGGTTGGGTTAGAATGAAGAGACACTGGTGGCAGGGAGACAAATCAGGAGTCCATTGCATTATTCTTGTTGAGATATGAAGTCCTGAACTAAGATGGTATCTTTGTGAGTAGAGTAAATTCAACAAGACTTGGCAACTGATTGGATATGTGGGATATAGGTGATTGAGGACTCAAAGATAATGCCAAGCTAACAAACTTGGGACACTGGAGGAATGGGGATGCCTTCAGTGGAAATGGGAAAATTTGGAAGAAGAGGGTGGTTTTAGTTGAAAAGTTAATGACATTTGTTCTAGAGATGTAGTGTTTGAGAAATTTCCAGGATATCTCATTTAAAATGTGCAGTTGGCATGTGTATGTGGGTGTAAATCATTCTCAAAAGAATTTGGTAGAGATGAAAAAGCAGAAAGAAGGGCAGTAGTCATTAATTTTTGTCTCATTCACCTTTGTGGGGTGGGGTGGGGATAATAAGGTTTCAGATTTTTCTCCATGCTTTTGTTGCACTTTCCCTCTTCAGGATGACTTGAGAATTGCTTCCTAAGTTGTGCTGCCTCCTCTGAGTGAAGGTATCATTTGCTCTTTCCCTCTTCGTTTTCTTCATTGGCATTTCCATGTACGGCATATCTGCATCTGTGATATTAAATGGCGGGTGTGGTGGCTCTCCTGACTGTGATGCCTAAAAACCTTGATGACAGAAATCTTGAGAGCACCTTTCTATTTTATGCCCAGTCGCCGTCCTTTGCTGGGACTCTCAGCAACGTCTCAGAGAACTTTTTCCTTTCCTTGCTCTTCTTCCACCCTTTGTAGGACTTTACACATGAGACTGCCTTTTAAGTTGGTATTGTCTCAGGCTGCCACGGCCCTTCTTTTGGCAAAGAGATGCAACGTTTGGTTGGGGCAAAGACTCTTTTGCCTTTTTCATTATTGGGACTGAGTTACATCAACTAATGTTTTTTGAACATGGTAATAATTTGTGTTAATGTGTGCCTTTTTATTTGTTGCCTGTCTTTCAATGTCAGCTTGTTAGTTTAGGCTAGAGTTGCCCCAGTGATGCAAACATATCTTATTATTTTTATTCTCTAGTTTGATATTGACTTTGATATTTGTTCTAACAAGTCAGTGGTCTGACTGCAGAAACAACTTACTTGGGAATGACTCTAACGTGTCATTTGGTTATTGCTGAGTCTAGTGCCTTTTGATAATTCTAATAAAAGGCATTCATAATACATAGACATGAGGCTTTTGCATAGTTTACAGGTTTTTGGTTTCTCCTGTTTTCTTAATTCTCAAACCATATTTTCCAACATATTTTTGTTGAACTCCACCATACCCATCTTTACATTGAAGTTTCTCAGTATTTAAGGATATGTTGATTTAATTTGGAAAGTTTAATTATATTCTTCATAAAAATTTTCTTCTCTCTGTTTCTGCTGCAAAAGTATTGGCACAGAAACTATAATTATTTTGTATGTGTGTTTTAATACAGAGACTCAAATTTTGGCTCAAATAGCTTAAAGCTGTACTCAGACTTTTGGGACACCCTCTACTTGTGAATATTTCAATACAAAGTGAGCCAAGTTGATAGGAAGCATTTCTTATTGCTTTTGGACTTATGCTAAAAATCAGCTTCCTTATTTGCTTCTACATGAACTCATGAGCCAGCCTTTCTTTTAGCTACAAATTCCTTCTCTGCCTTATTTCATTCATTTTTTCTTTTTTTAAATTTTAAATTTTTTTTTTTTTTGCAGGGGGGAAGGCAGAGAAATTGGGATTAAGGGACTTGCCCAAGGTTACGTAGCTATTAAGTGTGGCAAGTGTCTGAGGCCCGATTTGAACTCAGGTTCTCCTGACTCTAGGGCTGGTGCTCTACTCACTGTACCACTTAGCTGCCCCCTTATTTCATTTTTAGACAGCTAAGTGGTGCAGTGGATAGAGCACTAGACCTTGAGTCAGAAAAACCCTAGTTCACATTGGGCCTCAGATACTTAGTAGATTTGTGACCTTGGGCAAATCATTTAAGCACTGGCTGCCTAAATTTCCCGTTCTGTAAAATGGGTGTAACAGTAGCATCTGTCTCCTAGGGTTGTTTTTAAGGATAAAATGAAATATTTGTATAGCATTTTCAAAACCTTAAAGTACTCTATAAATGATGTCAGCATTGATAATTCACTCCCTTCAGTCTTATGCCCCCTAGTTGGCCAGTGGTTAAGGATCTTATATTTTGAGTATCAACTTCTAAATTAACATTTATAGTTCCAGTCTCCTGTTATCACTACAGAAACAGACCCCACTTTTTCTATCTTATACATTTTATGTTAATAAAAATCTTTAAATTTTAGAAGACTTTTTATGAGATATTAGAAGAAAGATGACATTTGGGCTTAATGAGAATTGACATATTGTTGATGTGGTTATTTGCCTTGGCTGACCCTGAGAAGCAGTGTGTCATAATGGTAGAGAGCTGGCCAGAGAGCTGGGTTAAAGCCCGATCTCTGACACTGACTCCCCTCACCCTTTTGACCCTGGGCAAGTTCCTTAATCTCTCAGTGCTCTAGACTACTCTCTAAAGACTGAAGTTACAGAGAAAGTGTGGGTTTATGGTGGCAGAGAGAATTTCCTCATTGGTGAGTTTCCTATGTCAATCATATGGGTCCAGTATCTATTCCATGTCCTTATGGCCCAGTTTAACCAAGGTGACCAAGATGAGAGTATTCATTTAGCTTATATATAAAGTCTGCTTGTATTCATGACACCGTGCTAGATGATGTGGGAAAACACAAGATACCGCTTCTGCCTTTGAGGAGCTTAGCTGGGGAGACAGTCCACAAAACAGGCGAAAAGTTCAATCATGGTACAAAAGATAAATGATAGTTTAATACGACAATATGATAATTGTTGCAAAGTGGTAAATAATTTCTACATGAATGGTACAAGTGATGACAGGAAAGATCTCTTTAGCCTGAGGTAAGTTTGAGAGTCTGAAAGAGAGATTTTAATTCAGTCTAAGGGATTAGCAGGGTCAGGGAAAAGAGCGATCATAGAGAAAGATGTGTAAGAAAAAGAGAAATGAAGTTGAGTTCTAGAAAAAGGGATAAGAGTAAGCAGAAATGTTGGAAATTAGCAGACAAGGAAACAGACGAGTGTGCTACTACTTGGGCAGCATCTTTTCCCCTTTAGTTGTATTATTTCTAGACTTATATTACAGGCAAATATTGGAAAATAATATTTTTAATCTTCTGTTGTCTTCTCCAAGAATCATTTTTCTAGTGTGCTTTGTGTAATGAGAGTATCTCCAGCAACACTCCCAAGACTCAGAGATGACTTTCTATTTAATCTACTAAGCAAATATGCCACAGGCATCAGATATACCCTGGAAACACACTTACGTCAGAAACGTCATCTGGAGAAATCTCATGGAGATGATGATGACACTAATCAGTCAGTGTCTTCTATTGAGGATGATTTTGTCACTGCATTTGAACAGTTAGATGAAGAGGAGCCTTCCAAGATGCACAGTGATGGTAAGTTTTCTGTTATGTTTTCTTGAGATTGATGGTAGCATTCCAGAGATAATTGAAATTTTTTTAAAAGACAGGTTTTTCCTTTGATTAACCTACTGATATTTCCTGGCTCTGGAGAAATGTACTTCCCCAAATTTGCAACTCCTCAGTGAAACCCATATGTTAATTTTTCCATTTTTACCTTTTCCTATGTAGTGATGCTAATGTGATGTCACAAGTTTCAAAGTTTTAATTCTGTTGCAAAATCCACTGTAGTCAGTGTTATACTGGAAAGTGTATTAATAATCAGCTCTCCAGGGGAAAATGTATGCATAAAATACTTAAATTTAATCTGCATTATTAACATTTTCTTTATCATTTTTCTTAAATCTAGACAGCAAAACAATAAATCAAACCCTAATTTGTAGCATTTGCTGATTTTTGACTTATAAATACTCACACAGGAAATTTAACAATCAGCTTTCCCAAACTGGTATAAACTATCTCTAGCACACCCCTGATTATGCTTATTAAGTAGGTGAATTAGAATACTAGTATTACTTACCTAGAGACCAGTAGACCGCAAATTTAGAGAGGAATTGTAGAATATTATGAGCAATTATGTCATATGACTTAAGATAAAAACTTTGGTTAACTAGTGTAAGTTCAAAAGGTGCTTCTTTGGCTATATGTACATTTTATTAAAGTCAGGATAAAATAAATTACATTTTTTGGTTGAAGAATAATTTTATTTTTGCTTCAGGAATGAGCTTTGCTACATTGCGGAGCCAGTGTGATGCTGCTTCACAGACTATCCCTGCCCACTGCTTAGAAGCCAGTGATTCAGAGGTTCTGGTTAGCTCTCTGCGGCAGAAGTCAGTGGCCAAGTCTTCACCTTCCCTAATAAATGTTTTGGGATTTAAGGAGCGACCTAATGTGAAAAATTCAGTCACAACATCTGTTTTCCAACCTTGGACTCAAAGAAGTTTCTATAAGCCATGTCATCCTTCAGATACAAGTGTTACTTTACAAAAAACACTGTTTTCATCTTCTCCTGCTGAATCATCTGAATCAGAATGTTCAAGCCCAAGCCCTGTTATTTTCTTAGATGAAGAAGGGTATCAAAAAAGCTTAAAAGCAAAACTTGAGTTGCCCAAGATTCCTGTAGGGAAAGATGGTATAGAAGACTCAGATTCTGAAATAGGTGAATTTTTTGACAGTTTTGATCAATTCGATGAGCTAGAACAAGCTTCGGATGCTTCTTGTCAACTTAAATGGGAACCTGTTGTAGGAAACCCATCTAAAAAAAGAGTTCACAAACATGGGAAATCTTGTTCCGTTACCACTACCATGA
Source organism: Trichosurus vulpecula (assembly GCF_011100635.1). Lineage (NCBI taxonomy): Eukaryota > Metazoa > Chordata > Mammalia > Diprotodontia > Phalangeridae > Trichosurus > Trichosurus vulpecula. The sequence continues at coordinate 306,479,302 of NC_050576.1, read as the reverse complement.
ATCCTCAGAAATTCAAGTTTGATCGTCCCACTCTCCCAGCTAATGTAAGAAAACCAACTCCTCGTAAACCAGAATCCCCCTACAGTAATTTGTATGATGTCCCAGACTCCCCTCGCCCAGTGAAGACATCAGGGGAAGACAGTGGTTTGTTTAGTCCCATCCGATCTTCAGCTTTCAGTCCTCTGGGGAGCTGCACTACTACTGAATGCTATTGCCACATTGATGTCAATGGAGAGAGGTTTAATGAAAATCATGATAACATTTATGATGCTTACTCTGATTATGCAAGCAATGTTTCATATGAAATACTCGACTCTGTTTTTCATTCTCAGTTACTCCCCAAACGCACTGAAAATATATCTTGCATTGATAGTATTGTATCCACAGAGGGGAAAATTCTAGCTATAGACCTTAAACACAGGGAACTTGATTGGAAAGTAAGATCAAAACACAAATCTTCATTGATTAAGGAGAATATTCAGAAATATGCTGCTGACCTTGTGGAAAAAAGTTTTGGTCAGGCTTTTAAAGACTTACAGAAGGGAGTCTCTTCGTGTACCAGTGCACTCTGTAGCTTAGCGGTGAAATTGACATCCTCAGTCTTTGATATGGCTTTTAATGAGATTGGAAGGCGGAGAGCATTTTCGCTGAAGGAGCGTGCCATCAGTGGCTTAGCCAGCTTTCTGGTTGGGGATGCTCTAACCAGTGCTTTACGAGATTTACACTATGTCAAGAAGCAGATATTTACCAACACTGCTGCGAGGTTTGCTGCAGACCTTGCTGAAGAACTTATTTTTGAAGGCCTTATGGAAGTGTGCCAGTTTTCCCATCCACCAACACCCACAGGGACACACAACAGCCCTTTCGGTTATGAAGACAAAGTAGTTAGGTCCTATGCAAAGGATTTGTCTGAATCTGTCATACAGGAAGCATTCATTGAGCTATCACAAGTTGATGTGACTTTTACCACAAAGGCAGCAATTAGTGTCTCTATGGATAACATCAAGTATGTCAGTGCAGAAAGTGTGTTGCAGTCAACACAAACCTCAACTTCTTTTCCCACTTGTCATGATCAAGTACTGACAGCATTGAATCCAGTACAGGACTACGGAAAAGAATATACAGTTCAGCAGGCCTTGTTTTGTACTTCCGGTGTTGTAACTTCCATACCAGTGCCCTTGGCAGGAAGCACCCTTGGCAGATATCTTACTTCATCTAATACACGTCAGGAAAGTTCTCATGTGCCATCAGGTAATAGTCATAAAAAGTACAATGATTCTACCCAAACATACTTTATGACAAAAAATAAGGAAGAAGAAGTAGCTTGTCTTAGAAATATTCATCTGCCTTCAAACCACAATCCAAGTAATGAAAGTAACTATGAATTTTCATATAACCAGAATGATCTTAAATTAACAAATAGCATTGGAATCAATAGCTGTTCAGAATTAGTCTGTGGTCTATCAGCTATCAATAGTTTCTCTGGAACAATGGTAGATATGATAGTAACTGAAACTTATGAAGCAATTGCCTCCTCCAAAGTTACCAAAGCAGTTGGAGAATCTTCAGATTATTTAATGAAAGACAAAGCAGAAGGAAAAACACCTTTACCACATGGTGGAGCATCTCTACAGCATGGTGAAAGTTGCTCTAAAAACTATTTTGCTGATCACTTATCTAAATATATTATAAAACACTCCATAGATGAAAGCAAATTTGTAGCATCAAATAATAAGAATGTGGCACACAGTGCAGGTATGCCAACATGCTCAGGCAGTATTAGAAAAGATGTATCTAGTTTGATAAAGAAACATGAAACAACAGAGAAACAATTTTTGCCTGCCCTTAAAGAGGAGCCACAGCTGACCCCAAATAAGCCAACCAACTTTCAAGATGATCTAGATCAGTCTACTCAGGATATATCTTCAATAGTAAAGGATTATGTTCCAGAGTATAAAGGATCTATAGCTCCCAAATTTTCTTCAGGTACACTACCACCTTGTCCTGATGTAACATTCCAAGGACAGAATACAGAGGAACTCACTGAGGCAATGGATTCTTCAATAAAGCCTTTTGACAAATCATTGAAAAAACATGACCTGAATAAAACTGTGCTTGGTCCTCTGCCTTTTGGGCAAGAAATCTGGTTTTCTCCTGCTCATACTTTTTCACCTACGGTGCTTCCTGGTGAAGACATTTCACAGGTGGAAGATAAACAGAAAATCAGAGATGGCAATATCATACCTGATACCCCTCCACCAACTCCTCTAGTACCACCCCAGACTAGTTCAGAACAGAACCTAAGGAAATTAACCAAAAAGCTCAAAGGAGAATTAGCAAAAGAATTTGCACCTGCTACACCACCTTCTACACCTCGAAATCCATCTCTTAGTGGCTTATCTGAAAATGAGCAAAATACCATAGAAAAAGAAGAGTTTATGTTGAAACTCATGAGGTCTCTTTCAGAAGAAGTTGAAAGCAGTGAAGATGAAGACTATCCAGAAATGCATATGAAATCAGAGTGTTCAGAGAAAACAGCTCAATATGCAAATCATTTAGCCACACATATAATTTCTTTGGCGACTGACATGGCTGCTTCCTATTTACATGATAAAAGCTTCCAAGGACCTAGTACAAAATCTCATTTAAATGTTCAGAGTGAAACATCTGGATATACTACACTTGTAAATAAAGATGAGACTTTGCAGTGCTTACAGGATTATGCAGGTGATGTGGCTGGGGATGTCATCAGAGAGGCTAAGAAAATGGTAAAATCAAGACATTGTAAACTACTGAGGCTAAAGAAGAGTAATTGTTGTATGGATAGTCTTTATCTCAAAAGAGATGAGAGAGACTGTTGCTCAAAAGAGAAGTGGAATATACAGCCCGAACAGTGGCAACAGTGGCCGAGAGAGGTTGACCCACTTAGCCATTCGTTATGTCAGAATTCCTACATGTCAGGTCTGACATCCAAGTATCCCAGCTGTGAAAGTGTGACAGATGAGTATGCCGGTCACATTATCCAAGTCCTGAAAAGGGAAGGTGCTAATAGTGAGTTAATAATGGATCAGTATGCTAGTCGACTTGCTTATAGATCTGTTAAATCAGGACTACAACAAGCAGCTAGGAAAATCCAACTTAAATATAATAGAAAAATATTCCCTGTACAAAGCTCACAGATGAACGGTAAGAATGAACTGTTAAAATTCTTGAATAAAGATAGACATCAAATAGATAAAGAACAAGGCAAAAGAAATATAGGTCATCTTTGTGAAAACCAAGCTGATGAAAGAGCTAATCTTACAGAGAGAATTGAATGTCCAGAGTTGTTAAGATTTTCAGAATCTCTTGCTTACAGCATAACACGGGATGTCACAAGAAAGCTAAAAATGTCCACAATTGGCTTGCCAAAATCTTTGACAGATTCTTGCCTTTATAAAAAATCTACATGTGACGAAGATCTGGAGGCTTATGTTGAATCAGCGTTTTCTAAATCTCTTCAACTTTCTTCTCCAAAACAAAAACTTTACCACAGCACAAGCAGTTTAAATGAATATGGATATGGAGACAGCATTATTCAAGCTATAGAGCAATATGCCAAAAAAATAGTTGATGACACTTTAGAAATAAGTTTGGAATCTGCAGTTCTCCAAGTTTCTAAGAACAGAAAATCAGCCGATAAATTTACTTATGCTGAAAAGTTGTCACCATTTTCTGGTACAGCGTGCAGGTATTGTAACCTGAAAGAACACCAGGATTGTATGGGAAAATCATCGAAGTACTTTTTTGGACAGGAGCCCTCTGCTAGAAACAAACCACTATCTAATTCAAAACTTGTAACTGGCTGTCAGAAGTCTAGACTTTTTCACTTTGATGTTCCCAGAATCCATATTGATCTTGAACAGAAGGTGGTGTTGGCTGAAAAGATAGTTGCTGCAGCTATTGAAAAAGCAGAAAGAGAACTAAGTAATACCAGTATGGCAGCTGATAGTGGAATTGGGAAAGATGGTGTGAGCTTTGCTGACAACCTTACCGCAGAGATAATGACTTCAGCTATGACGAACATTGGTAACAATGTTAACATCAGGTAAAGTTTGCATATATTATACATACACACATATACATATATAAATATGTACATCCACACACGTATAAATACACATACACACACACATCTTTCTGTGTTCCCATCTCCTCATCTGCAAAACCAGGATAATATCTGCACTATTTTACTCATTGGATGTTTGTGAGAATCACATGTGACAACACGTGCAACACATGTGGTTTTTAAACCACAGAACACTAAATACATAGCAGATAGTATCATTTTCCTTCTTAAAACGAGGGGATTGGATTAGAGGACTACTGAGGCCCCTTCAAAAGCTATCATGCTATGATATAGACAAATTTTTCCTTCCAAAAAAGGGGAAAAAAAGTTCCTAACATTTAGAGCTGTCTAAAAGTGGAGTGGACTGCTTTGGGAAGATGAGTTCTTGATAGTTCTTGAAACAGATCCTGGATCAGTCTTTTTTGGGAATGTTGTAGAAGGGGATGCCTGTTCTGGTTTGTCTAGACAGCCTCTCAGGTCTTTTCCAACTCCAAAGTTCCATAATTTTGTTAGATAAAAAGATTGTGTTAAGATGCTCTCTCTGACGTCTTGGAGCTTTGCAGTTCAGCATTCCCCGCTCCCCCCTCACCCTGCTTACTATCTGATAGTTTCAGTTCAATTCAGGAAACTTTTTTTTTAAGTAACTACTCAGTACAGGCACTGTGCTCAGTTCTGGGGATACAAAGGTGAAAAATGACACTGACCCTGCATTTGAGGAGTTTGTACTCTGCTGAAGGATTAACTGACATATACACAATAAAAGAATTTGATGAAGTCAAAGGTGAGATTAAGATAAGTTATCTAAGAAGATTTAAGGAAGAATTATGTGTCCAGAGGCAGTTTTAAGTAATATATATTGTTTCACTGCTTGAACTAATAGCAATAACATTTCCAAGGCCAAATATAATAGAAAATTTCTGAGATTTTTATTGAAATCATCTTAGATTTAAAATCACTATAGAAAATATCACGGCATGTGTATTTCAGAAAGACCTGTTTTTATGAACATCAAGCTGTGAGAAAATCATTCATTACTTACCCACTGAGTAAAAATCATCTTATTTAATAATGTTGAAGAAGCAATTCTTTTCATGTGGGGCTAGATTTTTCTTAAATAGCTACAAAAGTGTTCATCTTCAGTGTCCACAGTTGGAAGGGAGGACTTAATGGTCATCTAGTACAGAGTTGTGGCCGAAATTGGGAAATACTTAGCAAGATAAATAAAAATGTAATTGAACATAGATGATGTTGATGGGTGGTTTTCTAAATCAGTATGTGATCCATTGGGATCTTTAAGGTTCAGTGGCTCCCATTGCTATTTGAGTTTGACACCAGTGGTAGTGTCCAACCCTTACTCATTAGGTGATTCATCAACTAGTTGTCGTCTAGTTTATTATATGAAATACCTAGAATAATATTAAAAGAATAAATACAGGTACAATGTCATCTTGTTAAACTTTTCTGTATTCAAATTGTTAAAAGATGAAGACTAAGATCTTTTGCTTGCATCTTAAACATCTGATGACATTGAAGGCCATAACATCCGAGTAGTCTTTCACTCTTTCCCCTTCCCTCACTCTTTACATCCCCATATTTGCTATGTCTTGCTCCACTTGTTGCTTCTACTTTAACTGTGACCCTTCATCTGCCATCAGTCCAGATCAGGCCCTCGTTATTGACTAGACTGTTATAATAGCGTCATTATTTGGTCCCTTTGCCACCCGTCTTTCCTCTTCTATATCCTTCACATAATCACTCCTACTCAAAAAACTTTAGAAGCACCCTATAGCTTATAAAACAAAATAGAAAATTTTCATCCTGACATTTAAGGTGTGCTACAATCTGGTGTCTCCCTACTGATTTAACCTAATTTCATCTACTTCCCTTTAGCTAATATGCATTCTAGCCATATTGGATTGTTAGGTGTTTCCTGATCTTGAAATGCCATCTCTCAACCTTATGAGAGATAGCACATCAAGATAAGGCATTCCTCACACCTAGAATACATTCCCTTTTTGTCTTTGCCTGTTAAAATCCATTTCTTTTTCTGGGATCTACTTGGCTGCTACTTTTTCCACAAATCCCTCTTTGATCCCCTCAGCTGAAAATTGTCTCCCATCTCATGCTTTCTTAGAGTACTCTCTGGATCTTTTATTTGTCCCCATCACATTCTACATCCTTTGTATTTGTCATTTTTAAACATATCATACCTACTAGTATATTGTAAGAGTCTTGAGGACAAGGAACTGTGTCATTTCTAATTTTTGTTTCCCCACAACCAGCATATAGTAAGCACTGAATAATTATATCTTGAATTACTTTTAATTCCCTTCTAATGGAAAAGCTACAGAAACACTTGAAACATGTAAGCTTTTGTTGGACTCTCAGTTATAGTCCCAAGCTGAGCCTCTTTTGCTCCTTGTTTGGGTTGTGAATGGCTCAGAGTGAATGTAAGTAGCAGTTGTTTCTCTTTTGGCCAAAAACCCTGAGGGTCTTCCCCTCCCAGACTGATTTTTTTTTTTTAACTAGGTAAAAGAGGCCTCTGCCTCATTTCTTACCTAATGTTAATCAGTGAATGGGTGTTGCCTCAGTCAGACTGAGACCTGAGAAGAACCTTAGCTTAAAAAGGCCAAGGTCTCCCACTGTATCCAGCACCATCTCTAGTCCTCCTGATCTGTATCTCACCACTGGACCAAGATGGCTCTGGAGGAGAAAGTGAAGCTGGTGACTTTTCACAGCCCTCCCTCACTTAAATCCAGTTTACTTCCATATCATAGCATCACCTTCCTGATGTCATGGTCCTGCTTGAAAACAAAGGATCAACAACAACAGCAGTAGTGCTGTATTCAATGTAAATTGCTCCAATTTTTCGGACCAGTTATTACTTCTTGGCTTCTACATGTTGTCAGAATAATTTTTTCAAACCCTGCCTAGCAATGAAAAAGAGGAGAAACAAAAAGGAAGCTGGGTGCAAGTGACTAGTAAGCAACAATTTTTATAAAATAAGTTTTTGTTGGTATATTTTGTTTTTATATTAAATACGTTTTTTATTGATTTCTTCCTTCCAAGAGCAATCCTTTAAAATAGAATAAAAATAAGTTCATCAAAACTAACCAACATGTCAAAAAATTCTGACAGCATATGCAGCGCTCCCTACCAATAGGCCTCTGCCTCTGCATCCCATGCCCACACAGTGGCAGGGGCTCTTATGGGTTCTCTTTGTTTGGGGGAAAGAAGGTAGTTGCCTGTTCTAATTTTTAAAAATAATAACTAACATTATTGTACAGCTTGTAGCAGCTGGCCTTCTTGTTTGTTCTTCCCTCTTTTGGTCTAGCAGAGGTCTTGAATTTTAATTTTTTGAGGGAAGCTCAGATTTGTGCAGTATTCGGGAACATGTTACAAGGATATGAATCATCAGTTTAGTGGCAGAAATATGTTAGTATTGGCAAGTATAATGTAGTCAGTTTAGAAAGAGAAAATTAAATCATATTCTGAAATATCAGTTATAATTATCAATCACTGCTATTTAATAATTCTTTAAGGTTTGCAAAGAACGTTACAGATATCTCATTTTTACCCTCACAACAATCCAGAGAGGTCATTGCTATTGTAATCATCCCCCATTTTACAGATGAGAAAACCAAAGTTAAGCGAATTGCCCAGGATCACATAGCTAATAATTTTCTGCAGTCAAATTTGCTCTCAGGTTTTCCTGAATCTTGGTCTACTCTGTCTGCTGTACTACCTAGCTCCTCCATTATTGATGAGACCACTAATCCACTGTCCATTTCAGCTAAAATGCCAGCAGAATGTGACGTGTTTATGGGAAATGTATAAGAAACAAAACATAAGAGTCAAATTCTACTTTTATATGAGACAATAATGTGTTTACTGGCAAACAATGAATTTCTTGTTTTTTGTGCCTCGAGAAACATAGTAAAACCAGAAAAAAACACTAGAAGGGCAGATAAAATGAACAAAGAGATGAAAGGACTTTCATGTAAGAACAGATTAAAGAAATAGATCCTTTCAAGAAAGACAAATGCTCAAGGCATATTTCAAAAGTTTATGAAATCAGAAAGGCTATAATGTGAGGATGGACTTCATCACCAAATCTTGGAATCTTTGAATTGAGAGATGATTCTTAAATCATTATGTTGGTTTAGGTATTTCTATATTATTAGTTGTTATAGTATTATTCATAGCTTACATTTATAAAGGACTTTAATAAATAAAATATATTTAATATTTTCTCAATACTCTGAAGTAGTGAAAAAATTATTCCCATTTTACAATTGAGGAAACCTTGCACAACAGGTAGTATGAAAGAGAAATCATAAATTGTTAGACAGGATGAGAGGGATCTTGGAAATCATCTAGTGCCAACAGCTTTAGATAATTCATGGATTATAGAGGAAAATATTAAGGTAAAGTTAGAGCTGTTTGGAGTCTATCTTTCAAGTTATGAAACCCTTTTAGCTACTACCAGAAATAGAACACTAGGTTAGATAGCTTGATGTTTCTTACTTTCCCAAATCATTTGTTTTTGCATTTCTATTCATTTCCTCATTGAATTGGTACAGAAATATAATATAGAATGAATATTGATTCAAATTTCTGTTTAGTTCAATAGGAAAAGAAGGCTTTCAGTCAGTTGAGTCTGTTGGCAGCCAGCAGATGAGTCTGAGCATTGGTGATGACAGTAGTTGGTCCAATCTAAGTTTCGAAGATGACCATCAGGACGAGAGCAGCAGTTTTCTTCATCTCAGTGACAGGTAACTGAAATTTTACATATGCATGCAATTCTCTAGTTTGTTTGGCCCTACATATTTCTTTATAGGTTCATTATAGAAAATCTTCACACCTTAATCTTGTAGATGATAAAAATGTCTAAAAATTTTAGATTGGGTGTTATTCCATGCAACAAGTATTTATTGTAAGTAGGGGGGAAATGCACTATGTGGAGTAAAGGGTTCTTTACAAAATGAAGTGTACTAGTAATAGTAGTAGCAGCAGTAGCTAAGCAAATTTTGTAATTAAAATTAAGACTTTTATTATTCACATTTGTGTTATGGGATGAAAAGTACTATTTTAGCAGTTAATATAGGAAAAATGTTTAATTGTTCTATAAATTAAAAAAATTAAATGCAAAATATAGAGTATGTAATAGTAAAATGCAGCTTGAAGTGTTTGTCATTATTTAACTAGTTTTATAATTCATAATGAGTTTGCCATGTTTATTATTTTAAGATAGTGTTATAGTAAAAGGTATTAGACAATGTATAAAGAAAGGATTTTATATTGGAGTAACACTAGAAGACTTAAAATTGTAAATAAATGTTAATTCCAAGTACTCTAAATTCTACTATGCCAACAACTGAGTTAAAGGTTATTTATATTTTTTATAACCTTTAATCTTTTAAAAAGTCTTTTCATAGACTTTAAAAGTCTAGCAGAGCATATTGATTAAAAGGTCCTGCCTTGGAGTAAAGAAGACCTGAATTCAAGTCCTTCCTCTGACACGTTAGCTGAGTACTTGGGTCAACTCTCAGTACTCTACTCAACTCTCTTAAAACTATAATTTGTAGGTGAGTTGCTCATTTGCATTTGTGGAGGGAGTTTCCAAACCGAAACTCTTTACACTGATGAAATCATAGGTCCAGACCAAAGCACGTGCACTCCCCTTGTTCATAGGATCACAGATTTAGAGCTGGAGGGAAGAAGAGAGGAAGAAAATTATCTGTAAAACATTTCAGTTGTCAAAGAGCTTGCAAATTCACATACAATATGTTCAATGTCCTTTTTTAAAAGGACTTTTTAAAAAAGTTTCGCAAAATGAGTAAATGATAAATGACTCATAACCTTTATATATACAAGTTGCAAAACTATAACCATTGTACAATCAAGTATGATTTTGAACAGCAGAGGGTGCTTGTATTATACCCATCTTCCCCCATATAATATTTTAGAAAATTTTATTAAATATTTTAAAATGTTATTTCTCCTTATTCATAACTGTTCCCAAAGTGTATTCCTGATAAAAACCTATGAAACACACTGACTAAAACATGCCTTTTGACACTAGCTTTTCCTTAATTTAAAAATTAGTAAAAAATAGTTTCTCTTGTTTTTATTATTTTCTTATACCTCCCAAGATCACGTATTTCTCCTAGGATTTTTTTTTAATTTTAATTTTTATTTCATTTATTTATTTATTTTGATTTTTTTGGTACTTTTTTTCAGTTATAATTCTAGAAATGGAAGTAGTTTCAGATTTTATGTTTCTAGGTTTTCATTTAAAATACAAAATTCCTGTCTTGATGCTGTTTTATTGTTCTGTGATGTTTATCCTGAGAAACTGCTGGAATCAATAAACTCTGGGTTCAAACTCTTTCCACTTTAACACTTTTAGTATAGTATACTTTTGTACTATTATTTTGTAACTTCATGAAGAATTGTTGTTTTTCATCAGATATTAGGCATACATTTCAGCATCTGTTACTCTGTAATATGGATATAAAACTTCTATAAGAAAACGATAGCCCTCACTACTTTTTATTCATTGTTCAGATCAGTGGGGGCAGGGGAAAGGAAAGGCTACTTTGGAGGAGGTAGGAAAAAACTAGAGAATGAGGAATGGATCTAGAAGTGAAGGGAGCATGGCCAGGGCATCTCATGAAATGATTGTTGGGGCCAGAGACTCTCCAGTCAAAAGAGGGGGTCTCAAGGTGGAGCTTACATGGTAAGCACTTAGTCAATGCTTTTGTCTTCACGTATTTCCCACTCAGAGAGATAGCTCAAATATATCTTGGTGAATGAGGTGTATGTTTAAATATTGATGTTTATTTAAGTACTTTGTTACCAAAAAGTCTGCTTGGTATTGAATTTAGCGAACAAGTATTGATAGTAAATCATAGTTTGATCACAGTTTACTATACCTATGAAAACCATTGTTGTTTCTTAAAACCGTATCAGAAAATTAATTCATTCCATATTTTTGAATAGGTAAGAGAATGTGAAAATAGATTGCAATTTACAACCAACCTATGGCTTTATTTTTTGTGACATTACTCATCAGTCATCTTTAGAAAACACAGCAGCTTTAAGCAAGATGCTTGAAGTGTGGATTTGTAGATATTTAAAACACATATTGATTTATCAATGAGAAATATGGAAGAAGATGTGGCGTACCACAGGGCTCTTACTCTTGGTTCTTATTCGTCATTTTACCAGTACCTTGAATAGAGTCCAGCTCTATCCAGTTTTTGAATTTGAGTGATACAAATCTAGGATGGAAACTAATAAATTGGAAAGATCTAAAAAAGTTTAGGGTAAAAAAATAACAGTGCCACAAGTACACAGTGGGGGAAACCCAGCATGAAAAATATCTGAGGGTTTTAATTAAGTATAAAGTTAATTAAGTATAAAGATAGTGATATCATTGTGTGGCACAGCTCCAAAAAACCTCTTGAAATTTTAGGCTTGACTTTTGGAAGACTAGTGTGCAGTATACTCACATGGTACTCAGCAATGAATAACTTTTTTATTGTACAGTATTATTAGCACAGACTTCTTTATAGTACTGGTTAACAAACAAAGTTAATAGAATAGCTTAAAAATTATAAGAAAGCTAGCTTGAAAGACTTAGAATGATTACAGATTATAGAATTAATTGTGCAGCTTTGTTATTTAACATATGTGATGTGTTAAGCTGTTCATGTTTTTAGAAATAAAGTGTTTTTGTAAATATTTTTGTAATTACAAGAGATATCTTCTGCAATCTCATTTAGTTTGAGAAATGTTTTATAACTGCTTATTGCAAGCTAACAGATTTATTATTATTTTAATTACTCAAATTTTAAAATTGCATGTTGAAAGTTTCTGTAAGGAATTGCATCTAATTTTATTTCTAAGTACAGTTGCCATTTTCTTTGTAGTTGCTTTGCTGCAGTTTTAGAACACAATTATTTTCCTGTTTAGAAATGGCCATTGCTGTTCTTTTCCTTTTTATTAGGTAGCAGGGCATGTAGATGTAACGAATTATCTGTTTCATATTAAAGACTAGCCAACCCCCAAACTGCAGTAATTGTTTATTAGATGGGCTCCATTCATTGGTAATTTCATTTTTGTCAGACTTTTTTGGGGGGAGGGCAGGGCAGTTGGGGTTAAGTGACTTGCCCAAGGTCACACAGCTAGTACATGTGTCAAGTGTCTGAGGCTGGATTTGAACTCAGGTCCTCCTGACTCCAGGGCCAGTGCTCTACTCACTGTGCCACCTAGCTGCCCCCTGTCAGACATCTTTTACTTTGGAAATGGTGTTGTCTCCATTTCCCTCTTAATTGGAATGTAAAACAGGCATTGAAGGTCGCTTATGTAATTACAGTACTTTTACATAGACAGCATTAAAAACAAACAACACAATATATCAGAAGGTAGTCTTATTCTAAACTCTATTTTAGTAGCTTTTTTCCCTTTTCTAAACCATCCTCACATTAAAGATGGTTTGATTAAAAATTTGTCTGAAGCTTATTTGTTCACTGTGGAACCTGTTCCTTAAAAGTTCCTTCATTTGCTATTCTGTAATGTGTCATTTGTGTTCACTAGGAAATAGTCAAATAATGGGGAGAAAACCCATCTCAAATCAGTGTCTTTGCACATTACTTTTCAGGATAACACCAGCCATCCCTAATTACTTCTATGCATGGTGCTCCAGGCAATTTTGACAGTGGCAGAACATCATGGTGGGGTTGGGGTGGGGAAAGGAATACGCCTTTATATAGTACCTACTGTGTGCAAAGCACTTTGCTAAGTGCTTTACAAATATTACCTTGTTTGATCCTCACAACAACTGTGAGGTAGGTGCTGTTATCACCCTCATTTTCCAGTTGAAGCTATGGCATATAGAGGCTAAATGACTTGTTCAGGGGTCACACAGTCTGATGCAGGATTTGAACTCAGGTCTTGCTGAATCCAGGCCCAGTGCTCTGTCTCGTGCCACCTAGCTGCCTCTGCCTCTCTGTAGTAAGGACAGAAACATCTCTGAAGGAGAAGCAAGATCTATTTAGATCTACTGTTCATTTTCTAGTTCAGCTCTGTTTTCTTCTTCTCTGGCAGTAATGGTAACAGCAGTAGCTGGAGCAGTCTTGGTTTAGAAGGAGATATGTATGAGGAGAATTTATCCTTTCCAACATCAGACAGGTTGGTCTAGTCCAGAAATTTAAACAGATGAGTTTTTCATCACTAATGCATGAAATTATAATTATAAATGAATGTGTGTAACCCATGCAAGTGAATATCAACATGATTTTCTCCTAATCTTGGCATGGTTTTGCCTAATGAACTTATATTTGGTGAGATATGGCTACGTCAGTTATGAATGATATCTAATTATAAAGTAAGCTACTATTTTGCATGCTCTGCTTGCTCTTTTTTAACCCATCAATTATTATTTCCTAAAGAAGAGCTTGCTTCCTACAGAATTTCTGTTTTCTTTATCTTCAGTTCATGCAGGTTTTCTTTGGTATGGATGATCTCAAGTGTAAGAAAAATGAACTTTTCTGTACTCTAAAGAGAAATATCAATGTTATTATGTATTGAATGCCTAAATAAGTCTTCATGGCATGATAAAAAGACACTGAGTAAAACTTAAACCTTGTCTTCTAAGAGCTAAATCTAAGACAAATATTGTAGACTATTTTTGCATTTGAATTCTGTGTCTAAAATTACTTGGATATTTGTCACATTAAGGTAGGATTTCTGGGTCTCTGATTACCTATCCTTTAGAACCCATTGGCAGATCAGATTATAACAAGAAATGGTGTGAGAAGCAAAGCTTCCTTTTAATTGTTGTTTCTTGATTCTCTTTTAAACATCATATGTGTTACCATTTTCACATACATGATTATTGTATTTTAGAACTGGCTTTGTACATCGTTGGTTAAAATTTTATTAATGTTTGCCTTTTTATTTCAAAATACAGTGATGGAACAGATGATAAAGATGAAGAACATAAACATGCTACAGAAGGTAATGGATCTTAACTAAGAATATCTGGCATTCTATGGCACTTAATATTTTATAGAATATTTTCACATCCATTATTCTCACATTTCTTAAGATTTTTTTGTGTTCGTGTATTGTTCTGTATGACAAATGAATTACACACTATCAAGGTTGTTTTTGTAAATCATATCAAGAATCCCAAAATAATCTTGATTGAGTATTACTTATATAATTTTAATGAAATAGGCTAAGTACTTGCTAAAGTAATTAAATTCATATTAACATATGCCCTAAAATAATTATAAGAGATTCTTTCGATTTTCTTTTAGGTGTAATCATAGTTCACATAATATTTTGTATAAAATATGAAAACATACCCAAAATTCTGAAAATAGTATTTTATTATAATTGTGGCATAATGTTAGCATGGTCTTTTATTCTCAACCAGAAGATAAAAATATAGTAAAGTGGCTTTAGTTTCCAACTTAAGAATTCCAACTTATAAATGATACTTGAAATGTTTACCTAACTTAATCCTTCCATGCTCACATTATTTTAGGTAGTAGTTGAATATTTATTTTACTAATATAACTCATGTTGTATGGATATTTGATGCTGCTTTTTAGAGTCAGCAATCTTTTCAGGTTAAAAGAGTCATTTTTTGAAGTAGTCTTGGAATATAACTTTTTGAAGAGTTACGTTTTCATGTTAGTATATATTTTTTTCAATTCTGTAGTGATATAGGAATGATAGACTACTAACCTGGAATAGAATAAATGAAATATGCATAATAAGGGCTGGTGAAAATCTGCTTGGAGTCTTGCAAATTTAATCAGAAGGGTTAGATACCTTAGAGAGTCTCTACTGTGTGGAAAGAAGAATAGCAGATACACCCAGAAATTCACAAGAAACAAAATCCAATAAAAGCCAGCCGTAAAAACCCATGGCCTCTGGTGCTTGTACCCATATGTACAAAGTATGACTAACAAGTAAAGTCAAGTGGATACAGGGAGTCAAATTTGGCCTTGAAAGGTATCAGTAAGACTTCATATCTAAAAAACCTGAAAACTTATAAACTTAAAACTAGAATATGACTCTTGAAAGTTTAGTCATTGTTGAAAAGGAACAGGATGGAAAGCGGCTACAAGTTGTGGTGTTGATGTGGCATTGAGTTGGATTGTATACTAAGAAGGATATACTGTTATGAGGAAATCTTGGGACCTGAAGGGAAGCATAGTGTCAAACATTTGGGTGAAGATCCACAGTGGCAGGAACAGAAACCATCATGGGAAGTTCTAAACTCGGGTGAAGAGTCCTGTATTGAGAGTAGTAACTTGGACATAGACCTGGGTGTGAATCCTGGCTGTCATTCTTACTAGCAACGTGACCATGGACGACTCACATAAACTCTTTGAACCTGTTTCCTTATCAAAAACAGGAGCAATAATAGTTGTACTACCTAACTGGAGAAAGCAATGCTATACAAATGTGAGTTATTAGTCCTTCATTGAGTCCGACTCTGATGCCTTCTGTGTGCCTGATGTAGATAGAAACTCATATCGGTACATCAACATTCATTTAACCTTCGGGGCAACTGGGTATCTTGATTTGTTGAAATTTGGGATTGAGGATTAATCAGAAAACTTTTTTGGTTTAATCATTGTTATGCATTTCTTTTAGATTATAATACGATGAACATAATTGAATTTTTCTTTGAGGACTTTTTTGTGTGTCTCTGTGGTCGTTGTAAATGTCAGTTTTGATAATGTAATAGTATAGATATAGAAATACATGGTTTGGGATAAGTATATTCTTTCTGAGCCAAGGCATATCATGAATTTTTTTTTCTTAAATCTCTGAAAGTAGCTTGTGTTTGTGTATATGTTGTGGGGGAGTGTTGTTTCTTTTTTCATATAGTCTAAGAAAATTTCCAATTTTTTGAGTATTTTGATTGTATTCTAGTTAATTATGGTTTTATTGTGTGGTAAGTCTTAGTAACACAGTAGTGGTTTTTATACTTCTTCCCCCTGCTTTGTAACGGTTGTAATCAAGACAGTCTGTCACATAGACAAGACCCTAATTACCTTAGACTAGTTGTGCTTTCTGGTTGTATATCTTTGTTTGTATGTCTTTTTTGATCTTCAGTCTGATTTAATGGGAAAAACCCAAGACTAGGGACCAAGAAACATTAAGTTCTAGTACTGGCTCTGCTTACTCATAAAGTCGTTGATATTGAAGTACTAAATTTAGGTTATTGCTCCCTCACCAAGTACTGCTCTCTTAGTGAAATCTTAGGTAAGTCAATCCACCAGTGTTTCATTTTCCTCATTTGTACAATTAGGACTAGATAATCCTTGAGGTCCATCTGGCACTAAAATTCTGACTGTGTTCATAATGTGTGCATTCGTGTATGTGTGTGTGTGTGTGTGTATGTATGTGTGTATGTATCACTATGTATTTAACATTATAATATTTAGAGCTGGAAGCAAACTAGCCCAGACCTCTTCATTTTATATATGAGACAACTGTGGCCTGTCATATTAAATGACTTTTCCAAGGTCATGGAACTAGTTAGTGGCAGAGCTTGAACTTAATTTTTACCCAGTTAATTTAAAATCTGTATTTTCTGGTTCATGCATTTCCAGTTAATAGAATGTTGCTCTGTGTTTTTATTCCAGAATGTTAATTTCCTAGGTATTTTCTTTTCCCCCAATATGTAACTAATTTAATTACTAGTTGTAATATATTATTAATAATTGTTGTGTGCATTCATTTCAGCAGTTTAGCATGAAAATAAAGTTTATTTTGATATGATATGAGCCCATTTGAAACACAGAGTTTTTTAATTAACAGGGACTAGTTCCTCCTGTGCAATATGTGTTCCTTATATTTATAGAAAAGAGTATGTAGTTTTTTTTGAATTCACGTATGTCTGTATATACATATATGTATGTATATGTGTGTATATACATACATGTATGTATGTATTTCAGATTCATTTTGCAAGTAATTTATTTTAGGACTTTTGGTGACTTTTTTTTCTTTGACTTGTATGACTTATAGTTATAACTTTTAGACACTGATTATGTTATTCATAGCACTTTAGACAATCTGTTAAGCTTCAAAAGTATGTGTTTAGCTATAAATAAGTAGCAGGAGAAATGTATAATGGAGTTTACCTTTCTGCTAACTTAAAAGAAATGTTGCAATTTGTGAGATTTGCACTTTTGGTGACACAGTTAAAAAAATTGATTCCCATCATCCTTTTTTAGAATCATAAGAAATGGAACCTCCTTATTAATATTTGGAAAATATAGCATTTTGAGTTTGGTTTATGTGTTTCAAGTCCTGATTGTTTTATCTTAAATATTAGGTTTGGAGAAAGTTGGGAAGAAACTGCTAATAGTCAATATTGATATGGCCTCATGTGTTGTGGATTCTCAGCTGAGGCTTGCCCTTCAGTGGCTGGCTGCCTCTGAGGCTGAGGTGGAACAACTTTATTTCCATGACTCTGCAAAGAAAGAATTCATGCTGGTGAGTACCGTTAGAGGACTGCAGACCTTGTCAGTATCACTCATCCATAGGTCCTCTGTTGTCATGCTTTGGTAAAGGTGGCTATGGTTCAATATCTCCAGTAGGTTCACCACATAACAAGAATCAAGGAGCTTAAGTTAACGGTAGTTTTCTGTTTCAGAACTGTAATAATTTACCCACTTAATCTTATTTTATATTGTTAGCGGGCTTATTCTAAACAAAATCTTCAGGTCGCCTCTTAGTGAAGAAACATAATCTGCTTTTTGAATTTTATTTATCAAGAATATCATTAGCATTTGATTCGCTGATAAAATAATCTTGTAGATGTCAGGACTTGGGCCCTTCTAATGAGCTTAAATTGAAGCCGTTAGCTTTATAGTTTATCTCATTGAAGTTTGAATATTATGCTATATTCATTGTTTTACTGGTGTGCTATGTGATAGCACAATCTTAATGGTCTAATTTCATCAACCTGCTGTAGTATAGAGGCATGTTTTGATAGTATAGACTTTGCATTCTAGGTTGTCTGTTTCTGTCTTTTTAAAAATACTTCCGTTTTATATATGTCATTTTTCCACAAATAATTCAAGACCAATTTATTCTATTGTTAAATTGTTTAGTTGCAAAGGATTGTTTATGATCACAGCTTGGCAGTAAGTTGTTTTTTTATTGTAATTAAGTTGTAATTAATTTAGCAATTTAAAGAGCATTATAGACAAGCTTATGGCAGAGTTAATACGTATAGTTCTTTAGGTGTGTATGTGTTTTGAGAATGCTTAGCTTTTTAAGAACCAGGACCTTTGTCTTCCTTGTGTCCATCGGGGATAGAAGGTGCATGTGCTCCCCACCCCCTGCCACTTTTTAGCCTCTTTTTCCTACAGCCCCACCTCCCATCCACGTGGTCTAACTCACTGGCTGTTTCATTTTTCCATTCTTGTTGATAATGATGAAGCTGGGGGCTAAGGGAAAGCTGATAAAGGTAGCTAGATATACAAGCAAAAAAATTTTATATATCTACAGTTTGTATTTTTCAATGTGAAAATATTTCCATCCTAACTCTTAAGCTGAACAGACACTTTTCAGCTACTTTGAATTCGTTAATTCAACAGTCATCTATTAAGCACTTGCCACATCTCTAAAACCAGAATAGGAATAATCAAATTTTATTAAATAAACTTGTCTAATAAAAGACTATCTTCTACATGTTTTGTAGAGATGCATTTTATACATCTTTATAAAATAAATTCAGGATTTGTATAATGAAAAAAATATCTAACTTAACACGTCAACTTGGGGTAAGATGATCTTCTCTGCTAATTGTGTGGCCTCAGTTTTCTCATTTTTAAAATGGGGATAATGGTATTTATATTACCTATCTCAAAGTGTTATTGTGGTTCAGATAAGGTAGTCTTTACGACAGTGCTTTTTAACCTAAAGTACCATATTAGCTAAATAAAAAGAAATCTGAGCTCTTAGTATGGAGATGAAATGTTTTGATAAATCTGCATAAATAGACCAAGTCCTGTTCGGTGAAATAAGTAATTAAAATAAGTTATAAAATTACAAATTTTCATGCAAAAAGAACTTAGGAATAATGGGGAAGATATAACTTGCAAACTGTTTTAAATATCATACCTGCTTTGTTTTAGGGTATGCTGAACAACCTTATAAGATGGCTCAAAGTTAATAATTAGTTTTTGATACAGCTCCAGGTTAACTTAAATAGATTGAATATTGGATTAGTAAAAATTCATCAAGACCAAACTTCCAGGGCTTAGCAGCTTTCACATAATTTGCATGCTAACTTTTGAGAGGGGTGATCTTTATTTACTTTGCCCCAGCCAGTGTTAAAAGTCAGTTTCCTCTTATCAGCATTTTTAGTATAAGTGAAATTAAAAAAAAAAACCCAAACTGTAGCAATCATACTGAGTGAGTTCTGGTGTGGAATTTCCTTGAAGAATTCAGTGGGGGGAAAATGGTGGGATTCATGGGTTAATGCATGTCACATAGTCTTCAGTTTCTTTGCTTGTCAGTTTCTTACATTTCTTCTTGGTGAACAGTGTATGTTATTTTAATAGTAGGGTGCTTAACATTATAGTGATATTTCATTATTGATTTCTGTATATTTTGATGGCATCAAGAAAGAAAAATGGGAGGGACAAAAATGTACTGAATATTTACGATGCACATGTGGCCTGTGGGAAGGCATTGTATAAAATGTAAATCAAAAAGAGGTAGGAGAATTACCCACAGAGTTAAAAATAGTGATTGACCTAGCTGTGTGATCTTGAGCAAGTCACTTAACCCCAACTGCCCTGCCTTCCCCCCTCAAAAAAAAAGTAATTGATAAAACAAATTCGTGATTAAATATGGGCTTACCAATATAATAGCCTCTAAAAGTATATATTGTCTGTAGTTAAAAAGTATCTTATATATTTTTCAGTTTTCGATTTAAGTTTGTGAATAGGAATGTTAGGGTTATGTAGAAAAAACAGGAAAGAGATGGGCAGCCTAGGGGCAGCTAGGTGGTGCCATGAATAGAGTGCTTGGCCTGGAATCAGGAAGACCAGCATTCACATCCAGCTTCAGACATTTAACTAGCTGGGTGACTCTGGGCAAGTTACTGAACTGTCTGCTGGTTTCCTCAACTGTGAACTATCGATAATAATAGCTCCTACCTCGTAGAGTCGTGAGAATCAGATGAGGTAATATTTGTTCAGCATGGTGCCTGGCTCATAAGAGACTCCCCATAAAAAGTTGTTTACTCATTTTTTTTTTCCTTTTTTCCTGTAGCAGAGAGGATGAATAGTCCCCATAGGTAGTTAGAACTCTGAGGGCTTTGAAGGAGCTGCCCTACAGTAACTAACCAAGACTGCTCTGAGGCTTATCTCCTAACATCCTTCTTTTACCAGTCTGGCTCAGTTTGTCCCTATGGGAAGAAGACCTCAACTCACGCTTGTTAAAATAGAAGCATTCTGGGTCAGTGTTCAGCTTCCCCAAAAAAACCCTCACTCAGCATATTTTAACTCCCTCCAGTAGAATGAAGACAATGTGAAATGGAAGTTTTTATTATTTTAAACTTAGTCATATCTTACTTAACCATGAAAATTTCCTAAGTTGGAAAACCATATTTCAGTTGAACCTCAGGTGTATTCTCTCTCAAACTCACATTGTGTTGTGAAAGGAAAATCCCCATCCCTTTATTAATATTTGGCATCTAAGATTTCTTGTCATTAATTGAAGGTGTGACAAAATTCTTTAGGTTGAGGATTTCCTGTTGTATGAAGCCTTTACACTAGTTCTTGAAGTTCCAGGTTTATGTAGTGGTATCATCATATAAGACACAGGGCCTTTTCTTGGAGATAGGCCTCTAAACATCAGCAAGGAAAAGTGTTTAGCTTGAGGAACCTTAGTTGATTTGAGTAATGCCTCACAGTGGAGTTCTTAGCAATAAAAAAGTGTTTTAAGAACATCTCATAGCTGTCTGATTCTTGGTTAACTCTTTCTGTGTTTTCTTTTTTTGCTAGCTTTCAAAAAGAGTACGGGAGAAAGAATGGAAAGTGGGAGACCTCTTACAGGCAGTTCTTAAATATTATGAAATGATGGAAAAGGCTTCTGATGAGGAGAGATGCAAACCTCTGTTTTGTTGGATCTTGGAAAATGCATAAAACAAATCCAGCCACTGTACATTTTATTCCTCCTTTTGAGTGAAAAGATATGTATGCAGGATAAAATGTAACTAACAAACATTAACATTGTTATAGCATAGTTGAAGGTGAATAAATAACCTTTTTTGAGTTATTTGTGATATATACACAATATGATAATCCAGTTCATATCTTTGTAATCTGTATTGGAATATTATCTTCATTTATTCTTCTATCTATATGTCATATTCAGACTGAGAAATTGGTATATGAAGGAAAGTCTGATGATGAAGCTCTCAGGTGACTTTGTCTCGCAGGATTTTCATTGTGTCCAGTAGTGCTGCTAAAAACTACATTTGTGATTTATTGAATACTCTTTTATTACTGAGATGGCTGTTAATAGAATTTAGCCAGCTAGTAAGATTTATAACACTTTTACTTGCTACAGTTTTGCAACATACCTGCCCCTTTGGGAAAAAAATAGTATTAATGACTAATTTAACATCAGTTATCAATAAGATTGAGGCTAGTTTTTTCTTCTGGAAAAATTTGTCATTTGGCCAATCTTTTTAAATCATAGTTTTATTTTTCATAGTTAAGATACTATCAAACTTCCTACTGTAACTGCTTGAAACAGAACAACATAATTTATTAAAGAGCAGATACATTAAAATTTTAAAGTTGCTACAAACACCAGAAGTGATAGCTTTCATAATCTTTGATCACGTAAAACAAGTTATTTGCCAATATTGCCAATTTGTGTTGGAGTAAAAGTGTGTATGTGAGAGTGTGTGTAAGTAAACATCCCCTTGGCTTTGCAAATGATTTTTGCCCTATTTCTAAGATTTCGTTCTATTTTACTTGTGTCTTAGGGAGAACTCACTGTTGAACATTATAAAGGTGCTTTAAAATCTGACATCACAACAAGAAGAGTTTTGATTCTCTTTGTTGCTATTTACATATTAAATTTCTAATTTTACCCTATAATGTAATACTGAAAGTAGAGATTATTTAAATTGAAAGATAATGCTAGAGCAAACATGCTCTTCATAGAGAGAAACAGTCATACAGTTGATTGATAGATTTTACAACAGCACTACTATCTGGTATCAGTTTCTTCAGAAGAGGTAAGACCTTACCAAATTCCAGAAAATGTGATATTGGGCCTGTAAAAATTTTTTTTTTAACCTTATATGCTTTTTTTCTACAACATGGTATTTCACCAACCCTTTGGATGAAATGTTTCCTACTACTTGTCTTTGTAAACTGCAAGTTGATACAAGCTAGCGTTTAGGAGATACGCATCATATTACATCGTAAGTTTTTAATTCAGCTTCCCGTTTTACCAATAGCTGGAAAGCCTTCAACACATCTCTCATTGTGGGCACTTCTGTATCTGTTATCTTTTTTCCTGAGCATCAAATATGCACAGAATAAAAGGCATGATCTTTTTTCAGAGCATTTACATTGACTAATAGTATTATTGTTACAGTGAAGTTCTCTCTCCCTTTTTTTTTTTTAAGCAAAGTGCTAAAAAGTATTTGAATACCTTCTGAGATTTTGTGGCAAACTTTGAGATTGTTTTATATAGGAAAACTGCCAGAATAGACCAAACCTTTACCATTTCTGTTATTTCATCTTGAAGTTGTTTTTGTGTTTTTTTTTTTTAATTGGACTGAGAAATGCAGGAAATACTAGGCAGAATTTTTGCTACTTTTTCAGACAATGAGATGAAGCACCAGGGGGCTGCTATAAATATTAAGATTATTTTCTCTTGTTAACCATAAAGTGGGTTAATTGCGTATTAGATTTTAGATTGTATTTTTCATATCTGTTTTTAAAAAATCTGTCATTGCATTTAAGATGCATAATCAATTAGCCGCAAACCAAAATTTTGAATTTGTTTTATTCTGAAGTGGCGATATAACTAATTGCTTTGCAGATCATTTTCCAAACATAGAGGTTTTTGTAAGTCTCTCAGTAATTCTTGTTTCAGATTAGATTCTGCTTATATTCTTGCCTCCCTCACAGTTTTTTGGAACATTACTGAGTTCAGAGATCCATTATAGAAGTACAGAGTTGTTAATAAATGTGATTACTAAGAGTAAAAAAAAAAATTATGGAAATTTCGTATTCGTATCAGGACAGTGACATAGAAGTCGTTTTTAAGTAGATGTCATTATAGGCATTACTTAAGTTTCTTTGTAGAGAGAAAATAGTGGGGCTCAAACAGTATATTCAATCCCATCGTTCAAAATAATTTTAAAAATGCATGCGTGTGCTTGTGTGTGTGTGTGTGTGTATGTATGTGCGTGCGTGTGCACGTGTGTGTGCTGTGATTGTGTGTGTGTGTGTGTGTGTGTGTGTGTGTGTATGAGAGAGATTTTTCCAATGATATTCCAGTTCATTTTGACTGCTTAGGTTATGCTTTAACTCTGTTTGGGACAGCTGTCATTGACATTTTTTGGTGACGAAAACTGCTTGATGTTCTAATTTCTTAAATTGTCCAATTTGTGGGGATTTTAATCCTGATGAAATGTAATGACATGTTCTGACCCGTTTAAAGTTGTGATTTGTGTGGAAATTTTTTTTGTAAATTAGTTCCATCTCAAGCCATTGCAAGAAGTGTAGAAATAAAAATCTAAAAAACTGAAGATAAAATGAGATATGCCTTAGTACATCTTTGTTTTCAGATTGATTAAAGTTTGTGCTAAGATTTGATTCTTTTACATGGTCACTTTCATGAAAAGAGATTTATCATATTTTTGGTATGTTTAAAATTAGTACCTGATTTATTTAAGATTCTTTGTTTTACACAACTGATTCCTTCACAAACCACAGAGAGAATCTCAAGGTTTGATAAGGAGTGGGGAAAAATTTGACATCCCTTTGTCAAGAAAAGTCTTATGGATATATGTGGTAGTGTCTTTATTTAAAAAATGCTTGCAAATTTTAAATAAATTATCTGCAAAACTTAGTTTAGCCTAAATAATGAGTTTTATTTTGCTTCTGAGAAGAGTTTAAATTGCTTACTAAATGTGCCATTCAGTAACATAAAAATGAATAGCTTACTTATGTGGCCATGAAGGAATTGGAACTAAACTTTGCATTTGGAAGAAAGTACTATCTCATCAATGTGTATTTTGGGTGCTGGTTCAACAAAAATTATCCTTCAAGATCTGATATTATCAGTAATTCAACCTATTAATATATCATACTTTGAAATCTACCATTTCCTAAGGTAACTTTCCATGTCTTTTTGTGGAGGGGAGGAGAAGGATGGGAAGCGAAGGGAAGGGAAGGGAAGAGTTCAGTGGAAATAAGGAGCTCCTTGTTCATCCTTTGGGTGTGGAAGAGCACCCAAAATTACACATCCTGTCACCAGCACAAGAAGTTTATACAAATTAGTGGATATTGGTGATTATTAGTACTAGAAGGCAAAAAAAAAATTTTTTTTTCTGTTTTCTTTCTTTGCTGCTTTTTTCTTTTGGGTGAAAAAAGGAAGAATTTTAAAATGTCAAGCATTTACTGTAATCTTGTTTTGAAGAGACAGATGAAGTATTAGCTACTCATGTTTTGTAACATTGTGTACATTCCTTTTGTATAGGTGAAGTTATAGTTCTACAAGTTCATTGTTAGTTTTGAATGGTATTTAATATTAATTGGATTTGCTATTTTTGTTATTTGTGCAGTGGTACAGTAATTCACAACCTTAGTTTAATAAGTCAGACGTATACTGAAAACAGTAACTCTTTATGTAACTCAGTCTTGTATTTTGTAATGGTGGCATTTTTTGCTATTCAGTAATTTCATGGTATGTTCAGTTTTCAAATGATGAACTCCAGTTGCACTCAGTTGTCTTTGTTTTCACAGTGGCTTAAAAATAAACATTTCAAAAAATACTTTTGTAATAAATTTACACTTTTTATTTTACCTTCTAGGACAAAATTTTTAAGTCTTTAATCTCCCAGCTTCCCTATTAATTTCAGGATTCTATTGGACTTGGTTTTGGTTATTCCCTAAGTGATAAACTTTTCTGTTAACCAAAAACTAGTGGTATTTGGATGGATTTGCTATCTTTTAAAAATGTGAAAGGGGCAAGTAATTTGTGGTCATCTAAGTCAGAGGTGTCAAACTTGTGGCCTGCCACATACTACCTGTAAAACTCTGAAGTGCAGCCCAAACCAGATAAAAATGTAGTTGGAAGTATTTAACAAATTAGATAAAAATATAATAAAATACAGATAATGTTATTTTGTGATTTTCTAAGACAGTATACAGCCCACAGACATCCATTTCTATTAGAGTTTGGTACCACTGATCTAAGTATTATCACATTTCTGAAGATTTAGGAAAATTAGGAAAAATTTAGGCTGGAGGAAAAACACAAAAACCCGGGGTCTTATTTATTGCTTATGGGCACTATTGTCACATACCCTTTCTTGCCTTCTGACAAATGTAACTTTAGATGCCAAGGTGCTACGCGTTCTTTGAACTTCTATGGGAGTGAAGACTAAGATCATGATATAAAGAAGCTCTCTTTTTAATTCAGTTATGCCATAAGTTACATCCTAGCCACTTTAAATGTGATCTACAAGGCATTTCTCTCAAACGTTTGTTGAACTGAAGACAGCTAAACTATCTGCCTTTTCCCCCATTGACTGTGTAATTGTATACCATCGTGTTAGCAGTTATGCTTATTTTTGTTTATATGAGTCCTTTTCCCCTTATCTTTGAGGATATATGCCTGATAGTAGCATCCATACGTCAGATGGTATGTACAGTTTAGTAACATTTGGATATATTTCTAAGTTGTTTTTCAGAATTACTGACCTAATTCAGAGCCCTACCAACAACACATTACAGTGCCTGTTCTCCCACAATCCCTCTACTAACATTTGCTATTTTCCTCTCAGAGTTCTTTTAAATTGAAGTTTTTTCATTGGTGATTTGGAGCATTCTTTCATATGGTTGTTGATAACTTGTCTTTCCTTTGAAGAAGGGCTTTTGTGCTTATGTATCAAATCAATTATATATCTTCATATTTATTGTAAAGGTTATATCCCAATAAACTGCAGTCTGCTGTCAAGTTAGACAATTTAGGGAGCAGTTTTAACTTCTTCAAAACTTCCATAAATTGCTATGACTATCACATCTTCCTACCAAAGTCTGAATCCCATACTGAACACCTGGGAAATGAAGAGTTGGGGTGCGGGGGAGGAGTATGTGGTTCCATTTTTCTATTCAAGTTTGTTTTGTCACTTAATCAACACATGCTATTTATTGCACAGTAGGTAGTATATTTCCATATATCAGAAATGCCTTTTGGCTTTATTATATCTCCCTGCAGGAAACAGACCTACAGGGATGTAGACTCACCAAGAGGTGTGGGTGGGGAAAGAGATGCAAAATAGCTCTAGTCAGGGAAAGCTAAGGGAAAAGCTGTAAAACATTCTGGTACATTGAAACAGAATCAGAGAAAAGATGGGGATTCAAAGGTTGAAGACTGGTACCTTGGAGCACTCTCGTGAGCCTGACCTCTTATCTGGACTGCTTAAGTACCCTGTTAGGTTCCAATGTTAGGCATTCCCCTGATCCTCCTCCCTGTCTTTACATTTAGATTTGGTTCTGCCTTCTGGCCATTATTTTGATCTTCTTTGCCTTAAATTTGATTAAGTTGTGTTTGGGCGGAGACTTCTAGCTTATCTTTGTGTAATGACCACAAGTCCCTGTGTGGATTTCTCAGGTGTTCCTTCTAGTAATTATCTCTAAATATTGAGCTGTAAAGATGAAGACCTAGGCCTGGAGGAGGAGCTGTTCTCCATCCTCCCTATTTTGGGCCCTCCTGGCTTAGAGTGGATGTCAAAGGTAACTTTATCTTTGGAGCAGCAACCCTGAGGGTCTTCCCCTCCTAGCTTGATTTTTTTTTTTTCTTTTTCTAATTAAAGAATTTTAAAAATCCCTTGACTCACTTCTTAAAGAGGCCTGTTCACTGAATGGGCATTACCTCACTCCAAGTGAGTACATGAAAAGGCCTTAGCCTAAAAGGGCCAGGGTCCTGGGTTATCTCCTCCAGTCATCCTCGGGGAGAAAGAGGCTGGTGATCTTGCACAGCCCTTCCTCACTCAAATCAAAGTCAACTGCAAGTCATGTCATCATTTCCGTGATGCCATGGTCCTTTTCCAAAACAGACAAACACAACAACAGACCATTAGCTACTTAACCCTTACCTCCCACCTCTAAAATGTGCTAGCTTACCCTTTCATCCACAGATACAGACTTTTATCTACAGAGGCCTTGTTGACCTTCTGCTCATTTACACGCTACTGCTTCTTGGTTCTGTTTAGATTTCTGGCTTATGTATAACATACCTACAAGGTATTAACTTTTTTATGCTATAGTTAATGAACTTACCTTTCTAGAACATCTAGTGTAGTTCATGAGAAATTAGACATTTAGTGATTTTTTTTGATGGTTCAGTTCACCCTGTTTTATGGAGATCTACTGTATCCTATTTAGAGTCTGAGTAAATTCCTAGTTTTGTTTGAAAATAATAGCCGTACTTCTCAAGCCCAGTTTATACTTGCTACAAATCAACATTGCATTAAAGTAGTTTGAAACTACTTTGGGAAAAGGCTCACATTAAAATGCCACGTTTTAGCCACCAGGAGGCAGTGTGGTGCAGTGCGAAACAGTGCTGACCTGGGATGCCAAGTTTGAATCCTGGCTCTGTGGCCTTAATTAAGTCACATCTGCACAGCTCAGTTTCCTCATCTGTAAAATGAGTAGGCCAGATTAGATGACCTCTAGGGGCCCTTCCACAGGATCTATAATCCTATAATCACTCTGAATGTAAGTTAGTTCTGCACCAGGAGGTAAATGGCCCCTCTGTGGTGTTTAGTATTGATTGATCTCACAGGTTTGAATAAAGGCAGATTTTCCCACAAATCTAGGGATTTCTATAAAAAAGGAGACTGGAGAATTGATTGCATTGTGATTAATCTGGGAGTTTCAATTTATGTTAGTATAGGCATGGTATAGGTAAACAGTACTCCTTGCCTCAGACTTTAGATGAAAGTAGAATCTAATTTTATTCTTTTTTATGCCTGCCTTTGGGGACTTGAAATGACACAAAATGCTTAGAAATGTGCAACTGAACTTAAAAATATACTTTTCAACTATTTTATGCTTTTTTTTTGGCCAACATTCTGTCCCTTTTTGTGGTAGTAAATAAATGTGATATACTTTTGATTCTTGAGTATTAGTTATAAGGGATATTTTGGTTTTCAAAGTGATTTGGCGTGACTGATGAGATGGATATAGTACTGCCTAGCCACACATCATAAATTCCTCAGGTTCACATACGTTGCCCCCCTCCATGAATTCTAGCATTGGGGTATCTTTAGGAATACCATTAAGTTTAAAGATATATAATTTGTGTTAAAGTTGGCTTCAGAGATGTAGCATAGAACTGTGTACTCCAAGGGCCAGGGTATCTTCAAGGGCCCGGTGAATGGTCATGTGGTAGAAAGCTGAGTTGAATCTCAACCTTCAGTGACAGCCAATCATATAATTTGATCTATCCCTGCCAATCCCCACCTCTCCCCAGTCCCACTGATAGTTTCTTCACTGCTGTTAGGAGGCTTTTAACTTAACACTGATGCAGACACTGACAGCAGTTCCCTACCACAAAAAGTTTCCCTCCACTTCTCCCAGCAGACACATTTTGTATTGGTCTCCTGGTATCAAATCTCTCCCTACTTTAACCCATATTCAATGCAGTTCTCAAATTGATGGTCCAAAAGATAGGTCTAATCATGTCGCACCCCTGGATTTAACACCAAAGGCTTACTGCTGACTCTAGGATCAAGTATTTTCATGTCATACTTTTAAAATGCTTTTTTAAAAATGTGCTTTACCATGTAATTATTAATTACATGAATAGTAGTAGTACATCTCTATATAATTCATAAATAAACACATGTTAAAGAATCCATGCTTATTTTTTAAAAAAATAGTATCAGGAGTGCTCAATGAAAACGTTTATAGAGATTGGGTTCAAGTTCAACTCTGACATTGTGTGATCATCTGTAAACCACTCAGTTTTTCAGTGCCAGCTAACTTTCTCAGTCTAGTCAACGTATGTTGGAGGAAGTTGCCTCATTGGGAATTCCTTAGGCCAGTGAAGTCACAGAAAAATTCAATAGAAATGTCTAAGTAATGATGACTATAATAATTACCAAAGAAACATGGCAAGAAAGGAGACAAGCATTTAGTAAGTGTTTATTGTGTGCCTAATAATTTACAAATATCTCATCCATAGTCCAGATCAACAGTGGTAAAATTCATGTAGTGTTTGAGGGAAAACCTTGAGGTCTTTCCTAGTCCTTTTTTTTAAGGACTTTTCTCCTGAGACCTCACATAGTACTTTGTTTGTATGCTCCTGATGCAATGTTACTCCCCCCTCCCCCTTTTTTTTTTTAAATATGGTGGTGGTAGTGGTATTCACTCATTTTAATCATGTCTGATTCTCCATAACTTCATTTGGGGTTTTCTTGGCAAAGATACTGGAGTGGCTTGCCATTTCCTTCTCTGCCTCATTTTACAGATGAGGAAACTGAGGCAAACAGGGTTAAGTGACTTGTCCATGGTCATATAGCTAGTGTCTGAGGTCAGATTTGAACTCAAGTCTTTCTGACTCCAGGCTCCATAACATCCATTATGCCACCTAGCTGCCCCATGTGGTAGTGACCTTGTTAGAGAAGCTCAAGAGAAGGTTAGAGTTTTCTTTTCTTTTTTTTTGGTGGGGGATGGGGGTGGTGAGGGGAGAGAGAAATCCTGGATGCATATTGCAATCCATCCATGTCAGATTATTCTGTGCAATTTCCTCTGGGAGAAAGGAGCTCTTCCTTGGGGTAGTCATTCCTTTAGAGCACAGGGAATACCACCTGCAAGATACCTGAGGAAAACATGAGATAATATCAGGAGAAAGGGAGGAAGGGCAGGTATGGCGCCTGGGAATTTTTCCTATGGAGCTGGGCAGAGTGTCTTGGTCATATTTAGCTTATAACTAACCTGAGATAATGACACCAAGGAGGAGTAGTCTAGAGATGGGAAGGGGCAGTGATGAAGTATTAAGCCTCTTCTACGTGAGATAGTATAGTTGTTTGGGAAATAAGCCCATGACTGATTAAAGGAGGTGAGGCCTAAACCTCGCAGTCTCTGTCTTATACCTTGGGGGTCATGCCAAAACCTCTTTTCTCCCATCGTTTCTATGGAGATCAATGCTCTAATGTACTTGTTACTATTATGTATATATATCAGAATTACCTGTCTTTTTCCTATCCATCTGTAAGCTCTATGAGGTTGGGGATCAGGTTTTATTTCATCAGGGCTTTCCACACTGCAGGTCTATAAGTGTCTGGCCACTGTTAATTGGGTGAATGGCTGAACAAAAATTGTCCTACATGAATATCCTGTGTAATAGGATAATATTGTGCTGTAAGAAATGAGGAAATAGATGATTTCAAAAAGACCTGGAAAGACTTGTAAGAACTAATGCTGAGTGGAGTGAGTAGAACCAGAAGAATTTATCACATAACATCAATAATTATGAAAATGAACAATTTTGAAAACTCATATTAACTGATGAAAGAAGTAAGCAAAGCCAGGAAAATAATTTGTATAGCAACTCTATGAAAGAACAACCACCACAACAAATAACCTTGAAAGTCCTAAGAACTCTAATCAATGCAATGACCATCCATGATTCCAGAATACCCATAATAAAGCCTCTCTTCTACTTCCTGACATAGAGATGATGGATTTAGGCTGCAGAATGAGACATACGTCTTTTGAACACAACCAACAAAGAAATCTATTTTGCTTAATCATGCATATTTGTTACAAGGAATTTGCTTTTTTCCATTGGAAATGGAAGTGGGAAGGAAAAAATGGAGTTCTGTTAATTAAAAAAAATAAAATTTACCTTAAAATGATTAATCGGATTTAAGCTGAATGGATCTAGGTGGGAGGAATTGGCACATCTACTGATTGGGAACAAACTGCTCAGAAATGACTTCCCTGCCTTTTTCTCCCCAGAAGGGACAGAAGGGAAGAAAGAAGTCATTACATTACCTTTCTCTTTCCACCTCTGCTTTTCTCAAATCAAGTCCTCAATGTATGACAAATTGAATACCAAGGTCCTCACAGTTCAGAGACTGCAAAACTTATCTCATAGAAGCTGTCAATTTCCAAAGGGGACTAAGACCATCAGGCTTTCATCTCTGAAGCCTTTCATCTCCCTTTCTTACAAGAGCTCTCTTCTGAGGGCCTTAAAGTACCTCAAAGGTATTATCTCACCCCTTGAAGCCCTGTAGAGAGTAAGTCTTCAGCTCTTACTTCACAGAACAGGGAAGCAAGGGCAAAAGCTATTAGATCGCCTAGGTCCTTAGTGAACTGGTGGACAATTCAAGAACAAAAAGAACACTGCAAGTTCTACTGTTACAATTCCTCATGTCCTCCTGGGTATATAGAATGATGGAGAATAACTAAATAAATCTGATCGTTCATATATTGCTTTGCCTTAATACAGACCCTGGAAATCGTGTTCTTCAAACTGTGTTTAGCTCATGGTTATTACCCTTTAAGGGTCCTTTTTTTTCTTGCTTCATTGCAGTTGTTCACAAGAATCAAAGATGAATCCCTTCCTTCATAGTTAATATAAACTGTGAACAGTAATAATATAATAGCTTACTTCTATAGAATATCCCAAAGTTTGCAAAAATACTTTATAAACATTCTATCATTTGAGCCTCACACCACTTAGAAGCAGGTACTAGAGACATGTTATCCTCATTTTCCAGATGAGGAAACTGAAGCTCAGGAAAGTTGTGACTTGGCCAAGATCACACAGCTAGTCAAATCGTCGGACAGGATTTAAGCTCAGCTCCTCCTAATTTCAAGTGCAGTACTCCATCCACTATATGCAGTCCTGCTTCTCAAAAATAACGAAACCCCTTCATGTTTGTATAGCACTTTGAAGTTTTTATGAGTATTTTTCCTCACAATCCTGTCAGTCATTCCTTGTAATAGCTTAGTGCAGTACAACTTTCATTCCCAGGGAAATGGAGAATGAGAAATGACTATCGTATGATACTAATTGGACCGGATATCTCCCTAGCTATCTTAGACCATTAATGATGTGTCTCTACCATAAACACTAAATCAGGAAATCCACAAAGACCAAACTGACGTCATGGTTCATTTCTGGCTAATAATGGATATTTAACCAGACTCAAAGTAAACACAACCTCACTCCAAGAGCCAAGCTGTTTGTGCACAGTTCCTCATTGGGGATGTGCTGGGGAACCAATTTCATGGACTAATTTATAAAGTCACAGCCTAATTCGTGCATTGCATCCAGCTTGAAGTCAGCATCTGCTAGGCCCTGGATCTGACCGTAATGATAGGATTCGCTGAGTGTTGAAGTTGAGCATGTTAAGAGTTGGACTGTGCATCCAGGGCATCGGATTACTTGATCTCATGGGGGTAAAGTGAATTACTGTAAATAATTCAACTAAAATCTGGGACTCATGGGCGGATCATAATGGAATTACCGTGAATGATGGCAAGCCTGGCCATGTTTCAAATCCTATTCTGGAAGCAGAGCTAGAGATAGGAGCCTCTGGCAGATGTTTGATTGTGGCCTGGCTGATGGTACTCAGAAAACCACCATCAACTGAGCAGTCATGGCAATTCCTTCAGCATTTCTGTGGCTTGCTTGAGTGGGTGATATTTGCTAGGTGAGTAACAGAATCTGCTGCCATGTTTTTAACACTGGTCATATAACAACCATGACCATCTTAGTATTTCCACCATAGATTTTTCCATTCTGGAGAAAGGAAATTTTATAACACAGAATTTTCAGGGGTTTTCCATCTTTGGACCTTTACAATCTCTTGGCCTAATTGGGAGAAACATATGGACAGGAAAACATCCAAGTTGGTTACTTTGAAGATTATGAAGAATGCAGATGTTCTCTTGCGACAGATGTTTTATAAATTTTCACAAGCCGAAATAAAGTAGGTTGTATCCAACATAAATCAGGTTAGAGTTAAGTAAGACTCCTCATAGAAACCTAACTAAAAACTTGGAGTCAGAATTTATAATTTTGAATCCTGGCTCTAAACATTGTAGCTACGGAAACAATTCACAACCCTGATGTGTCTGTTTCCTCATATATAAATGGGGATAATCATTTTTGCACTACTTATCTCATGGGATTTTTATTTTTAAGGAAAGCTCTATATAAACCAGAGCTGAGTTATCACATCCATGCCTCTTGGACATCCCTGCTATAAACTGGTCATTGTGAAAAGGTCAGGGAAATTTAACAGGGCTGTAATTACTTTAACAGGGAGCTAATTTTTATGCCCATTTCTAAAGGCTATTTTAATTGGATTGTTCCATGTATAATTTGAACTTCTTGTCATAGCTAGTTTCCCAGACTATCCCCAGTGGATAACAGTACCAATAGGATTTATCATAGGTTTCCTTTTACCCTCATAGGCAAGGGTAATAAAAAAAGAGTATCATTTTTTAAAATGCACCACAGCCTCAACCATTCCTAAGGTCATAGGTTCATAAATTTTGAGCTGGAAGGGACTTTTAAAAATATCTTATTCAAACCCTTCATTTTTTACATATCAGGAAATCAAGGTCTAGTGACTTGTCCAAAATTATGTTGGAAATAAATAGCAGAGCCAGGTACTCAACTTCAAATCCAGTATTGCTTTCAATCAATCAATCAAACTATTTATTAAGCATCTGCCACTATGTGCCAGGCACTGTGCTAAGTGCATCCTGGGGATACAAAAAGAGGCAAAAGATAGTCACCCTCAAGGAACTTAGGATCTAGTGGGGGAGACAACATGCAAACATACATAGATACATACATATGCATATATGTATATGTTTATCTAATATCAATATAGAGCTATATTACATATAATAGATATGTAGATATGTAATATAGATAGATATGATCAATAAGAAATAATTAGCAGAGGCAAGCACTAGAATTGAGAGGGTAGGGAAGGCTTCCATTGCACTACACTGTCTCCTATTGAGGAACAGAGACTATTGAAGCAGTTATAAGGACATTTTTCTATGGGAATAATAGAGATAATAAATGTTTCTGACACCCACAGAAATGTCTTCAGGCACCATCCCCTTCACAGAATCTCAGAGTTAGAAGGAATTCAGAAGTCGTCTAATCCAATCCATACCTGAGTATTAATGCTTTCTATAATAAACATAATCAGTGATCATCTAATCACCATTTGAAGGCTTTTTCATGAAGGTTTCTATTTCCCAGAGGAGCCAATTCAATTTTTGGACAATAGTACTACCTAGGAAATGTTTTTAATAACATCAAACTTCTGCCTTCTGTGACAAAACAGAACAACTTTCAGCCCATTTCTACATTAAAGCTCTTTAAGCACTTAAAGATATGTTTTATAAATTTTATTTTCTTCAGGTTGAATATGCCAAGCTCCTTCATCTGATCCACATATGAATCACAGATCATATAATCAAAGAATATTAGCATTGGAGGAAATCTGAGTGACCATCTCGTCTGACTCACACCCCAAAAGAAAACCCCACTACAATATCTCCAATAGTTGATCATCTGTCCTTTGCCTGAAGACTTCCAGTAAGAAGGAACTCACTGCCTTTACAGGAGGGTGATGTATAGAAATGTGGGGATATGCTCTGATTGGATGGTAGCATACAGCAAGGGTACTAAAGAACAGAAGGAACCAGAGCAGGGTGCTAGAGTTCATGTGGAGCTGCATCAGGCCTGAAGGAAAAGGTATTTGAATCTAGGTGAAGCCATTCCTGTCCCCCTAGAAATGATCTGGGTCAAGGAAGAAGCTTGATGAAAGTGAATTCCTGAATATGGTAGGAAGGTGAGACTGTTTTGAGGTCCAGCCCCAGGAGCACCCACCATCAAAGAGGAAGGTCCTTGGGTTGGCTAGTGTAGCCTCATTGTGGTAGAGTAGGAGGTGCTGAGTAAGCTCAAGGTAGGTTATGTTTGTTTTGTTTTTTTATAACCATCTTTTGGATTCTGGGTGTTTTAGATTTGGAGACAGATGAAGTTGCTTTATTTTTGGTGCATAATTTCTTCTTTGGAGAAATTTGAGAGGTTGTGGGGATTAGAGAAAATATCTATTCCTCCATCTTGTTTATGTGATCCAGAAGTCCCCAAATATAGTTTCAGTACCTAAACCAGGCAAGGATAAAACACAAGAGAACTCTAGACCAATATAATTCATGAATAGCCATTCAAAATTTTAAAATAAAATCCTGTTAAAGAGACTACAGAGATTCATTCAAGAAATCATTAATTTTGGCCAAGTTGGGTTTATACTAGGGATTGAAGGATGACTCAGTATTAGGACAACATTAATATAATTAATCCTTCTAAAACAAAAACACATCCAAAACCACATGACTATTTAAATAGATGCAGAAAAATCCTTTGACAGAGTAAAATATTCTGTTGAAAAAAAAATGAAATCCTACAAAGCATAGATATAAAGAGATCTTTTAATATCATAATAAGTATCTGTCTAAAACCAAAAGCAAGTATCATAGGCAATTCAAATGCACTTTTCCAGTAAATAGAAGAGTAAATCAAGGATGCCCGCTCTTCCCCTGATTACTTGATAGAGTTCTAGAAAACCTAGCAATAGCAGCAAAAGAAGAGAAATAAAGATATAAAGATAATTAAAGAGAAGAAAATACTAGGAAATTAATATAGATTTTAGTTATGATAATAGCATCAGTAAAGTTGTTGGCTATAAACCTATGAAATGGCAGCATTTATGTGTAATAATTATAAAATTTAAAAGGCAATAATAGAAAAGGAAATTATTTAAAATAACTACAAAATGCACAAAATACCTGGAGATCAATCTACCAAAATCTACAAAATACTTATATAGGTTTAATTATAAAATACTTCTGAAATAAATAGGAACAACTTAAATCCTGGTGGAATCTTCAGTGCTCATGACTGGCCTGTGCTAATATAATAAAAATGAAAATATGGCCAAAATTAATTTACCACTTTGATGCTATAACAATCAAACTGTCAATGGGGTAATTTATAGAACTCGATAAAATAATAATGAAGTTCATTTGGAGTAACAAAAGATTTAGAATGTCAAGGAAAGTAATGGAAAAAGGCAGAGCTAAAAGGAGAAATAACACTTTCAGACCTGAGACTACGTTATAAAATCACCAGCCATCAAAACTATTTGTGATTGGTTAAAAAAAATAGAGGGGACCATTGAAACAGTCTAGACAAGTGAGAGTCAGAAACAATTACATCTTGGTAACCCAGTGATCAACAAGCTGAAAAATATAAATTGCATATGCAATATCTCCCTATTTGATAAAAATAAAATAACTGCTGGGAAAACTGGAAAATAGTTGTAAAACTATTAGGCTTAAAACAGTATCTTATACCATATCCTATAACATATTCAAAATAGATATGTGGTCTGAATTTTAAAGATGACGCCTTAAAAAAACAGCTAGAAGAGAAGTAGATCATATACCTTTCATAGTTCTGGTACCAGCCTGGCTGATTTATTTAAAAGCACAGTGAGAGAGTCTTGGGAACTCTAGTTGTCAGTAGTTGACATATAGCTTCCATACACTGGGGTTATCCCTAGGATCCTGAGAGTTAGTTGTAGTATTACTGGCAACTGTAATCTCTAAGCCCTAACCAGTGTGCTTCTCATTTAAGTAAATCATTCAGGATTAGTTTTAAATTATGAAATAGTTACAAACAAGATTGGACTGAGTGAGCCAGCCTAAA
This sequence comes from Trichosurus vulpecula, assembly GCF_011100635.1. NCBI lineage: Eukaryota > Metazoa > Chordata > Mammalia > Diprotodontia > Phalangeridae > Trichosurus > Trichosurus vulpecula. The sequence goes on along the minus strand of NC_050576.1, from coordinate 306,442,119 downwards.
GCCAGAGATACAGAAGAAATAAAGAAAGTGAGGTCAGTTCCATGCTCACGTTACATACTTCACTGGCTCTTATTCTTGTTGAAATCATATTAGTAATTACCAGTTCCCTATCAAAGTGCTAAGAAACCATTCCTTTACAAATTATTACCAGACGCTTTTCCATACATTATCCCATTTTTTTTTCTGATGGAAATGGAGAAAGCAGCAGAGAAAAATGCTTTGGGATTACTTGATTCATATCTAGACCACCATTCAATGGGCAAGGTCTTAACATTCCATGAATATGACATTTAACATGGTTATAGGATGATCAGTTCCTCCTGAGTCATGGCATTATTCTTAACTACTGGAAATTCATGGGTAATAAGAAAATCAATTGACTTTTTAAAAAAAAACTTTGTTTTGTTTTATTTTGTGATAAAGAATTTAGAAGAGGCACAGAATAGGAAACCTTTTAGGAGGCTCTTGACAATGATTCAGATGAAAAGGAGCAAACTAATATAAAGCACCCATTTTCCAGTAGCATATACTTCTAAACAAATTGTAATTATGCTGGCTGAGAGCTTGAAGACATATATTAATATGTGAAACTAATGATATTTCTCAGTTATTTTTGCCTCATATCCACCCTTAAGTATACTGAATTTTTAACATGTGCTAGTTCCAACATTTTAAAGTGATTCAAGTTATCATCTTATAAGAACCAAATATATGCTCACTAAATCAAAACATAGCCATCCTTTCTTAGAAAGAAGAAAATATGGGTGTTTGAAAGGAGCTCAGAATAGAATACAGAATAGGCAAAATTCTTTTGTTATTAATTTGTTGCCAAGTTGATATATTTCTTGTCCTCAAAAAGTGAATAGCATGGTGTTTGTGATTTAGTTGTTTTTATCCTTTAGTTTGTCTAATTTGTCCCCTTAAAAAGTAGAATTGACCAAATAGAAAAAGGAGGCACAAAAGTTCAGTGAAAAAAATAATTCTTTACAAGTTAGAATTGGGTGAGTGGAAGTTAATGACACCATAAGACATAATGAAGAAATAATAAAGCCAAAAGAATGAAAAAATAGAAAAACTATGAAATATCTCATTGGAAAAACAACTGTTCTGGAAAGTAGATCAAAAAGAGATAATTTAAGAATTATTGGACTACCGGAGAGCCATGAAAAAAAAAAGAGCCTAGATACATATTTCAAGAAATTATCAAAGAAAACTGCCCTTATATCCTAGAATCAGAGGATAAAATAGAAATTGAAAAAATATCCACTGATCATCTACTGAAAGAGATCCCAAAATGAAAATTCCCAGGAATATTATGGCCAATTCCAATCCCAGGTCAAGGAAAAAATATTGCAAGTGGCCAGAAAGAAACAATTCAATTATTTTGGAGCCACAGCCAGGATAACATAAGGTTTAGCAGCACCTATGTTAAAGCATTGGAGGGTTTGGAATATGATATTCTGGAGGGCAAAGGAGCTAGGATTATAACCAAGAATCACCTACACAGAAAAACTGAGTATGATCCTTCAGAGGGAAAAATGGATATTTAATAAACTAGAAAGCTTCCAAGCATTCCTGATGAAAAGACCATGGCTGAATAGAAAATTTTACTTTCAAATACAAAACTCAAGAGAAACATAAAAGCATAAACAGGAAAAAGAAATCTTAAGGTATTTGATGAAGTTAAACTATTTACATTCCTACATGAGAACATAATACTTGTAACTCCTAAAACTTTATCATTGTTAGGATAGTTAAAAGGAGTATACATAAACAGAGGGTATGAGCATGAGTTGACTATGATGGGATGATTTTAAAAAAATGAAATGGAGTTCGAAAAAGGGACACACTGGGAGAAGGGGGAAGGTAGAGAAGCAGGAAGGGATAAATTATTTCACATAGAAGAGGTGTGAAAAGAAGAGCTTTTAGAGTGGAGGAGAAGATGGGGGTGTGTGGTGGGAAATGCTTGAACCTTACTTTCATTGGAATTGACTCAAAGAAGGAACAACATACATACTCAGTGTAGAAATCTATACTTCCCAAGGGGGGGAAGGAAAGGAAGGGTATAAAGGAAAAAGGAGGTGATAGAATGAATAAATTACAGGAGGAAATAGATACTAAAAATATACTAGTGAAGAACTCCAACTTGCCCCTCTCAGAACTAGATAAATCTAATGAAAAAATAAATAAGAAATAAGTTAAGGAGAGGAGCAGAATTTTAGAAAAGTTAAACATGAGAACTTTGGAGACTTTTTGGAGAAAATTGAATGGGAATAGAAAGGAGTACACCTTTTTCTCAGCTGTACAAAAATTGACAACGCAGGGCATAAAACCCAATAAAACTCAGCACGAAGAGATAAAAAAGAAGTTCCACTTAAAATAACTCCAGGCAATATAAAATAGTTGGTAATCTACCTGCCAAGACAAACCCAGGAACTATGTGAACAAGTTTACAAAACAATTTTCACACAAATAAAATCAGATTTAAACAATTGGAGAAATATGAATTGCATATGTGTGGGATAAGCCAATACAACAAAAATGACAATTCTATTTAGATCAATTCTATTTCAGGCCATACCAATCAAACTACCAAAAATCATTTTATAGAGCTAGAAAAATAATAACAAAATTCATCTAGATTCATCTGAAGAACAAAAGGTCAAGAATATCAAGGGAATCAATGAAAAAAAATGTGAAGGATGGTAGTCAAGCAGTAGCAGATGTCAAACTACATTACAAAGCCATAATCATCAAAACAATTTGGTACTGGCTGAGAAATAGAGTGGTAGACCAGGGGAATAGATTAGGCCCACAATGCATGGTAGTAAATGACCACAGTAATCTAGTTCTTGTTAATGCAAAAATCCAAGCTTTTGGGAAAAAAACTTACTATCTGACAAAAATTGCTGGGAAAACTGGAAAGCAGTTTGGCAGAACCTAGATATAGACCAACATCTCACGCTGTATACCAGTATAAAGTCAAAAGGGGTACCTGACTTAGACATGAAAGTTGATAGCATAAGCAAATTAGGGGAGCATAGAATATCTTACCGGTCAGATCTCTGGATAAGGGAAGAATTTATGTTCAAATAAGAGATAGAGAGCACTTTGAAATGCAAAATACATAATTTTGATTACATGAGATTTAAAAGGTTTTTTTTGTACTAACAAAAATCAATGCAGCCATGATTAGGAAGAAAGCAGAAAATGGGAAAAATTTTTTACAAATTTTTCTGATTAATATCTCATTTCTCAAATATATAGAGAACTAGGTCAAATCAATAAAAACACAAATCATTCGTCAATCGATAAATAGTTAAAGGATATGAATAGGTAGTTTTCAGATGAAGAAATCAAAACTATAGTCGAATGAAAAATGCTATAAATCACAATTGAATACAGAAATGCAAATTTAAAAAATTCTGAGGTACTACCTTACACCTATCAAATTGACTAATATGACAGAAAAGGAAAATGACAAATGTTGAAGGGGATATGGGAAAATTGGAACACTGTTGGTGGAGTTGTGAACAGAAAGCAGTTTGGAACTATGCCTAAAGGACTATAAAATTGTGCATACCGTTTGATCCAGCAATAGTGCTACTAGGTCTGTATCTCAGAGAGATTTTAAAAAAGGAAAAGGATCTATATGTGCAAAAATATTCATAGCAGCTTTTTTGTGATGGCAAAGAATTGGAAATTGAAGGGATGTCCATCAATTGGGGAATGGCTGAAGAAGTTGTGGCATATAATTGTGATGGAATACTGTCGTGCTATAAGAAATGATGAACAGGATGCTTTCAGAAAAAACTGGGAAAACTTATATGAGCTGATACAAAATGAGTTGAGCAGAACCACAGTATACAGTAATAACAATATTATATGATGATCAACTGTGGATGACTTAACTATTTTCAGTATCACAATGATCCAAAACAATTCCAAAGGACTTAAGATGAAAAATGTTATCTACTTCCAGATAAAGAACTGATGAAATCTGAGTGTAGATTGAAGCATACTCTTTTTTTTACTTTATTTTTGTTTTGTTTAGGTCTGTGTTTTCTTTTGCAACATGGCTAATATTGAAATATGTTTTGCAAGCCTGTGCATGTATAATCTATATCAAATTGTTTGCCTTCTCAATGAGGAAAGAAAGGAGGGAGGGAAAGAATCTGGAACTCAATTTTTCAAAAAATGTTATGTGTAATTGAAAAAGATAAAATATAAAAATTTAAAAATTTTAAAGCCTCACAAAGTATAATCTACATTTCATAAAGATAAACAATAAATAATGATCATGATAAAGTATAATCTTTTACTTTCTGGCTCTATCCTTACCAGAAAAGCAATGAAACCAAAAGAAAAGGAAAAAGAGTAGCTTTCACTTTTAACAGTCCTTGAATTCAGCATAAGATTCTTATGGACGAAGGGGATGAGTTCATAGGGAAGGGAGCTGAGTGGGAGATGTAATAAGAGGGTCCAGGAGCTCAAATCCATCTGTAATTAGTTATACTTGGCTTGATGGTATGGCCCCTAAATTTCAATATATTTGTTCTATGTTTAGTCAATCAAAATAAACACTTCTTTAGGTAATGAGATGGTATTCCATAGTAAATAGCTGACTTGGCACATTGAAAACAGCTTGGATGAATAGGATAAATATTTGTGGCTGTTAGAAATCTTAACCATATCTTTGGAATTGGTTCGTATGGACTATTATAGAATGGTTATGTCTTTATCATTCCCTCCCCAACTCCTGTCCAAAGAAAGTGAATGTCATGACCATTTCATCTCTAGTTCATTGTTCAGTGGGTGTACTGTTTCTTTCCTGTGAATATGACATTGTATATGGTGACAGGATGGTCAGTTGCTCCTGGGTCATGTTATTATTCTTAACTTATGGACATTCTTGGAGCATCAGGAAAAAAGCACTACTGTTTTATTTTATTTGTGTGTGTGTGGTTAACCAAACCAGCCATCCTGTCTGCTGAAAGGAGCATTGCATGGAGGGACTGTGATAGGAAAACATGGTGTTTTCAATACCGAAGAATTCAGCAGTTTTGGACGGCCATTTGCAAGGAGTCCAGGCATGGAGTTGGCTTGTCCGGCTTCATTCATAGGGATACTCTAATGCATGAAATCCAGAACCAGTGTTTTCATGACTACAAACCTTCCTCATCAGAAGTAAGCTGTTATCCTATCTGTTTTTGACAGAAATGCAATGGTCCTAGGTCAACCCAATCACAAAGAGGGGCTTACTATAATTTCTGACTAGCTAAAAAAGCTGTGTGAGGTGTCTTTGGAAAACAGCCTAAGACTGAAGGTCTTTGGGCTGAAGTAGTAGAATATGGAAAAAAAATCCATTGAAAAGGATTTTTCGATGCATGCTGCCAACCTCAAATGATTAGTTTCCATCTAGAAAAGAAAAATAAAGGCAAGGACAAGATAAAGGTCATTCCTCAGACTGCCCTACTACATGAATCATTCCAACCAAATAATCAGGAGATTTCCGTCCACAAGACCTCAAAACAGGCTCAAATAGCATTGAAAAAAAACGTATTTCCCCATTTTTAATGGCAAGAAGTTCATTTGAGTTAAACAAATGACATCACACAAGAGGGGAAAAGGAAGCCAACATTTTGGTTTTGATGAACTCTGGTGGGCTTTTTTTTAGAGCATAGATTTTGGACCCTTTGATGTCTGAGATAACAAAGAGATTCAGAAATGTGGAGTCAGGGTCATGCTATAGGGGAGGCAATGGACTTGTTTCTTAGAACCTGAATCTTGCCTTCATCTCTGTACTATATCATTTCCAGATTTAATCAACACTGAACAGGGTGACCAAACATGCAGAATCCTCTTCTTCTACACACAGGAGAAAAGCAAACACCAGGAGCCAAGACATCAGGCAACCAACCAATCAACATTGAACTCCAAGGAAAAAGTGACAGGCCTTTTTTCCATGTAAAGAGATACCTTTGAGAAATTACCATAAACATAAAGAGATAAACCAAACAGAAATAATTGCAGTACAGGCTTGTTTCTTGATACTTAGGATGAGAAAACTGAGGTTTCTAACCCTGTTGGATATTTTTCTTTTCCAGAACTGGTCAATAACCATAGCTGGGGAAGAGCTGGGGGTGAGCTAGGTTGTGTTAACAAATATTAGCCAAAAAGTTGTAGGAGATAGGATGGGGGAGGAGGGAGGGTCAGATAAAGTAGAGGGACGATTGCATCTTAGTTAGAAAACTGTTTCTAGTTTCTTTGGTTCAGATTATCAGCCCTCAGAGTCCCTCAATGAAGAGTAGGAGGTTGAGGAGAAAACCTATTATTTCTGGGTATCAGGTGAGCAAAGTATGTCAAAAGAAAATGGTGATTTCTTTTTAGAGTTTCTAGGTGTTTAGAAAGGAGGATGGAAAGGAGAAAAGTGGGAGCATCCAGGATAAACCCCTCATTTCCAGGATTCCCCCCAGTGGGAAGGACTCAGCAATTAGTCACGTCTGCTGCCAGAGATGAGGAGATCTTTCTGTGGCTAATAAAGTGAACCACTTATGATGCTCGACTTTTGTAACATAGACATTGTAACAGCAATGCCTCTTGGTAGTCAAACTGACCAGTTGTGCAAGAAGCTGGCTATTCCCATTTGATTACTGAGATAGATCACTTCCGACTCAGGGACACTTCACGAATGTTGGGTAGTGGGGACTTTCATGGCAGCTAAAACCCAGCAACTCTATTTCACTTTAATTGTAATAGCTGTTTTCTTAAAATTTTGTGTGCGTTGATTATAAAAATTGAATCCTATTTCAGAGGGACCTGAGAGATGATTTAGTTCAACTCCCTTGTAAGAAGTGCCCCCTGCCTTTCTCAAGGTCTTTGGATTCACATGGACTTAGGTCAGATTCCTGGGGCTGACTTCAGATGGGTAAACTGCTCATGTGAGTTCATTGTTCCTACCTAAATTTAATTTAAGATCATCTAAAATAAAAAAGCTGCAACTAGCTCAGAATGAGCAGGAACAGATGGGTGTGAACTATAGGTTTCTTACAATATCTTTTTTTCTTTCCCAAGTGCCCCCTCTTCTATACAGCCCTATTTCTCCCAAGGACACCCCAGGTTTGTAACTTTGGTGTCATTCTCAACTCCTGATATTCACTTGTTCAGCTTACCTAAGCAGTTGCCAAATCGTGTTGTTTCTATCTCTACATCTGTTAAATCCGCCCACTTCTCTCTACTCACACAACTACCAATCTTATCCCCTTTCTCCTGGACTTTCATAATGGCCCTCTAATTGGTCTCTCCATCTCAGATATTTCCCCACTCTATTCCACATTCCACATATCTGTCAAAATGATTTTTGTTCGGGTCTGACTATGTAACCTCCATGTTTGATAAGCTCTACTAGTTGCCTAATGGTTCTAGGATCAAACATAAACTCCTTTCTCAAACATTTAAAACCTCTTCCAACCTGTCTCCATATTCCAGCCTTATTACTCCTCTTCCTACACTCTACAATCCTTTCAAAATAACATTTCTGCTCCTCAGACTCATACGAAAACAATCAAAATATGCAAATATGAATAAGAAAAAAAGGTATGATACTGTCCATTAGGCAGAGTCAAGAGACGTGAGACTGAAGAGGCAGAGAGGGCTTTGAGATCCAGTGTCAGGCTGTCATAGAAAAGCATATGCTCTTGCTGACTTGTTGGAGCAATAGGCAGAGTTGACAGGAAAGAAAGAAATGAGAAATCCCCTTATTCCTTCATAGGAAGACCATAGGGGAGCTGGAGAAGTCACAAGGCATGGGGTTCAGAAGAGAAGAAAAAGGAAAGATTAGAAGCAGAAGTTATCTCTTCTTTTAAAGTCTATTAAGTGAGAGATTTTTCCTGCTTGGTGGTTAATCCTCTTTGACATATGTCTATCCCCATCGTGGAAGTTAGGGAAAAACTGGGAACCAACCAGGAAATTATAGTTATGCATGACCTTTAGAAAAGGGATCCACCAAAAAAGACCAAGGCATACATTTATCCTCACACATGGTCTACTGTATGGTCACAGTTACACACTTGTATCTTGGGCAAGGCACCTACTGTGCCACCCACAACCTCTCTCCCCTCCCTATGGGCTGGCTCACTTTAGAGCAACCTGTATTTACTCTGGCAGGTCTAGGGGATTACTCCAGAGGAGGAGAATTGCCATGGCTATTGCCAGGTGGCTCAAATGCTTTGGGCCCTTGAGAATAACGTGCATGTGTGTTCATGTGTGTGCATGCGTGTGTGTGTGTGTGTGTGTGTGTGTGTGTGGAGAGAGGGGGAGAGAGAGAGAGAGAGAGAGAGAGAGAGAGAGAGAGAGAGAGAGAGAGAGAAAGAGAGAGAAAGCTTTTGACAACTCACAAATGTACTTCCCAATGGCATGATTCCCATTTATATAAAATCAGTCATGTTGACATCTTTGATTTAAACATGAAACATTTACTAAATAATAAAGCAAAACCAAGAATAATTATAACATTTATTCGTTAGAAGGCAAAAATAAGAATAATAACATTTACTACAAGTGATCATTCTTCCCTTACGCACACTTAACAACTTTATCACTGACGAGTTACAGTTATTTTTGTTGTTGTTCATTCATTTCAATTGTGTCTGATGCTTCGTGACCCTGTTTGACATTTTTTCGGCAAAGATACTGGAGGGGTTTGCCATTTCCTTCTCCAGCTCATTTTACATGTGAGGAACTGAGGTAAACAGGGTTAAGTTACATGCTCAAGTTCACGTAGCCAGTATATGTCTGAGGCCAGGTTTGAACTCATAAAAATGGGTCTTCTTGATTCCAGGTCTGGCACTCCGTGCACAGTGCCACTTAGCTGTTCCTGTACAGTTTTAACAGTAAACAGTTTTTTTTTCCTAACAGTATCTTGATGCATCAATTTATGGTAACTTCATGGAGTATGAGGTAGTTTTTACTGGATTTGGGATTCATGATGACCATCATTAACCCCATGTTTATTTCCAGAAGTTGACTATTTGGAGTTCTGCTTCTCACACACCCACACTATTCCTCATTCTGGGACACACGTCATTTGTCCATCTAAGCCATATTTATAACAAAGGTTATCTCTTCTCCTTCTTCGTTTGTAGTTGGCAAATGGCAGTCTTCCACCAGAATATCTAGAAGAGTCCCTTCCTCCATAGTTACACTAAGTAAAATGGTCTTGTTTGATATTACATTAGTCATAAGAGTGTCGATGGGTTTCTGCTCCCAAGCATGAACAATATAAGGTAACCTTTCCTTGAGTTCTGTGGTTGATAACTGGGAAGATATCCTGGTACAAGGTTTAGTCATGTTTCCATAATATTCAAACCGATTTACTATTTCCAACAATTCACCAAAATTTTGCACTTTTTTCATAGCAAAACCAATTACACTTGCCTTCAACAGTACCTTAAAGGTATATAGCACATTTCCTACCCTTCAGCCTGTGTACCCAGCAGCTTTCAGCTGAGCCCCCTTTTCCAGCACTGAGTTCAACCCTGGGGAGAAATACTCCCTACTTTCTGCCAGCTTTCTGTTGGACTTCTCTCTCCAGCACTGGGGCCACACACTAGGTTCCTTTAGGATCCTTCAGTACGGCACAGAGAATTCTGTCTCTCCATTTAGACAAAATATCTCTCTAATGTTTGGAACACTCTTTTATTCTGTATATTATCTAGTATGTTCTAACCTATATAACTTCTCTGATTTCTGTTTGCTACCAGCTTGGGTATATGGGTTTATTTGCTATTCACTGTTTGTGGATGTTTTTGTGATTGAGCATTTGGTGGGAAGGGAGTCAAGCCTTTGGATATAGCTTAGGGTATTCCTTCCATATTAAGGGATAATGACCAGAAAAGCAGCTTGATTCTAAAAAACAATTTCTCCCAGACTATAGCAATATTGAGGGAGAAGGGCAGATAGATATAGTTCTGTTCCAATATCACTTCTCTAAGGAAAACTGGATTAACTTCAGGGTTCTATTTTCCTGCTCCTTTCAAGACTGGATTTTTTTTTTAAATCTTTCTTTGGAAGGGATGGTTAAGATTTCAGAGATATCTTTTCACAATTGAGAGAACTGAGGGGATTAGGACAAGTGGTTAATTGTGGGAATTGAGTGAACTCCATTGACTCCATCTTGTGACTCAATTCTGGAGCTAGCTCAGTTCCATTTCTATTCGATTATGGGTCTAGTCCAAATTCTGTCTTGTGAGAAAAGTTTATTCAGTTGTAGGAACTGGGAGAAAACCTTATTGTATTTTTTGAACCTAGACATGTATGGCTGGGAAGCTGGACCATCTCTATCTGCTGCTTAGAGACCTTTAACCAAGGACCTAGGTTATGCTGACCAGAAACATGGTCACATCCAAAGAATGATGTAAAGAGTTTTCTCATGCTTATACATCTCAAACAACCCCTACATCTTGTCTGAAAACTGGTCCCATACCTATCAGTCACTTATTGTTTCCATGTTCCTTTGTTCACAGACACTTGTGGGGGGGGGGCAGGACTGGAACACCTCCTTTTTTGATTTCAGGGAATTGTACCTGTTCACTCTTCCCCTCCCAACTTGTAAAGTCCCTAATCTTTCATCCAATTGGAAATCAGATTGCCTAATGTTGTATTGTTTCCTTTTAAATAATTAAGCTCATTTGATTAATTGATTTTAATGTATAAATGTCCATTTCCCTCTATAGTCAGTGTCCAGGCCTAAGCGGAGGAGGTCTAGTCTTGGTTTGTTAGGCAATTGACATGAATTGCTTAATAAATTGAAATGCTCGGAAGACTGAACCTTTTATTTTTCTCAGTCATTTCATCTTTAAACCCCTGCACAGTTCTCTGCAAGCTACATTGAGACACAGTCATGGGAACACAAATAGCCTACATGGGCAAAACATCCAAACCCACTCACCTTCCTCCCTCCTCAAATTATTTTCAAACAGATTCAGGACCTCTCAACATACTTATCTGAGGGACAGATTTCTCCCATCCTCAGAACAGTCTGTCTCTCTTGAGCATTTTGATCTGAGGGTCTATATTTCTTTTCAAGATGATTTTATCTATATTCTTTACACAAAAGTTGTTGTTTTTTTCTCCCCTAAGGTAACCAAAATGGTCATATGACAAAGGCGCATATATAAAGATTATATAATTTGTATTGAAGATATTCTACTGATTTGAAATAAGGAAAATTCAGTTTTGCTTCTTTTAGCCGTGTATATGATGAATCTCTACGCTCAAGAGAAATATGAATTCTGCTGAAAAGTTGTGTTTATTGACCGTTATTGTACTGAATAGTTTTTTTAATCCCCTCTTTCAAATAAATTCACCTGCTTGTCTAGCTGCACGGAGCAAATAAGTTAAACAATCAATTATTACAAACAATTATTATTTTCAAGTTTTCCTGTTGCCCAGAAATACACAGGGACTCTTCAAAAACAATGAAGCACATTGCTCTCTTGTTGCTCTCACTAAAAAATGTTTTTATTAATAATATTTTAATGAGAGCAAAAGAGGTTTTTGTACCATTAAAAATAAAACAAAAACTCAAATATTGGTTGTTTCCTTATCCTATCATATTTGAATTTCTGTTTCATGTATATTCTATAATGTACCTACTATATTAGCTCAGTAGTACATATAGGATCATAGAATGGTACAATGATGCACACTAAGTACATGGGATCATAAATTTAGAGCTGAAAAGGGCCTCAGGGGCCACAGGGGCCAAACCTCTCATTTTATAGATGAGGAAAATGAGGCTGAAAGAGGTTAAATGCCTTGCCCAGGATCACATCACCTATATATAACTTAAATATTATTATTTCTATATAGTCTCTGTCTCTGTCTCTGTCTCTGTCTCTATCTCTCTCTCTCTGTCTCTCTCTTTGTTATTTGTTTTGTTTTATTTTTTTTTACCAATAGGCACCTGTATAAAGGTTTAGAGATCATTCCACTGGAGCTCACTATTAATAGGAACCCTGTGGTGAATCTTTTTGTTATGAGAATGATGATGACCTAACCATTCCATTCTGTAAAAAAAAAAAAAAATTAAAGGAGCTGTTGGTCAGACCCTCTCTGGGTTTTTTTTTATGGTTTTGGGTTTTTTTTTCCCTTCAGAATAATTATTTGGAAAAGGCATTTCTTGAGGCTGCATCTATGAGACTATCAAATAAGTTAGCCAGCTGTACTGGCCCTCAGGAGTCCCTATGGTTTACTTCTATTTAATTTTAATTTTATTAACTTGTTTATTTTTGCCTTCAGTGCTTTGTCTCTTTTTTTCTTACTTGGCTGTTCTAGTTTTAAAATCTGAAGTTACGTGTTATAGTCTCTGATTAAATTTCAGTAAAACTAAATCCTGTCAGAAGTCCAGAATAAAAGATTATGTCAGGTAATCTAAGGAAGCTCAATATTATCCCATTTATTGAATATACGAATTGTTTTGAGGGTCTCTGCCCTCTAAGGACCCTCAAAGCACCTTGTCTGCATCATCAAATGGGAACACAAGATCTGGAAGCTTCTATTAAAAACCAGAGGAGATCTTGCAGTATGGTATTCCAAAGGGCAAATGATATATAAGCTTACAACAACAAAAATAAAAAACTTACCCTGTAAAGTTAAGTGTAATCTTATGGAGGTGGAGGGAGGCAATGGGCCTTTAATTTTATAGAAGATTTTCAGACATTTCTGATGAAAAGATTAGAACTGAGGGAGGACCTTGAAATACAAACATATAAATCCAAAGAAACCTAGAAAGGTAAATTTATTGAGCAATTGGAAGGAGCTGTATGATGATGCTGTATTGACATTCTAATGGAGGGAGAAGAAACAAATATTTCTTCAGAACCTTAATGTCTTCAAAGGGTACTGAGGAGTCAGTAACAACAATAAAAAATCCCAGACATTCTGAATATAGAGTGGTTCTATTCTGAAGGTTTGAAGAGGGGAAGGAAAAAAAGAAGGTTAAAGGAACATACTAGTATAGAAAGGAGGAAGAAGGGGATAAACGTTACTATCTCTCATAAATTAGATGTGAGAAGCTCTATATAGTCAGTTAAAACAAGGCCTGGAGCTAACTGTGATTGAGATCATGAGATTCTTATTGCAAAATTGAAGAAATTAGTGAAAACCATCAAGCCATATTGGTATGAGCTGAATAGCATCCCTTATGAATATGAAATGGAAGTGATGAATATATTTAAGGGCTTACATCTAGTAGCTAGAGTGCCTGAAGAACTATGGACAGAGTTTAATAATATTGTACAAAATCACAACTAAAAACACCCCAAAGAAAAAGAAGAGTAAGAAAGCAGAATGGCTATCTGATGAGACTTTACAAATGGCTGAGGAAAAAAGGCAAGCAGAAGGTATAGGGGAAAGGGAAAGATATATGCAACTGAGTGAAGAATTACAAAGAAAGGCATGGAGAGATAAGTAGGTTTTTTTAAATGAGCAATGCAAAGAAATAGAAGAAAACACTAGCATTGGAAAAACGAGGGATCTATTCAAGAAAAAAAGAGATATCTAGGGAATATTTTGTGCAAAAATGGGCATGATAAAAGACAAAAAATGGTAGGAACTTAACATTAGAAGAGTAAGAAGAAGTGGTAAGAATATGGAGAAGAACTATTTAAGAAAGATCTTAACATCACAAATAAGCATGATGGTGTGGTTATTGATCTTGAGTCCTACATCCTGGAGAATGAAGTCAAGTGGGCCTTAGGAAGCATTGCTAATAATAAAGCTAGTAGAGGTGATGGTATTCCAGCTGAGCTATTTAAAACTATAAAAGATATGGCTGCTAAAGTGTGCCAGCAAATTTGGAAAACTCAACAGTGGCCACAGGATTGGGAAAGATTAGTTTATATCCCAATCTTAAAGAAGGGCAATGCCAAGGAATGTTCAAGTTACTGAACAATTCTGCTCATTTCACATGCCAGCAAGGTTATATTTAAGATTCTGCAAGCTAGGCTTCAGCAATAGGTGAACCAAGAATTACAAGTCCAGGCTGATTTTTGAAGAGGCAGAGGGTTTTTGTTGCTGTTCAGTCATTTCAATAGTGTCCACCTCTTTGTGACCTCTTTTAGAGTTTTCTTGGCAGAGGTATTAGAGTGGTTTGTCATTTCTGAGACTAAAAGGGTTAAGTGACTTGCCCATGGTCATGTAGCTAGTGTCTGAGACTGAATTTGAAACCAAGTCTTCCCGACTCCAGGCCCAGTGATCTATCCGCTGCACCACCTAGCTTGAACTAGAGACCAAATTGCCAACATTACCAAGATTATGGAGAAAGCAAGGGAATTCCAGAAAAACATCTTCTGCTTCATTGACTACACTAAAGCCTTTGACTGTGTGGATCACAGTAAAATGTGGCAAGTCCTCAAAGAGATGGGAGTACCAGATCATCTTACTTGTCTCCTGAGGAACTTGTATACAGGTCAGGAAACAACAGTTAGAACTGAACATGGAACAACTGATTGGTTTAAGATTGGGAAAGGAATATGACAAGACTATACATTGTCACCTTATTTATTTAACTTATATGTTGAGTACATCATGTGAAATTCCAGGCTAGATGAATCTAAGAGCCAGAACTAAGGTTGCTGGCAGCAATATGAACAATCTTAGATGTGCAGACAATGCCACTCTGATGGCAGAAAGTGAAGACAAATTAAGAAGCCTCTCCATGAAGGTGAAAGATGAAAGTATAAAAAATATATTAACCTTCAAAATAAAACTAAGATCATGGCAACTGGTCCCATCATTTCCTAGCAAATTGAGGGAGAAGAAATGAAAGCATTGTTAGATTTCATATTCTTGGGTTCAAGGGTCATTGCAGACATCTGCAGCCATGAAATTAAAAGATGCTTGCTCCTTGGAAGGAAAACTATGGGAAATTCGGACAGCATACTAAAAAGCAGAGACATCACCTCGCTGACAAAGGACCATGTAGTCAAAGCTACAATTTTTTCCAGTAGTAATGTATGGCTATGAGAGTTGGATTGTAAGGAAAGATGAGCATCTCAGAATCAATGCTCTTGAGCTGTGGTGCTGGAAAATACTTTTGAGAGTCCTTTGAACAGCAAGGAGATCAAATCAGTCACTACTTAAAGAAATTATTTCCTTCTACTCATTGAAAGGACAAATACTGAAGCCGAAACTTAAACACTTTGACCACATAATGAGAAGACAAGAGTCACTGGAAAAGACCCTGATGTTGGGTAAGTGTGAAGGCAAAAGGAGAAGGGGATGTCAGATGATGAGATTGATACAGTGTCATGAAAGCAATGAACATGAGCTTGGACAGACTTCAAGAGATAGTGGAGGATAGAAGAGCCTAGTGTGCTATGTATGGTCCATAGGGTTACAAAGAGTTGGACTGGACTGAATGAATGGATGATAACAACAAACAAAACAAAACAAACTTCCTTATCCTGAAGGGAGGATTAAAAGGGATGAAAAACAAAAATCAAAAAGAAGCAGAATCTAAGTGACTGACTTAGATTACTTACCTCTCAGATAACAAGAGAGTGGCCGAATGAATTGAGTTATATGAATGTTATGGAATATTATTGTGATATAAGAAATGGTGGGGCAACTGGGTAGCACAGTGGATAGAGTGCTAGACCTGAAGTCAGGAGGACCTGGGTTCAAATCAGTCCTCAGACACTTACTAGCTGTGTGACTCTGGGTAAGTCACTTAACCCTGTTTGCCTCAGTTTCCTCATTTTTAAAATGAGCTGGAGAAGGAAATGGCAAGCCATTTTCAGTATCTTTGCCACAAAAACCCCAGAAAGGGGTCACAAAGAGTCAGACGTGACTGAAAATGATTGAACAACAGCAAAATAAGAAATGACAATAGAGATGATTTCAGAGAATCCTGGGTAATATGAACTGATGTGAAGTGAGCAGAACCAGGAGAACAATTTATAAAAGGACAGCAACATTTAAAGAAAAACAATTTTGAAATACTCGAGAATTCTCAATCAATAAACAACCAACTAAGTCTTTGATGAAGCATGTTATATGCTGACAGAAAGGTGATGAACACAGGTGTAGAAACACACATCACTGTACCTGGCCACTGTGTAGATTCTTTTTATTTTATTGTTTTTTTATTTCTGATATTTTAATTTTCTTCCAATTACATGTAAAAACAATTTTTAACATTCTATTTTTAAAGTTTTGATTTCCAAATTTTCTCTGTCCCTCTCTCCTTTCCCTCCCCCTCATTGAGAAGGCAAGCAATTTGATATAGGTTATACATGTAGAGTCAGGCAAAATATATTTACCTATTAGTCATGTTGTGAAAGAAAACACAGACAAAAAAAACCCAAGAAAAATAAAGAAAGCCAAAAAATGCTTCATTCTACATTCAGAATCCATCAGTTCTTTCTCCAGAGATGGATAACAATTTTCATCATAAGTCCTGCAGAATTGTCTCAGATCGTTGTGTTGTTGAGAATAGCTAAATCATCCACAGTTGATCATTATATGATATTGCTGTTGCTGTGTATAATGTTCTCCTGGTTCTGCTCACTTTGATTCGCATTAATTCTATTTTTCCAGGTTTTTCTGAAAGCATCTTGCGTATCATTACTTGTAGCACAATAGTATTCCATCACAATCAAATAACACAACTTGTTCAGCTGTGCTCCAATTGGTGGGCATTCCCTCCATTTCCAATTCTATGCTACCACAAAAGAGCTGCTATAAAATTTTGTACTTATAAGTGCTTTTCCTTTTTTTGGATCTCTTTGGGAAACAGACTTAGTAGTGGTATTGTTGGGTCAAAAGGTATTCACAGTTTTATAGGCCAGTGGGCATAGTTCCAAATTGCCCTCCTGGATGGTTACATCATTTCACAACTCCATCAACAGCGTTTTATTTCCCAAGTTTCCCACAGCTCTTCCAACATTTGTCATTCCCCTTTTCTGTCATATTAGCCAATCTGAGAGATGTGAGGTGGTGCCTCAGAATGGTTTTAAAGTGCATTTCTCTAGTCAATACTGATTTAGAGCATTTTTCATATGACTATAGATACCTTTGTTCATATCCTTTGACCATTTAGCAATTGGAGAATGACTTGTATTCTTTTAAATTTGACTCAGTTATCTCTATATTTGAGAAATGAGGCCTTTATCAGAGAAACTTCTTCAAATTTTTTCATAGTTGTGATCATTATGTATTTCCTTCCATTCTATGTTTCCCTTGTTTATGTTTCTCTCTGTTTTTGTCTCTCTGTCTCTGTGTTTCTCTCTGTCTCTGTGTCTCTCTGTGTCTCTCTCTCTGTGTCTCTCTGTCTCTGTCTCTCTGTCTGTCTCTGTCTCTCTATCTCTGTCTCTGTCTCTGTCTCTGTCTCTCTCCCCCTCCCTCCCTCCCTCCCTCTTATTTCACTTTGTCCATCCTCAAAAGTATTTTAACCACTGCCTCCACCAATCTTCCCTCCCCTTCTATCAGTCCCCCTCCTTTTCTTATCTCCTTCCCTTCTTACTTCCCCATAGGGAAGATACATTTCTATACTCAACTGAATGTGTATGTTATTCCCTCTTTGAGCCAATTCCACTGAAAGTAAGGTTCAAGCATTGTCCACCCTGCTCATTCTCCCCTCTACTGTAAAAGCTCTTTCATGCCTCTTTTATGTGAGATAATTTACCCCATCTTACCTCTCCCTTCCTCCTTCTCCTAGTGCACAACTCTCTGTCACCCCATAATTTTATTTTTTTAGATATCATCCCACCATAGTTAATTCATACCCACTCTGTCTAATAATACCCTTTTCCAGGAATTCTTTTTGGGCCTAAGACCAATTCACATTTTTCTTTGGTGCTTTGGATGTAGCTGTTTTAACTTTGTTGTCATCTCCTGAGTTTGTGTTTTAATCTTCCCTGTCGCCATAGTAACTTTCTATGGTTGGGTTATTTTGTTGTTGTTGCTGTTGTTTGCTCATTTTTCAGCCTATTTCTTAACTTTGAACTTTATGTTAAAGTTGGACTCTGCTCTCAGTGTTGAGAGGGTACTGTCCAAAGTTTCAGGATTTTTGTGTCGCTCTTTTCAGAGATAGTTCTGCAAGTTTTCAGTTCTTCCAGGGTGTTATGACCTAAGGAAAGGTGTGATCACCACTCTGGGCCTATGCTCTGACCACAAGCATTATTTTCCTCCTAGGAAGTATGACAAAGGTCCCCACCCTTCTGCGGCAGCATGGTCTTGTCTGTTAGTGCTCTTCTTTGCTCTGGGACTGTGACCTAGAACCACATATGGACAATGCAACAGAGTCCCACACCCAGTTCCAGCAAAAGGTCCCCTCTTATCTCTTTCTGACCAGTTGTCTGACTCCCTTACTCTCTGTGGACAGAGAGCTTCAGAAGCAGCTGCTGCTGATTCAGCCTCTCTGTCCCCCCAAGGCCTGATGCTGATTTGCTGGGGCACCAGTCCACTCTTGCCCCAGTGAGATAGATCTTTACTGCCAACTTTCCAAGTTGTCTTGAACTATAAAATTGTTTTACCTTGTCCTTTTGTTGTTTTTTTTTTTGAGGCATTATTTTAAAACTTTTTGGAGGGGAATTAGGAACAGTTTTACTCTGCCATCTTCTTGGCTTCACTTCCTGTGCTTCTTTGTTGCAAGAATTTTTTTTTCTTTTTCTTGGTTTTTAATTGAGAAAGATACCAGAGGATGGGAAAGCTGGAAATATTGATGCCAAGAAAAGAGAGAAAGGGAATGACACCTTTTTTAAATGCACAGAGGAACATAGAAGGAAGCACAGACAAGGAAGTTAGTTTTAAAAGTAGTGTGTAGAATTTATGTGCTTTTTTGTTTTTTTAAAAAAAGGTCATATGAAATGGAGATAGACATATTGATAGGAAACCTTTTGTGTTCTGCTGCATATATAGAAATGCTTTTTAGTTTTTGGTGTTTATGTTCAGAATAAAAATAAATAACTCTTAAAAATAAAAACTATAGGGGCAGCTAGGTGGTACAGTGAGTAGACCCCCAAAGGAAGCCTTGACTCTACTCCCTCTGCAGAAAATGGAAGGTCACCTCTTTGCCATGAATGGTATAAAATTTTAGCCAAGGTGGCAAGAAGTCACTTGTTCTCAAAAATCAGGAGTTTATGATGTACTGCCAGAAAGACCCGACCCGTTCCTTAAATCATCACATAACTCAAATTGCAATGCCAAGAAAGTGTCTCCCAAAGTGACATAGGGGTAGAAAGTCAGAAGTCAGGGGTATAACCACACAATATCAGAACAGGCTGACTGAGCAATTAACCCCAGGGCACACTGCAAGGCAGGGGGAGACCTAGGAACACAAAGTGGGGCTCTAGCCCTCCATATTACACTTTAGGCTTTCATTTTCCAATGAAACTGGTATATAAAATATGCTTCACAAGACTAGTGAAATAACTATAATTGCGTCCATCCTAAACAATGTGAAATTGTCCATTACCTAATTTGAAATTATGATTCTACTGGCAAATTTTTTTTTAGCAGTTTTAGCTTGAAGTTGAGGAATGCATTTGATCCTAGACAGAAAAGTACTTTGCCTTCCTACTGAAGAAGATAGAATTGGGACAAATAGCTCAGCCTCACAATGGGGATAAAAAAGAACAACTCATTTCACAGGCTTAAGTTTATAAAGGCTTTCCTCACAAGAACCCTACAAGGTAGGTAATGCACATTTTTTTTGCCCTCATTTTCAGGTGTGGAAACTGAGGCAGAGAGGGGTTAAATGACAATATGCCCAAGGTTACACTATTATTAAGGACCAGAGTCAGGGTTTGAACTCAAATTGTCTGAGTACGAAGACCAATGATTTCTTCACTAGATCACTATAGGAAGGATGAATTAGCAAAGAAGGATTTAAAGATCCCTAGTATCAGGAGTAAATAAGGAAAAATCCTATTGAAAACAGTGAGTACTTAGAAGACTCTCTCTTATTAGAGGACTAGAGGGTGAAATGCTTAACTCCTCCCAATGCCTTCCTTTATAGAAGGCAGAAGCTGGATTCTCAACATACTTCAGTTTGTATCTGCTGCTCTGCCTGGTATCAGTTTCACGGAACAAGATGCCCCCAATCCCCACCCCAGGTTAAGCTCATCATAGTTCTAATCTTATCATGCCCACTGCTTCATGTTGTCTCTTCCTTTAGATTGTAAACTCCCCAAGGGAAGGAACTATCTTTAAAAAAAAAAACAACTTAACTGTCCCCAGCATTTAGCACAGTGCTTGGCATGTAGTTTTTATTGTTCATCCTTTGTTTTTGAAGACCAATGACATCATGATGTTGGGGTAAAATAGTGGGTGATGGGTGATGTTGTGACTTCAAAGTGATTTGGATTTAAGTGAGGCAGAGTTGCACAAAGTCATCAGCCTCATTCTCTCTTCCAGAGTCATCAAAGTCCAGTGACAGCACAAAATTTGTGACAGACGACCTTGACAGTTTTTGATGTCTGACCAAGCGCTAAGCTCTACACAGCACCTGCTGTTCTCATCTGCCCATTCTGCTGGGGGGAAAATCTTCACATGCTTGGGGTTTGACATCATCCTAACTCATCCATGGGTTTGAGGCCTGTTGGTTACTCTCAACCTGGCTTAGTCTACCGAAACAGTTTACTGGGGTGTGGCCACTGCACATGCTACAGCTTCTTGGAGCCACGTGTGAGTCGGGTGATGGTGGAAACCAACGTTGGATGAGCAGCCCTGAAAAGGACACGGCAAGTCTTCACACCAGACGTGCTAGTCCTCCTTGAACAACCCACACATCCCCGGTACATAGTAGGCACTTAATAAATGTTTGTTGGATTGAAAAGCTGGCTCATAATAGTGGGATGCAAGCTCATCATTTAGAATGGCTTTGTGTACCAGCACCAAGTATTGTGTCTGGCACATGGCAGATACTCAATAAATGCTTGTTAATTGACTGATCACCATTGACAGTCAGCTATATGGTACAGTGGATAGAATACTGGAGTTGGAGTCAGGAAGACCTGAGTTTGAATCCTACCTCAGACAGTTATTTAGCTGTGTGACCTTGAGCAAATCACTTGCCTTTTGTCAGCTTCAGTTCCCTTATCTGTAAAATGAGGATGATAACAGCCTGCATTTCACAGGGTTGTTGGAAGGATCAGATGAGGACAATAAGGAAAGGGCTTCGCAAATCCCAAACCGCAATACAAATGCTAGTTAGCAGCAGCAGCCATATCACGGGGATGCGCGTGCATCACCTCCTTTCCTAGTATGGCTTCAACTAATTAAGTCAGATCGTCCCTCTGAGGTTCTCCTCTCTCACATTTTTTACTTCATTGTATTTGTCCTAGACTCCAGAGATCCTAGTCAGTGTACTTCTTGTCAAATACATTGGAGGTGGGGAGATTCTTAATCAGGGAAGAAGGAAGCAAATATTTATTATTCATCACTATGTGCCAGGCATTGCACCAAATGACCTCTGAGATCTCTTCTAATTCTCGTATTCTGGGTTCACCCATTGTAGGAAGCCACAAACTTTGGGGGCAATGTGACCACTGACGTGAAGTGATCATCCATTTTCAGGCCAAAGCTTCAGAACTGGAAAAAACCTTAAGAGTTCATTAAGCCTCACTCTTTCATTTTACAGCTGAGGAAACTGAAACCTGGTGAAATGGTTTGTCCAAGGTCATACAGTTGGTAAATAGTAGCACTAGTGGAAGAACTGGAGCTAGAACCTCCATCCTCTGACTCACAATGTAGCTTGCTTTCCATTGTGTCCTACAACCTCTCTGGATTGGGTGGATTTTCAGAAGTGGTGGAAGAGATATTTGGGCTATAAAGTCCAAATCATATTCCCTTTTTCTCAATTCCAAATTGCACAAGAAATCTTTGATTGAATTTTGTCTACTGTACCTCCAGAAGGCCAGGTCAAGCATACAGGCTCACCTGATGGGAGTTTTTGATGAGAAGTTTCTATGAGATGGAACTTAGTACATTTTGATCTTTTTTGAAGTGCAGGTTATTCTAATTAGTTAACCTTGTAATATGCTCTTCTGTTTGATTGCTGCTCTAGAGCCTCTTAAAATGAGAATCATCATTTCTGTTTCCAGAACATTCCAGCTCTTCTTCTAAAGTAATTTAGAAGAGGGAAGTTGGAAAATGCTTTTTTGCTTCTTAGGAGGTGAGATTTGTAAGGTTTCCTTAAATATATATATATATATATACACATATATATATACATATATATATGTACACATATACATATCTATCTATCTTTCTATCTATCATCTATCTATTTATCTATCTATCTATCTATCTAATGCTGGCTCCTGATCACAGTTACAATATCCAATTTCTAAAGAAACAAGTGTGCTTTCAGTGATATAGGAAAAAGTGCATTATAACCAGTGTCCTGCCCTCAAGGGACAATAAACACGTCACTTTGCAGTTTGTGCTGATAAACTCTGGGCTCCTCTAATGATCTCAGAGTTTTACAAGCCATAACTCATTAAGTTTCCCACAGTGACTGATATCAGCAAACATCTTTCCACTTCATAACTTGCAGGACAAAAATGCAAAGAGGTAAGACAAAGTTGAACATGGAGACTTAGGGTTAAATTTCATCATCATCATCATCATCATCATCATCATCATCATCATCAGTAGAGGTCGTAGTGATTGATAGTAGTAGTAATGATAGTAGTAGTAGTGGTAGCAGTAGTAGGAGTACTGGTACTGTAGTAGTAGCAGTGGTAGTATTAGTTATAGTAGTAGTAGTGGTGGTGGTGGTACTGGTAGTGCTATTAGTGGTAATCATAGCATTAGTAGTGGTGGTGGTGGTAGTAGTAGTGGTGGTACTGGTAGTGCTGATAGTGGTAGTAATAGTAGTAGTAGTAGTGGTAGTTGTGGTGGTGGTGGTAGTAGTGGTAGTGGTAGTAGTAGTAGTAGTAGTAGTAGTAGTTTCCATCTCTCTCCAACACTATGCTTTGGATGACACAAAGTATGTCATGGAGACAGTATGTTGTAGTGTGGCAAGATCACTGGAGTTGGAGTCAGAAGCATGGGATTGAGGCCTGGCTCTGCTGCTGACCACCTGCGTGTCGCTGGGCAATCCATATAAACTCTGGGCTTCAGTTTCCTCATCCTTAAAATAGAGATATAGATCCTGTCCTATCCCCTCACTGGGCTGTGATGATCAAACAGGCAGGAGCATGACACAGTCATTTTAGTGGTTCCCTATTGCCCATGAGGTATATTTTAAAAACAAACAAACCTCCTCATGGCATTGAAGGCTGTTCACAGTGTGGTTCCAAACTACTTTTCCAGTCTTATTTCACCCTTAATTTATAAATGCTCTCTATGTCTCAAATAGTTATTCCTCCTTTCTAACTGCCTCTCCTTTTTCTGCACTCTCCCATCTCAGTGCATTCCTGTAAGCTGACCCCACACCTAGAGCACCTTCTCTTTTCATCTTGGTCTGCTGAAATCCTTCCCTTCTTTTGGGTACTGCCTGAGACCTAATTTTAAATGATCCCTTAGATTCAAAAATTCTTATAGCACTTTAGGCTTTTGCTCCTTTAAAAAAAACTTTATTTCATAAAATTCTTATTTACATATAAACATCTCGGTGTAGCTTTAAGTTATCAAGATTGCTATGAAAGGGATCTTCCGTTTTCAACTTCTCATTCTACAGGAAACAGAGGCCTAAGAAGTTAAATGACTTGCACAAGGTCACAGTGCTAGTTAATAGTAGCATTAGCGGCAGAGCTCACATCTTCTGAATCACAACATAGCATTCTTCCTACCATACCCTAGAGGCCCTGTGGGTTGGGTGGACTTTTGGAAATGGCAAAACAGATACTTATTTGGGTTATAAAATCCAGATCACATTCCCTCTTGTTTAATTCCAAATTACCTAGGAAATCTTTGATTGAACTTTGTCTACTGTACCTCAAGAGGTCTGCACACAGACTCACCTGATGGTGTGTAAGGATTCTTTCCTTCTTTCTCCTTGTATCCCCAGGGCCTAGCAAGGTGCCGAAACATAATTGGTGATTCATAAATACTTGTCGATTGACCGATTGTGGTGGTAGAGGGCTCTGGCAATAGACAATGTTTTTAACTTTACAGTCTACACCTTGCTTTATGCAATAGAAGCATTCCTGAAATATTACACGTAAGCCAAAGTTGTGTAAGCCTACCATTATTTTCCCTTTACATTACCAGTTTGTTGCTGTTCAGTCTTTTCAGCAGTATTTGACTTTCTACACGCGCAACTCCCTGTTGTTTCTCAGAAGTAGTTGGAGTGATTCATAACTACACCGGCAATCCATCAGTATCTTTATACAACCCTTTCAACAATAACTATTTCCATCTTTTGTCATTCTCATCAACTGCATGGGTGTAAAGTGAGAATCCAGAGTTGCTTTAATTTACACTTCTCTTATTAGTAGTAATTTAGAAATTTTTTTTTCATATGGATGCCAATAGTTTTCATTTCTTAATCTGACAATTGTTCATGTTTGACCACTTACCTATTGGGAAATGATTCAGTCACATATTTTTGACAATCCCCTATAGATCTTGAATAACAGACTTTAATCAGAGAGGTTCGATGCATAGACTCTTCCCCACTTAATAGTTCCTATTCTTATTTTAATTGCTTTGATTTTGTGAAAAAAATTTAATTTTAGCAAGTAAAAGTTGTCTATTTTGTAAAGATCTCTTCTATCTCATCTTTTATTGTAAATTTCCCTCCAAACACAGGTTTAAAAGTTATCTCCTTCCAATTTCCTTTAATGTTTTTTAGAGGAAGTAATTTACATTTGGACTGCTTATCCATTTATAGCTTATTTTAAACAAATAGCATAAAATGCTAGTCTTTCCTCCATTGTAACAAGCTATTTTCCAGTTTTCCTCGCAATTCTTGTCAAATAGCTAGTCTTTCCCCAACCCTTTGCATTTGGGGGGGGGGGGTCCATAAAACACTCAGCTGCTGTGCTCCTTTATGGGTCTTTCCTATCTAGACTATTTGGCTTTTTGTATTTTTTGCAAGGTCCCAATAGTTTTCACAATTATTGCCTTATAACACAGTTGGAGATATTGTAATGCTAAGGCCCCTGCATCGCCATTTTTCTTCATTATTTCCCATGAGATTATAGAACTTTAACTCCTTAAAATGAATTTTGTTATTACTTTGTCTAGTTCTACAAATCAGCCCCTTAGTAGATCAGGAAATCTGTAGATTAATTTAAGTAGTACCATCATTTGAAAATTATATTATCGTATCTCCACTGTGATCACTGAATGTCTTTCCAATTATTTGAGGATTCCTTTATTTCTATAGAGACCGTTCTCTAAATGTGTTTACTTATCTTTTGCTTTGTTTTGGTAGGTTAACTATTACATAGTATTTGTATTTTGCATTTATTCTGAATGGAATTGAGGTTTTCCTCCTGGATTTTGTTAATAATATGTAGAAATGATGATGATTTTTGTGTTTTTATTTTGGGCTCTGAAATCTTCCTGAAGCTATTACTTATCTCAATTAGTTTCCTCAGCAGTTCTCTGGTGTTTTAAGTAAAACATCACTTCATCTACAAATAGAGATAATTTTATCCCCTCTTTCTTGATATTTATAACTTTAATTACCCTCTCTTCTCTCACTGTTATACCTAGCTTTTCTAGTACTATGTCAAATGGTAATGGAGAGAGGAAACATCCTCACTCCACCCAGATTCTTATATTTCTTCCAAAGTTTTCATGGTAGATAATGATAACCAATGGTTTTTAGATACTTAATTTTATATATTATATATTAAAGAAGGACATTTTCGTGATTATTTTTTTTCATTTTTTAACATAATGAATGCTGTTATATATCTACTAACATAATCACATACCTTTTGTGGTTTATGTGGTTTATATATTAATTATGCAATTTATTTTCCTAATCTTCAACCATCCTTACAACCTTTGTGTGATAGGAGCAAAATCCTAACTCCTTCCTCATGCAAGTTAGGCTAGCTTCTCTTTTAAATGTATTGAGACCATTTTTAAGAGTTGGTTGGCCAAGGGGACTAAAGTCTCAAGTTATAGACATCACTTCATTGTTTCATGAGTACAAACAGGCAGAATGAGCTCCAGGAGTTCTCTCTGGTGCTTGGTTGGTAGAAAACAGTGGGCACTATACTTAGCTCAGCTGAAACAACTTGAGGTATTCTCAATGTACATTCTTATTAACGATCTTTTTCTGCCTTGGCTAAACAAAGCTCCTTTTGTTAACTGATAGAATGACCTTATGACAGTTTCATTTTGTTCCAAATAGAACCTCAACTATCAGGGGACTGATCTGGGTCAGGTCCAGACTAGAACATTTGGTATAAATCCAAGCTGACCATAGTGAAAATTTTCTTAGCTTAAAAATAGTAGTCTTTTCCCTAAAATTTTATTAAACATTTTAGCATTAATATTTATTAGTTAAATTTCTCTGTGGTTCTCATTCTCTGCTTTATCCCTCTCTTTTCCAAATAATAGGCCCATATTTTCTTCATCAAAGGAGTCTGGAAGAATGCCTTCTTTCTTAATTATTAAGTATAAATTTTGAAATGTAAGCATTTATTTTCCTTTAAATATTTTATAATATTCCCTTGCAAATCCACG
Source organism: Trichosurus vulpecula (assembly GCF_011100635.1). NCBI lineage: Eukaryota > Metazoa > Chordata > Mammalia > Diprotodontia > Phalangeridae > Trichosurus > Trichosurus vulpecula. Next base: position 306,415,458 of record NC_050576.1, on the reverse strand, counting down.
AGACAATGAATTTTCATCTAATTCAGTAGGCAATGGAGAGTCATTGGAGGTTTTTGAATTGTGCAGTAGCATGGTCATATACATGCATTAGAAAGATTACTTTTGCATCAGTGAGAAGGGTGGATTGAAGAAAGCAGAGACTGAAAGACCTCTCGCCTGGCCTCTAGTCTCATGTCTCCAATTGTCTACTGGTCATTTCATACTGGATGTCCCCTATACATCCTAAACTCAACATGTCAAAAACTGAACTTATTATTTTTTCTCTAAAAGGGCACAACCATCCTCCCTATCACCCAACCTAGGTATCATTCTTGACTCTTCCCTCCCTCCCTTCTTCATTCACCCAAATCCAACCTGTTGCTCAATCTTATATGGGGTGTTCCTAAAGTCTGGACACATAGACAAAAATGCATATTTTCAAGAAATGAAGGAAATTTTCAACCACATTTTATTTAATTGGAATATTAACAAATAACATCTTCAATATGATTTCCATCATTTGTGATGCAAAGGTTGATGCGCTTTGCAAGATTCACATGAACTCAATGCTATAACTCCACATCGCCATCAATTTTCCTATGTGTCCAGACTTGAGGGACATCCTGTAGATTCTACCTTTACAAAATCTCTTACATATGTTCCCTTCTGTCCTCTGATGCTGCAACTACCCTGGTTCAGGCCCACATTATCTCGCACCTGGAAAAGTTTGTAATAGTCTTTTGGTTGGTTTCTCTTCCTCAAATCTTTCTCCCTTTCAGTCCATTCTCCACTTAGCTACCAAAGTGATCTTCCTAAAGCACATATCTGACATGTCCCACACCTCTATAACCCAACTCAATAAACTCCAGTAACTCTGTATTGCCTCCAGGATAAAATGTGTGTGCCTTGACAGCAGGGACTCATTTTGCTTTTCTTGATTTAGTCCCTAGTCCCTAGTACTTAGCAAAGAGTCTGACACATAGTAAGTGCTTAATAAGTGGGTTTTTTTGACTGACTAAATGGGCAAAGGCAGGGAGATTTATCAGGAGGTTAATCTAATAATCCAGCTGACAGGCGATGAGGGCTGAGACTCAGTTGGTAACAATGAAGGGATTGATTTGAGATAATTCGGAGGAGGAATTGATAGGACTTGGCAACTTATTGGGTGTGGGGCATGAAAAGGGAGAGTCAAAGATAATTGAATTTATAAGCCAATGAGATTGGATGAATAGTGGTACCAATGACAGAAATAAAGAGGTCAGGAAGAAAGGGGAAGGAAGGGATGGAATAATTTATTAAGCATCCATGCCAGGCACTATGTTATGTGCATTACAGGTATGATCTCATTTGATACAACAAACCTGGGACATAGGTGCTATTCTGTTCTCTATTCTGCAGTTGAGGAAGCTGAGGAAGAAAGTTTAAGTAACTAGCCCAGGGCTACACGACTAGTAAGTGTCTGAGAGTGGATTTGAATTCTGATCTTCTTGACTCCAGACCTGGTACTGTACCACCTAACTACCTCTATGAACAACACATTTAGGGACGGGATAAAGACTATTCCCAGTGGAATGCATTGCAATGAAGGTGTAGACATTGCTCCAGTCTGATTTGACATGCAGTTTGACGATTGGTCACTTTTTAACTATGTTTGAAGTTTGAAATCTTTTTGAAGCAATTTGTACCAAATTGAATTACATAAGCAAAATGTTCATCAGTGAGAATCTGTTAATGATCACAAAATAGGGTGATGTGCTTCCTCAATTTCTTTCCTCTGTGCTTCAAAATTTTTATTTAAAACAGAGGCAGTGTGGTTTATTTAGTAGGTCAAGTGTCAGACCTGAAGTCAGGAGAAACTTAGGTTTCAGTTCTGACTTCAAGATTTACAATCAGTGTGGCAGCCCTGAATTTAAAGGAGGAAGAGTGGAGGCGTAATGGTTCTTAAGTGTAGGGACCTTAGAAAACATCTAGCCCTACTCCTTTATTTTACAGATGAAGAATTTGAAGCCAAAGGAAGTCAAGTGACTTGTTCAAGGCCACACAGGTAGTAAGGACCAGAGCTGGGATTTACTCGGAGATGCCCTGACTTCAATGTAGTAAAAGGTGTCTCTCATTGCATGAAGATCTGCACACGCAGCCAGGATGAAGTGCTCTCTCTGCCAAGTCACATAACTTCTCTAAACTTCAGCCACCCTCATCTGTAAATTGGAAAAAAAAAAGTCCATCATTATGTCACTCTTGTCTTTGAGGAATGAGTTCATTCTACTGGGGGTGGAGTGAGACTAATCCCTAGGCTGATTTTAGTCTCAGTTCATTCCTTACCACTGGCTCTGAGACTTTGAACTTGTGAAATTCCTCAGTTCCAAGGTTCCAAGGTTTCATTCGAAATGTTAGTATGCAACTATGGGGAAGGGCAGGGGGGAGGAGCTGGGTAGGGCGCTGGACCTAGTCAGGAAGACTCTTCTCTGAGTTCATTTCTGTCCTTAGACACTTGTTAGCTGTGTGACCCTGAGCAAGTCACTTAACCCTGCTTGCCTCAGTTCCTTATCTGTCAAATGAGCTGGAGAAAGAAATGATAAAAAACCACTCCAGTCTTTTTGCCAAGAAAACCCCAAATGAGGTTTTCATATATGATTGAGCAAAAACAAAAGGGCAAGGGGTGGATTCTTAAACAAAAAAGAGACAGAGGCAATTACAAAAAATGAAATAAATACTTTTTGATCACACGAAATCGAAAAGCTTCTGGACATACAAAATGAAGATTTCTATGATAAGAAGTGAAGTGATAGACTGAGAAAAAAATATTTTCATTAAATACCTTTGACAAGGATTTTATATCATAGATATATAGATTATTAATGGAAACATTTAAGGCCAAAAGCTATTCCCCAATGGGGAAGTATACAAAGTATTTAAAGAAGGTTCTCAGAAGATGAATTATAAACTATTGACAACTATATGTAAGAAGGCTCCAAATCCCAAATAATAAGAGAAATAAAAATCAAGACCTTGCCAAGGTTTCACCTTACACCCAACAGATTTCAAATGACAAATATTGAAAGGGTTGTGGAAAGATAGGCACGTGAATGCATTGTTTGTGGAGCTATGAATTGGTACATGCATTATGGAAAACAATTTAGAATTATGCAAATCGGGTGACTAAAATGCCCATACCTACTGACCTAGAGATTTCACTGCTAAGGAGGAGGTCATTGATAAAAAGAAAAGCTCTCTATATACCAAAATATTCATAGCAGCCCTTTTTGTGGCAGTAAAGAACTAGAAAGAAAGTCAATACCAATTGATTGAATAATGGCTAAAAAAATGTGGTATATGAACATAATGCAATTTTTCTCTGCTATTAGAAATGATGAGCCTAATGAATACTGAGATCCATAGAAGAACTTAAATGAACTGATGAAAAGAGAAGCAAGAACCAAGAAAACAACATACCCAATGGCTGCAACAATGTAAATGGAAATAACTACAAAAATAATCAAAAGTGAATTTGACTAACTTACAAAGACTACCCAAAGAAGAGATATGAGAAGAAATCTCCCCTTGCCACTCTTTTGAAGAGGTTGGGCTCCATGAGTGTAGACTTGCATGATCAGTTTTACTATTTTTTTCCTCTTTCTCTTAAAAAAACAACACCTTTGTTATAAGGGGTAGCTCTTTGGAAGAGGAGAAGGGAGATGGAGATGGAAAGGGAAGCCTGTTTGAGTACAAGTTTATTTTAAAAAGAAATGCTAGAATATCTTTCGAAATAGAACAACCCTTCTATTTTAATTTCCATATGAACTGTTCATGAAGGAGCATGGCATACTGGATAGAGAGCCAGCCTCCTAGTCAGGAAATCCTGCTTCTGATGCATATTGGCTCTGTGACCCTGGGGAAGTCACTTAACTTCTCTATACCCCCAGACAACTCTCTAAGATGACAAGTCTCAAAGCAGATGCTGAGCTGCACTGGTACAACATTGAGAAATGTATTATACTAAAAAAAATCACAGGTCTGGTTCAAAAACAGGGGAAAAAAGGAGGAAGGAAGGATGGGGAAGAAAGGAAGGAAGGAAAAATTAAGGGAAGACAAAAGATCAAGAAACAAGAAAAAGAAAGAAACGAGAAAAAAAAAAAGAAAAAATGAAGTCAACATCTTTGGACTTTTGTGTTCTTGTCTGTAAAATAAGAGAGTTGGACTAGGTGGTGTCAAGGTTCTTTCCCATCCTAGCATTCCAGGAATCTTTGATTGTGGGTATATAGCTGATTCTAATGACTTGCGATTTACTTTAGACTCATTACAATAATCCTTTAGAAAAGTTTTTTTTTTTGAGACAGTAAGAATGTAGCAAATATCAAAGATGGAAAAGTTTTAATAAAGTAATTAATGAATTCTAGCCTAGTCTTTTTTGTTCAGTTCAACTCTTTTCAGTCATATCTGACTCTTCATGACTCCATTTGGAGTTTTCTTGACAAAGATACTAGAGAGCTTTGTCATTTCCTTCTCCAGACCATTTGAGAGATGAGGACATTGAGGCAAACAGGATTAAGTGACTTGCCCAAGGTCACGCAGCTAGTACGTGTCTGAGGCTAGATTTGAATTCAGGAAGATGAGTCTTCCTGACTCCAGGTGGGACACTCTTTCCACTGTGTTGCCTAGCTGCCTACTCTTTTTTAGGAGTTGACTAAATGGACACATTCTCCTCTATCTAGGTTTCTGGAATTATTTAGCAAAGAAAGAGAGTGGGAGGGATATGTTTTTTACTTCTCCAGATAGGATTCCACGGGAAGATTTGCTACATGTACTCTACAGACAAAAAAGGGATAGCAGAGATGGCCATTAAGTTCCATTCCATCCCAGGTTTCATTTAATACTAAAATCATTGGCTCTAGAAATTTAATTCTTCTCCTGGTTGTCTTTATTATTATAGAGATTTGGAAACTCTACACTTTTTATGTTGAGTATTTTCCTGTAGAATCAAGGGCTCATAAAATCGGGTAAATAGGCATTTATTAAGCACTTACTATTTGCCAGACATCTTACTGAGAAATGGGAATATAAATTCAAGCAAAAAACAAAGACAGTCTCTGCCTCTTCTGGGCAAGGAAGCAGGGAATAAGGAATGATGGAGAAGTCTGGAAATCCAGGAAGTGGAGTGAGCATGGTGGGTCTTGGCACTTCCTCAAAAAGGAGGTTCCAGGAGGAACTCACTTATTGAAAGAGTGGTATAAAGGAGTACAAGGATGTTCTAGGGTGAGAAGGCTGCTGAGGGCATGGTGGAGAAGTCTGAAGAATCAGAAGCAGAACTGGGTGAGGGAGGAAGGAATGAACATGACTGATCTGAAATATAATTATAGACTCTTAGTGTTGGATGAAGGTTCAGAGACCGTTTAGACCAACTTACCCTTAAAACATACATTTGTGCTACATCACCAGCAAGTAGTCATCTAGTCTGCTTGAAGGCCTCCTATGAAAGGGAACTCAAGAAGCCTGATTGAGTATGTCTTTTTCTTAAATAAAGCAAATTCCAAAATACAGATGGTGACCCATACTGAACTTTCAGGGTTTCTTGATTGCAAATATATTCATACATTCATTTTTTGATAGTAAACATATCATAGCTGAATCCTTCTGGTAATTAATTGTCCATGCACATTTCCATTATGCTTTTAGAATTGCTTTGCAAAAAAGAGAGTGTGTGTGAGAGGGGGAAGAGAATGTAATTCTTAGGAAATATTGACATAGCCCAAGCTGAAATCTACCTCCTGATAGCTTCTACCCAGTTGGAGTATCAATTAGAATAAGACAAATTTGTCTTTTACGTTTTGTGAGCTGTGTTTTAAAAAAAAAGCATGCATTTTGTGAAACATGCGAAAAAAATTTTGTTTACCTGATTTTCCCAACATGGTGATCAAAGTTCAGGAATTTCTAGTGTTGGTGCCAGTTTTTCATTCTTTTGGAGCTATTTCCACTATTTAGTTTTTCTTAAAATACTAATATATTGAATTTGGAGCTAAACTCAAAAACAGTAAAGCCTATAGTTCACATGATGGACTTTGAAAATTTTAAGTAGTGCATAGTACCTTTCAGAGGTCTATTATTACAGCTCAATTCTTGGTATTAGCTTAGATATCAACTAAAGAGGCACCTTTAGAGGTGTTAAACACTTCCTTTAGAATCCTTGTGTCTTGCTGTAGGGGAACTACAGTATATGCTTCCTAAAAAAGGTGATAATCCTTTTTCGGTAATTTTCACAGGCAAAACATCTGCTTTCCAGAGCTAGGTTCCTAATGAACAACACGGATATTTGCCAAGCATTTAAAAAAAAATAGAGCTCCAAGAGTGCAGGAATGGCAGTACCTTTTGTTGGAACGTGGTCCATTAGCATCATAGGAACTTTAATGAATCCAGGGAAAGTAAGTTGTATAAACAGAAATATAGATCCTTTGATAAAATGGATCTATGATGTGACTACTCCTTCCAGTGATGGAGATAATGAATGACCCATCCATATCCTGTCAGCTTGTATGATTCTTGTCCATGTCCTTCCATAAATGCTCCATTGGGTGTCTACCCAGGGTGCTGGAAGGCTTCCTCTAGTCCTCTGGTCATGTATGTTGTGTGTATGCCAATGAAAAATGTGAGTTGTCTCTCGATTTATCTGTTGTCCTCACCATAGCCCAGATCTCAGCTACCATTGTCCACAAGGAGGTACAACCTTACTTGTCTTTTTCAAAAAGCTCAACTTCTAGGTTTAAGATGGAGCACTGAAATATGTAACTTAGCTTTGTAATTTGTGGGTCCCTCCATTGAGCTGCAAGAGGATGGGGAAGCTGTGGGAAATACTGTAAAACTCCCTCCGCCACATTGGGCCTGTGGTTTCTACTTGGTCACTCAGACCCTCATCCTGTGGCTGACCTTGAGTCAAAATGGAAGGATTTTTGCATCTGCTACTCAGTGTATGGCTGAGAGGAGGAGCAGGTGGGACATGATCTGGGTAAGAACGCAACACCTACTTCCCTCTAGGTCAAAGTGTGCAGTGTGTTTCGGCTCACTAAGATTATTAATACAACTTGAATGATAAATAGCACAGTGAGTAATTCAGAAAGTGGAAATGGAAAGGGGTACTTTGTTTCATCTTGGTTTTTTAGTGAGAAATATGCTTACTTTGCATTTAGTTATCTTGGAAAGTAGCTTGAATGGAACCATGATTACAGACTATATAATAAATAGTCTGTGTTAGAAGAATGTTGTTATACTGTACTCAAGAGTGGACTGCATGAAATGGAACTCTGCTTGTTGGGATATTGTCACCATTGAACAACATTATGCTTTTTACCACAAAGTTCAAACCCTGACTGATTCCTTCAAATTATAAGTAATAAAACTAAAACAGCAAAAATTACAGAGCCAGTTTCATTTCTCCTGTGAGAATCTTCAATGCAAGTTGTTGAGGGCAAAAGGACAGTGACAGCAGCTTGAAACCCATTATTCAAGAAGATTGTTTGAGCAGCAAGAGAACTAAATCCTTGTAGACCTGTGCCCTAATCTTCAGGGACTACCTTGAGAGAGGAGACCAGGGATCAGTTGCCACCATCTATTCAAGGGTTGGCATCTTTACCCATGCTCCTAACGAGCAGGGTAATTAGTGACAATTACCCTGGTGGTTTTTGTGATGTGGGCGACAAAGAAGTGGCTTGAAACCGCAAACTCAATTTAAGTAGTTCGTTCCAATAGCCATAAGACTGGGAAAAGATAGAAATAGCTCCTATTCTGTGTTGAAACTATCCAGTGACCATGGAATGAAATCTCTAGAAATAGAGGCCTTGGTTTCTAATTCAGAAGAACTCACTGTCAGAATTTTTATAGCATAATTTTTGGTCCTGCCTGACTATGAACACGGAGGCTGACTCTTATAAAAGTAATCTTAGCAAAAATAAGCTTTCAAAAGTAACCTTAAATCAATATGATTAAATCTAACAAGCATTTAGTAATCATCTATTATACAGGAAGAAAAGAAACAAGAATTTATTGAGTGCCTGCCATGTGCCAAACATTGCACTTAAGTGCTTTACAAATATTATCTCACTTGATCCTCACAACATCTTTGAGAAGTAGGTGCTTTTATTATCCCCACTTTACACATAAGGAAATTCATAAACGACTTGCCCAGGGTCACACAGCTAGTAAGTGTCTAAAACTGGATTTGAACTCAGATCCAATGTGCCATCTATTAGGAACTCTGCTAGGCATGGGGTACACAAAGACAAAAGGGAAAATGATGCTTTGCCCTCAAAGACTTACATTCCATTCTGCTCTAAATAATATTTTAGCCTTTCCAATCCTTCACCTCCTCCTCTCTCTACCCCCAAACTGACTTCATTGAAATGCTGCTTGTTGAGAGGAGTATTTGAAGCTCACAGTATAATTCTATAAGGAATCCCCTCCTTCAACTGGAATCTTGCTAATGGTCCTGATTCATCATCTGTTTATAAAACAGAGAAAGGATAAAACATTTGGAGTTGGAATTTGCAAAACATTTTATAGACATTATCTCATTTGATTCTCACAATGACTCTGTGATATAGATGCTATCACCACCCTCACTTTACAGATGAGGAAAATGAGGTGGAGAGAGGTTAAGTGACTTATCTAGGATCACAGAGCCAGTGTGTGAAAAAGAATTTGGATTCAGGTTTTCCAGACACTGAGACCAAGCATTGCATTTGCCCCACCATCTACCTGCCTATGATGAAGGCAAAAGGAAAGTTTTTCAGCATATTGGATAAGTTCAGGAAAATGAGATATTTTGAATTAATTAATCTATAAATGTTTATTGAGTTTCCCAGGTACTAGTCACTGTAGGAGACTCAAAAAAGTATTATGCATAGTCCCTGTTTTCAGGAAGCTTATAATTTATTTGGGGAGACCAAACATGCTGCATGAAATATTAAATCACAACATAAGGCACAAGAGATATCATCTCTTATACAAATATACCTTTTCTCATCTTCTCTGCTATTAACATTATCTCCTTCTTGAAATTATTTTGTATGTGTTTCCCCTTGTACATATTTTAGTGCTGTCCCCACCACAGGATATAAGCTCCTTGAGGGCAGGAAATGCTTAATTTTGCTTTTGACTTCCGCAATTCTTAGCTTGGTGCTTGGCACATAATTAATAAATGTCTATTGAGTTGATTTGAATATGATTACAGTAATGCTTCTTTGAATGAAGATGTGGGATACATGTAGATCTCACTCTGCCATAATCTTTAAACACCTTAGTAGAAAAATACAAGCTTCTGGGTGAGGGCCAGTTGAACTGTGACCACCATAACATGTTCCATGATGCCTAGCTGGTAGTTATTCTAACCTTTTTTGTGATATGTTTCATATTAGGATATGTTTCTTATTTAGGTTTTTAAAAATTAGTTGCAAATGCTTTCTTTCCCTTTGAAGTGCCAATGTGATATTCGCAGCATCATGGCTATGAATATGCTGGTGTAGTTTTGAATTGCAAAATATAACAGACCCTCTACATGGAAGACAGAACCAAAACATTTATTCAAACAGCAGAAAGCTGAATCCCAACACCAGAAAGGCAAATACATCACAGCAACAAAGAAACCTATACACATTAGCATTGCAGGGGGCACAGCCATCCCCAAGCCTTCCCTCTGTTAGGGCCTTTGGAAGCTCCCTTTGGAAAAAATGCCCCTCTCTCACCCATGCTAGCTGCTCTGTTCTCTGACTGCCTCCTCTCTTCTCCAAGCTGCAACTCCCACTGTCTCTCTCCCAGCTCTCACCAACTTCCTCTCAGCTCAACTCTACTCTTCCTGCCCCACCCTTCCTGCTCCACCCTTTCCTGTTCAGCAAGCTCTTCCCACCACAGGCTTCGTGCGACTCAAACTCGTGTGACTTAGGCGTCCATTGACTTAAGTAGGTCACACGGGCCTATTAATGGATTAGAAGGATCTTCTCATTTACATTACCATTACACCCTTGTGAATGAATTGACATTATTTGCTAGAAAATGTATTGAAGGAAAGCTGGAAGCTGTTTAAATAGAGACTTTATTGTCTTTTCACTAAAAATCTTTCCAAAGTCTTGGTGTGTCTGGCACACAGTAGGTGCTTAATAAATGCTTATTGACTCACTGGTAGTGACTAGGCTTTTTAGGGATAAGAAACTTCCTTCATGATATCGGCATCCCTACTGATTGTTTTCTTGCTTATCTATGAAATTTATTGCTTTCTGCTATTTTTCTTTACATTCCCAACCTGTTAAGATCTTTCCCTCTTTCCAAAAATTAGGATATCAGAGATCACACTTATCCTGGCACAGATAAAGAAGTTTAGTTTTTTTTTTTTAAATAATACTCCAGTTCTTGGGGCTATAAAGAACAGAGTTCTGTATCCTGAGGGGAAAAAATAAGAAACTTTGAGTGTTTAGATCCATCTTGTCAATCACTACTGTATAAATCCTAGGAATTAGAAAATGGAAACATTACTAATGTAAATCATAAATAGGCCCTTTTCTGTATAAAAAAAAGGAAGTTGGTAAGTCATCTTTGGTGTTACCTTATATGGCATACTGTCAATCTTAAGAGTCACCTTGGTGATGTTGGCACATAATTAATAAATGTCTATTGAATTGATTTGAATATGATTACAGTAATGTTTCTTTGAATGAAGACATGGAATGCATTTATATCTCACTGTGCCACAAACCGTCTAGGGGCTGCCACCCTTCCTCCTCCCCTGATAAGTTTATATGAGATCATAGGCCCTTTTGCTACCTTCATAACTAGTTGGTATGTACCTCCCTCGAAATGGAGATCCAAAGAACAAAAGCACATCTTTATCCAACTTGATTGAAATCTCTACTAGCTATAAAGAATGTCAATCAAAACCTCAGTTGGATAATTATGTCTTGTATCTAGACTGTACTTTAAATTCCTCTCTGGTATGATGGCTAACCTACCACAAAATCACTCATTTAGAGAACAATTGTTGCTAAATATAGGAAGGAATATGAATAGGATCATAGATTTAGAGTCAGAAGAGCCTTTAGATGATACCTAGTCCAACTCAGTCATTTTTCCAGGTGAGGAAACTTATGTCAAGAGAACCTAAGGGACCAGCCCAAGGTCACACAGATAGTAAATGTACGAGGGTCAGATTTGAACCTTATGCCAAATCTGTCATACTTGGCACTATATCACTGACAATTTTTAAAAATCAGTTCTTCTTTTCATATATTCCTATGGATCCAAAATGATACTAATTAAGGAAGGCATACTTTCGGGGAATTCAATTTCTTAGGGGATTTAATTTAATAATTAATATTATGAAATGACACTAAATAACAAATATATATATACCTATATATGTATATTCTGTGTATATATATATATATATATATATATATATATATATATATATATATATATATAATAGAGTTCTGGAGCAGAGGGGAGTTGTGCATGAGCTTAGGTAAGGTCTATAAAGATGAGATAGAGAGCTTGATTATGCTCAGAAGATCTGCTAACAGATAAATTCAGTACAGAAATGTATAAGTGTGTGTGTGTGTGTGTGTGTGTGTGTGTGTGTGTGTGAGATGGAGTGGGAAAAGGGTGGAGGATTCTGTTTTTTTGTCCTTTGTTTTCAAAGAGGATGAATAATATCACTAGTTAGGTCTTGACTTGGGCATGAAGTCAAAGGGGGTCCAATGACTTACCCATGGTCACACATAACACATGTCAGAGGTGGAATCAGTTCAACTGATCTTTGTGGGGAACAATTCTAAATCTCCTCAACTTTTGTAGTTGCCCTTTCTCCAGCTTATCAATTTTCTTTTTAAAATGTGGCATTCAGAAATAAACATATTATTTCATTTCTTTGCAGGTAGTACTTTGGGGCTTGGCAGTTTGAACTCACTGAGGACAAGTAGGTGGTCATTTACCAACTCCTTATTTGCCTTGGCTAGGTAAAGAAGAGGGCAAAGTGGCATTTCAGGTTGTAAGAATGATGCCAGTTAAAACATGGAGGTGGGGATGTTTATGGTGTGTTCGGAGGGTAGTGAGAAAATCAGTCTTACTTCAGTGAAGGGTTCATATTGAGGAGTAGCAGGAGAACAGTTGAGAAGAAGATTGTAAAGACTCTTGAAAAGCTCAGATGAAAAGTTCAAATAATGGAGAGCCATTGAAGTACTGGAAAAGAAAACTATGTTTTACAAAAATTAACTTGTTGAATATGCAAAAGATGGGTTAGATGAGGCCAAGAAATGGAGAGAGAGAGAGAGAGAGAGAGAGAGAGAGAGAGAGAGAGAGAGAGAAAGAGAGAGAGAGATTAGAGAGACAGAGACAGAGACAGAGAGAGATCAGTTAGTATGCTGTTGCAGTAGACTAGGCATGAGGGCTTAGATTAAATTGGTTCTGATGGAATGAGAGACTATATCATAAAGATATTATAGAGGAAAAACCAATAGGATTTGTAGACTGAGTTAAGGAGAGCAAGAAAAAAGGTGTCAAAAAGGATTCCAAAGTTCTCATCTTGAGTGACTGAAAGAATGAGAGTCCCAATGATAGAAATATGGAACTCAGGAGAAAAAAACGTTCCCATAATTTTCACAGAAACTGATGCTTCACCTTGTCTAATTCATCTTATGCTTGTATAGTTTTTTTTTTAATTTAAATACCAAACTTTACATTTAGCCCAGTTTTGTACTTCCTAGTCATGTGACTTTAGGCAAATCATTTTTGTCTGGCTTTTAGCTTCCTCTACTGCAAAACGAAGTGGTTGAATTACATGATCCTTGAAGCTCCTTCAAGCTCTAAAATTCTATTACTCTGACATCAGAATTCTGAGACTTGTCCTTTATCTCTATAGAATATTTCCTATTAAATTACTAAATAGAATTTCTCCTTATTAGATTTTCCTCATTGTTATAGCTTTTGGAAATAATTTTAAATTTTCATTCTATCATCTCTGTGTTAACTACACTTCCCAGACTCATGTCATCTACCATTTTGTGAATGATGCCATTTGTTTGTTTATTTCTTTATTTAATTCAAGTGAGTGATAAGAATGATAAGCAAAACAGGACCAAAGGTTGAGCCATCTGGCACAACTCCAAGTTGGCAGTAATCAATTAATTAATGCTCTTACAGTCAGTACGTTAACCCAATAATAAATACCAAATATTGCTAGCTATGCTATCATCTAACCAGCATTTCTTAATCAGAAGACTTTATGAAGGGCTCTTTTAATTGTCTTTCTGAAATCTAGATACACTGAGTCCTGAGCATTTCCCTGATCTACCCGTCTAGTAACCTTGAGATAAAAGTAAATGTTACTTTGTCACTCTAGAACCTTAAACTCCTTGGAGGAGGGGGTTGTTTTATTTTTGCCTTTGTATCTCCTGACAAAAACTTAGTAAGTTTTCATTGATTGATTGATTTGTTCTTAAGGAACCTCTGTGTGTGTGTGTGTGTGTGTGTGTGTGTGTGTGTGTGTGTGTGTGGTATTTCTCCCCCCCCCCCCAACTTATTAATATTTTATTTTTTCAAATTACATGCAGAGACAGTTTTCAACATTCACTTTTACAAGATTTTGAGTTCGAAACATTTTTTCTCCCTTCCCTCCCTCCTCCCCGAGAGGGCATGCAATCTGATACAGGCTATACATGTATGATCATATTAAACATATTTTCACATTGGTCCTGTTGTGAAAAGAGAATCAGAACAAAAGGGAGAAAAACATAGTATGCCTCGATCTACATTCAGACTTTCTCTGGATGTGAATAACATTTTCCATCATGCTTCCTTTGGAATTGTCTTAAGATCATTGCATTGCTGAGAAGAGATAAGTCTATCAAAGTTGGTCATTGTACAATGTTGCTGTTACTGTGTATAATGTTCTCCTGGTTCTGCTCATTTTACTCAGCATCAGTTTATGTAAGTCTTTGCAGGTTTTTCTGAATTCTACCTGTTCATCATTTCTTATAGAGCAATTCCATTACCTTTTATATACTACAACTTGTTCAGCCATTTGGGGTGGGGTGGGCAGGATTGGATGTGTTCTAATCACCATTCCAAGTATTCACAAGTTACATGTTTAAGCTTCAATAAATTGATACAAAGTGAAGTAGGAAGAGCCAGGAAAACAATATTTACAATGTTTGCAACAATATAAATCAGGGCTGTCCAAATGCTGCCTGCGGTGAGATTTATGCGGCCTGCCTACAAGCATAGAAATTTACATAAGTACTTTGGTAAAGGAAGCTGAGCTCCCCCAGAGCTCTCACTAAAATGGCATATCAGAGTATATTGTCTATCGTTTCAATAAAAATTTAAGGTTGGACAGCCCTGATCTAAACAACACTAAAAACAAACAGAGCTAAATGTTGGAATAACATAAAGAACAAGGTTGGCCCCCAAAGAAGAGAGAGGAGAAGATACCTCTCCTCACCCCCTTTGGAGGGAGCCCATTAGTGTGGAACATTGCATATAATGTCAAGGGATTTGAGGGATACATTAATAGGTTTGGCTGAATTTTTTTTTCTCTTCTGATTTTAGAAAAAATTCTTTGTTACATAATATTATATGACAACTCTTTGGCGAGGGAGGTAATGGATAAGAGGTAATGCAGAAACAAAATAGAGCAATAACATTTATTATTAAAGATAATTTTAAAAAGATCATGGTTTTAGAATATTGCTGGAGATGGATATACAGCCCACTGGTTTAAAATTTGTAGAATCTTCCTTCTCTGCCAACTCTCCTGACCCTCCCCCCAATTTTCTTCTTTTTTCTTCTGTCAAATTTCTCATTCTCCACAATTTTTCAAAAATGATGTGGGTACTAGCTGTGTGGCCTTGGGGAAGTCGCTTAAGCTTTGTCTTAATCCACTGGAGAAGGAAATGGCAAAACCCTTGTAAGACAGGTAAACACTAGCACAAAGGAGGGCTGCTAGTGCAGGTTCACTCTTGGTGTGGTCAGACAGGAAGGAAACTAAGATAGCTTCAGAGGGATTAATAATCTTGTTTAAGTTTAGTCTAGTCTTCTCAAAGGGGTTGCTGATAATGGGAGCACCAACGCCTTCAGCATTCCCTAATCACCCTTCTCACTGGGGCCAATGAGAAGGGGGAGCAACTACCCTTATGTCTCAATGGGGTCAATCGAGACAGGCACAACTTGTGCACTCCCAAAAATCCCCTCAAGCCTCAGTAGGGGCTGGTTGAGGCAAACACAGATTCCCCCCAAACCATGATGGGAGCCGATCAAGGCACACACAACATTCCAGCTTGTGCATTTAACCGTAAGGGTTCCCCACTCACTGATCAGTGCTCACCTACTTTATAGGGCCACAAAGAAGGCATCTTGCCAGCAATAGCCTCACAAGTTTACACTACCTCACTGTTATATCCTCCGCACAGTCACAGTGGATATTTACAATTTAAGCACAAATGTTTATATCATTTGTCATTATATAATGCCGCACAAGCATTATATGTTTTGCATATGATGTTTACGAGTCATGAGTTTGGGAAATAGAGATTGTTATGGCAGTGGATCCTGGGAGACTAAACTCTAAGAAAGAATGACAAAAATCCACCTTACACCATTACTTATACCACTCCAGTGTCTTTGCCAAGAAAACCCCATGAACAGTATGGTCCATGGAGTCACAAAGAGTCAGATACGAACAGCAACAACATGTGCTAGGCACTATGCTAAAGGATGGCTTGGGGGATGGGGTGGGGGAAGTGATATAGGGGAGAATTTAAGCACTGTAAATCCAATCTCAATAGAAAATCTATTTGAAAAAATTTCTCATTCTCTACGACTTTTCAAAGATGATGTGGATACCTAGGGCATAACTATTTGGGGCCTGGAGACATGAACTCATTTATCATTTTAGGTGCTCTCTCACTTCCTCTCTCACCAATCATGGGCCCTGTTCCCTATAATCTATATCTATTCCATCCTGGCCAGTCAGAATATCATTTAACTCAGCAAAAGTGGTTGAGACAAAATAGGAGTTGAGTCGGTTTATCCAATTTGGGAACCCACTGAAAAATTAATGTATTTGGAATCCAGAAATATTGAATGTTCAATATAGGTCACCACCTACATTTTGGGTCTTGCTATTCTTAAATAAAGGACACACTTGTTCAGGCTTCTTGAATAATAGATAATGCCTCCCAAGCAGGGTTTTAATGAGCAGAACATAAATAAATCTTTCTTTTCCAAAAAACACAATCAAATGCTAGTCAAGTGGCAAAATGCCAGGTACATTGCTTTTTCCGGTTTAAAAAACCCCAGCATTTTAAGACTATTCCAAAACTAAGCCAGTGTTTTGAGTGAGTAGCTCTTTATTAAAGTCAGGTGTGTGCTGTCTCCTCTACCCGTCTCTGAGGCTGTGTTGGGTTCCTGATGAATGTTTCCTGTGGTGTTAGTACATTTCTAGCTGAAGTCTTGGGCACCACCCTTCCTCTCTTTATCTCTCTCTGTCCCTTTCCCTCTTTCTCTCACTTCCTCTTCCCCTCTCCCTCATTCTCCCCACCTCTACTCACCATACTACATGTAAATGGTTGAAAAATTATTCTTAAACCTAAAATGTGACTTATTGTCACTGATCTACTAGTTGTCTTCACTGTGCTTTGATTTACTTGACATGAGATAATATCTTCCTCAGAATTTCTTCTTTTGGCTCTGTGCCCTCAGAATTAGAAGATTGCTACCCATTGTCAAGGAGATGACTGACTCCTGTCTCCTACTCCTCCTACCCTCCTTTTCCTGAACAAATTAAAAAAACCAAAAAGGCAGAAGAGAAATAGAGTGATAGGAGGATGGATCCACACCAATTTCAATCAGAATAAGAGGAAGTAGTCCTTGGTGACTTGGCCAAAGTCACACAGATAACCATTCTTTTTCCTTTATCATTCATCAATAATTACACAGAATTATACAGGGTGTCCCTAAAGTCTGGACACACAGGCAAAAATCCATATTTTGAAATATTTGGAATATTAACAGACCTTAGCCCCCTTGACTTCTTTTTCTGGGGTATGCTAAAGGAGAAGGTGTACTCAATTAAAATCACAGATGCAACACACTTGATTGAACGCACAAAGAGTGAATGTGCTAAAATTGACAGCAATGTGGAGTTATTGCATTGAGTTCATGTGAATCTTACAAAGTGCATCAACCTTTGCATCACAAATGGTGGAAATCATATTGAAGATGTTATTTGTTAATATTCCAGTTAAATAAAATGTTGTTGAAAATTTCTTTCATTTCGTTTCTTGAAAATATGCATTTTTGCCTATGTGTCCAGACTTTAGGAACACCCTGTATTGTGTATGTTAGTTTAAAAAGCATCATATTTAGAGATAGTTAGGTGGCCTAGTGGATACGGTATCTAGACTTGGAGGGTCAGGCAGACTGAGTCTGAAACTTGTCTCAGGCTCTTCTTAGCTCTGTGGCCCTAGGCAATTGTTTAGCATTTCTTAGCTTAGCATTTCCTAATCTGCAAAATTTGGGTAATAAACCTGAGTTTAAATTTGCCTTCAGACACTTACTAGCTTGTGACCCTGGGCAAGTCACTGAACCCTATTTGCTTCAGTTCCTCATTTGTAAGTGAGCTGGAGAAGGAAATGGCAAAGCACTCCAGTATCTTTGCCAAGAAACCCCAAATAGGGTCATAAAGAATCAGACACAACTGGATTGAGTTTGGTGATACACCTAAAACACTTTGCAAACCTTATAGTGCTTATGTAAATGCTAGCTATTAGAAAATCAGTTCAACATTTGCAAAGCCTCACAAGATCACTGTTTGTATATTGCAAGTTGCTACATCACAAAGGGATAAAGCTATACATATTTCCTGCCAATTCATTTTCCTCTCCAAAAATGGATTTTTTTTCACACTCTACTTTCCCCAAAGAGACTTGTTTATAGATAGAGATGGGATCCTAACCAAAGTCATTTGATTCCGTTTCTAGTGTTCTTTCCAGGGCACCTAATTGGAGGGTGATTATGGGTGCTATAGACTATTAAATGAATTCTGTGATGCCAGAGGAGATCCCCATTCATATACATGAAGCTGTTCTGTCTGGGGAGAGGCAGTGGTACACTGATCCATGTGAGAAACAAATCTGGCCCGATGAAGTCCTCAGCCAGAAGCAAGGCATGCAAGCAAATGATTGTTACTGAGATACAATCTTTAGCAGCATAGGAGCACAAGAATACATATTGAGTATAATTCCCTGTGACCTTTCTGTTTGGTGATTTCAGCTGGAGGCCTCTTGTAGGGAGCTGCCAATGCCACCAGAACTGAGAAGCCCAGGAAGAGTAAGTAGGGAGACCGTTAAATAGTCCTGGAGAGGCTCCTCCCTATTAGACCATTGTTTACTGGAGGCCTGCACTTGTTTCTTAGGTTTTGTCCTTTGTGGGGATTTCCTTATTGGCTCATGCTAGCTGTGTCGTGTAGGTTGTTTGGCCCAGTTTTAACCTTAACTCAACTCTAGGCCTTATCCAAGTAGTCATATGGGGAATGATTTTCATGATTGAATCTGGAATCAAACATATTTATATAAAAGACTTGTCAGGGTTCTGCATCTGTGCACAGGGAGTGCGGAATGAATAAATGAGGACCCTACCTAGATCTACTTATAAATCCAAGGTTTTGTTGTCTTCACTTATTTCCCTGTTTGTAAGGAAAAGCAGAAATTAGTCTGGTGGACATTGGGAGCAAATTTAAGTTCTTGATACCAAAGGGAAAAAAATTATAAAGGCCTCCTTAACTTTTTGTTGTTATGTGCAAACTCAGTAGGAAGGAGTTGCCTTCTTTTTTGTCTTTCTTTTCATCTCCTCTTCTTTCCTTGTCTCTCAAAGAGGTTGTTTTATTGATTTTTATGTGTCTGGGTCCTAAATGGAAGCTTCCTGTTTCATTTTTTGTATTTGTATTGTCAGTACCTAGTAGGTACTTGCTGATTGACTCATGGATTAGGTCTTATAAAAGAAGCACATGCATCCTCTTCATTGCAATTTTATCTGTAGAAGGCTAGTCCTCCTCCAAGATAGAAGTCTAGGGAGAACACTCTAGACCCAGACTAACCGGGTAGTATTGGTAAGTAGCCCAATGGTGTCTTGAGTGTTGAGGGTTAGTCAACCTCTTGTGAAAATAGTTGGTGGATAGAAGATAAAGACTAAACCTGTGATTTTTGTTGGTATAGGGAATTCCCAGGGTAGGAAATTCCTAGTCTTAAAGAATTGCCTAGAATACTGAGAACTCAACCACACAGCCAGCATGTGTTAGCATCACAGTTTGAACAAAACAAGACACTTCAAAGTGCCTTCAGACAGATACCTATGCCAGCAAACTGCCGGATTTAAAGTTAACTAGTATCAGTCTATTGTGGGAATGTTTCTTGTTATTTTCCTGTCGTTTTGAAGTCTGAATGGTATATGACTATTTGTCTGTAGCACCACCAAAACAACAGCTGGAAGAGATTTTTTGAAATTGTGGAGAATTTAAGATCAATCAATCGAAGATCTTGATTTATTATTAAGTACATTATTAAGTACAATATTAAGTATTATTAAGTACATTTATTAAGGGCTAACTATATACCAGGTGCTGTGATAGATGCTGGGGAGAAAGCAACAATGAAATAATCCTTGCCCTCAAGGAGTTTACATTCTATCAGATGAGACAAGAGACATACAAACGTGTGTATCTTGATGAGACTGCTAGTAGCCTTCCTCCTTAAACTATTTTATATTAATTTTATATTCTCTGTGTATAAATATATGTATATGTGTATAAGATGCACAAGATGCAACATCTAGGTTTATGCATACCTGGTATCTGTCATTTGGCCAGCCTTTCCCCTTCAGTAGCAACATAAGAGGTCTACGAGTTATAAGTAATAATCACACCTTGTGACTACGGACGGCATCATTCCAAGGAGTAGAACATTCCAGGGCTTCTGTTTAGTGGGCCATGAGTCTAGCTTGCTTGGGACATGCATTATCACTCTCATTGCTGTAGGATGACCAGGCATTGATGTGTGATGGTCAGCACGGGTCTGTGACTCTTTTCCCCATCTGATCATAGAATCTTAGACTTGGAAAGGATTCCAGAGGGCATCTGTTCCAAACCCTGTCTGGAAGACAATCAATGTTCTGGACAAACATTATGTTGATTATTTAGTCTACATTGGGAGTACAAAACACAAGTTGTTTCATCAAACATGCCATTTTTATTTGTACAAAGTTAAATGCACTTGTAATCGAGGGCTCACACTCATTTGTATAAGGCTCTCTTTATTGGTGGAGAATTGTTATTTGATGCTCCATGCCAGCATGAGGGGCGAAGTTGGTGAGAGTTTGGTAGAGGCAAGATTGTGGTTTTTTGGCTTCCAGTTTTGAGAGAGGAGACATATGGTTTCAGATTCTCTTCAGGGAGGACCCCCCAAAGGGAAAGAGACTTTGGGAAGAAGCCAATATGTAGAGGAACTGATGTCTTAATCATCCCTATTGCTAACTTACCACACTAGGGATTTTGGGGAATTTCCCCTTGGGTAAGATCCGGGAAATCTCTCTTATGGTTTAGTTGAGCTATCTCAATCTCAGTGGGAGAGCTCATTTACTCTGTATATTACCTGGCATATTCTAATCTATATCAGAATAATCTAATCTCAAACCCAGAGGGCGAGCTCATTCACTCTGCATGTTGTCTGGTTTATTCTCATTTGTATAAGTTTCATTTGTTTTTGCTATCAGCTTAGAGAAATAGGTTTATTTGCTATTTGCTATGTGTGATAGTTTTTGTGAAACTAGCATTTGGTGGGAAGAGAGTCAAACCTTTGGATATATAGTGAAGCCCTCCTTCCCCATCAAAAAGGATTAGGATTAATGATCATGAGAGCACTTGAACCTAAATTCCCCCCTCCAGACTAACAATTTAGAGGGGGGAGTTAATATAATTCTTAGCTTGTACCCCCTCTCTGAGGAAAGCAGAATGCCTAGCATTGTGGTACTAGTCTCTTGTTCCTCTCCTGGCAGGAATCAGTCTCTCTCGGAGCCACATTTAAACATATTCATGTGGACACACTCAGTCTACACGGGCAATGCATACACATGCACATACGTAGTGGGCGTCCACCCACTCATCCTGTGGCTGTGTTATGTTCTCATGTAGAGCTAGAGCTTTAGACCTTCAAAGAACTGCACTTCTGGCTGTGTGTTCTTCTAGCCTGGAATGCATGTACTAGGTTTTGGGATGTCCCCACAGCCTAAGACCTCTTGATCCAACTGGGACTAGAGGAGTAGACCTGGAAATTGGGATGGAGTAGATTCATACCCTGCGAAGTCACAGAAAGACCTGGCTACCCACCTGACTATGGGAAGTCCCAGATCATAAGATTTGCTTTTTAACATTTAACATTAACAAATACTGGTTTGTCCCTAACCACCTTCTCCTTCCTCCCCGCCACCTCCCATCAACAAAGATGGTCAAATGTGAGCTGGCCCAGAGAGTATAAGTACTTTCCAAGGCCACACAGTGAGTCAGATTCAGAGCCCAGGTCTCCAAATATCCAGACTAATTTTCTGTCCAGCAGACCACACTTCCTTCCTGTCTTAAAGGACTGACAGTCTGAAGGCACTAGTAGGCACAAGACCATAAAACCTATCAGGAGAATGTCATGCAGATAATCAAATAATCAAAGTGTGTGGCCTTTATATCTGGAAGATTCTATATAACAGGTGGATTTTTAGAAGCTTGTGGTGGGGCAGAAGGAAATCAAGGTGGAGTAAGAAACCCTACAGCCTCTGCCTACCTCTGGAAATTAAAACAAAAATTCTGGTGGCTTAAGTCAACTTATATGTAAATTGTAAGTCTAAGTAGTAGAATGAAAAAAAGATATATGATCAGAATGAGTACATGAGACTTAGGAAGGGGAGGTGATCTTTAATTTAAATTTAAAAAATCATATTTGTGCTTTCCTCTGTAAAAAAAAGAAAATCTTATTCTAATGGTGTCTTGATAACCAAGGCGACATAGTGATAACATTATTGAATTTAGAAAAGAAAAACATTCACAAACAGCAGAATGATTAGACACTTGCTTGTAGCCACAGAGTTAGAGAAAGCAGGTGATTGAACTTCCTCTTCACCTCGGTCTTCTGGCTTCCTTCAAGACTCAGCTCACATCCCACTTTCTGCAGGAGGCCTTTCTTGGTCCCCTCCCCACCTTTCCTCTGAGATTACATTCCATTTACACTATATGAATTTTATGTGTACGTGATCACTTTTATGCTGTTTCCCCTGTTAGAATGTGAGTTTCCTGAGGGCATGGACCATGTTGTTGCTTTTCTTTGTTATCTCCAGCACTTTAGCACAGTGCCTGGCACATAGAAGGTTAATAAATAAATACATATTGACTGCTTGACTACAAAAGGAAATAGAAAGTGTTCTTCCAAGGGAAACAGTTGTAGAGTTGAAGAGGGAGATTATCTATAAAGCACTATATAATCTTTAAGTCTCCATTATTTATTGTCAGGTGAAGGTTGTCAGGTCATAGATGTGCTGAACAAATTTAACAACGAGCTCTCCACGAAAAGGGTGCTCATTGCACCCTTTTAGGTTCAAGTTGCATTGCTAACATTTTCTCCATCACATTCTTACTTCTAAACAATAAACAAAACAAGTCAAGCCCTGATTTACAGCATTTGCTGATTTCTGAGTGCAAATACCCTTACTGAAAATTTAACAATTGATTCTAGCACACCCTTGCTAGTCAATTCAACTCAATAAGCATTTATTAAGTGCCTACTATATGCCAGGCATAGTGCTGAGAGATGGGGATACAGATAAAAAAAAAAGAGACAGTGTCCATCCTCAACGATCTTATAATCTAATGGAGGAAGACAACACGGAAAAGGAAGCTGGTGGAATGGGAGGCTGAAACCTTAAGTGGAGTTTGGTTTTCCAGGATTCATGGCCATGACAATCTCTTGTTCCCAGGTGTTCTATGGTTCAAAACATCTCCACCAGTACCCATGTAGATTGTAAGGGCCAGGTGTCACCTGTTAGATTGTAAGGTCAGGACCTTGGAGGGGTGGAGTGTAAGTATAAAGCAGGAAGGCACTGATCAGTGAGTGGGAAACCTTTAGGGTTGAAATGTACAAGTTAGGATGCTGCATGGACCTTCATCGGCCCCTATCAAGACTTGGGGGGAATCTGTATTTGTCTCAACTGGCCTCCATTGAGACTTGAGGGGATTTAGGGAAATGCACAAGTTGTGCCTGTCTCAATTGACCCCATCGAGACATAGGGGGAATTGCCCCCTCCCTTCTCGATGGCCCCTGGGGGAAGGGTGATTGGGAAATGCTCTAGGAATTGGTGCTCAGCAACCCTTGTGAGAAGGTTAGATAGAATAAAGTCTTCATTGTTTAAAGTAGTATTGTTAACCCCTTTGAAACTTTCTTTCCTTTATAAAAGCAGAACAAAGAATCTGTGCTAGCAGGCCATCCTGGGTATGCTAGGGTGCTCGCTAATACAAAGGCTAACAGGGGCATGATGTTCAAAGGAGTAGAAACCAAGCAAAGATTCTGATGGAAAACAGTGAGTTACCTGCAAAGTTCTGAACCCTCTAAAAGGGGAGACATTGGGAAGAGTTTATTGCTCCACCCTCCAGCCCTCCAATCAGATGGGAGAGGCAACTGAAAGTTGTGTTGTGTTGAAAATGGAGTCAGTATTCATGGTGATGAATTTTCACATGATCAGCTTATCCTGGGGGAGAACTGATGTTCCCTGGAGTGGAAACCAAGCAATTACCTGCTCTGAGAGTACAGGGCAGACATGGAATTCTAATAGGGTCTCAATCCCCAGGCCCTGGCTTACCTAAAGCACAGGGAATTCACAGTGCTAAGAGAAGTTCCTAAGAGAGAATATCAGAGACCTTTGAGATTTGAACTGGGAAAAGAACACTGCAGAAACACACACACACACACACACACACACACACACACACACACACACATAACCTTCTAAGGGGTATGGCAACCAGCCTTAGTCAGAGTAGGGGGGAAACCCAACAAATTGCATAATATATTTCCTCACAGGTTCTTTCAATAAAAACCTCTATTATGGAAGATGACCTTTTCTTCATTTCTCTATATCTTTTAGTCATTTTTGAAAAAAGTTTCCTTGATGTCTTTTCCTTTTTTACACCACAATTTGCCTCCCTTCCAGTGGAACTTTCCCTTGTAACACAGAAAAACAGTTAAGAAAAACCAACTAGCAGAGTGAATAAGTTTGAAAGTATATGTGACATTGTGTATCTGTCATCCTCTACCTCTCTACTAAGAGAAAGAAAATCCGAGAGCAGACTGGTCATTTTCATTATTTTGAGTCCTTCTGAACTTTAGAGCTACTTTGTTTACATTATTATCATCATTGTAAGTCATTGATAATCCTTTAAGATTTTTTTTAGCAATATCTCATTTTTGCATCACCGAAATTTTCCCCAGTATACCTCTATCTCTCAGAGAGTCATTCCATATAACAAATATTTTTAGAGATAAAAAAGAAAAAAAGTCAGCAAAACTGATCAATACATTGAATAATGTTGGAAAATATGTTCAACGTGACACATTTATGGACCTTTCACCTCTTGGAAAGGAATGGGGTAGGAGTGCCTTCTCAGATAATTTCTTGTTCTATGTAATTTTTTGACATTTGTTTTTTACGTTTTTTTCCATTTAAATTGTTGTAGTCATTGTATATTTTGTTTTCTTGTTTCTGATTATTTCACTTTGCATCAGGTCATATAGATCTTTTTATGCTTCTCCATTTTCAGCACTCATCATTTCTTTTTTAAAATTTTTAAAATTTATTTTATTTAAAATTTATTTCTATTTTTTCAATGAGCACCATTTATTAAATGCCAGTAGTCTGTCAGGCATTGTGATAGGATACAATGACAAATATGCCAACATTTCCTTTCCTCAAGGACCTAACATTTAATAAGGGGAGATGACATATCACTTCTTATAGCATATAATATTCCATTAATTTATTTACCACAATTGGTTTAGCCATTCCTTAATTGTTGAAGTTCTGCTTTGTGTCCAATTCTTTGTTACCACAAAAAATCCACTATAAATATTTTGCACATACAACGAGTTTCTTCTGATCAGTGGCTTTTCTTTTCATCATTTTTATGTCACCAAATTACTCCATTATATTTATGTGACTGTTATTCAGCCATTCACCAGTAGATAGGCACCCATTTTGTTTCTTTACTGCCATTTCAAGTCATTTACCAGCTTTCCCTTCCAACTCTTAATGACTGAGGTGTGTACATTAAGTATTCCTAACCATGAGAAAACTCAGTACTCTAACAATGGTAGGTTAACATCCTTCTCTTGTCTCCTATTACAATGTTTTGCCCTGTTCCACACACTTCGTTCCGCATTCTGACAGTAGGAAACCCTCCAGTTTGCCTCCAAATCATCAAAGACCCTTCCCCAGCAGGCAAAGGCTTTTTAAAGACCATCAACATATCATTTACTTCATTAGCTTTCTTTGTTGTAAAAATAGAAGAGGAAACATCTCTCTAGGAAATTATTACAATGCAAGAATGTTGTATAAGAAAAGAGATGTTGTAAAGTCCACTTATATTTCAGGGATTGGAAAGAATACACATTAAAAAAATATACATCCTAAATCACATCTAGCCAATTCATTCTTTTTAAACTTAAAGTGTGACCAAAAAAATATGCCACAACACTTGGTCCAAAAGTGGCTGCTGTTCTCAGTCACTTTAGAAACTGACTTTACAACATCAGTGAGTTCCCCTTGGGACCTACATTTTGGGGAGTCAACTAGGGGAGTTGAGGAATTTGGGGAGTTTCCAGGCCAGGCAAACTTTGGTTCAGTATGTCAAAAGATTTGTGATTGTTTTGGTGTGGGCAATCCCTCCACCAGTGTAGTTGTAGCCCCTCCACAGCTTGATACATGGTGATTATCAAATGAGGCTTTGCAAACCTTGAAATACTATGGAAATATCTGTATTGTTGATGATGGTGAGTTCCTGTTGCGAAAAATGTTCATCACTGTGTCACCAGTCTTTAGTTCCTAGGATCATAGGATCCTGATTCAAGGGTTTGAATTAGAAATCATCTAGGCCAGTGGTTTCCAAAGTGGGGAATGTAGCCCTCAAGGAGCATTTGATCAATTAATTAGGAGATTGGGTGGGAAGATCAACCAATTGGAGACATCTAATCTGCCTGCAATAGCCAGTCAAGGGACTTGTTTCCTTTATACCCACATCCACCCTAAACCTCCAGCTTTTTCCCACTCGATTCTCTCTACCCTTTGTGCAGTGGTCCCTCATGGCAGTTTTAACCTAACCACTACCCAGGCAGCTACAGCAGCAGGAGCTTTCAGGTACCATTGGGAAAATACTAAACTGCCTTCAGCATAGCAGCTCCTAGTCCCCAGATAGCTTGATGGCTGTGGTAGGCTGTCAGTGAGATTCAACTCCCCCCTTTTTGTTTTGAGTGGGACAGAGTAAATCTCACAAAATAAGGAGGCGTGGATGAGTGCTGATACTCATCACAGATCTCTTAACATTACTTCCCCTCCCCACCCCAAAGAAATTAAACAAAACAAAACAAAACAAAACAATTTTCCTATTACTGTTAAGGGTATTGTGTCCTTCCAGTCACCAATTTTCCTATTTTGATGTCACTGCCCCCATCTCAGATATCTACTATGTTGCCAGATATCACTGTCTTTCCACATCTGTTTTCTCTTGGCTGGCACTTCTCTATTCTAGGCCCACATCACTGCTCACCTGGACTATTGCAACAGACTACTTGAAGTCTCCCTCCTTAAAGCTTCTCCTGATTCCACACAACTGACAAAGTGACTCTCCTAAAGTGTGTCTCTAACCATGTAACCCTGAATAAAACTCCAGTGCTTTCCTATCGACTCTAAAGCCAAGTAGCATTTTGTCTCAATCTCATCCTTGTTAGTTTATATTTCTGTGTAAATTTTATAGTGTACAGAATTAATTTTTTATAGTCAGTCGGTCAACAAGCATTTATTAAGCGCTTACTATATATACCAAACATGGTGCTAAGTGCTGGGGATACAGTGAAAGGTAAAAAATTATTGTCCTTGTTCTCAAGGGTTTCATATTCTTTATTTTATTAGTTAATTTATTTATTTTTAGTTTTCAACATTCACTTTCATAAGTTTTAAATTTTCTCCCCATCCTTCACCCCTCCTTCCCCAAGATAGCCTGCAATCTGATATGGGCTCTACATATACATTCCTATTAAACTTATTTTCACATTAGTCATGTTGTGTAGAAGAATTACAAGAAGTGGGAGAACCCACGAGAAAGAAAAAAAAACAAAGAAAACAAAAACAAAACAAAGAAAAGAAAATAGTCTGCTTTGCTCAGCATTCAGATTCCATAGTTCTTTTTCTGGATGCAGATGGCATTTTCCATCATGAGTCCTTTAGAATTGTTTTAGGTCCTTGCACTGTTGAGAAGGGCTAAGTCTATCAAAATCAGTCATCACACATTGTGGCTGTTACTGTGTACAATGTTCTCCTGGTTCTGCTCACTAAGGAGTTCATATTCTAATGGAGAACATAAAGGGTCAAAAAAATTGTACATACAGGATATATACTATGTAAGTAGAAAATGATATCAGAGGGAAGGCTCTAATGGAAGTAGGGAGGGAGACCTAAAAAGCTGGTAGAAGGTGAGATTTAAGTTGAGTCTTGAAGTAGATACATACACACATACATATGATTATAAATAAGTAAACATACACATTTTTGGAAAGTGTGGTGAACATTTTTTTTTTTACCAATAGTGTGTGTGTTATCAAAAAATTTGGAAATCGTTGATCTAGTCCAATACCCTCATTTTACAGGTGAGAAAACTGAGGTTCAAGGAGGATTAAAAAAAAGAATTTCATGAAACAGAGTTGACTTAATGGTTATGAATACTTGGCTCCAGAGATGTATGTGTGTATGTGTGCGTGTGTGTGTGTATGTGCTCGTGCGCGCGTGTTATATGTGAACATGCTGTTTTTGTTATACACCTCCAGGCTCTTCTTTTCATTCCCCTATGTGGGAGGGGATGGGTGCTTATGTGAAGTGGTAAGGGTGTTTTAGCCCAGGTGACCAGGACAGGAAACAGCATAAGGGGAGAATAGCACAGTAGCTGACTTGTTCTGAGGCACAGTTACGCCCAGCATCTTCCCCCTGCACTTCAGCTCTGCCTCCTTCAGAAACCTTGTGGTTTTCATTCAGGGCTTCCATTTAGCACCAGTTGCTTCTGGGCTCCACCACTGAGGAGACTTCCTTTTGGGTTACCTGGTGGAGATGCTGCCAGTCAACCACAAAAGCCCTGTTTTGAATCTTCTCTGTGGTAAGGGAACCTGGCTTAGGCTACAAACTCAGCTAGTTGCCATGATAAAGCTGATGCTCCAGGAGTGTGTTGGTTGACCAAACTGGTCAGCTGACAAATGGCTTAAAATACAGAGTGAGGATATTTTTGTTTTTCTCTCTTTTTTTAAATTGTGCTCGTAAAATTAAACAAACTGAAGGACCACTTCTAGCAAAAAGAAAGTAGATTGGAAAGAGTTCAAGGAGTCTTTTAAAATTTGGCCATACTGCTACTAAAAAATAGATAAAATTCTCCAAAGTATGGTTACAAAAATATCTCAGCTAATAATTTACTGTCTGGTTTGAATGAGTTTAACTTTAAGGTGTGGTGGCTCTGGAAACTTATTGTGAGTCACTGCATAATAACTGGCTCTACCACCAAACATCAGCCCCCACACAATTTTCCAGCTCTGAATTTCTACTGTTTTAGTATAACGTGAAAATAATGCAGTTTTTGGCTTCATTCTAGGGATGGGGTAGTTAACATAGTTTTAGAATTCACTGAAAACTTAAGTTTGATGTTTTACAACAAGCTGACATGCTCTGATGCTCTGAGGAAGTATTTTGTTTGTGTTTGGCAGATGAGGACCTTCTTTAAAAGGAGAAGCACGCAAATAGTGTCCATTATCTACCAACTAATTTTCTTCTATGTTGGCCTGGGTCTTCTTCCTACAAAATGCTCCAAAGAGACCTTAGAAACATTCTGATGATTCCTGCCTTATATCTTCCAGGGCAGGTTAACCCAATGAGCATAGACTTTTAGGGTCATTGGTCCACATCTAGAGTTGTATAGGACCTTAATGAGTCTTCTAGTCCAAGAGAGATGCATAGAGTGAGTTGGAAGTTGTGAAGTAGAAGGCTCATGATTAGCAAAAGTCTCAAAATTGCTGTTACTTCAAGATTACTCTCAGCTCTGCAAATGATGAATCTTGATGGCTATCAGGGGATGAGCTATATCTGGAAAAATTGGTTCATACCACTTAAACTTACTCTAGATGGATTTCCCCCAGGAAGCTGCTCCTCTTGCTTGACTGTCTTTCCCCTTCTCTGCTATCAAAACCTCATTCATCCTTCAAGGCTCAACTCAGGTCTTAGCTCCTCAGCTCTGTGACTTCTCCAGATGGAAGTGATTTCTGACTTTTCTGAAAGCCTTTACTGTACATCCTAAATTCACCATTTACTGCCTTGTATGTTTAGTTATTTTTTTCATAGGTTTATGCATTACCTTCCTAATAAGACTAAAAGATCTTTGAGAGTTTCCCAAAACTCCACAGGAGTTGTCTTGCTTGTGCCTGTCCTCTGAGTAGTCATTTCATCATATTCCACACAGTACAGGCACCCTTTCTGACTACCTAGAGCTCTCTAAGGGTAGCCTTGCCCTATTTCTTCTCCTTTCCCCTTCCAACCACACACAGCTGCCTGATACCTTGGGACAACTCCACCCAAGGCTAACCCACTATGGACAACTCATTTCTCATTGATTATCATTCTGTCTTCCTGTCATATTCACTCCATCTACCCCCACCCACTACTCCCTTGTTCCTGTCCCTTTCAAGCCAACCTCCCCACCCCATCCCAATGTCCCACTTTAAATCCACATAACCCTTTCACTGTGCCCTCTGGAATGCTTACTCACTACAGGAAAAAATTACTTTTATCTTAAATCTTTTCCTTTCTTGCTCCCTCCATTTTCATGCATTTGCTGAGATCTAGATCCTTGTTGATGACATGCTTTCCCTGGTTACCCCTTCTCCTACTGATTGTACTTTCACTCATAGCCCCTCACTCATTAGACCTAGTGGGTGTGTTGGAATAATCTTTGCTCCCCTTCGCCATTTCTAGGCTTTCCCTCTACCACTATAACTCAGGAACCTTTCTTTCAAGAGTGTGGTAGTTGCCCAGACTTCTATGACAATTCCCTAGTGAGTTCAGTGCCTGACTCAGTCTTTCTCTCTTTCCCAACTCCTGTCCTCATACTAGGGGACTTCAACATATATATTAATAGTTCCTCCAACACCCTAACTTCCCAATTCCTCAATTAACTTATTTTCTATGACCTACTCCTTCACTCCAATCACAGGCACACCAAGAGATTCTGTTGGCATCCCACCCCTCCTTCCCCTTTGCCCTTTGTCCAAACCCTATGTCCCTTAATTCTTTCCCAGGTAATCACTCCTGTACTGGTTACTCTTTCTTCTCTTTCCTCTCTTGATGCCTTGGTAAATCAGTTCAACTGTTCCCTGCTCTCTTTTCTCAAGTTTCTTTGCTACTGATCTATTGAAGTTCTTGTCCTGCCAACCCCAGCCTTGGATTACTGCCAACACCCACTGCCTTTGCTCCTTCTCACATGCCATTGAATTAAGATGGAAAAAAAATCACAAAACTGGTTTGATTAGGTATGCTCCAAATTCATGTACATCAAACTAATTTGGGCCTTCAGTGTGTTGAGTGATTCCTTTTACACTTCTCTAATCGATTCAATATTTCACTCACCACAAGAGCTTTTCCAAACCTTTTCATCCCTTCTCAAACCTTCCATAGATATTTTTCCCTCACTTTCTCAGCTGAGAACCTTGACTCACATTTTACTGGGGGGAAAAAGCCTGAGGCCATTTCTTAACAGCTCCATGTTCTCCTCTATTTCTCCTCCCACATCATTCTGATGCTTTCTATAACTATCTTCTCCTTCGCCCCTCTACACATGAAGAGGGGGCCCTTCTTGCCAAGGCAAATCCATCTCCACATACAAGTGATTCAATTGCATTCCATCTTCTCTTGTATATGGCCCCCTCATTCCTCTGACACTACCACTATCTTGGTGGAGGCCCTCACCATTTCACACCCAGACTATTTCAGTAGACAGTTGGTTGATTTTCCAGCCTCAGGTTCTCTTCTGACTCCAATTCATCCCCCATTCAATTGTCAAACTGAACTTCCTAATGTATAGGTCTGGCCATATCATCTTCCTAGTCAAGAAACTCCAGTAGTTCTAGGATGAGATATAAAATCTTTCATTTGACTTTTAAATCTAAATAAAATCTGAATAAAGTTGTTTTGACTTTATTGCACAATACCTTCCTACCTTTCTCATCTTTTTACACCTGACTCTACTCTATGTCCTCTGTGATCTAATGACACTGGCCTTCTTGCTATTCCTGGTTGTCCTAGCTAGGAGGTTTAGAATGGAGAGAAGCATGGGGCACAACCCATGAAAATACTCTTCATCAAGAGAGGGAGTATTTTGTGCCAGGAACTTATTTATATTTCCTAAAGCACAAGTCTGACCATGCTGCTCCAGAACCTTCAGCAACTCTCTATTACCTTAATGATAAAATATGAACACTTGTATGGTGTATAAAATCCTTCAGATCTGGCTCCAGTTTTTCTTTCTTAACAGATTTCACACAACTCTTCCTTCTCTCACATACTCTATATTTCTAGAAAATTGACCTATTTCTTTAAACAATAAACAATTGTCCTCCTGCCTGTTTGCCTCTGCATGTGATAGGGTTGATATGGCAAGAAAAAAATCCCTTTGACTTAGCAGGTCAGATAGCTTTGCGTGTGGTCACTGTGGCCAGCATAGAGGTCATGCTTGGACTAAAGAGCTACAACATCTTGAAGTTTTAGGACCTCTACATCAGCAAATGCTATATAACTATTAAATACTGAGACCACTCCTGTTGGTGTGCATAGCAGGGAATGAGTATGAAATTTTATATATCTGGGAATTAGTTAAGTATGGCATAAAGACAAGGACAATAAGAATCCAAGGTGTTACTGAGAACATAGATGAAATGGCTGACCAATAGAACTAAGCTGATTTTTTGTTGTTACTGTTCAGGCATGTCTGACCTTTCTAGCTGAATAATGACTCAAATGAAAACAAATGTGGACTTGTGGACTTCAAGAACAGTAAAAGGTAAAAGACCTGTAAGCCAAGATGAAGGCAATGAGTAGGTTCATTGGAATTGAGGGTATAGAAGAAATGGAATTAGAGAATTCTAGATTTAAAGATTAAAGGTGCCTTAGGGGTTATTTATCTCCTTCTCCACTCCCAGTTTACAAATGAGGAAACTGAAATCTAGAAAGATCACAGGATTGTAGGATCATACATTTAGAGGTTGAAGGGATCTCTGAGACCATCTAGGTTCAACCCCCTCACTTTACAGATGAAGAAATTGAAGCCAGAGAGGTTAAGTCATTTCAAGGGCACAGGGGTATTAACTGACAGAGTCAAAATATGAACCCAGTTCCACTACCTCTATGTAAGCATGCTTTCCACTGTCTTTTGGTTACATTGTGTTAAGAAAGGGGAATCGCAGAATTTGTGCTTTGGAAGGGATATTAGTTCCTAGTGATGAGGAGGTTCCAGGGCACTTTTGAGCAGCTGAAGTGAAATGGAGAAGGAAGTCATTGAAACTGAGATCAAAGAATTGTCAAGGCAGGACATCATCCTGCTTTGTCATCATATCCCAGGTCATCACTGTGGATATAGATGTTGCCAAAGGTGATGAGGTATCACTGTGAATATAGATATTCCCAAGCATGGCTGGACTTCATGATAGACATGGAAGTCCCTTAGGATGACAGCAGGGGATGATGAGGATTCTGAGTCTGGTGTTTAAGTCATTGAGGAAGAAAGTCCACATTAGTAGATGATGGCAGAAAGTCCCTGTGGCCTAAAATGAGTGTGCCTGGCTATGTTAGCTGAGAAGTGAATGCTGAAACACTTGTTAAGGACAGGAAGGTGGTGGTATCCTGTGAACTCCAAAAGTTGTTGAGAGATGCAGGACAAATTGTTTGGAAACAGCATATCAAGAAGTAAGACCAATCTAGAGAAGCTTGTGCCTTTCACAAGCCTGATATCTGTCAAAAGAACTTAACAACAAGAGGAGAATCTGGACAGCATATAATAGTGGTTTTAGGTAATTTTTCTTTTGTTAGTGCAAGCCAATCTTTGGGGGAAAATGTGAAATTTTCACCCCTGGATAGCAAAGTTTCTCAGTGTCAAATGTCTGTCATGAATTTTGTTTGTGGCCACCTCATAAGCCTATAATTTCAAAAACACAGCAATTATCTTAACCAAAGTGCTATTGAGTGCACTTTCCACTCAATGATCCTTAGGTTTCTTTCCCAACCATGTTTTCCACGAGCAGAAAGCAGCATGTAGACCTAAATGAGCGGGCATGTCCATGATAACTGAGAAGTGAATGCTGGAAAATTTGCATAGTGTAATTGAAGATACTGGGAATGATTCTTAGGGATGAATATAGTCATGATTCCCTCCAACGAAGGCTTAGAGAGATGACATCTGGAATATTGTACTCCCTTTGTGGGACCTTATTAAGAGCAAGCTTTCAGTATGCAACTCATGACCCACCTTCTCCTTTCAGTTGAGTTGAGTCCAATCCAATCCAACAAACTGTTGTATAAAGTGTAGTTCTAGTTCCTGGAGTTACAAAGACAAAGGTAATCCAGTCCCTGCCCTCACACAGCTTCCATTCTCTGGGGCAATAATTCACGTATACAAGTAAATGATTACAAAATGTATGCAAAACAATTTCAAGAGGAGAAATAGTTCTAATACCTGGAGGTATCAAGAAAGACACCTGAACTGTGCCTTGAAGGAAACTTAGGATTTCACAAGGTGGAGATGAAGAGGGAAGCACATTCCAGACATGGTGGACCACATATGCAATGACACAGAGGAGGAATGGGAATGTCCTATATGCAAGACATTTGTTCTTCCATATAAAGTGTATTACTATTTTGTCTAAGTCTAAAACTAATCCAATTTAATAAACATTTAACAAGAAACCTCTCGAATTTCAACTACTATGCCAGGTGCTAGGGGAGTTATAACATTTAGAGAAGATGTGATCCCTCCCTTCATGTAGCTTGCAGTCTAGCACAGGAACAAAACAGGTAAGAAGAACCATAATGCACAATACTATATGATAAGTGTATCAATATGAGGAATCAGGAAAGTTTCATAGAGAAAGTGACTTTTGAGATAGGCTTTAAAGAGTGCCTATGGGTAAGGGCAAGGCACAGAAATAAGAAAATACTGTAGGGTTGTTTTTTTGTGAGGGCAAAGGGAGGTAGAAAGTGGTCCAGACTGGCTAGAGGTTAAAGGATAATAATAAGAAAGATAGACTGGTGCCATATTGAAGAAGGCACCATACAAAAGAGACAAAAATGTATTCAATGGAATGTTAGGAACTTTGTACTCAATGTCCTAAAGTCAGAAGCATAGCCAGGAGAGGAATGAAGGTTGACTGGCCTGAGAACTCCCCAAACTTCTCAGCTTCCCTGGTTTGACTCCCTAAAATGGAGGTTCCAAGTGGAACTCACTGATGTGAGAAGAGCAGTACATGGCAGAAGTACATTCTGGGGTGGGAAAGTTGCAGGGATTGATGAATATTCCAGAGTGAGTGATCACAGAATCCTGAAGTTGGAAGGGACTTGGAAGCCATTCTAGTCCAAAGTGATATATTATTTTTTGATCCAGAATTTTCTGTACAATATTCCCAACAAGTAGTCAGAAAGACATCCTTCTGGTGACAGAGAGCTCATCAGTTAATGAAGCAGCCCATTTCACTTTGAGACAGCTCCAATTAGAAATGCTGAGATGGTAATTGTAAAGCACAGTGCTTGGCACATAGTAAACACTATATACGTGTTAGGTATTATTATTAGTAATAATAATTAATATAATAGCAATGATAATGATAATTAATAATAATATTTGCAAAGTGGTTTGCAGTCCTTAAAGTACTATGTAGATGGTAGCTATTATTATCAGAGGCAGCTAGGTGGTGCAGTAGATAGAGTACTGGGCCTGGAGAAAGGAAGACCTGAGTTCAAATGTGGCCTCAGACATTTAGTAGCTCTATGACCCTGGGCAAGTCACTTAACCTCTGTTTGCCCTAATATACTGGAGAAGAAAATGGCAAACCACTCTGACACCTTTTCTGAGAAAACCCCATAGACAGTATTGCTATCCAATGGTCCACTGGGTCATGAAGAGTCGGACACCATGGAATGACTGAACATTATTATCATTTTGCAGACATTTATTTTTGCTCAAACCTTTGTGAAGTTCTCATTGAATTCCCCAGAACTGAATTTGCCTTTCTAAGTATACTTTTGTTTTGGAACAGAAGTTTTGGAATGAGTTTTATGGATCATCTTTTGTCTTTGAGGATGCAGCTACATTTTATCCTCGAATGTAGTCAGGTGAAGAATGAGGAGCAATCACCTAATGCTTCCTGGTGAAATAAATAGTCTTTATCTAGACAGCTTATGATTACACCTTCATTTTGGTCCATGCTACAGGGTCTTCAAAAATAAGCAAGTTGTAGCTGATTTCAAGTAGAAATGCAGATTTCCAGCACATGGATATTTATGGAGCAGAACAAGGGGTTAGGGAAAGAGAACTAAAGATTAACCTGCTCAGAGCAGATGTTCTCACATGGCTGACTTCCATTAGGTCACAGTTAAAGCTGGATGCAAATTAGAAACTGCAGAAATGAAGAAGTGTGTTCGTTCCTGTCTCAGGCTTTCCCGCCATGGTTTGTAGTTCCTATAATGTGGGCAGTACTGTCGCCAGGTAAAGCATTAGTATGACTGAACTATCTCCCTCTCCCAGCCAGGGCCTGATTGCTATAAATTTTTAATCTTGTTGAAATAAGCACAATTCAAAAATTATTCTGTATAAACTTGGTTAGTGTGTCATAAGCAGAACATCAAATTATCTTCCACCACAAACAAGAATTTAAGTAAATTGCCTGTGAGAAATATTTTTTCTTTTTCTTTTCAATGTTTCTTTGGTTGTTAGCTATTTTTTCCTGGTGACAGGGGGAAAAGCAAAATATTCCTCATCACCCTCCTAGCTAACATTTATCTCTGTCCTGATTAGTGTGAATAATGAATCACGTGAAATCGTCACATGCACATGAATTCATATTGCCTTTTTCCATCGGGCTGGAACCAATTATTATATTTCACCTAATTACAATGTTGAATACTGTGGATTTGAATACATGGAACTGCTTCTCAGGATTCATTATTTGCAGTGATCAGGACCCTCCTGTACTTTGAGGTTTCAAAGTTAACATGTTGATTTGTTTGGATGAAAATGCCATAATGAATGATGTTTGTGACCTGTATATTATGGAACCAGTTTTGCCTCGGAATCAGAAAGCTGACTTCTCTAATTTTTCAACTGAATTAGAAGAACAGCACCCTTGGAAACTGAGGAGACACAGGCATGATTTTCCCCTTATTCTACCTCATCACAACCTGCGTCCTCCAATATCCAGAGCACATCGTGTGTACAGCAGAGAGCAGTGCTAGTCCATTGTTTGCTAACCAGTGTATGGTGAGCAACGGAGAGTATGACGTGGGTGCTGCTAGGGCTCTGCTGGGGAGAAGCGATTGGCATTAAAACAACAGGAAGGTGTAGAGATTCCCTGTTATTGCACAGAAGAATTGATAATAGGGAGGGAGAGGGGTAGCACAACCAAGAGAAAATGTCTCTTTCCCTGCTGGATATGTCATGAAATTACATTTAATTTAATGCATTTCAACAATTCTTTATTAAGCATCTATAAAATGCAGAGCATTTTGCCAGCCCTGAGGGAATGTAAAATTAAAAAGCTGTGCCTCTGTAAAAAAGGAAATTTTATTTTTTCTAATTAACAAAATTTGATTTTTTTCCCTCTCAATGAAAAAAAGAAAAGAAAAAAGAAAAACAAGAGCCCTTATAACAAATCAATAAATAAACATTCATTAAATACCTACTATGTGTCAGGTACTGGGGATACGAAAAGAGACAAAAGATAGTCCCTGACCTCAAGGAACTTACATTCTAATGATAATCAAGCAAAACAAATTGTAGCATTAGCCAGGCTTAAAACCATTTTTGTATGCATTTATATATGCATATGTACATATACATGGGGTTATACACATTCATATATCTCATTTCTACCTCTGAGACTATCTTTTCTCTTTCAGGAGGTAGGTAGCATGCATCATCACCGGTCCTCTGAAATCATCCCTCACCACACTGATTATGTTTCTCAATTCTTTCAAAGTTATTTGTTTTTTACTGTATCATTGTTATTGTATAAATTAATCTCCTGATTCTGCTGGTTTTACTCTTGCATCAGGTTCCTACAAGTCTTCCAGACCCTCTGCCTTTTGTTGTGGAGCTTACAGATTAAAGAGGGAGGACATACACAGAAACAAACATACTACAAAAGAGAATCAAATGGATGTACAGGAGATGTGAGCACTGTGCTATACCTCTTCTCTCTTCTGGCTAAGCTCCCTGAGCTTTTTCATTTGGGCAGATGGAATTGTGTCATGTAATAAACAATTTTTTCTTACATCCTCCCACTTAAACATTCCCAATTTCCCTCTTAACCATTTTCCCCCTTTCACCACAAAACTTCCTCCATCCCAGCCAGGCTCTCCAAAGTGCCTTGCATGTTGTGGTTGTGTAAGGTTAAATAATATTCTTTTTATATGAGTTCCTTACAAATCCTTTCCTGTTTCCTTCAGTTTCCCTAATCTCTTCATCTCAAGGTATTGTAAAATGAAGTTCCCTTTTTCTTTTCTGTCTTCTATTTCCCATTTCATCTCTAGTAAGGCACTGCCTTCCACCTCCCCCCACACTTATACTTCTTAGGAATATAAATAGATATACTGGAGTCAATGTGGTACACTTGATCCTCTTCTGAATGTATTTCTCATTTCATCTCTAGTAAAGGTACTACCTTCCACCTCCCCCAACTTATACTGCTCCCCCCACACTTATACTTCTTAGGAATATAAATAGACATACTGGGATCAATGTGGCACACTGGATCCTCTTCTGAATCTCCCAATTCTTTATGACCTTGGGCAACTCAAATAAACTTCTAAGGGTTTTAGTTTCCCTATTTGTAAAAATGAAAGCATTGGAAAGATGATGTCCAAGGCCCCTTTCAGATCTAGACCTATTATGCTTACTTTAAATCCTGTAGAGTTACATTGCATTTTTATGATGCTAATATTACCAGTCAATAGGGGAGAAACTGAGCTAGTTGACTATTCTACTTTTCAGATGATGAAGCAGACCTACTGTGCACAAAGCACAACAACTGCAACACTTTTATTTCGCCTCTAGATGTTTGTACCAGATTTGGCTTCGTATCTACATTAAATCTGACCATAAGCCCCTATTTTTCCTCTTCACAATTCTCTTGGCTTGTACAGTATTCATTACATGACATATGTAACAAAGGGATCAAAATGTTCTAATGCTCACATGTATTTGTGTTCTCTTACGTGTTCCTTACAATGATGCTGATAATCCTTCCATGTCTGCTCATCCTGTATGACTCCTGTATAAGTGGAGAGAGAGCCCACCCCCTGTCTTCCTTGTTTTTCATTGGCATTGCTGGCATATCAGTGGAGCATATAATAACAGTATAATGGGAAATTTATTCAAAACAGAAATTCAAAGTAAATGCCAGAAAAAAATACACTTAAAAACACAATTCTTCAAGATTCTGAAGTATCCTTTCCAGAAAAGCAGGGGCTAGGTATCAATAGACTGATGGGGTATGATCACTTCAAGACTGAAGTCTGTGGCAAGCAAGAAGAAAAGTCTCATCTGCTGTAAGTGGCCTGCCACATCTGTACTCACATATCTGGCATCATGGGGAGAGGGGAAGGGAAGACTCAATATCCATAAGCTCCAGTGGGATGACTGCAGAAGGCCTCTTGCCCCATAGCTGGTTTCTTCTATTTTCTTCATCCCCTTGATCTTTCTAGGAGAAAAGTAATTTTGAGACATTTCCCAGTGAGCAAAGCTCTTTGCTCCAAAGTCTTGTGGGAAACACAATCAATCAACTTTATTTATTAAGCACCTACTATGTGCTAGACATAACATACAAAGACAAAAAAAGAAACATTTGCTCTCGAGGAGTTTGCATTCAATCAGGAGAAAGATGAAATCTTTCAATAGGAAACCCCCCCAAATTCTACACCCTCCTTCCCTAACAACCTTGGATCTAACTCCCTTGTATTTATTTTGCATTTATATATACAAGATTGTTAGGGAGAAAGGTGTAGTACTTAGGGGGTTTTCCTGATGAAAGGTTTCTGGTACAAGGTGGTGCTTGAGCTGTGTCTTGAAGGGAGTGATGGATTTTGTGAGTCAAAGGTGAGGAGGGAGTATATTCCAGGAATCAGGGTGGATAGGGAAAAGGAACAGAATGGAAGAAAGCATGCCATTAATGAAGCCAGTTTGACCGGACCATAGGATACCAGAAGGGGAGTTATACAGGAGGCTGAAAAGATGAGCTGGGATGCAAAATTGGAAAGGGCCTTAAAAGTTCAATAGAGGAATTTGTACTTTATTCTGGAAGCAAGAGAGAGCCCTTGGAGTTTGAGTGTGAGAATGAAGTGGTCAAATCTGTGTTTAAGAAAAATCACTTTGGTAGCTGGCTGGAGGTTGTATTGGAGTGAAGAGAGACTTCAGATAGGGAGATCAATTATGAAAGAAAGGAAAGGAAGCAATGAAAGAAGGAAAGAAGGAAAGAAGAAAGGAAGAAAGAAAGAAGAAAGGAAAGTGGGAAGGAAGGAAAGGTGGAAGGAAAAAAGAAAAAAAAGAAAGAAAATAAATGGGAAGGGAGAAAAAAAGAAAGGACAGAAGAAATGGTAGAAGGAAAGAAGAAAAAAAAGGAAAGAAAGAAGCAAGTATTTATTAATTGCTTATTATGTGCCAGGCACTGTGCTAAGCCCTGGGGAAACATATAAGCAAAAAGACAGTCCATGCTGCACTTAAGAAGCTTACATTCTAATGTGGAAAGACAACGTAAGACCTAAAAAGGAGATGGGGAAAAGCTACTGCCTTGAGGGCATGATTTTCAAGTCCAGAAGCCAGGAATAGTGCTAGAAGAGTAATAAAAGCTGGTCTGGGCCCCACTGAAAAAAGGAGGCTGGGGAAGGGGACAACAGGAAGGAAGAAAAAAATGAAAGTTTTATAACTTTATTATATATAAACTTTATTGTACATTTAAAAGGAATAACAAGTTGTACATATTAGATTTGCAGCTTCATATACAATTGTCTTTTTTCATATTCTATTATGTTATGGCAATGTTTGACTTATTTTATTTATTTATTTTATTCAGTTCAGAATAAAATAAAGAATAAAATGAATAAAAATAAATAAAAATAAAAATAAATATATAAAGGAGGTGGGGCTTACAGAAATATTCTCAGTTGAGAAGACCTCAATGGTGGTTGAATGTTCCAGGGAGAGGAGATAATAGGCACTGAGGGGAGTTCTAGGAAAATACAACAGGGTTTGAAAGTTTGGCAGCCAAGAACAGGGCTGAGAAGGGAAGTTAGATAGATTTTTTGGGAAAAAAGATGAGTCTCCATTTGAATATAATTGAATTGGAGGTGTCTCCAGGTCATCCAGTTTGAATGCCCAGAGGAAATAAGAAGTCAATCTCTATTTGGACATGGTTCCTTTATAATGTAATATATTAGCCCAGTCCTCCTTTACATATGTGTATATATATATATATATATACACATATATGCGCATATATATACATATATGCGCATATATGTGTATATATATGTATAAAGAAGAATAAGACAAGTTCTTGCTCTTGAGGAATTTATAATCTAGGAACAAAAATAAGGCATGTCCACAAATAATAATAACATAAGGTGTAATATGAAAGTACAGTGAGAGGCACACAATTTCACACTGTAGTTAAAATTAACTCATGCATAAAATTTTGTTTATTGTTTTCCATGTATTTCTTAAACCAAATTGCATGATCCTTTCTGTGTATAATAAATAAGAATGACATTTAGCTTTTTTTTTTAAAGAAGGAAATGATACTATTTAAATCACCCATGAGCTGAAGTAGAATTAAATAGAAAGAGTACTTTGGGAAACCAATTCACCCTGTGTAGTTTGTCAAGGGTCACTAACTGACATGCTATTCTAGATATTAAAATGTCTTGCTTTGGATCTGGTCATAATTGGAACTCTGTTATCATATAACTGTAGGCTTGGGTTAACTTCCTACAAGACGAAATGATAGTTCATGAAATACTATTCTTGAACCTGAGTCTTTTTTGTTTGTTTTTTAAAGATCAATTTCTGCATTTGCAAGGGCCAAAGTCCAACACACTCACATCCAATGTAGGGACAAATTAATTCTGAGATTCTGACCTACCATTTTGAGGAGCCATGCTTGAGCTAGATGCAAAGTGTGCAGTTGTGTGTGATATTACATTTAGAATAAATGGCACTTAAAGGCTCCAAATTGATTGTGTGCCCAGGGGAGAGGAGAAATAATTGGATGAATCACGTTCATAGCTACTTATTTACACACCAAAGTGGATTTTCAGTAGAGAGCTATATTTTTACCAGACTTAGCTGCAATATTTTATGCAGGGCAAAAATTACATGGACTTATAAATGATGAAGCTAGCCTTCGGAGAGGAATCTACAATTCATGTTCCCATCACTCATAATATTGTAATCAAATACTTGAATCTGATGAAATACAGGGTACTTTTCCTCTCAAGTTTCTTATGTATAGTTATTATATTTCCCCAGATCTGCATGGATTTCTAAGGGATAATGATCCCTTGGAATTTTTTGAGAACATGTTGGTGCTATTTTTTTATTGATGCTCTTAGAAATTTTGAAGAAAGATCAGTGTCTTCGTCTCATATGGAAAGTGGCAGTTGACTAGTTCATCTTCTCTGAGTCTCCCTAGATGCATGCTACTGAAGCTGACTTTCAGGAACTTTTTTGTATACCTCAAGGATCATAGGTGGAACTTGGTAATTAGAGTCTCATTTGACTGGTAAAGTGCCACTGCAGCAGGGAAAGGTACTGACAACATGCTGGCATGTGTCCCTATGGTGATTAACAAGTCTACATTAGAAATACCTTCCAGTGCCCTGTTTGGAAAGCATACATATAACTTAGAGCTCTTCACAGGGTTTCTGTAATCTAGGGGCTTAGTTACAGAGTGTTCTATGTGTTGCCCAGATGTTGAGTTGAT
Organism: Trichosurus vulpecula; assembly: GCF_011100635.1. NCBI lineage: Eukaryota > Metazoa > Chordata > Mammalia > Diprotodontia > Phalangeridae > Trichosurus > Trichosurus vulpecula. The sequence goes on along the minus strand of NC_050576.1, from coordinate 306,372,886 downwards.
CAAGCATATACATTTAGAAGTGAAAGGGACATTATCATTGGCTTCAGGATAGTAGCTTCATGGGTTCGGGATGAGGGAGACATCCCTAGATGGCATCTCTTCAGGGAGAGGCATAATGATTCTGGTAGACTGTAGGTTACTTGTGAGTTAGCAGTGTGGTATAGCAGCTGGTGAAGCTGGTAGGAGTTTGAGTTGCATTGGTAGAGGTGATGATGGCCTCAGTATATTCTGTTCAGGTTGAACTAAGTCTGCAGTAGTGTTGAGTTCTGAGCACTGCATTTTGGGAGGGATATTGAAGGTTCAGACAGTGTAGAAGCAAAGTGGCTGAGAGATAAGGGGCCTTGAGATCATGGCACATGAACCTCATTTACAGGAATTGGATATGTTTAGCTTGAAAGAGAAGACTAGGGTCACCTAGATGGCCTAGTAGTTAAAGCACTGTCCCTGAAGTGAGCAAGACCTGAGTTCAAATCTGGCCTCAGATATTTACTAGCTGTGTGACCCTGAGCAAATCACTTAACTGTTTCCCTCAGTTTCCTCATTTATAAAATGAGCTGGAGAAGGAAATGGCAAAGCACTTTAATATCTTTGCCAAGAAAACCCCAAATGGGGTCACAAACAGTCGGAAACAACTGATCTACTGAACAACAAGAAAATTCTTACTAAATTTGCAGATGATACAAAACTATTGGTTGTAGTAGTAGGGAATAGATAATAATACACTAGAACCCAAAATAACAATAGCAAAAAAATTAGCCCATCTAGTACTTTAAGGTTTGCAAAGTACCTAAAAATATCATCTTCTTTAATTATCACAGCAAAAACCAGAATGGTGAAGGTTTTTGAGCCCATGGCACATGAGGACTGGTTGATGGAACAGAAAAAAATTAGCTAGGATGAGAGAAGATGGGGGATAGAGCTGTCTTGAGTTATCTGAAGTACTATTAAATGATAGCGACATTGAATCTGTTATGATTGACCCCAGAGGGAAGAATTTGAAGCAAAGAGTGAAAGCTACAAAGAAACAAATTTAGTTACGATATCAGGAAACCTTTCTAAATGTCAGAGCTGTCCCAAAGTGAATTGGGTCACCTTGAGAGGTGGTGGTTTCCTCCTCATTAGAGATTTTCAAATAGAAACAAAACAATTGCTTCTTGGGTATATTGCAGTGAGGATTCTTGGGTAGGGGGATGGGGAGGTAGGGGTGGCACAGCATGGATGGAACTAGGTGGCCAGAGACTTCTCTTACAATTCTGAAATCTTATGATTCTGAGCTATAGAAAATAAGGAGTTGGACCACAATGCCCTAATTTTGCAGATAAAGAAACTACATCTAGGAGAGTTTTGGTAACTTGTCTAAGGTCACACAGTAACCGGCAAAGCCAAGATTAAGAGCTAGGTAGTTCCTCTTACTCCTAAACTGGAGCTATTTCAACTCCACTTTGCCCAATAGTTATATTGCACTCATATTGCATGAGCTACTTACTAGCTCTTTCATCCCCAAGGTCTTCTCAAATTCTTCTACTACCCCAGGAGTCACTTATATCTGAATCTTCTACCCCACCATGACAGCATTCTAATGTCTCCGTGCTCCAAGGTAACCTCACATGTCCTCCAGTGAAGTTCCTCCTTTCATAAGATCCTAGGTTCATAGAAGTATGGAGCTGAAAAGGACTTTAGAGATAATTCAGTCCAATGCCTTCATTTGAAATTGAAGATACTAAGGCTCAGACAGGTTAAGTAACTTGCCAAATGACTTCCAATCAGTTAATGGCAGAGCAGGGACTAGAACCTAGATGTCGTGACTTCCAAGCCAATACTCACTGTGCCCCAGCACACTTCCTCATCAGTGCTGGACTATCTCCAATAACTCAGAAGAGTAAACAAATTCTCATGGTGATATTTAGATATTTAGATCTTTTAAGTGCAGGGCTTCCTCTGGATTTGGAAAATCCCATGTGACATCTTCGAGGTGAAAAGAAGGGCAAGACTGATCAGAAATGGACCTTGATAATTGTACTCTTACCTCTTCTTCCATCTCCAGGAAAGGTAGGAAAATTCCCCTGTGCCACCAGATTTTGAGATGAAGAATTTGGAAATGTTGGCTTGGTATCATATATTTCTACTTAATTATTTTCTTCATTATAAGGAAAGCGCCTACTCCTGTGAGCAGTATCCAAAAAACAGCTGTCATGTAGAAATAAATGTAATAATACATCTTATTTTAAAAAAATTAAACAAGCAAGTGGCTTTGTGTGTCATCTAGGTTTGTTTTCTATCACCTCATTGCCAAAGCAATATACTGTAAGTTTTAAAATATTTAAACTGCTACTGAAGCTATTCACACCAGTCAGCAAGGACCTCCTTTTTACCAAATCCAATACTTAGTCTTCATTGTCCCTAACCTCTTCATGGTACTTGATGCTGATCACATTCTCCTTGATAGTTTCCATCCTTGGCTTCCAGGAATCGTTATTTTGGTTCTCCCCTATCTCTCAGACTGATTTTTCTCTTTCTGTCATGGATTTCTTTTCCCATTTCCTTCTTTAGCAACTGTGGACATTTTCCAAGGTTCAATCCCAACCCTCTCCTTTATCTTTAGACATTTTGCCTCAGATAACTAATACATTGTCATAATTTTAATTATTAACTCTCCTGGAATCATTGTTCCATCTATATCTTTAGTCTTGACCTCTCACCTAAACTCTAATTCCTTATCTCCAGCTGCTTATAGGATATTTAAACTTGGATTGAATGTTCCTTCCCTCCTCAAATATTTTGAGATCACTTTTTTCTGAGTCTTTCTTCTCTTCCCTGACTTTTCCTAGCTTGTATTATATTTATTCATATCCATATTATATTATTCCTCCTTCACCTCCCACCAATAGAATATGAACTCTTTGGTAGTGTCTGTTGTTTGCCCTCCGTTTTCTAAGAGGAATGATGACATCACAGGTGATATCTTAATTTGTGTGTGAAATGCATTAAAGTGAAGCAGAGTTACACGAAGTCATCAGCCTCACTCTCTCTTTTCCTGAGTCATCCAAGTCCAGTGGCTGGACAAGTCGAGATGAATGGCAATGGCCCAGGATGCAGTGTATGACTTTGGCATCTTTGATGTTTGAACAAGCTCTGAGTCCTTAGCGCCTGCTTCATCCCCCTTTACAGACATTGGAACAAATTGTTCTCATCTGCCCATTCCACTGGAGGAAGTCTTCACATCCTTGGGGTAGACATCCCTCTAACTCACGGACAGGTTTGAGGCCTGTCAGTTGCCCTTAACCTAGTTTAGCCTGACTGCTGAGATGGTTTACCGGGGTGTGGCCACTGCACATGCTACAGCTTCTTGGAGCCACAGGTGAGACTTGGGAAAATCAGGTGGACACCAAAGGCAGATGAGCAGCCTTGAAAAGGGCTATGCAACACTCACAGCAGAGGTGCTAGTCCTCCTGAACACCCCATACATCCATCTTTGGTGGTAGTGATTGTGCCAAAATCCTAGTATCTAGTGTTGTGCTTTGCACTGTGTAGGTATTTAACGTCTGTTGAAATTGTTGTTGAATTGGATTCCCCTCCATCTCCTCATACTCAAGATGTCCAAAGAGAAATTCTTTTGTTCCCCCAGACCTGTTCCTTTTCCTGACTTCTCTATTAGCGTCAATAATATCACCGTTCTTGTAGTCAACCTAGCTTGAAACCTTAGAGTCGTCTGTGATCCTTTCTTGTATTTCCACTAAATCCCCATTTAGCAATTCACCTAAGTCCATTGTTTCTCCCTGTGAAACATCTCTTATACTTGTTCCTTCCTTTGTGTTCTCATCACTACAACCTTAGTTCAGACCCCTACACTTGGAACACTGAAATAGCTTATTAACCTGTCATCCTAACTTTAGTCATTCTCTCCTCCTAGTTATCCCACACACCACTGCCAGATTAATTTTACTGAAATACCATTTCCGATTCATTCCTATGCTTAGAATCCTTTTTAATGGCTTCTCATTGTCCCAAGTACTCATTCTGGCATTGAAGGCCTACTGCAATCTAGCTGGTTCTACTTTCTTATCCTTAACCCCAATTACTCCCTAACAAACACTTCATGCTCATTTCTGCCTCTATACCTTGGCTTACAATTGTCTGTTGTGACTAAAGGAGCTTGCAGAGGAATTATATGAGCTGGGCCAAGCTGAAAACAGCAGGATTTTTTTTATTTCTATAGTTTAAAGAAAGAACACATAATTTAACTGGAGACACCCAAGAGAGTGTGAGGAGGAGGGAGATGTAACAAGGGAAGGTTACTAAGGTAACATTTACCCCCCAGTCTTGGAAAGCAGTTAATACCTTCAAAATTGGGGTAGCCTGTCAGAGAACCAGAGGGGGACTGGGATAGATAGGTACCTACAAAGCAGGGCAGAAAGACAAGGAAGGGAGGAGACCCAGGGATGTCACCAGGGAATCCCAGTTGTTTTGATCTTTAGACTCTGGTAGGAGATGCGAGTCCTTAATGGTCTATAGAAGGCTGCCCACAGGACTTGATTCACTGTTTTACCAAGTTTCAGGTGAGATTCCCAGGTCCATTTTCAGTCTTTAACACAACTTTCAAAGACCGTTTTTAAGAAGACCTCTTGGGAAGACAATGGTGAAAGAGATTACAGTCTTGAATGAACTAAGAAATGTGCAGCAATACATTTCCCAGGTGCCCCAGCTTTCTATTTCTTTGCTCTTGGAGAGACAGCCTGGAGAGGAGACTGGGAAATGAAGGGAAGGGAACAAGTATTTATTAAGTGCCTACTGTGCCAGGTAAGGTACTAAGTACTTTATGAATATTATCTCATTTGGAGAGGGAAAAGAATTTAGTTTCAGGACTCCATGATTTAAGACAAGACAATAAAGAATTATTAGATGCTCTAATTTGAGGGGGGTGAGAAGGGAGAAAGACAGAAAGAGAGAGAGAGAGAGAGAGACAGAGAGAGAGAGAGAGAGAGAGACAGAGAGAGAGAGAGAGAGACAGACAGATAGAGACAGAGAGACAGAGAGACAGAGAGACAGAGAGAGGAGAGAGAGAGAGACAGAGAGATTCAGATGATGTCCATACTAGGCTTCTGATTTGTTTCCCAAACTTTTCATCTTCTGTTTCTGTCACGATTCATCTTTACCCAAATGCCCTCTGCCATATTTCCCCCTCTGGTTCCTAGGTTTCCTTTCATGGGTATACTTTCTCCATATACAGTGCTACTCTGCACCTTGCCTTCCACCCTACTTTATCTGTGTTGTTTCTTTTAAATGAGCCAGGCCATCCCAGTCCTATGTCTCATTCCACCAAGTCTACCAAGATATCCATGAGGTCACATTTGCATCTTTGCATTAGCATCTCTTGTTACTATTGCTTATTGCCCATACTTCAGGCATGTGTATTATCTGAGACTATCCATTTTATTGATATCTCCTTTCCTTTTGTTTCCTGTGACTTTCTGGGCATCTCTATTTCTATTTTTCTTTCTACATGGTAACTACTCTCTCTTTCCGTGTTTGTGTTTGTGTATGTGTGTGTGTGTGTGTGTGTGTGTGTGTGTGTATCTGTCTGTCTGTCTGTCTCTGTCTCTCTGTCTCTGATATGTAGCTTGGTGAACAGTTGTAAGCAGTTTTGTCTCCTCACCCCTTTCCCTTTTAGTTTAAAGTCCACCTAACATGATTTGCAAGATTCTTCCTTCAGCATAAGCCCTTCTCCTTCAGATCTAATCCTTCTTTTTCCCAAATACTGCTCACCTAAAATTCAACCTTTGGCCTTCTATACTATCTAGACGGCCTGCAAACTACTTTCACAATTCCTACTCCTTCACTTTTTTCTTCTCCTTCAGTATAAGTCCTTCTACTACTCATTCTATAGAGCTTTTTTCCCCATGGATGGCCAGAACTCTTCCTCTTTCATTTGGATACAATTTGAGAAAGGAACACGTGTTTGTAGATGATTCTTCATCAGAAGACAATATTTTCACAGTGACACAATTGACAGAAATGGGTATAGAATACAATATACTGCTCTGTCCATTGGTAATTGATTATAAGAAGAAGAAAAAAGCATTTGACTCTGTAGAGCAAAAGCCTTAAAGACTCTCCTTCAACAAGATGCCACCCATATTCACTATGTGAACTCAAAGGTTGCTGGGGTTTTCCGAATCAATGCTTTATCAATTTGGCAATCATTCCTTCACAAAGGGATTTATTATGAGTCAATGGAGAGATGATTATAATAGTTAATAAACATTTACACAGAGATGAAAATGTGTATAGTACCAGAAAAGAAATTTCCACTGGGCCAAATCAACAAAAAGTCCCTGCTTCCATGTGTTTATAGCTGGCTCAGAAATAATATAACAAAGAGGAAAATGTCTGAGATTTTGAGATTATTGAAGTGATGTAAACATTGTGAGTGGGCCAGGAAATCTGGGTTCTAGTCAAGGCTCTGTCATTCTCTTGAAGTCATATATGGTCTTAGAGACTCAGTTTCCTGGTACAGAGAGATAACTGTGGTTTAAAAGTTATGCAAGCTGAATAGGCTTAGCACCTTGCTTCTGGGGTGGGGGTGGCACAACGTGTTGACAGAAAGAGCCAGAAGGACTGCTGGAGCTGTAAGGTGTGACCAAATACACCAAAGAAACTTCACACCCTCAGAGACACATCCCAAGATGAGGACAAGAGGCACCTGTGGTGGCTGCCGGTGAAGTGCATAGAGCCTTGTTATATCCTTTGTTCTGATAGCACTGAGAAGTTAGGCAGTTTTTATGAACATGAAGCAGTTTTTGAATTCTTAGTTGTCCTGTTATAAATGTAAGGAATATCGGATTTTAAATTCAAAGACATGAGTTTGAATTTCAGCTATGTTCCATATTACTACTATGATGCTGTTATATCATTTTCCTCTGAGTTTTGTGATCATCTGGTGAGATCATAGCACTTTGTGCACTCTAAAGCATTATGGAAATATCACCTATTATTTTTATTAAAAACAGGGACAGCGGATTAGACAATCTCTAGGCCCTCTTTGGTTCTGATGTTCTATGATTCTGAGGTGTGTCCTGAAGTAGAAAACTGAAGGGAGACTACTTTATTTGATAGGCCCTTCAAGGCTTCTAGACAGTCGACAAACTGCACATGGAAAGGCCAATGAATTTAGACTAAGACCAGAATAAATGTGTGGAGTCCTTTGGTGGTTACTTGTTGGTTAATATGTGATATGAATTGTGGTCTGTGGTTACATCAGGGAGATTAAGATGAATTTCACATGTTGTCTGCAAAAAGTCATGTATGAAATTTAATAGGAGGGTAAACTATGACAATTCTAGTACTAAGATACCATTTATTAACAGAGGCATGCAGCCTGGTAACAAAGGATGGGTTAAATGGGACTGCCTCTGGCCAAAAGATCCTGAATTGAGGGTTCAATACATTTTTATAGGCATAGAACAAAGAACAGAAAAAAGTCATGTAACTGGTGACATTAAAGAAACCAGGCATAGAATCCATGTAGGATGATGAACCCCTCTCTCTATTTCTAAGAAATGCTTTTGTGAATTTTATGGGTCTGATAAGGGCAAACACTGGTGACTGGGATTAGATAAGTCCACCTTAATTGTTAAAGATGGTGTCCCAGGTCAGGTAGTCCTAGCTTCTCAAGGATACCCCACAAATCTTGCAGGAAATGCTGAGATAACATTTTACGAGAGTGCTGAGAATAGAGTTTTTCTTTAACTAACAGTAAATATATCCTTGGTATCTCTCTTCAGAGAGGGAGAGGCTGAACTTATGCACACATAAACTTCTTTACCCAGAGAAGATGAATCCGGTTACAGAATAATATCACTTGCAGAGTAAAATCAAATAGAAAATACGGGATCGAAAGTTAATTCTCTCAAACACTTGAAATTAAAAAAAATAATTCTCCAGAATATCAGGTCTTCAGATGTACAATACCTATGGGCTACCTCCCATGCTCTGTCACCTCTTCTTTGGTACGATCAAGATGCATGAGTGAAGCATCCAGAGAAAGAACTGATGGACTCTGAATGCATATTAGGGCATACTATTCTCACCTTCTTTACTTTTAATAGTTTTCCCCTTTTATTCTGTTTCTTCTTTCACAACATGACTAATATGGAAATGTGTTTTACATGATTGCACATATCTAACCTATATCAAATTGCTTACTGCCTTAGGAGGGAAGAAAAATATCTGGAACACAAAATTTTATTTAAAAAAGAATGTTTAAATTGTCTTTACATGTAATTGGAAAAAATAAAATACTATTTAAAAGAAAAAAAGACTTATGAGTGAAGAATGGCAGAATCTCTAAGAGTTTTTCCATAGTCAGCCCTTGAGTGTGAAGCATGTTTTTGGAAGTCTTACTAAGTGATTCAGGAATTAGCTGAAATTGAATGATACAGAACTACTTTGCCTGAGTGTGATCATAGCCTCCTGATAGATATCCTTTTGCCTCAAATCTCTTTCCATTCTAATCCATCCTCCATTCAGCTGCCAAAGTGATCTTCCTAAAGGGGTCTGATGTCACCCCCACTCTATAAACTTCAGTGGCTCCCTGTTATCTTTAGTTTCAATTACAAAATCCCCTATTTGGCATTTATGGTCCTTCACAACCCAACCTCTTCCTACCTTTTCAGTCTTCTTACACTTTAAAAAGTCAAGGTCCCCCACTGCATCTGGGGCCATCTCCAGTCATCCTGGTCTATATCTTGCTTAGTCTATATCTTGGACCAAGATGGCTGCAAAGGGGAGAGTGATGCTGGTGACTTCACACACTTAAATCCAAGTCACTTGCACCACCTTATTGATGTCATGGTCCTCTTCAAGAATGAAGGAAAAAAAAAAACAAGACTTTATTCCAGCTACAACAAGCTATTGCTGCTTCTTGTAAGTGACATCCTATGTTCCTTTACCCTGCCTTGACACTTATAGTTCCCAAGGCCTTGAATGATCTTCCCCTACTGCTTTACCTTTTAGTCTTCCTAGCTTCCTTCAACACTCATATCAAATCCTTTTTTTTGGGAGAACTTTCCTGTCCTCCCTTCCTCCCAAATGCCTTTCTCTGAGATTACTTTCCATTTACTATACATATATATATATTATATATATGCACACGCACACATATATGTATGTATGCATATATACACATACATATCTTATCTATCATATCTATCTATATGTTTCTTATGTATACACAATTATTTTCATATCACCTCTCCCATGAGAATGTGTGTTCCTTGAGGGCAGGGACCATGTTTTTGCCTTTCTTTGTAACTTTTGTATTTAGCACAGCACATAGTAAGTACTTTATGAATGCTTAATTGACTGAATGAAAAAAGCAGGTCATTATAGGGAAGGTCATTTATCAACCTTAGGTCAGCTCTGGGAGTACACTCTCTGGAACTGAATCAGTCAATTCAGCCTCTACTGTGCATATATAGTGGAAACTCTATCGTAATTCAGTCGGTAGGAGAACAGTGATGTTACTTACACGGCTCCATACTGCTCAGTCATAGCCAGCAGCTCTGGGCTCTGGCTGTTGTGGTGCAGGCAATGCATGAGCACTATTATTATTCCTGGAGGTGAATTCTTTTTTGTGCCCTGAATAAAACAGAGCTGCTTCTCTCTTGCTACCCATAATAGAGCTGTAGGAAGAGTTAGCTTCTCTAGAGCAAAATAGGGCAGCACATGGTTTTCTTGAGAAAGCAGTGGGAGATGTTTAATGATGAGCATATGAAGGCAGTCATTGTCACCAAGTTATCATTTAAAAGCTTGTAAAGGAGAGAAAAGTTAGCTTTCAAAGATGGAATTTGAAAAGACAATGTAATAGGATCCTGGAAAGCTGGTCACATGTTCGCATTTGTATTTACCTAATCAGAAATCTATACTTGGAATAAAATAATAGAATTTAGAGGTGGAAGAAGGCTCAGAGATCATCCAGTCCAGGACTGGGGAACGTGTGGCCTAGAGGCCACATGTGGCCCTCTAGGTCCTTGGCTGTGGCCCTTTGACTAAATTCAAACTTCACAGAACAACCCTCCTTTAAAAAAAAAAAGGATTTGTTCTATAAAACTTGGACTCAGTGAAAAGGCTGCACCCAAGGACCTAAAAGACCATATGTGGCCTTGAGGCTGCAGGTTCCTCATCCTTGATCAGTCTCCTCATTTTACAGGTAAGGAAACTAAAGTGCAGAGAGGTATTGATCACCCAATGTCACAGAAGGAATAAATGGCAGAGCCAGTATTTGAACCTTGGGTGTGTTGAACGTCATCCACATTTTCTTTCCACTCAAACACAATTATGTTTCCCATAAGCTTCAATTACATTTAAATTTTTTATTTATATCTTTAATGTCTATATCCCCTTCATTGGTCAACATAACCCTCCTTTGGCCATCACCTTGTGACCAAAAAAAAAGGTGGTGGTGGTGAGGGAAGAAGTTCAACAAAACCAACCAACAAGTCAGCTTGATTATGACAGTACTACGATATTCCTCCCTGCCCCAATAGTTTCCCACCTTTGGAAAAGAAGGGAGGAAAGCACATTTTCTCAATTCCTCTCCAAGGCTATGTTATGATTGTTGCTTAATAAAGTGTTCAGTTCAATTTTGTTGCTGTTCTTTCTATTTATTTTGTGTATGTTGTTTTCTTATTTCTTCAATTACCTTTTGATACAAAAGCCCAATTTCTTTGGTCTTCAGGTTCAACAGTAGGTTCCTGTAAAGCAATGGAAAACATTATAAGAGAATCTGTGCAGATGGTATAGGGAAACTGTCTCTTCTACATGAAGCACAGCCCAAATTTGCTTTGTTCTTTAGCTCTCCAGCTCATGACCCCCATCAAGGTGAAGAGCCAACTAGGTATTCATTCTCTGGATGCCAGAGAACAATTCCCTGCCTTCTCTCCAGCAATTTTTATGTTCCAATCAGAGATGTATAAAAATACCAGAATCAGAATCATGTAGATTCTTGAGTACAGCACAGCAATTTTTTACTTGGCCTGAGCACAAGGTAGAACTGAGAAGAGAGTGAGATTGGTTCTCTCTTTTATTGGTTTTTAGAGAGAATGACACTGAAAATTTCGAAGAGATTCCTAATCATTCATGCATTGTCTATCAATAAAAGCATCAATTACTTAGTATTTATTGAGTGCCTTCCATGTGAGCATCAGCCACTATGGAAGGTCCAAAAGCTATGGCTTCTTGAGAGGCTTTTAATGTAATTGGGAGAAGTATGACATGTTGTACGTAACATACTGCGAGCAACATGGAGCCCTGTGAGGGCAGTAGCATTTGGTACCATAACATTCTTACAAAGATGGACCAAAGTGGTGATTGAAACCTCTTTCTAAATTGTTGAGTGCAGGGTGGTCAAGGACTAAAATTCTCTAGGACACTATATCAAACTCAAATAGACTCTGGGGTCCCTAAGCCATATGTAAGAATCCCTAGAGGCACATATTGACTTGGAAAACCAAATATTAACATCATCTATGTTTTATCATATTTTTACTTATTTTATTAAATATTTTCCAATTCTATGTTAATCTATTTTGGGCTATACTTGGGGGTGTTGCAGAATCTGCTCGAGAAATACAACAGATGCATTGTGGTCCTCTTTGGAGCAGCTGCTCTGTTTGGGACACCAGTGTAGGAAGTCAAAATAAAACCAAAAGAAAATGGTTTCTCACCACAGATTTACACAAATATGGGTTAAAAAAATGACTGAATGCCTCTGCTGAGTTGTAAACCAAAGAGTATACACAAACAAAATAAGAATATAATTTTAAAAATCAGAAATAAAAATGGTTTTGGTCCCTTAGCCTCACTATCCAACAGTGAGGTTACTCAATGTAATTTAATACCTGAGTTTTGTGGCATACACAGGATGATGCACTGGAGTAAGGGCCTGTGAACTTGCTTTTTAAAAATGTGTTTTAATAAATTTATTTCAGTACAGTTAGTTTCTTTTGCAATCTTATACATTTTATTTTATGCATTTAAAATCACTGTGAGAAGTACAGCTAGGTAGTAAAGCAGATAAGAGTTCTGGTCATGATGTCAGGAAGGCCTGAGTTCAAACATTCAGACATTTACTAGCTGTGTGGTCCTGAGCAAGTCACTTAACTTCTGTCTGTCTCAGTTTCCTCAACTGTAAAAAGGTGGTCATAATAACATCTGCTTCCCATTGTTGTTGTGAGAATTACATGAGATAATATTTGTAAAGAGCTTAGCATAGTGCCTGATATATAGTAGGTGCTTAATGTATGCTTGTTCCCTCCCTCCCACCCCCCCCCCACCCCAGGGAACAACAGGCTTTACCAGACTGCCAAAGGTGTGATGACACAGAAATGAATAAGACCCTTTGCACTAGAGACGTTATTCAGTTGTGTCCGACTCTCCATGACCCTGTGGACCACACCATTCATGGAGTATTTCTTGGGAAAGATACCGGAGTGATTTGCCATTTCCTTCTTGAGCTCATTTTATAGAGGAGGAAACTGAGGCAAACAAGATTACGTGAATTTCCCAAGGTCATCTACCTTGTAAGTGTCTGAGGCCAGATTTGAACTCAGATCCTCCTGACTCCAGGCCCAGGACTCTATCCACTGCACCACCTAACTGCTTCACCTTGAAGTACTTAGCTACATGTTTCCCTAGCAGAAGTTGTCTGTAGCTCAGCTGGTGGACTGGCTTCTCTCAGCTTGACTCCATATGCCTTAATCTGTCTCTTGTTTGAGAACGACATAGTTCATAGTATACATAATGTTTCATACTCATAGTCTCTCACTTCTGCAAAGAGAAAGCCTACACATTCCAATTCTGCTGCCTGAGTGGCATTGTATTGACAATCTGGGACTGTCCTTCAGAATCTACACTCACCATGACCTTGTCTCTTTCTCTGTCTGCCTCTCTTTTTCTGTCTCTCTCCCCCTTTCTTTCTCTGTCTCTGTCCATCTGTCTGTCTCATTCTCTTTGCGTGTCTCTGCCAGTGTTTGTCTGTTTCTCTCTGCATATTTCTGTTTCCCTGTGTCTCTGTCTCTGTCTTTCTCCCCCTTTATCCTTTTGTCCAGCAGTCTCTCTCTCTCTCTCTCTCTCTCTCTCTCTCTCTCTCTCTCTCTCTCTCTCCTCCCTCTTTCTCCCTCTTTCTCTGTCTGTTTCTCTCTGTGTTTTCTGTATATCCTTCTGTCTGTGTGTTTCTGTTTCTGTGTATTTCTGTCTGTCTCATTCTCCCCCTCCATCGCTCTGTTCAACGGTCTATCCACTGTCTATTGTATTTGAAGATGATGGTCCTAATATTGTTCAATTTAATGGGAGTCAGTTTGAGTCCAATCCTCTTACCCATAGTGCCTGTGAGTGAGTGACTCACTTGTGTAAATTGAAGAGGTTGATTTAGATGGTCTTCAAGACCCTTTCTGTCTCTTATTTTCTGTGGAGTTATATGAAGACTAACATTGGAGTCCAGGTGGTATCTTGTTCTAATATGAGGTGGAGGTAAGCACAGGCTGCCTAGGAACTATTACCCCCCAAAGATGCCCCACTGTCATTTGTAACCATCCCATTGTTAATATCCCTTCCTCCTAGGCAGTACAGCTTCCAACCTTTGACTATTGAATCTTTTCTCCTTGGTCCATCTCAAGTGCAACTTTCCCCATGAATCCTTCTCTGATCCTTTCTACTCAAACTGCTTTCTTTCACTGTCCCTGGGGTTTCCATGGCTCTTTGCTCCTTTCCTACATAATCACCATGACATCATTTGCATTAGATTTCTTAAAAATACATCTTTAAAAATGTTTGTTGAATTGAATGATGCTGAATTGTACAGATTGGAGAGTTTGTAGGCCTAGCCTTCAACCTCTTAAAAATAAACCACAAAATAGATCTACAAATAAGGATTGCAAGAGAGCTTCTCATCCAGCCACTGTGGTTTTTGGAAAGTTTCCATGTTGATGAGAAGTGCTGCAGAAACATTGCTGGGGCTGCAGAGAACTGAGCTCTACTCATCAACTGTGCGGAAACTTCCAAGGGTGTTAATTATGGCTTCTGGCAGCCAGATGGTAGCAATGGAAAGCAAGTCGGTGTATTTTTTTTTCTTCCAGGCATCTATTTATTATGAGAACTAAATAAATAACTTAACCTACCACCCCACCCCCAATTTCCCAGGCAATATCTATTGCGCTAACTCCCATTCTTTGTTGAAGCAGTCCATTACTTGAGTGGACAAAAAATGGTAAATTTAGCAACATTGGGCCAGAATTCTTCATGGTTTCCATGGTCATTGGGTACTTTTGATGGTCTTGTACTATTTCAGGCCATTGTCACCTTTCACACACAGTGTTGGTTGATTGTGGTTTTCCAGGCCCGTAAAGAATAAATCTTACCCTATTTTTGACCAAAGTCATAGGAGTAATGTCCTCATAGTGTCCCCATGTAACTCTTGCCTACAGTGATACAAATACTAAACTGAAATAAAACTGTTATGCAGTTCAGTCCAGACTTGATGTCTAGAGTCCCAAATCACTAACGAGACCTGAATTTGTTACAAAAATTCAATTACAGAATCACCATTAGGGCAGCTTAAAACCTGGGGGAAGTTGCAGGTTTATACCACTGGAGTCACAAATAATATTTCAAAGCAGGTAGCTTGACCAGGTCTCAGACATATTTTTAAATGGCTTCTTCACTTATTCAAAGTGACAGTCTAGCTTTGTTAGGGAGTTTTTGGAGGCACAGGTGTGCGGCTTCTGTTATATAATCATTACTATTTAAGGGTTGCCCCTTGTTTAAAGTGTATTCTGATGAAGGATGCTGGGAGCATGGTGTTATGCTCCTCCTAACCTCAGACAGTCACTTATTTGAAGTTAGAGAACTGAAAAACCTTATGTAAAATGTGACCAAAATAGCAAGTAGAGAGGAAAAGAAGACTTTGTGAACAAAAGACACGCCATAAATGAAAGTGTCTGGGTTATATTCGTTGATGATTTCATAGAAAGCTGAGGCAGCTATATTTTAGGGATCTAGATCCCAGTTGTGTATAGTTACATGTATGTGTCACGTATGTTGAGTCAATCTCTGCTGACATGAACAGGAAAAACTGAGTGGTAAAAATGAGGAGGAAGTGAGAAAAAAATGATGAGTCAGGCAAAACTTAGTTTTGGGTGGGCTCCTGGGTGGCCCTGCCAAAAACTGACATCAGATAAGTCTGTGGGATAACTTGCCCATTATTTTTCCCATTAGGACAAATGGGACACATGAATAGTTGAGGTTAAAGTCTTGGCCTTTTTCCTCTGAAAACTGTTGTGAGGTTTTGTGATCACTCAATAAATATATGGGATCAGAGGACTATGGATTTATAGCTGGAAGGGACTTTAGCAGCCCCTTTCCAGAAAGGTTAAGTAACTTTTTTTTTTAGTCTTCAGAGTTGGAAGGGAATGCAAGGCCATCTAATTCAACCCATACGTGAAAAAAGTTACTCTACAATAATATCAAATTGAAATAGAAATAGGGCCACTAAATCATGTATAATGGATCCCTGAAGATCACATCTTGACTTAGAAAACCACACATTAACATTATTGATGTTCTATTGTATTTTTATTTTGTTAAATAATTCCAAATTGTGTTTTAAGCTGGTTTTGCCTGTATTTGGGAGTGTTGAGGGGCCCGAAGGGTGGGTGGGTCCAATGTTTGACATTTCTCCTCTATAATATACCTGAACAGTGGTTATCTAGCCTTACCTTGAAGACCACCAAGGAAAAAGAATTCCAATCTGTTTCTGTAATTGCACAGAATCAAAGGATCTCAGAGTTGGAAGAAACCCCAAGAGATATCTCATCACTTCATATTCAAGAGGGAATCCTTTCTATAACATATTTTATAAATGGTTCTATAACCTTTGCCTTACTGAACACTTTCTGTAAAGGCAAACTCACAGCCCCTTGAAGCAATCCATTGCAATTTTGAAAAACTACAATTGTTACAAAGTTTTTTTTTTTCATTTACATTAAATATAAATTTGCAAATATTTGAAAAACTGTCATATGGAAGAGGTTTTAGACTTCTTGGTATAAGAAAACAGAACTAGGAACAATGGATAGAGCCAATGGATAAAGTTGCCAAGAGGCTGGATGTGGAGAAAAACTTCCTAACAGTTGTTCCTGATTCTTTGTCACCCCCTTGGAACAGATCAAGCCAATACTGTCCATGGATTTTTTTTTTTGGCAAAGATACTGGAGTGGTTTGCCATTTCCTTCTCCAGTGGATTAAGGGAAACAGAGGTTAAATGACTTACCCAGGTCATACAGCTAGTAAGTGTCTGAGGCTGAATTTGAACTCAGGTCTTCTTGACTCCAGGCTTAGTACTCTACCCATTGAGCCACTTAACTGCCTCTTCTAACAATTAGAGCTATCTTTAAAAAAAAAAAAAGGAATGGGCGACCTTTCTTCCTATATAGCTAGGAGATATTGAAGTCAAGGGGACTTGAGAGTCTGAGAAGGACCTTAGATACTTTCTTAGTGTGAGAACCTGGGTAAGTCATTCAATTTCTGCCAACCTTGGTTTCTTCATCTGTAAAATGAGGATAATAATGGCGACCACTTCACGTGTTGTAAGACTCTAATGTGACAATGTATGTAAAATACTTTGTAAACTTTAAAGCGCCATATAAATGAAGGACACACTACTGTTACTTTATTACTGCTAAATGCTATTGTTGCGTGATTACTACTAGTATTAGCATTGCTACTGTTACTAATAACCACTACTACTACTACTACTACCACTACCTTCTGTTACTGCTGTTGCTGTTGCTGCTACTACTACTACAAGGTGGAGGGGGCGGGGAAGGGGAAGGAATAAGCATTAAATAGCATCTATTCTGTGCCAGGTACTATATTAAGCATTTTTAACAAATATTATCTTATTTTATCTGTATTATCCACATTTCATAGTTGAGAAAACCTTCTACTACTGATACTATTACTACTTCCACTACTACTGCTTCTACCTTCTTCTTCTACCACTACTTCTACCTTCTACTACTACTACTACTGTTGTTGTTTCTGTGAGAGGTAGTTTGTTTCCTCTCACTCCCTGGATATCTTCAACCAAAGGCTAGATGGCTGCTTGCTGAGAATGTTGTATAGGAGATTTTTTTGTGATAATTTTCTTTATTTGATATTTTTTTAGTTTTTGGCATTGATTTCCACAAGATTTTCAGTTACAAATATTCTCCCCATTTCTACCCTCCCCCCACTCCAAGATGGCATACATTCTGATCACCCCGTTCCCCAGTCAGCCCTCTCTTCTATCACTGCCCCCTTCCGGAGCCCCCCATCCCTTTTCCCCTTACTTTCTTGTAGGGCAAGATAGATTTCTATGCCCCATTGCTTGTATATCTTATTTTCCTGTTGCATGCCAAAACAACCTTTTTTTTTTTTGAACATCTGCTTTTAAAACTTTAAGTTCCAAATTGTCTCCCCTCCTCCCTTCCCACCCACTCTCCTTAAGAAGGCAAGCAATTCAACACAGGTCACACATGTATCATTATGCAAAACACTCCCATAAATAGTCATGTTGTGAAAGACTAACTATATTTCCCTCCCTCCTAAACTGCCCCTCTTTATTCAATTTTCTACCTTGACCCTGTCCCTTTTTAAAATGTATTTGCTTTTGATTACTTCTTCCTCCTGTCTGCCCTCCCTTCTATTGTCCCCCTCTTTTATTCCCTTCCCCCGATTTTCATGTGGAGTAAGATACCCAACTGAGTGTGTGTGGTATTCCCTCCTCAAGTCAAATCTGATGACAGCAAGATTCACTCATTCCCTCTCACCTGCCCCCTCTCCCCTTCCAACGAACTGCATTTCTTGCCACTTTTATGTGAGATAATTTACCCCATTCTATCTCTCCCTTTCTCCCTCTCTCAATGTATTCCTCTCTCATCCCTTAATTTGATTTTTTTAAGGTATCATCCCTTCATATTGAACTCACCCTGTGCCCTCTGTGTGTGTGTGTGTGTGTGTGTGTGTGTATTCCCTTCAGCTGCCTTAATACTGAGGTCTCATGAATTACACACATCACCTTGCCCTGTAGGAATGTAAACAAAACAGTTCAACTTCAGTAAGTCCCTTATGATTTCTCTTTCTTGTTTACCTTTTCATGCTTCTCTTGATTCTTGTGTTTGAAAGTCAAATTTTCTATTCAGCTCTGGTCTTTTCACTGAGAAAGCTTGAAAGTCCTCTATTTTGTTGAAAATCCATATTTTGCCTTGGAGCATGATACTCAGTTTTGCCGGGTAGGTGATTCTTAGTTTTAATTCTAGCTCCACTGACCTCCAAAATATCATATTCCAAACCATTCAATCCCTTAACGTAGAAGCTGCTAGATCTTGTGTTATTCTGATTCTGTTTCCACAATACTCAAATTGTTTCTTTCTGGCTGCTTGTGGTCTTAATCTGGGAGCTGTGGAATTTGGCAACAATATTCCTAGGAGTTTTCTTTTTGAGATCTCTTTCAGGAGGCAATCGTTGGATTCTTTCAATTTCTATTTTACCCTCTGGCTCTAGAATATCAGGGCAGTTCTCCTTGATAATTTCTTGAAAGATGATATCTAGGCTCTTTTTTTTTGATCATGGCTTTCAGGTAGTCCAATAATTTTTAAATTATCTCTTCTGGATCTATTTTCCAGGTCAGTGGTTTTTCCAATGAGATAGTTCACATTGTCTTCCATTTTTTCATTCCTTTGGTTCTGTTTTATAATATCATGATTTCTCTTCAAGTCACTAGCTTCCACTTGCTCCAATCTAATTTTTAAGGTAGCATTTTCTTCAGTGGTCTTTTGGACCTCCTTTTCCGTTTGGTTAATTCTGCCTTTCAAGGCACTCTTCTCCTCATTGGCTTTTTGGAGCTCTTTTGCCATTTCAGTTAGTCTATTTTTTAAGGTGTTTTCTTCAGTATTTTTTGGGTCTCCTTTAGCAAGTCGTTGACTTGTTTTTAACGATTTTTTTTTGCATTACTCTCATTTCTCTTCCCAATTTTTCCTCTACTTCTCTTACTTGCTTTTCCAAATCCTTTTTGAGCTCTTCAATGGTCTGAGACCAATTCATATTTGTCTTGAAGGCTCTTGATGTAGGCTCTTTGACTTTGTTGACTTCTTCTGGCTGTATGTTTTGGTCTTCTTTGTCACCAAAAAAAGATTCCAAAGTCTGAGTCTGAATCAGGGTCCGTTTTTGCTGCCTAGCCATGTTCCCAGTCAACTACTTGACCTTTGAGCTTTTTGTAAAGGTATGACTGCTTGTAGAGAGTAAAGCTGCTTCTATACAGCAAGTTTCTCCTCCTCCAAGAACTGCCAACCTGGACAGCAACTCAGATCCAAGCAGGCTCTGCACTCCCGCTCTGATCCACCCCTTGATTCCTCCCACCAGGTGGACCTGGGGCCGGAAGTAACTGCAGCTGGAAGCAGCCCCAGAGCTGCACCACCTCCATGCCCCTGGGGCTGGGACCAACAGCACACTCCTTTCACTCCTTTCTACCTGTTCTACCCACTAACCTTCTTTGTTGTCGTAGGTGTTTTTGGGTTGAGAAATCTGATAATTGCCACAGCTCAATGATTCAGGGCATTGTGGCCTATTCTACCTGGCTCCTGGTCTGGTTGGTCCTGGCGTGGTCCATGATGGGCTCTGCTCTGTTCTGCTTCCAGTTCCATGTGACAGACCCTTCCCTGTGACCATCCAGGTTTTCCTGGGCTGGAGCCCTGCTTCCCTCTGTTATTTTGTGGGTTCTGCAGCTCTAGAATTTTTTCAGAGCCATTTCTATAGGAGTTTGGAGGGACCTGGGAGGGAGCTCATGCAAGTCCCTGCTTTCCAGCTGCCATCTTGGCTCTGTCCCCAAGATATATATATATATATGTATGTATGTATATGACTTGGACTAGCTGGCCATTGAGTTTCCTTCCTGTTCTCAACAACAACAAAAAATGTCATTTAACCTCTCTGGTCCTCATAGTCCTCAACTGCCAAATAAAGATGTTGGATCACATGACCACTATGTCTCCTTCAGTCTATGACCCTATGATTTTTTTTTGCTGAAACATTTCTTCAATAACATTTCCCCATCAGTAGAATTCAAGCCCTTTACAGTCAGGGACTGATTGTCTTTTGTATGTGTATCTACAGAGCCTAGCTTAGTCACTGCACATGAGAGCCCCTTAATAAATACTTGATGATTGACCACGTTTTTTTCTCAACCATAAAATGAAGATAATGATACCACCTACCTCCCAGGATTGCTGTGAATATCAAATGAGGTATTTGTAAAGTTCTTCACAATTCCCTGTATGTAGATGTCTTAGCTTCACACTGATGATTCATTTTTGCATTGATCTCCAGGTAATATTTATTTTCCATTCTTCAGAGGTGATAGAGTTCCCTTCCTCTAGCCATGTCACAACACTGACATGAACACGTCACAATACTGGGAGAATATTAGTATTGAGAAGCTGGGTCCTTGTTCCAATGAGAAGATTGGGGTCATTAAAAGAATTTTGCCAATTCTTGATGTACTTATATAAGTGTAGTCTATAAATGCATTAGGTTTTTTGGTGTTACATCACCCTCTTGAGTCACATAACATGGACTGCTCACTAAGACACCAAGGTCTATTTTGCCCTAGACTTGAGGTCTTTTTCAAATTAAGACTGGATGACCACTGGTTGGACTTGTCGTAGTGGGGATTCCTTCCATGTAGGAGTCAGACTAGATGGCTTCTGAGGTCCCTTCCAGTTTTCTACCTCTCTGATTCACAATGGAAGAAGGGAAGGGAGAGAACTTCTCATTTCTATGGGAAAGAGGAAAAAAGCATTGATATACCTATTATGTGCTAAGCACTTTACAAATATCTCATTTGATATTCACAAGAACCCTGGGAAGTAAGAGCTATAATTATCTCTATTTTATGGTTGAGAAAACTAAGGCAAACAGGGTTAAGTGACTTACCCAGGGTCACATAACTAGTAAATGTCTTAGGCCAGATTTGAACTCAGGTCTTCCTGACTCCACGCTGGGTGCTCTATCAACTGAGCCACCAACTGCCTCTAACATGAGCTGCTATTGAACCATAGCAACCTGTTCCTCTACTTTTTGCAGTTGATTTTTTGAATGCCAGTGCAGCTCATTACACATTTATCCCTATTCGATTTCTCCTATTAGATTTGGTCCATTATCCCAGTCTCCTGAGATCATTTTGTATCACCATTTTGTCATGTAAAATGTTAACTGGCTCTCCCATTACGCTGACATAAATAAATATACCATCTACATCTTCATCTAAGTTATTAATAAAGATATTGAAGAGAAGGAACCTGAAGAAAAATCTTTGTGACACTTCGCTAAATGCCTTTTTCCAGATGAACATTAATCAACATTGTTTGGGTTCATTTACTTAACCATTTCTGAATTGAATAAACTACTATCTTCCAATACATATATATTTCTCCATTTTATACACAAAGATAGAACTAGAAAACCAGCCAAATTCCTTGCTAAAACCCAGGGTACTATGTTTGTAACAATACCCTGATGTATCATTAGAGAAATTCTGCATGTATATATATATATATACATATATATATATATATATATACATATATATATATGTATATATATATATATTATATGTACATATGCACATCTATTTATATTTCAGTCATGCCTATTCATCAATATACACATTTACATTTCATGCATGTAATTTCATTGGTGCAGAAGATTTATAGTGTGAAAATTCCTTCCATAGGTACAAACCTGAGTAGTTAAGTAACTGGCCCATGGTGACCTATCTAATATATATGAGAAGCCAGATTTTTATCCAGGTCTTCCTGACTCTAAGGCTGCTCTCTCTGTAGTGTACCATGGTCTTTCTCTTTCAACAAAGTGATAATAGTAACACATCTATATGTCACTTTGAGGTCTGAAAATTGTATTCCTCACAATAATCCTGTGACTTATATGGTACATAGACTATTGCTCCCATTTTACAGACATGGAAACTGATGCTAATGACTTGCCCATGATCACGTAGCTATTAAGTGTCCGAGGCAGGATTTAAATCCATTTCTATTATCTCCAAGCTCAGAATTCTATGTACCATGTTGATCGAGAAAAAAACTGGGTTAGCTTGGCATGACTTGGTCTTGACAAACTCATGCTGACTCCCAGTGATCCCTGCTTTTTTTTAATATGTGTTCATCTTCATACTACCATCATGACATTTGACAGCTTGTTATGTGGAACTTAAACTAGACATCCTGAGAATTTATTTTCATAAAATCTATTATAGTTCTGGAAGGTCCTACTGAGCTAGAAAGGCTCAAGCTGTGGACTTGGCAATTGTCTGTTTTCTCATTATTGTCAGACTGAAGTAGCTAGGGTAAAACAAAGGTGGCCATCAGGTGACTTTTTTTCCTTTGGGCGTAACTGCTCAGAAGCCTGTTTTTTACTTCTAGGTTTGTGCCTTGGGCATCCCTGTATGCATAATATCTCTGCATTGTCTGTATCTTTTTCTTTGTTTATGTTTACTTATTCGGCCAAATATACTTCTGAAACTGGGATTTTGTATTAAAAGAAAGCCCTGCACACTTCTGGAAGGAATGTTAGGGCTCGTTTACTTCTATTATCTATTATTTGGGTTCCTGCTGTAATGCCAAGCAGGGTGGGACTTTTTGTTGTTTTTTGTTTGAGTGCTTCTCAGCACCAAGGCAATCAAGTGCCTTTGACTGAGTCTTGCCTTTGTTTCAATCAAGAGTCTTTGATTGAATCGGGAGTCTTTGAAGACCTGCTTAAGTCACAAGAAAGCCTAAGTTGCATGAGTGTGGGTAACATGGTAGTGAAGCCTTCTAACCCTGAAGAAGTGTATATATACTCTGAGGTCAGCATTTTGCTTGGGGCTCACTCACTGGAAGAATGTCATGTGATTTGACCAGATGAGACTCTGGGTAGCTGTTAAGGAGCCCTCCAGCTTTGAAAAACCTAGCTATTGGTGCTTCTGTCTCTGGTAACTATGTATGTAATGTCTTGGTCAGACAGCTAGAAATGCTGTCTACTGATTTGTGTTTATTTGCTCTGTTTATATAATTTCTGCTTGTAATTTCTGTTTGTGTTTTCTCTGAAGTTCAGGGTGCTGACTTTTCCCCTGAACTAAGTGAATTTTAAATATATATATATATATATATATATACACATATATATATAATTATTATTATTATTATTAAAGTGAGATTATAAACCCCTTAAAGTTGCTTTCCTTAGAAAAGCAGATCAAAGAACATGTGCTAGGAGCCCTCATGTGTGCTGGTCTTGTTAACCTTATACCTCCACAGCATCTGCAAGCAGCATTGTTGTTATACCTGCCATTGTATTTTGAGTGTAGTGTTCTTTAAGGATCTCAGGGATGACTCAAGAAGGATTATTTAGGGTAAAGTTTAATCATTGCACTTCTGGTCTGAGCTGCGCAGTTGTCAGACCCCAGTTTGGATCTGGGCAGCAAAACATCAGACTTGCACCTTGTTGGAGTTCTGGTATATATCTGTGGGACTCAGCCCCTGCCAGATAGCTGACTCTGCATGATCAGAGAAACAGAGCTGTAGGCTGACACCCTTGTCACTCATGCCTGGGCCTGGACAATCTTGGGGGTCAGAGAGACAAAGATTTACTCCTAGTCTGTGCCGTTGGACCGGATCTTTAATTCTGTTCTCAGATTAGAGAGACAGTGGCTTTCCACCCTGATCTGTACCTGTTTGCTGAATCCATGATCCTGTTCTAGGGTCAGGACAACAGAGCTGCAGGCCCACTTGTGTCTATAATCTTGTTCTGGAAAAAAAGACTCACTGTAGCTTTTCTTTGGATTTCCTGATCACTACTTTGTGTTCTTTTTTGGATGAATCTTTGTCGGAGCAGCCATAGGAGAGAACTGGGCTATATTGCTTTCTCCTATGCCACTGTCTTTTCAGTCCTCCAAGTTTTTCCCTAAGGAATAAGGAGGAGGCTGATATTTGTATCAATCAGGGAAGTGTTCACGGTGGCAGGATCCCAGATCCTTGACATATTGAAATTTAATATATTGTGCAAAGAGGAGTCAAAGTGACATTGATTACTTTGGGGGATTTTATCTCAAAAACCTAAATCTCTGTTAATCCAACTGAGATTAGGTTAAACAGATAAAAGCTTTGCATGAGCAAGTAATTTTAATAAATCCTAACAACAACACAGCCAAGTTGTAAAGGCAATGGTGCACAGGACACAGATGGATAGGGCTAGGATACACAGAGAAAACACAGAGACCTATGCATATAGGTTCACACAAAGAAAAGTAAAGAAGAGAAAAAAAATGGAAACCATAGCTTTCAAAGAAAGTTTTTTCAAGGTGATAGGACCAAGCAATAATATTAGTTTACACTGATGCAGGGCTTTATAGGCACAAAGTTCTTCATTGGTGCTATTTCATTTGATCCTCATAATAGCCCTGTGAGATGTAGTTTGAACATCATTATGCCCATCTTACAGATGAAGAAACTGAGACTCAGAGAGACTTGGAGACTCAAGATCCTAAGTGGCAAAGCCAAAGCTTAAACCTAGCTCTTCCAACACCAGGCTGAGTTCTTTTTCCACATACCATGTTGTCGTTCTAGAAAGACAGGCTTTGAATCCATTCCTTCATTCATTCATTCATCATTTATTGATTCAACAAATATTTTTTGTGAGCCTACTACATTTTTCATATCCTGATGGATAAATTTAATATCCTTGTATTCTAGTATTTCTCCTAGATCAAAACAATAAATTCTTGGCACTTAAAAGTAAGACAAAGGAAATGTCAGGAAAACCTGAGATGCCCCCACAAGAGTCAAAGAAAGGAAAGGTTCAATGCTCCAGCTCTTCCAGGGCTCATAACCCTTTTGATGTCACCTCAGGGGAGTCAGCAAGGTGCAATCCTCAACTGGGAGGGAAGGAACCTGAATTGTAGGTCTTGCTCTGGCACTTTCTGCGTGTCTCTATGTGTAGCCTCTCTTTCTCGCCTTAGTTTCGGGATTTGTCAAATGGAAAGATTGCAGTAGATGACTTTTAAGGTTCCTTTTAGGGGAGGGCATTCTATATTCCTAACTTCATGCTTTCAAGACTCTTAATCAGAGAAAATATGGTATAGCAGATGTTACTAAAGCTCTGTTTCATTCCAGAAGTTTTGGCTGAGAGAAAGAAATCACCATTGTACAGGGGAAAGCAGGAAAATGTATGCAAGTGTATAGTTCTCAAAGTTTCAAAGTAAAGGTCCACAAGAACTATATGAATGTGAATATAAACCACTCTTTACAGAAATTAAGGCAGACATGAAGAAAAAATACTCATGCTTAGACTAAGCCAATATAATAAAAATGATACTACTATGTAAATGAATCATTTAGTGACACAGCAATCAACCTACCAAGGACTACTTTGTAGAACTAGGAAAACTAATAATGAAATTTGTCTGGAGAACAAAATATCAAGAATCTCAAGGGAGATAATGCATGGTAGAAAATAAGGGGACTCAACAGTAGCAATATCTCAAATTATACTATAAAGAAGCAATCATCAGAGCTATTTGGTACTGGTTAAAAAATAGAGAGGTTGATCAGTGTAACACATAAGTACACAACATAGAGAAACAAATAA
Source organism: Trichosurus vulpecula (assembly GCF_011100635.1). Lineage (NCBI taxonomy): Eukaryota > Metazoa > Chordata > Mammalia > Diprotodontia > Phalangeridae > Trichosurus > Trichosurus vulpecula. Next base: position 306,347,152 of record NC_050576.1, on the reverse strand, counting down.
ACCTAGCAGCCTAGAGTTTGATAAATCCAAAGATCCCAGCTGCCTGATTAGTGCCTTGCTGTTTGATAAAAACTATAGGGAAAATTGGAAAGAAGTTTGGCAGAAATTAGGTATAGATCAACTCTTACACCATGCACCAAGATAAACTCCTAAAAGATCAAGATTTAGATGACATCACTAACAAACTAGATGAGCAAGGATGAAATTATCTTTCAGATCTATGGATGGGGAAGAGTTCATGACAGTAGATAAAATAGACAATTTTTGATTATGCAAAATTTAATTTTTTTTTGCAGAAATGCAACCAATGCAGTTAAAATTAGAAGAGAAATGGGAAACTGGGGAAATATTTGTAGGAATTTTCTGATAAAGGTCTTATTTCCAAAATATATTTCTAGGATAGATTCATATTTATGAGAATAAGAACCATCCCCACTGACAGTTAAAGGATATGAATAGGCAGTTTTCAAAGGAGAAATTCAAGTTACCAATAAACATATGAAAAATGTTCCAAACCACTGAAAATCAGAGAAATGCAAATTAAAATAGCTCTGAAGTTTTACCTTTTACCCATCAGATTGGCAAAGATAACAAACAAGGAAAATGACAATTATTGGAGGGAACGTGGAAAACAGGCACACTAATGCACTGTCAGTGGAAACGTGAATCAGTTCATTCATTCTGGAAAGTAATTTCAAATTATTCTCCAAAAGTTATTAAACTGTTTATATACTCTTTAACCCAGAAATACTATGACTGGGCCTATACATAAGGTTGTGGAAACGGACAAGAAAAAAGAGATGAAACACCCATATGTACAAAACTATAACAATTCTTTTTTTTAGGAGCGAAGAAACTAAAGAGGTTTCTGTCTATTGGAGAATGGCTAGAAAAGTTATGGCATATAAATGTAATGGAAATTTATTGTAAGAAATAAATGATGAAGGAAGTGGTTTCAAAGAAACTTGGAAAGACTTGTATGGACTGATGAATAGTGAAGCAAGCAGAACCAGGAGAAAAATCTATACAATAACATCGTAAAGACAAAAACTTTGAAAGATTTACAAGTTCTAATCAATGCAATGACCAAGCATGATTATGGATAACCAATAAAGAATGCTGCCTACCTCCTGGCAGATGATAGCCTTAAGACAAAGAAAATAGACATTTTTCGGATACAGCTGGATTTGTTTTGCTTCACTGCACATATTCGTTGGTTTTTTTCCCCAAGGGGAGATGGAGGTGGAAGAAAGACAATAACTCTCAGAAGGATTGTCAAAAGTAGAAAGAACAAAAAGAAAATAGGGTTTTGAAACTTTTTTTAATGCAATGAAGAAAACAGAAGGAAAGTCAGAAGGAATCACAGATAAGCAGGACAGCTTCAAAAGTTACATGTTGAATTTATTATATACTTAAGAAAAGCAGATTGTTCATAATAGACATTCACAGTTCCATGTATAGTCTTTTTTATGTTCCTCTATGTATATGGAGGAGCAGCTAGGTGATTCACTGGATAGAGCACTGGACTTGGAATCAGAAAGACTCATCTTCATGAGTTCAAATCTGGCCTCAGACACTTATTAGCTGTGTGACCCTGGGCAAGTCACCTAACCTTGTTTGTCTATGTTTCCTCACCTATGAAATGAGCTGGAGAAGGAAATGGCAAGCTACTTGAGTACCTCTGCCACAAAAACCCCAAATGAGGTCACGAAGTGTCAGACACAACTGAAGCACCTGAATAGCAATAATATATAACTTCAAATAATCCATTAATGTGGATTGTTTTTTTCCTTTGGTGCTTTTGAATAATTTATTTTAAAAACAAAGGCATGTAAGTGGCCAAAGGGTGGATTGTCTCTGTTGTAATAATAAATTGTAAGAGAGATCCTAAAAGTGGGCATGGGGGCTTAAGAGCATAGAGAAGAAATTTTCCTAATTTAGTAATTTTGGAGCATATCCTAGACCTTATTATAGGATTGAGGACCTGGGTCAGTAAAGGTTTCCTTCTTGCCTACCCTTTTTAAGCCCGAGGCATGGCAGGTTTGTGCCACATGTGGACAGCTATAGAGAAGAATTTTCTTCTCTGGATGCTTAAATATTTAATATGATGCCCTGTGCCCTACATTTCAGCCGAAGTTAAGATGACAAGGCTAATGTGGGGCTGCTGTTGCCTCTGCAGCACCTAAGGTATCATCTGGGAAAATATATCTTGCTTGTATTCCACCATTACAGAAATAAAACCAATATTGGAAGGAAAGAGAAAAAGGTAACTGGGATATTTAGTTTATTATTTAAACTAGAGAAGTAATGAAATGTAAGGGTTTATTTTACTACTCGGTAGAAACAAAAGGAAATTAGTTGTTTTCAGGCCTTCTAGAAAAAAAAATTGCAGCATTCCATTGAATTCTGTTTCTCTGTTAGCATTGAGAAAAGATGTGGAAGGAAGAGCAGGCTTGTAAAAGCACAGGAACGTTTTGGGCCTCAGATATGTTGATTTTCAACATATTTTCCACTATCATTCTGTGGTTTTCAAATTTCATGGTGTGCAGTAGTTTGCACTTATAAAAAAGAGGTACATTGATTGGACTCAAAACAGAAGAGGTGGGTGGGGGAAAACAGTAATTTTCAAATGTTATCTTTGTGTTTCATTTGAATGTAGAAACTTCTCTATAATGATCCCTGACACTTAAATATTTTAAGCTTGAATTAACTCAAGTCATAGAGGGCATCAACGCCTCCACAATTGGACACGATTCTATGTTTCCAGCTTTATCTCGTATTTTCTCCCTTCATATACTCTAGTGTATATTCTATATATAAAAATCATATATTCTCTGGCCAAATTGTACCCTATGTTGTTGTCCCCTGGACATCTAACTACTTTTCTACTTCAATACCTTTGCTTAAACTGTTCCTGATGCCTAGAATGTCCTTTCCCCTTCCCTTTGCCAGCTGAATTCATAACTGTTCATTCAAGTCCAATTAATATGTAATCTCCATGAAGCTTTTCTACTTCTCTTATTTGAGAAGATCTTCCCCCTCAAACTTCACATTCAATTTGTACTTCTTTAATGAGCTTATTATAATTTATTTTGTATTGTTATTGTTTGTATATGTTCATATTCTGTTGGACAGAGAGTGAACTCCATGTTGGCAATGACCATTCTTGTCTAACCTTTCTACGTCCTCCAGTGCCCAGCACAGTGCCTGTCACATAGTAGGTGCTATAAAAACACTTATCCCCCATTTAGCACCCACTGCATCCAGAGCTCTCTGATTAGACAGAATCTTAAAGGAAACTATGTTCCCAGTGCTCTTAGAAAAGACCCAAGCCCAGAATATCTTTTTTTCAGAATAGCTACAGGAAGAGACATAACTAAGGTGGGGGTAATTAGGAGACTGGCCTAAGTTGCTGAATTTGAAGGGCACTGAAATTCTTCAGCAGCACAGAAAAATGGAGCTCAGTGTTTAGCTAACAAGAATAATTAGTTAAAACAGGATGTTATGCTAGCAGGTATTGTTGTGCGTTGTTGTTGTTCACTTGTGTCCAACTCTTCATGACCACATTTGGGGGTTTTCTTGGCAAATAAAGATACTTTTTGCCATTTCCTCCTCCAGCTTATTTTACAGATGAGGAAACTGAGGCAAACAGGGTTAAGTGACTTGCCCAGGGTTACACAGCTGGTAAGTGTCTGAAGTCAAACTTGAACTCAGGTCTTAATGACTCTAGGCCTGACATTCTATCTACTGCATCAGCTAGCAGCCCTGACACTAACAGGTAGCTAGGGTGAATTCCTCCCCTCACCTGATCCACTCCTTCCTATCTTCTACTGAGGACATAGTTTATGCCCCCCTCATCCCAGGTGCAGTTTTTGATATTTGCCCCTATTACAAAATTCCTAGTTATGACTCTGGCTATGTTTTCTTTTTGCCCACCGCTGATGTATTTCATAGGCACTTTTCTAAGTCAAGTGCAACTGGACCAGTGATGATGAGACTATGTAACATCATGAAGACTAATTATCCAAATTTATTCCACATTAAGGGAGAATTCTTTAACTCTATAAGCTACTAGAATTTTTACAGGGTCTTCATTTCTTTCCTACATCTGTCTAATATGACGGTAGCCATCTGCTAAGTAGTTCTAAACAAAATTACTATTTTTTTCTTTTTCGTTGATGTGACTTTGAAATAGCAGACTAATGGAACATTTTGAGAATAGTGTATGTCCCCCTATTCTCTTGTGCTATGTACCATTTTCTCCCTAGCCCGTCATGTCAGTATTATGGTATTTTTCTTTGTATCCTCATTGCTTACTTAAAATAATAACTGGAGGCGGGGGTTAGTGTTAGGTGGCCTATTTCCTTGGCATAGGAAATCCCAATGAAGAAACATCTTTTACCAATGGAGATCAGCACCAGCCCTCCAACTTTTAGTCTTATAATTTTCTAGAGCACTGACAGGTGGTAACTTGCTTAGAGACACAAAGTCAGTATTTCTCAGAAACTGGACTTGAATCCAGGGTTTCCTGATTCTGAAGCCAGTGCTCTAACCATGATGCCACACTCTCTGGCACAAACATAATAATCCTTGTTGAGTGAACAAATACATGACCTTGCTCTAAACCTGCTTTCCTCTTTGCCCCAAATTTTATCTTATTTTTTTCAAGTGCGAGGAGCGGTCCAAGATTATTTGAAGTAGTTTGAGTTGGTGGTGAAAATTTCTATTTCATGCTAGTACCATTTCTATATCACTAGATCTTTCACTAGAGTTGGTAGATATAATATGGATTTTTGGAATTAAAGTTGGATAATTAGAGCACAACCTTTTCATTTTAGAGACGAGGAAACTAAAGTCCAGAGGTTAAGCATTTTTCTTTCCTAAGATCACACAAGTGGTATACAGAAGAGCCAGGATTTGAATCCAAGTTTTCTTGATTCCAAGTTGCCTTCTCTAAGATAGTACTACTGTGTCCTGATGGAAGTAGTTGACTCTGCGTTTTTATGGAAAAGATACCAGACTTAAAATCAAGAGAATCCTGGATTTAAATTTTACTTCTGATGCCTGAGAAGAATTCTCCAATGGCAGAAGGGAGATATTGTGACAGAGGGAGAAGGCAATTGTGTTTTGTTGGTGAAGTCTGGGAATGAAGGATTGTTGGTTTGAGAAGAGGTGATGAGGATCTGAGCCAAGATGATAGCAGCTCATGGCCCTCTCACCCCACCTCTGTCACTGACCTTGCCCTATGCTATTGCCAAACCTGGGTTCAAATGTAGACTCTGAAATTTGCTAACTCTGTGATAATGGGCAAGTCACTTAACCCTTCTGAGACCTGGTTAACTCATATAAAATGGGGAAGGGGGAATGAATAAAACAGTTTCTAAGATCCCTTAGGATTTAAGGGATTGAGGGACTGAGGGACTTGATGGACTGAGACTGGGTTGGAGGATTGGCAATACCCAGGAGAGACAAATCACCTAGTGTGATGATCTTACCAGAGAACATTAGGGGGCCTACAGTTCACAGGAATGATACCTTAGTAACCCTTCAATCTATCCATCATCCATCAATTAAAATTTATTAAGTACAAACTCTGTGCTTAGAATATGCTAGTCACTGGGACTATTCTTTACAAGCCTTCCCCAGTGGTGATTTGCTTACCTATGCAAAACATACCACATGTGCATGAGAAGAATCCCTCCCTTCCGTATATTCATCTGTCTTGTGGCTACCTGGTAAAACATAAACCTGTTGGTGGAGAATTCTGATGGTTTTCAGTGGGTGCTGACCCACAAAGGGTCTTGAACCTGGAGAAGATTTCTAAGGGCCCAAATGTGTGTGAGCAGGGCAGAGCTACAATACAAAATACCCTTACACTAAATCTTCCAAGTCTCAGTTAGCAACTGAGTATGTCCAGGAACATAAACAAAATTCCAAACAGCCCAGTGAAGAACAGCTGACCAGAGACTGAAATTGCTTTTGAAGACAGTGAAGGCATTTGAACTTTGCCGTCCTAAGGCAGAGTTAGTCTTCTGACCATCAGAGACAGCAGAAGTCTTCCATTTCAAATGTCAAATTCCAACGGCGCTATAAACTGTCCTCTAGCATGATTAAGGATGAAGCTTTATTTAACTGAGATGCCACATGTGTGCTACATGGATGACTGACTGTAAAATAATTCAAATGCAAAAAAAATACTTAATTATCTAAATATCCTTGAAGTGGAATGAACACTGGACCAGAAATCAGGTGACCTGCACTCTAGTCACAGTGCCATCATTAACTCTCTATGTGACTTTGGGCAAGTCATTTACCTCCTGTGGGCTCAGTTTTCTTCATCTGCAAAACAAGGTTAACTGTTGTTGTTGTTCAGTTGTTTCTGACTCTTTGTGACCCCATTTGGGGTTTTCTTGGCAAAGATACTGGAGTATCTTTTTCCTTCTCCATTTCCTTCTGCCATTTCCTTCTCCAGCTCATTTTACAGATGGGGAAACTGGGGCAAACAGGGCTAAATGAGTTGCCCAGGGTCACACAAATACTAAGTATTAAGATGAGTCTTCCTGACTCCAATCTTGGCACCCTATCTGTTGTGCCACCTAGCTGCCCAGGTGAAGATTAGACCTGATTACTATTGCTTTTTCTGGCTCTAAAATTATTTTATTTTCTTATGGGGAGGATGATCACCCCTTTGACACCTTTTCTCAGGACCAAACAAAAGAACACCAACTTAAAACTTTAGCACGCAAAGTTCATTTAGATCCAAGGAGGCATTGATTACTGGTAACCTACTGGCTACTAAAAGAAACTATTGAAAATTCCTTCCTACAAAAAAAGATACATTCATTAAGCTTATGTGCCAGGTTCTGCGCTGAGCCCTGAGAATTCAAATACAAACAGCCCCAATAGTAGCCCTGCCCTCAAGGAGCTTAATTCTAGTGGGACAAGATGATATAGAAGGGAGCTGAAAAGTATAGAGTCAGAGGAAGTACCTATGGGTATGGGGGACAAAGTGGAGAAGTAAGGTAAGATAGGAAGTCATGGGCTGGTTCAGAATTAAAGTGAGAGTGAGTGTTTCCTCAAATGGAGATTCTAAGGAAGAACTCCCCACTCAAGTGGAGGAGGCCATAGGGGTGGAGGGATTGCCAGCACAAGAAGGGCGTGAGAAATCTTTCAATATCTTCCAATAGCACAGGTGAATATTTCTTTTAGATGATTTAGATGTTGCATGATTAGGGAAAGAAGGGTGAATTAGATGACCTCTTGATGAATCTTTTGACTTTATAGTCCTATGGATGACTTTATTAAATTGATTCTGAAAGTACAGACTCACTTGTGCATGCATGAACATTATTCTACATGGCTAGATTTGACAAAAAATGTTAATTCATTTAATAGGTATTTAGGGAATACTTCTTATATCAAGAACCATTTATTAAAAGCCTACCCTATCCCATGCACTGTATTAAATGCTGAACATGCAAAGAAAGGCAAACATAGTTCCCGCCCTCAAGAAGTTCACAATCGAATTGAGAAACAACATGCAAACAACTTCACGCAAATAAGATAGACAGGATAAATTGCAGATAATCTCAGAGGGAAGGCACTAACATAAAGAAAGACTTTCTTTAAAGAAAGGGAAAATTTTCTTGCAGAAAGTAGGATTTTAACTGAGGCTTGAAGAAAGCCAGGGCCAATTATGTTGGTGATACCTGCTTCAGGCCTTTAAACTAATCTCCTAGTTAGCTACTACAGTTTGAAGTAAGAACTTGCCTTTCTATGGAGCTGTAAAGTTTACAAAGTGCTTTCCTCTCAATAACTCTTTTTTTTGGGAGGAGGGTGTAGAATGCATGTTTTATTTTCCTCATCTTACAGATGAGAAATTGGAAGTTCACAAAGGCTAAATGAACTGTCCAAGGTTACACCATTGGGGAATGTCAGCTGGAATTGGACTCCAAATCTAATATTTCTTTTGCTGCCACTGAATAGTTTCCTCTAAGTTCAAGCCAGAGGGGGACATAGTCAATGTATCAGGGATATAGAGCTAATTTTTTTAAAATTGTGATTTCTATTCTTTCTACCATCGAATGTAGGTAGGTCCCTTTAGCAAGTAAATCAAGCTGGAAAAAAAAGAAAACCCAGGAAGTAAAGAGAATTGGCAATTTGAGATAATTAATATGAATCCATCTTAGCTTATTGACAATTAACACCCACAACTTCAAGGACAGAGAGGTTAACGGTCCTTTGGTTATAGGTAAAGGCACGAGAAGGGGAAAAGATGCCTGCGGGTGGATGGGTATGGGGAAATAAGAGAAATGAACAGTTTGGGCAGAGAAAGGGCTATAATGTTCATTATTTCCATAACTACTCTTGGTTTAGAGAAAATTTCCCTGATAGATTCGTTCTCCAGGTTCCAGGAGTGGTATGAGTTTCGACAAGCAGGCTGGCCGGGGCACAAGTGGCTTGTGAAATATCACATGGTAGTTTGCATTCCCAACAGTCTGAACAAACAAATACATGTGTAGTTTACCCCCCAAGGTCGTTTCACCTGCTCCTCTACAGATGCCGTTGGCGCTGATGTTGAGTGCTAGCAACGTGGCAACTAGATACTTATCCCTTAGCTCTCCTACTGAATGAATGACGCACACATATAGGGCCTTCTCTATGATGAGAAGTGCCTGAAAATGGACAAGGTAAAAGTCTGACAATGTGTGGTCACTTCAGACATTCCAAGGATGCCTGTCAAAATGGTGAGAGCCAGAGATAGAGGCAAAGACCTAGGGAAATTAATACATACCAATACTCCTTTGCTTTCTGATGAAAACTTAGAAACTCTGCAGATTTTCAAAGAATCCTCCTGGAAAACAGAAGACAAAGGGAACTTTTTTAAGCAACAAGGAACAAGCAAGAAGCATCCTAATTTGAAAGAAGCCTGGTTCATTCTTAACAACTAATTAAATACCTCCCACCCACTCCTTTATTCCCAAAGCAGAGCTGGCTATTTTGGTGATGATAATTGAGGATAAAAATAATAGACACTAGCTTTTAAATGATGTAGAAAAATATGAGGTCAACATGTACACAGAAGTGCATGTGTTATTCATCTGTTCCTTTGTGGGATGGCAATTAACTTTCTTTTTAGGAATCTTCCTTCCTTCCTTCCTTCCTTCCTTCCTTCCTTCCTTCCTTCCTTCCTTCCTTCCTTCCTTCCTTCCTTCCTTCTTTCCTTCCTTCTTTCCTTCCTTCCTTCTTTCCTTCCTTCCTTCCTTCCTTCCTTCCTTCCTTCCTTCCTTCCTTCCTTCCTTCCTTCCTTTCCTCAGATCCTTGCTCTGTAAAGGGATGTAGGATTAAATGAAAATGGATATATGTTTTCTAGTTCTTGAAATCCCCTTGCCTAGACAGGTGACTCTTTTTCGTTTTCCATAAACCTTTCCTCTTGTATGCTTGCCTTCTATAGCAAAGGCTCATAATCTCAAGGGGTTTGTGGATAGATTTCGTGAACCTGGATTAGAAAAAAATACATCTTTATTTTCACTAATCTCTAAATAAAAGTAATCATTTCTTTCAATTATGATTCAAAAATTATTCTGAGAAGGGATCCATAGACTTTATGAAACCACAAAAGAGCTTGATGATACAAAAGTGTTAAAGATCCTTGCTCTGTAGGCATATAGTCTAGGTGCATAATTTTCCTTCTAAAGCATGGTGTCAAACCAAAATAGAAATGGATCCCTCTGGCTGCATATTCCCTCTGAAAACCATAGATTAACATCATCTATATTGTATTGTATTTTGTTAAACAATTCTCAATTTATTAAACAATTTCCAAAATTTTATTTGGTTCTGTTTATACTTGTCAATTTTGTAGGCCACTTGCAGGCCATTGGCTATTAGTTTGACACCTGTGCTCAACAGGCATGGAGAGAAAGTTCCAATCCTCCTTCTTGGGAGAGAAAGATTTTGGAGAAATGGTTCTGTCTGGGTAATGACTTGGGAGTATCTTGAAGCAAATTAGCCTGTTGAGCTCTCTACCTGAAAGTAAGGACAGGATTCCCCACACTGATTTGAAATGGAGACTTTCACAATTATACTTCAGACAAGTCTCTTCTTGGTCTCCATTTCCCTCTATGTTCTTCTCATTTTGTTCCTGGAATGCCAGGCCTTGTGTTATGGGTGAAGTCAAGGTTAGAAAGGACAATGGAGCATGCTTCCTTAATCTATCTTTGTGTGAACTCAGCTCTAATCTATGGCTTGGATGTTCATTGAGTCATAGGCTACTACCATCATGTAGAGCTTGCCTAGACTAGTCTTGCACATGTTTGTGTTTATGTGTATGTGTATGTGTGTGTATGTATGTGTATGTGTATGTGTATGTACATGTTTAAAAATCACCTAGATTACAGACAGCAATGGGGTAGGAGAGAGGAAAGAAAGAGAGTGCAAGACAGACAAGTGGAGTGAGAAAGAGAAACAGTGTCAGAGACAGAAGAAAGACAAGGAGACAGAGAGAGACAGAAAGGTAGACAGAGACAGGAGAGAAAGAGAGGTTAGAGAAGAGAGAAAGATGGAAACAGAAGAGAGATAGAAACAGAGAGATGGAGGGAGAGAGAAACAAAGAAAGAAAGAGAGATGGAGAGAGTAGAAAGAAAGAAACAGATACAGAGAGATAAAGATGAGAAAATAGAGAAAGAGAAACAGAGGCAGACAGAGTAAGAGACACAGAGAGGTAGGGAGGACTGAGAGACAGACACAGATGAAGAAACAGAAAGAAAGAGACAGAGAGTTATCTTGATTCAAGAAAATTCCCAGAAGAACAACTTTCAGATCTGGAAGGAACCTTAGACATAATCTAATCTAGTTCTCTCATTTTGTAGAAGAAAAAACAGAAATCCCAAGAGAAAAAGAGGCAAAGTGACAAGAAATCAATCAACAGGAATTTGTTAAGTGCCTAATAGGTGCCAGATTTTGGGGGAGGTACTGGAAATACAAAAGTAAAAATGAAGCAGTTCCTGTCCTCAAGGTGCTTACTTCCTAAATCAATGTTAAATTGAATTAGTGGACTTTCTGAGGTTTTCATTTTTGCTAAAAGGAGATTTAGTGATCCTCTATTCTAATCTTCTCATTTTACAAGCAATAATAGCTAATGTTTATATAGTGCTTAAGGTTTATAAAACACCTTACCTAGATTATTTTATTTGAACAAATGAGGAAATGTTCCCAGAAAGGTAAAATAATTTACCCAACATCTTACAGTTAGTGGCAGACCCAGGACAAGAACCCAGAATGCCTAATTCTTCAGCTCTAGCATCTCTATCAAGCTGGTAACTAGAACCAGACCATGAGGACTAGAGTGCCACATTTAGAGGGCAATGACAGCAGTCCTTCAGCAGTGTAGAAACAACAGATTTTGGTACCTGGTTAGCAAGAATAATTAGCTAAGATAAAAGGCTATCAAGGTTGCTCCGTCCCCACTTCTGCCCTTCTCCCTGACCATCCTACGTGCTGGTTTCCCAGCAGTAGTCCCATACTGGTGTTATGTGTTCTCTGTTTGCATCACCAGGGGGCAGTGTTCTGTCCCTCTTCTCCCAACTCCACTGAGATAGGAATCTATTCTGTGGGACATGCTTGTTAGCCAGGCACAAACATTACTAGGTCTGGTTGTGTTCTCTATGTAATTGTCTTATATACTTTACAATGTCAGAAAAAAAACTGTAGGGACAAGATGTAAAAATGCCTATTTTCAATCTTGTAGGAAATCAGGCTCTGATAAAGGAGATAGTACAACCATATTATTCTGAAGATTTAATTTAGCAATCCAGTCTGCTGGGTGGTGCAAAACGAGGAAAGGTTGATTCACATTGGGTGGTGAAGTTCTAGAAATGCACTTCTTCACTAATGGCGTGGTGCTAGTTGTCTCAGAACAATGTGAAGCTTTCTTAGCGAATCTGTAGCAACAGGAAGGACATGGGTCTAGCAACTCATTCTAGAAAAACAAAGAAAATAAAAAAATGACTATTGTCCTGACTATGGCATGTGTGGGAAGTCTGGTGAATTGGTGTGTATAGTATGTATGTGTGTATACATGTATATACATATATGCATGCATATATGGGATATTTGCTGAATTAAAGGGTTCGTGTATTACATTTTGAGATTTTATATTTTGTATATGCCTGTATATGGGTATATACAAATACACGCGATATGTATACATGTATGTATATATGTATGTATGTGTATATATATATATATATGTGTGTGTATATACATATATATATATATATGTATATATACACATATCAACTAGGTGGCACAGTGGATAGAGTACTGGGTTTGGAGTCAGGAAGACTAATCTTCTTGAAATCAAGTCTGACCTCAAACGCTTACTAGCTCTGTAACCCTGGGCAAGTCCCGTTTGCCTCAGTTTCCTCACTCTTGTATCTCTGCTAAGAAATCTCCTAACAGAGTCACAGTGAGTTGGACATGACTGAAAAATGAACAAACAACAACAAAAGTAACTTCGGAGAAAGCAGTTTCAGCCGAATGATGAGGTTAGAAGCCAGATCACAGAGAATCAGGGAGAGAATGAGAGGACACGAAGTGGAGGCATCTATTACAGAACGCCTTCTCAGGGTTTTTAGCCACAAAAGGGTGGAGAGAGATAGAATGATAGCTAGCAGGAATGGATAGATCAAGCGAGGGTTTTTTGAGGATAGCGGAAGTATGGTCATGTTCGTAGGTAGTAGAGAAGCACCAGTAAGTAAGAAGAAATTGTAGACTGGTAAAGAGTACAGATGATAGAGGGACAATCTGCTGGTGAAGAGAGGATGGAATGAGATCACTTGTGCTTGCAGAGGGTTTGCCTTGACAAAGAAAGGGGCCACCTCTCTATGTGAGACGTGGTGAAGTCATGGTGATGTGGAGTGATGACAAATTAAATAATTGTCATGATAATGTGGCATGATCAAACATGAAATAATTAAAGTAACAAAAGTATAATCTTTATTGATAAATATCATAAGAAATGCAACCTAGTGGAGGTGACAGAGAGCAAGTTTCAAGAAGCCAAGAAGACTTGGGTTTGAATTCTGCCTCCGACATATACTGGTTGTGTGAGCCTGGGCAAATCCTAGGCAGTTCTCTAAGAGTTTCAGAGAAGATGCTAACCTGCTTTGGAAGAGGGAATTTCCTAGCCGGGGTCTCTATTCATTGAATTCATAAATTCAGCCTCTATCCCTGTCCTCTACCGATAATTAGAGAATGTCGCAACCAGAGATTTCAGAGATTACTTTGTCTGAAACTCTCCTTTTATGGACAGGGAACCAAGACTCAGAGTAGTTAAATGTGCTGCCAAGGTTCCCAAAATTGATTAGTGGCAAAGCTGGAAAGAGATACCAGGTTTCCTGGCATCCAATACTTTGGGGAGGCAGGTAGTTCTAGTCAATACCATGTTGGTCTTGGAGTCAGGAAGACAGTCTCTGATACTTCCTGGGTGTGGGAGCATTTGTAAATCATTTAATTTTTCTGAGTCTTAGTTTCTTCATCTGTAAAATGGGTGTGATAATACCTGAAGTAGCTACCTGATGGGGTTGTTTTGAGGCTCAAATGATAATGCATATGAAGCTCTTGATAAGTTTTGAAGAGTTGGATAAATATTGGTTATTACTGTTACTCTTTCCTCCACACAATTCTCATTCCCTACATGCAATGCCTTACAGTGCAATGGCCTTAGGTTTCTTTTTCTTCTTAAATATATTTTTATTAATGTCTTGTCTTTATGTTACCTGGCTTTCTAAAAGTTTCCCTCTCCCTCTTCCACCTAGAGAATAATCCCTTAGGAAAAAAAGAAGGAAAAAGAGGAAAAAACAGTGAGTTCATTAAAACTAATCAATATCACAAGCAGGCAAATTTCAGGAAAACCTGGAAAGACCTACATGAACTGATGCTGAGTGAAGTAAGCAGAACCAGGTACATGGTAACAGCAACATTGTGCAACCACCAACTTTGATAGACTTATCTCTTTTCAGCAATGCAATGATCTAAGACAATTCCAAAAGACTTATGATAGAAAATGCTATCCACATAAGAACTATGGAGTCTGAATGAAAATAGAAACATACTATTTTCTCTTTTTTTCTTTCTTGTGGTTTTTCCCTTTTGTTCTGATTCTTCTTTCACAACATGACTAATGTAGAAACATGTCTAATATAATTGTACATGTATAATCTATATCTCAAAATCTTATAAAATTAAATGTTAAAAACAATTTTTTGTGTAATTGGAAAAATGAAACACTATTAAGAGGAAAAAAATAAAAAAATAAAAAATCTAATCAACATCTTGGAAAATTATGGATTTATGTTCAGATAGTCCCCCACCTCTAGAAGAATTAGAGGAGGAACCTTCTTATTTCTTTGGGTCTTACCTTGGCACCATTATAGTTTGGCAGCACTCAGTTTCTATTGTTTTGTTTTAGGTTGCCTTTTAATATTTCTCAATTAAAATTTTAGTTTAAATAAAAAATTTATCTAGTTAAATGATATAATATTATTTTATAACATCAAATATGAACATATTTAAATAAATATATTTATATATGTTGTATTCACAAATGACTAGCTCCAACCCTAGGCAAGGGTTGTATCTAGTAGCTTTCCATTTTCCTTTTCAGTGACTTTCTGCATCTCCTTGAACCTCTGTTAACTCTGTCTATGAAGTTGTCTAGCTGGTCTGAGTCTCATTATTTTCGTACTTTACTTTCAATTATTTGTCATAAACAGTTGAAAGCATTAGCTCATAATTGCTTAAGATGTTAATTCTCCTGGGGGAGGAATTTAATTTTAATAGAGAATTTGTGGAGGCTCAAATCCTTTTAAGAACTAAAGGAATTCAACTGTAGTGGTTCAACTCTAATTTTGTATAGGATGTATGACAAAGGTAATGGGGTAGAGAGTAAATGAGTACTTGAGAATAACATCTAGATTATGTGCGTGACTAAGTAAAGGCAATAAATAATGAAAGTAGGGCTTTTTTCTATTAGGTGCTTGAATGTCTAAGGATTGAATTTAGGTCTCAGAATGTTTTTTTCTCTCCCTCTAAATATCTTGTTCATCAAATTAAAGTTAAATCTTTAACTTCAATTAAATTTAAAGTTAAAATTTATAAATTTCTACATAATTTCCATATTTCACACTGTGTTCTGATACAGGTATGTAGGACTTACTTGATTTTCATTTGAAACTGTTTCCCTCTCCTTCTCTATGATTTCTTCTCCATTCTGATCCCAAGTCTATATAACATCAATTCAGCCTGTTAAAAAGTTATGGGCAGGCACATAAATATATTATTGGTGGACCTGTGAATGTCCAGTCATTCTGGAAAGAAATTTGGAATTATACTAAGAAAATGATTTAAATGCCATTTAGACCCAGAGATCCCTAGGTATATATTCCAAAAAAAAACACACCAAAAAACAAAAGACAGGAAGAAAGGTCCAATATACCCCAGAATATTAAAGGCAACACTTTTTATAGTAACAAAAAACTGGAAATAAAGAGATGACTAACAATCTGTTTAGCTATTGAATGGCTAAACAAATTGGGGGACATAAATGGAATGGAATCTTCTGTTATGGTACCATTAGAAACAAGAGATAAGGGGCAGCCGGGTGGTGCAGTGAATAGAGCACCCACCCTGGAGTCAGGAGGACCTGAGTTCAAATCCAGCCTCAGACACTTGACACACTTACTAGCTGTGTGACCTTGGGCAAGTCGTTTAACCCCAATTGCCCTGCCTTCCCCTCTCCAAAAAAAGTATTTAAAAAAAAAAAGAAAAGAAACAAGAGATATGTAGAATTCAAAGAAGCATGGGAAAATGTGAACTGATGCAGAATGAAGTAAGGAAAACCAAGAAAGCAATATATGCAATGATCATAGCAATATAAATGGAAAAAAACAACAGAACACCCCCAAACTGAATGTTATAGAGTTATAATAACCCTGAAGAAAAGATGAGAAAATGCACTTCCCTCCTTTGCAGAAGTGCATCATCATGGCTGTGGAAGATTTTATATATTGTCATATTTTGTTGATGTGTTGTCTAGTTTTGCTGAACTATTTTTTCCTCTTTATTTTTTATTCTTTGTTATAAGGAATGGGGTGCTGGGTAGAGGGGGAAGATGCATTTATAAATGAAAGTGATACAAAAAAAAGATAACCATAAAAAGTGCTTTTTAAAAAAATCATGGAACACCAATTCTGTTTAATGGGTTATTTAACTTCGATTTTCCCATTCTTCTCTGTCTCTATCTGTCTGTCTGTCTCTGTCTCTGTGTCTGTCTGACTCTTTCCCCCTTTCTCTCATTCTCTCATTCCTTTCTCTCTTTATCTCTCCTGGTCTCTATCTCTTTGTCTCCATTTCTGTCTATATGTCTCTCTATCTGTTTCTCTTTCTGTCTTTCTCTGTCTCTGTGTCTGTCCGACTCCTTCCTTCTTTCTCTCATTCACTTTCTCTCTTTATCTCTCTTGGTCTCTGTCTCCTTGTCTCTGTTTCTGTCTGTATGTCTCTGTCATCTGGCTGTCTCTCTCATGTACCCCCCACTCTCCACCCCACAATTTCTTAATTATTCAGTCCAGTTTTAGATGGCAGCAGCACCAACACAGCCATATAGTTTAAGGGGCCCTTTGTCAAATGAGCAATTGACCTCTTTCCTGTCACCACTGGTGCACTGAGGAGCAGATTTAACATAGAACCCCCACTTCTTCATATTAAAAGAAATCTGAAGAACCCAGCAAATGATTTACTAATCCTGCAGACTAGTTGGTGTATTAATCAGAGTCACAATGCTACCTTAAAGTACCAATTAATCCTGCAGAATATTTAAGGCCCCCTGACTGTGTGTGTGGGCAGAGAAGGAAGGAGAGTGGGTAAGTCATCTACAAAGAGATGGGTCCTACGAGAGTAATAGGTGTGTGTGTGTGAAAATGGAATGAAGTTGCACAGGTGAAACTTTATTTGCTTTCTTGTGTTTTCCAGAACTGCGGCCAGAGGTATAAAGGGGACAGGAGACTGCTACCAGAGTGTTTTTACAAAGTACTGCGATAAACTATTATTTGGCATTTCCCCTTCCCCTCCTAATCTCCAAACTAAACCCATTCCTTTAAAATAATTCATAATACTATCCTGGATAGGTCATGAACTATGCTTTTATGTAGTTTTTTTCATTTTAGTTGAAATTTATAACAAATACCAGGTATTCAATTAATAAGCATTTATTAAGTGCCTACTATATACCAAGAAATGAGCTAGGTGCCAAGCCTACAAATACAAAGGCAGAAACAATCCATAGTCATGGGCCTGATGGCACTCTAGGATTGTGATGAATAAATGAGGATAATGATGACGCTTAGCACACAAAAATCAGCAACAGAAAAAGAGGTTCTAGTGTAGCAAGGAGGGAATTTTAAAGTAAAAAATTGTAGAAATGCAGCCTTTGCCATCTATTTAAAATTACATCCTCTAAACAAATGATTTCTTTGATGCTCTACTACTTGCCGTCTGTGTGATCATGGGTATGTCACCTGGATTTCTTAGAACCTTATTTTCTGCATATGTAAAATGATGGGCTTGGGCTAGGCGATCTATAAGGTCCCTCTTAAGTTCCTTTCTGGGCAGCCAGATGGCACAGTGGATAGAGTGCTGAACTCTTCCTGAGTTCAAATCTAGCCTCAGAAACTTCCTAGCTGTATGATTCTGGGCAAGTCACTTGACCTTGTTTGCCTCAGTTTCTTCATCTGTAAAATGAACTGGAAAAGGAAATGGCAAACCACTTTAGTATCTTTGCCAAGAAAACCCCAAATGGCATCACAAAGAACCAGACATGACTGAAAAATGACTGAAACACACAAGGTCCCTTCCAGTTCATTATCTGGGATCCTAGAAATAAGAAACTTGTGATTTGGCTTCTGGTCTTCTGCAAATAAATATTCAAGAAACCATAAGTTCTATGTTTTATTGTGAAAGGGTTTCAGGAACATTCCTTCCCATTACATCCTTTGTTTGCTGTTGATAGATTTATCAAGGTGTTGAGTAAGGATAAGTGCTGTACTCAAGAGATCCTCCATTCTTTCTGATCAAGATGCTAAAGTGAAGACCCATTTCCAGTCATGATGAAGAATAGGGGTCTACTAACTTTATTTTTAAAATGAAAAAAAAAAAACAACTTCATTTGATGGCCATACAAAAACGGGCGGGAAATAATTTATTGACCCCGATGTAGGTTATTAAGACCTGTGATTCATATTGTACAGACGTGGTTGAAAGAATAGTTGCATGTTGGTATGAATTTTCATTGTAATTCGTTAACAACATGGGAGTTGACCTAAAGTAAGATTTCAAATTATACAAGCAGCTGTTAAGAATCTCTTTACTTTCTTATTTTGATGGATAAATAAATAACTTCATAAAGTTAGAAAGAGCCCAAAACTAAAGGAATTGTCCAGAAATACTGTTTAGCACACATCTGGGTAGAATGTTGGGTCATTCATTTCTGTTCAGCATTTCCAAAGGTTAACAACATGAATCATACAATTGAAACTGGTATCACATGGCTTCAGAACATCACCACATCAAAAGCCTAGTTGGCGTCAAGGAAGAAAGCCTGATGTCATTACATGCATGTTCCATATGTTTTCTTAACCGAGTAGTCAACCTTTCTACAAAACTTAACACTCTTCAGAGGAAATGCATCCTTCATATGTATGTATATTTTCATTACAATTCTGCCAGCTTACTAATGCAACTAATAATTCACATTTACAGTACACTTTAAAGTTTTTAAATTGTTTTCCTGTTAGCAGCTTTGTGAAGCAGATAGTGAAAGTATTCTTACATGCAATTTACAGATTTTTCAGATAAGTAAATTGAGGCACAGAGAGATGAGATGACTTATTTGGAATCACATAGTAGTGGAAGGAGCAGTGGATTTAGAATTAAAGTGCTTGGCTTCAAAATCTAGTTTTGCCACTTGTGTGACCTTGGGTGAGGCTCTTCTCTATAAAATAAGGGGCTTATACTAGATGGGCTATAAGGTCTCTTAGAACTTTAAATTTGCAATCCTAAAGTACAAAAATTTGAGCACAGGTCTTCCATGCTATTACACCATGCTGCTTCTAATGGGAACTTTATAACTAAAAATACCAGTAGGACTTTGTCGAATGTGGATGTTAGAGTCAAAAGTCCAGGGGGAGGATAGATTCTCAGTTGCTTAATATAGCCATCCTAATGGCTGGAGTGTTGACTTGGCAGATTATCACAAACTAAAAATTGTATTTGCTGAGTTTAGGAGCACTTCTGTTCTCCTCCCAAGTACCCTTGAGGACTGAAGTGGAAGACCAATTGCAATTTGTATTCTGAGCACAATTCTAATTTCACATTCCCAACAGTGAACTCTGTGAGATATAACCTGTCACAAGACCAAGATCCAAATTTGCTTCCCTATGTCAGAATTGCTATTTGTTTTGGTGCATGCATTGTTTTTTCTCTGAGGAGTCTTATAAACTTTTAATTAGTCAATGGATATAAACATGCTGTTGCATGGTGAGTGGTCATCCCATCTTAGTCTTAAGTGATTTATAGCCAGGCTTAAGTTGAGTCTGGGATCTATTTAAAAATATGCCAAAGACCCATGTTCACTTGGATCAATGGCTTTTCAGCTGAGTTCCATGAACCCAAGGGCTCAGTGAGGTACATTTGAGTTTCTTTGAATGGCAGTATGGTCACAGCAAGTGCATTTTATATTTAATTGGTGTCTGCTTCTTTACCTCTAGACCTTGGTCCAATTAACCAATGGAGTCCCCAGGCACAAAAAAACCCCAAACCACTAGGCAGGAGTCTATAATATCAGAAAGTCTGAAATTCACTTAGTGAATTGCACACACATTCATTTGGGCAAATAACCATGTAAAGTAACTTCCTGTAGATACTCAGTAAATTGTTGCTAATCTGTTTAGCAAATAAGGGAATTTCAATATAATTAATGTTTTATTCCAAAATATTTCTCTCTCTCTCTCTCTCTCTCTCTCTCTCTCTCTCTCTCTCTCTTTCTCTCCAGCTATAGCAGAATAACCACATACAGACCAATATATATGAGAGTCAATATGACATAGTGGATAGGAACCTGTACTTAAAAGTCAGGAACATCTGGGTTCAAATCCTATCTTAGAAAGTTACTACCTACATGAAATAATGAAGAGTGAAATGGGGAGAATCAAGAGAATGTTGTACACAGTAGTAGTAATAGTGTTTTAAGAACAACTTTGAATGACAGTCACTAAGTCATTTTGAGTATTATCAATGCTCAAATCAACTACAAAGTACCTATGAAGGAAGATACAACCAGAGAAAGAACTGATAAATAGAATTGTGTGTACTATAGACAGATGGATAGATAATATATATACATATATATACACACACACATATATATACATACAGAAAGTATGGTTTTACTATATATATATATATGTATATATGTATGTGTGTGTGTCTATATATTTGTGTCTAATGGTAGCTTTCTCCAAGGTAGGGTGGAGAGGGAGGGAGAAAAAAAAATGCAAAGCAGAGAACAAAAGAAAACTTGGAAACACAGAAAAGCAAGGATATGTTGTATTTATTACATGGTTTTTCCAAAAAAAAGTAAACGATGTGAAATGGAAATTCATGGTTTTATATTGAATCCTCTTTTATGTTACGCTGTGTACATGGAAATGTTCTTTTTTATCTTTTTACATTTAAGTTCAAAATGAATAAAAAATAAAAACAAAAGAAAGTAGTTTACTACTTACATAACCCCAGGTAATTCAGTTAGCCTCTCTAAGTTTTAGTTTTCTTATGTGTAAAATGGTGATGCCAATAGCACCTACCTCTCAGAGTTGTTATGAAGCTCAAATGAGACAATATATGTATATAAAGCACTTCATTAACTTAAAGGTACTGTAGAAATTGGAATTATTACTATTATTATTTACAGGCATCATCTTAAGTTCTTGTTGGGGAAGATGTAAACATGGTTGGATCCATGCTGAGTTTTTGGTTCCATTATTTTTTTTTACATTTCTTCTGCTAAAGGTAAATTACTTGCTTTAGTTAACACTTGCTTTTTTTCACTTAGTATTCTGCTATATATAGATAAGTAGGTCTTTTTTCCATTTCATTAAGTAGAGTCATAGAGTCTAAAGATTATCTATAGAAGTCTAAAAGAGGCCTGTCTATTCAGCAGAAGGGGGAAAATTAGTTTATTTGGTGTCTTTACTATATACATATATATATTTACATATATTTTACATATATGCATATATATACATGCAGATGACTTGAGTTCTCCATTTTGCATATATGTATATGTAGATATAGACACACATATATGTGTATACTGTATATCCATATCTATATCTATGATTTGAGTTCTTCACTTTTCAATCAAGGCAGAAAAAGCATATACATGCATGCACATAATATGACTCATATGAACATTATATATATGACTGATATGAACTCATGTAAGTATTACTGATATGAAAAATCAGTCTGGTATCTTTACAAAATATTTATGAATTCAAGTTTTATAACTGTGACTAATATAAAAAATAGTCTATTTGGTGTCTTCACAAAATACGTGAGTTCTTATCAGTCATATTAGTCATATGTGTTTATATATTAATATATATATATATTTATATACGCATACACACATATGCTTTTTCTACCACTGATTGAAAAGTGAAGAACTCAAATCATAGATATAGATACAGATATATAGTATACACACAGATGTGTGTATATATGTATATATACACATATACGTATGTGCAAAGATCTCAAGTCATCTGTGTGTATATACACACATATATGTAAATACATATATATATATGACACCAAATAAATTAATTCCTCCCCCCCTTACTGAATAGACAGGCCTCTTTTAGACTTCTATAGATAATCTTTAGAGTCTATGTCTGTACTTTACTTTATGAAATGGAAAAAGACCTGCTTGTCTATAGCAGAATGGTTGATGGGAACTACGTAAAAAAAGCAAGTGTTAGCTAAAGCAAGTAATTTACGTTTAGCAGAAGAAATGTTAAAAAAAAGGAACCAAAAACTCAGAGTGGAGCCAACCACATTAAACATCTTCCCCAGCAAGAACTTAAGATATATATGTGTGTGTGTATGCTTTTTATACTATTGATTGAAAACTGAAGAATTTGTCAAAGATATATGTATAGTATATATAATATATAAAATAAAGAACTCAAGTTCTATATCTATCTCTACGTGTGTATATTTGTATGTGTATATATACATCTATGTATATATGTATGCATATATCTATCTATAATTATAGCTATGACTATATTCAATTATAGTTCTTTGCTTTTTAATCAGTGATAGAAAAAACCTCTGTCATTGATTTTTCTGTCCCATCGGGAGCCAGTCCTTGGCTCTCAGGACCATTCAAATTTGTAGCGTGTTTTGGAAGCCTCAGAGTGGTACACAGATGCTAGCTATTATTACTAATATTGTATCCCACCTCCTGCTGACTTAAAGCTTTTTTTTCCACTCAGCTATTTCCATGCTGGCTGACCCTGTGCTTAGGTTTTGGAGCCTGAAGTGGTGACTCCCAGTTATGGGGACACATCCTGGAAATGGCAGAGGAGTTTACTCTCTGTGTTTCCATGTGGGTGAACTCAGGCGACCAACAACTCAGTGACTCCTACAGATGTTTTTGTCTGGAGACCCTCGGGCACCTTGCCCTGTCGTCTCACCAGAGAGGGTGATGCCTGGCGTCCTGCCCAGCACCACCAAGAATGAAATTCGGCCCCATGGAGTACTGCCAAATTATGCCCATTGGCTGCTGCTCAGGAGCACGTTGTCCCACCGCCAGACAAAGGCATTAGCTCCCTGACACTGGGGACATGCTAGATTGAGCCTCTTAGTGCTTCGTGGGGCTGGAATCTCTAAATACATGTTCTGTGTCAAGCTGGCTTGTTTACAGATTGCATTTGTATTTTTGTGCAATTGTGGTGAGGGAAAGGCTTCACTGGAGGGAAGTCATAGGTTTCACAGCCGTGCCCATAGCAATGCATTAGTCATGTGAAAACATGCTGCCCTTAGTGTACTCTGACTTAACCCTAGCCCTGGAAGGTACTTTTAAAGGGAATTAAAAGGGGATGCCTTGGCAGGTAACATAGGCTCTACTTTATAGTTTGGATTTCTCCCTGTTCTTTTCCTTGTGTTAAAGCTTCCCAAGACTGAGTTGCTTTTCCTACCAACTTCAGACTTGGTTGAATGTACACCGGTGTGCCCATCCTGAGAAAATGCGAGGGGTAGGAAGTAGATAATTATTGTCTTTCCCTTTCCTCTTTCTGCCTCTCCTAGCTGAAATCTGTAGATTTCCATAGATGACATAGACATCGTAGGCATCCTAGATTTCGAGATGGTAAGGACTTTACAGACGCTCTAGTCCAGTCCCCTCATTTTACAAGTGAGGCCCAGAGTGACTGGCTCAAGTTACATAGTTAATCAACAGCAGATCCATGATTCAAACTTAGGTGCCATGACCCCGAGATCAGAGTTCTCTCCACTATTACAACGCTATCTTCATAATTGGTTGAAATGAATTAACTATTAACCAAATTACAATCTAATATTTTAATGGACATATAATTTCAATACTTTACCACATCTGTGATCTCATCAATATGAGAACTCTCTCTGACTGTGCAAATTACAATTTATACACACTTCATCCTATGGGGATCTTGCCATGATCTCCCACAAAGAGTTCACCTAAGGTTGAGTACTTTCCTTCAGGGTAGTCAGTCACTCAACAAATAATTACTAACTGACTTCTCTGTGCCAGGTACTGTACTCAGTACTACAAAGAATGATGAGACAGTCCCTGCTTTGAAGAGCTCACAGTCCAGTGGGGGAGACAGTGAATAAATGGTTATGTGCAAAGAGGATGTATACAAGATAAATTGGAGATGATCAATAGAAGGAAACAGTAGAATGAAAAGGGATTGGGAAAGATCTTTCAATCCTACATAGATACCACTGCAGCAAGTAGCATGTCCAGCCATTATAGTTTATTAATTTGCTGCCAGAAGATTACCCACTTGGGGCTGAGAGGTGGAATGAACTTCTTTAGGAGAAGTACGTACAGTAGAAAGAACGCTGGGGTTGGAGGATGTGGATTCAAGTCCAGTCTCTGTCATTAACTACCTGTGTGATTTTGGGCTAGTCACCTAAAACTCTCTGAGCCTCAGTTCCCTCAGCTGTAAAAACAATGATCTTTGAGGTCCCTTCAGGTTCTCAATCTATAATCTTATGAATATAGTCAAAGTAAAGTAGAAGGCTGAGTTACCCAGATAGTATGAACAATGTAGAAAATGATACAATCTGTTGTATCTGACTCTTGGTGATATTTGGGGTTTTCTTGGCAAAGATGCTGGAGTGGTTTGCCATTTCCTTCTCCAGCTTATTTTATAGATGAAGAAATTGAGGCAAACAGGGTTAAGAGACTTTCCCAAGGTCACATAGCTAGGAAGTTTCTGAGGCCAGATTTGAACTCAGGAAGATGCCACCTAGCTGCCCGTAGGAATTATTTGGATTGCTTGTAGACAATATCCTCAGTTATCTGAGAATTGCCCAACCATGCCTTTTTTTATTTTTGTAGGCCATATAATTCCTTTCGAAAATCAGTGAGCTATTTATTATTACCTCTGTTTGAAACCTGCACTCAGCGGCCACCTTCTCTGTGTCTATGAATGGTGAAGGGAGGGATGAGAACATTTTCATCAGAAGGTAAGATGGTTGCTTTCCTTTATTGTTTAACATAATGACAGCACACTTTGGTGAAATCTGTAATATTCATTCAACATTACATGGCCATAGGAACATAGATTTAGAACTGAGAGAGCACTCACAAGTCACTTAGTTCAACTTTTCATTTTACAAATGAAGAAACTGAGGCCCAGAGAGATTAAATGACAACCACACTTATATAGTAGTAACTGATAGGGCTGGGATCAGGTGATTACTTGGAATTTTATAAACAAAATTGATATCTTTGTGAACAAGGCAGAGAGATGTGGGTTAAATGACAGCCCCCTCTTTTTTAATTAGAAAATTCCAACATTTAGTTTCAAAAAAATCATTAGCACAAGTACCAGATGGGGAAATGCTGTCCTACCAGCAGTTCTTGTGAAAAACATCTAAGTCTTCAATATACCTTAATAGTGGGGCATTAACCAGGCAGAATTAACAGGAGTAGTTTCTTTTTTTTAGACCAGACTTGTGATTTCATTGGTAGAAGGAACCCTGGGGGAGGAAACTTCTGCCAAAGTAGATTGACACCTGTTTTTACAATTTAAAGTCTTTGAAATTTGCATAAGGCACTGTGAAGTGACTACCCAGGGTCACAAAGTCAATATGAATGACAGGAGTGGAATGTACATAGAGTGTCTCCATCCTTCCTCTTCCCCTCCCCCCAAAAGGGCAATTGTTCCATTGTACTCTGTATTGTCAGATCCCAACCGGAGCATTGTGTTCTGTCCCGAGCCCCACATTTTAAACTAGACCTAGAAGACCAGCATAGTGAAGGGTTGGACAAAGGTCAAAGAACTGGGAATGTTTGGAGGAGAAAAGGCTTAGCATGATCCTAGGGGAAGCTGGTAGCTTCCTTTAAATACTTGAAGGTTGTCATGTTGAAGGACAATTTCATTCTTCCTGTACAGGCACAATAGTGCAGGGAGATGAGTTTTATCTCATTATAAAGAAGAAATCCCTAGCAGTGAGAATTGTCCAAAAGTATAATGCCCTTTACTTTGAAGTAGCAATCTCTGTGGCCTGAAATAATCACACTATTTCTTAGTGGAATAATAGGAAGTATCGTAACTCTGTGGTGTGGACAGCTGGATTGGATGAACTCCAAGATTCCTAATTCTAAGCTTCTGTGATCCTTGGAAACTTCTAGGTTTGGTAAGGCATGACACTACTGGGTTTTTCAGAATACTTTATACATGCTTACTGTGGCCCAGTCAAACTGGCCTTCATGTTGTTCCTTCTATATAGCATTGTCATCTCCTGCCTCCAAGGCTTTGCACTGGCTGGCCTCGATGTCTGAAATGCATTCCTTCCTCATTTCTGCTTCTAGTTTTCTTCGAGGCTCCGCTCAAAGGTCACCTACTGCCTGAGAACTTTCTAGATATCTTTGGCTGTCAGTGCCTTCTCCTCAAAATCACCATGTATCTTTTATACATATGTATTTTGTACATGCGTATACCAGTACGTGTACCAGTACATGTTGCCTCCATCAGCTGGACTCCTTGTGTGAAGGACTGTTTTCACTTTAGTCTTTTTGTCGTGGTGCATACAGACACTTAAGTGGGTTTTTTTGATTGACTAGAGGGACTTTAGAGGTAATATAGACCAACCTCCTTAATTTACAAATAAGTAAACTGAGGCACATAGAAGTGGGCTTTGGTAATGAATTTCCCAAAATCATAGAGTTTTTAGTAGCATGACCAAATGCATTTTTTAAAATGATTCGGGAGCACATGAAATCTTATAGTGCAAGAAAGAAAACACTTCTTTGTGGAGGATACAATAGTTTACATAGACAGCTGGGCCATACAAAGCCAGTCGTCTCGACTTTTGTCTTGCCACTGGACTTCGATGACTGGAGGAGAGAGTGAGGCTTATGACTTTGCAAAGCTCTGTCACACTTAAATCTAATTCATGCTCAAGTCAGGACATCACCCTTGTGATATCATTGGTTCTCTTCAAGAATGAAGGACGAACATAGACATCCTGTATTCATAAATGTGTACCAGTATGATACCAGCTAACTGATGATTTCTTAGCTTTATTGGATGGCAAGAGTATCCTTCCTCCCTAACCCAAGAAACCAAAGAGTTTGGTGGATGCAACAAGTCACCTATCAGTCAAGTTTTTAAAATAGGTGTTAAATGAATTATGACTTGTAGCCCAGCACTATTACACACTGTCAGTGCCCAGCAAAAGAAGAAGAAGGGAAGAAGGAGGGAAACTAAGGTCCATGAACTTTTAGTAGGAATTCAGGAGCTTCCTAAACAAGGGAGAAATTCCTGTGGTCTGAGAAAGAAAGGGGAGGGGGGAGAGGAAGTGATGGTGGAGGGAAGGGGAGGTAGTGAAAGTGTTGCAAAGTTCTGAAAGGGTTTACAAAATCCCCCAGTGTTACAACACTCAAAATGCTGGAGGCCTGACCACTACCATGAGCTTTTCCTTAGAGAAATATTCAACTCACTCTATTGGGAGTAATCTTCTATGGGGAGGTATTTTGGTAAGGGAATACTTCAATTATTTACAACTGTCCTTGATTGGGGGCTGTGGATTCTTCTTTCTCCTTCACAGATCAAAATCACTCTCTGTACGTGTAGCCCCTGGAGTGCTTGGGTTCAAATCCTGGAAGCACCAGGACAGTGTGGTGGCAAGAAGAACATTTATTGAATGAGGATAAGCTCCTGTTTCCAGCAGCAAGGAAAGCCTTGATAGCAACCCTGAAAAGTGGCTGCTTATAGGTCTGGGATTCTTGCTGTTTTTTTGTATCATGAACCCCTTTGGCAGTCTGCTGAAGTCTTCAGAATCCTCAGAATAGTGTTTGTACAGTTATGCCTTCCACATTGCAACTTTCCCCATAGTGGTTTTGATGTGTCTTGGGTCAGCACAAGAAATTAAAACGGGAAATTTTGGGGAGTTTTGCGGAAGCCCCAGACAACACATGAAGGCCAGCAGATGACACAGAACCTATGACTAAATATTTAAACCAAATTTTATAATAAGGTACTGTAAATACCCCATAAAAGAAAAAGAAAAAAATCAGACTTCTTCTCTGGTACAAAAGGAGGACCAAAAAGCTTTACACAGATTTTTCAGATCACGAGCATACTGTACCCGTAACCCCCGTGAAGTGGAAAGGATAATTGTAAATGCATAAAGCAAAATACATAGGAAAACCAATTAACTTGTAATAGAGTGATTGATATACATACATATCATTCTATTTCAGGTTAATATATATATATATATATAATATAACACTACATATTGTGTTGTATATACATATAAATAATATAACTATGTAGATATATAACTATATATAGTGTTATATAATATAACATAATGGAATATACAATTTATTATGTAATACAATTTATTATAGAATTATTATATGTAAGGTTAATATATAAATATATATTTAAACCCTAGGTTCATGGATCTCATTTCAAGAACCTTTGTGTAGGGGAATATTTTTATATCACTGTCTCAATCAAGATGGAGGCTTCCATGAGCCAATCAATTAAGGACAGTCTTTTTCTTTTTATTCAGCTTGTTCTTAGGTATACAACCTAGAAAGTCAAGTAGATCTCCATTTGGTTGTTACAGTTATAGGGATACCATTGGCTAGTTGGGTTCAAGCCAAGATCACTCACTACCTTGCTGGGCAGATATTGATAATTTTGCTGGCCTGGGGTTCAGACAATGGTTACCACGTCAGCTTAAAGAGAGAATCCTTTTGTTCATCGTGGATTACTGTATAAAGTCTTCTGCGACAGCTTAGTGGATGGAGTTCAACCTCCTGGTGATGATGTCCCAATTGCCTAGAATTTAGCTTGGCGGGTACTTACGCGCCAAATATCCAGTCAGTCACTGAGCCTATCCTTTCAGTTTTTAGCTTTCTAGGACCTGCTGCAGCTTGTGAAAATCTAGCATAACCTTTGAGATCTCAAAGCAATCTGCATACTAAAATAGAATATCAGAGTAGAATATAATGGATGGTCATGAGAAAAGGGCATTCACCTGATAGAAATTCGTTTTACAGTTAACTTTGCTAGAAAACATTTGCTCTGCAAAGGAAGGTAAACCATTAGGAAAAAAACAACAAGCATGCACAAGAACAAGAGAAAGTGACTGTCATAATGACGTTGTAAATCATTTTTACTCAGTCTAGTCTACATGAGTCTACCATGTCTCCAATGTGAATTAGAGAATCGAAGCATTATCAAGAATTTCAGCTAAAGTATTAAAGTCATTGAGATAAAATTTTATTTACATTTAAATTATCTGAACAACCACTTCATTCATTTATTCATTCAACAAGCATTTATTAAGTGGTTACTATGAGCCAGGCTCTATGCTAGGCACTAGAGACTCTTTTTGCTACGTTCATCCTTAATTTTGAGGATAGTACTGATGATTACTTCTGTTGATATGTGCAGGCATAGATGTGCAGGGCTATAACCACAATGATGATTCTTCCACTCTCACTCTGTTTCAACAATTTGGCTAGCAGCTTCTGTGGGGGTGTAAGATCCACCCACAGCCAGCACCCAGAAAGCTGCCAACAGCACAGGTTCTTTTGATCTGCTTAACTAAGGAAAGCAAGGTGAAGGGGTTGACAAGCTTACTTTAATTCAGCATACAAATATCATTCACTTAGTTCAGGGGAAAAGACCAGCACACTGAACTTCAGAGCAAATTGCAAACAAATTACAAACATCAACAGACAGACCCAATACAGATTCATAGTTACCAACATCTAGGTTCAGCCCGGGAGCTCAGAACAAGGGCTGGCCCAGAGTCATACGCGCCACCACTGCTGTGGGAATGAGCTCCAAAGAACAGACAGCCAACCCCTGGTTTTTATGTCTTTTTCAGCGTCAGGGGTGAGTCACACATGCGACTCACCCACGTGACCTAGAATTGTCACAGAGAGGCGGACTTAAACCCACGTGGTCTAAAAGCCTCTGCTGTCCCAGACATGTAATCTAGGCCCTCCCCTGAGTTAGCCCCACCTTGGGCCCCACCTTAGTTGCCAATCCACACCCACATAGGTTTTATACCTAATAGGGGTTTGGGCCTGGGGCTTAGCACTTAGTAAGGCTCAATGAAATACACTAAATTACTCAAATGGAACAAAAGCCAAATTATTCAAGGGCACTTGTTGAACTAAGTGCTAAGGAGCCCATTTTGCCTACCAACACACACTCCCAGGCTGCTAAATATTTTTGGAGAAAGTTACAAGATTGAGCTGATTTTACTTACTACAAATTTATGAAGCATAATGTTAGCTAGGCCCTCACTGGTGCTCAACAACATTATTCAATTTTATTAACTTCCTATCTGATTCCCCACATTGAGTGTTTCAAATCTTCACTTTCTTCAAGCCCTAAAATGTATGCTTACCACCCACCCTCAGGCATCTAGTTGGCTCACTGGATAGGGCACTGGGCCTGGAGTCAGGAAGATCTGAGTTCAAATCTGGCCTCGAATGCTTACTGACTGAGTGATCCTGAGTCCTTTAACCTCTGTTTGCCTCAGTTTCCTCAACTGTGAAATGGGGGTGATAATAGCACCTATCTCCCAGGGTTGTGAGAATCAAATGAGATAACATTTGTGAAGTGCTTAGCACAGTGCCTGGCACATAGTAGATACTTACTTACTTAGCACTTATCTCAGATAATGTATTTTAACATCCTCATTAGAATCTCACTTCCCTGAGAATAACATCAGAAGGGAAAGCCTTCGACTCCCTTTCTGCACTTCTCAACATCATAATTTTCACTTCTTTAAGACCAGTGGAAAAGACCTCCCTATTCTTTGATAAGAATAATTCCTCTCCTACTGTCCAGAATGACCTCATTCTATGATGCCTTATCCAGGACCTACCTCCAGCAATCATCTCTTCAGTTTCCCTCCAAGCATCATCATTGTCTGTATGCTCTATTGGCTCCAAAAAAGGTCTTCTCTTTATTCTACTACCCCATCCAGTTATGGTTCCGCCTCTTTTCTACCACTCACTGCTAAACTTTTTCAAAAGTATATTTCCAATCAAGGTCTCTACTCACTCAGCACCCATCTACATTCTCCTCAACCCTTTGCAGTCTAGCGTCTGTCTTCCTCATTCTGTTAAAACTGCTTTCTCAAAGGTCCTCAGTGACAACCTTATAAAAGCAATAACTGCCCTTTAAATAGTGCTTTGAGGTTTGCAAAGTTCTTTACTTTTATTATCTCCAGGCTTTTGCAGGCTTCATCTTCCTTCTGTTATTTAGTTTCATTTTTCATTTTACAGACCTCCTCGTCCTTGTTCTCTAGCATTATTCAATGCTCTTGGTCGCGGGTTCCTTCTGGATACTCTTTCCTCTCAGCTTCAGAACAGATATCATTCACTCCCAGTTTGTTTCCTCACCCGCACTTCTCTATCTGCTTCATCTCTGTCCCTGTTGCTGTCTCCCCTATCATTTTCTTGACCCTTTAAGGTGGGTGTTTCTCAAGGTTCTGTCCTTGGTCCTATTTTCTTCTTTCTCAATGTATTGTTCCTTAGCAATTCCATTAACTGTCCTAGCTTTAAGAGATTAGTCCTCAAAACACACCTATGGCCTTCCCTGCAACAAATTCTAGTTCTGTACCTCCAATTGTATACAGGATATTTTGCTCTGTATTTGTTTGTTTGTTTATTTACTTATTTACTTATGTAGGTATAACATCCCCTTATTAGACTCCCTTATGGTCTCTATGGTTCTCTTCATACAGAAGGCATTTAAAAGAACTATTTGTTGAATTGAATTGGTGAGTCAAACTGAACATTTAAGGCATCTACCTTCTTGGAGGCATTGGAGATGGAGGTTGTGTCCCAGTTTTAGTTACTTATATTTTATATCCCTCTAACTATTTCTGGGGTCCCATTCATTACTGCCTCTGGTCAACAAATATCCTTTCCCACATCATGCACATGTCGAGACTGTCCTTTGGTCTGTGGTTTCTGCCGCTTCTTGGAGAGCCCAAGGCAGTGGGAGAGTTGGCTTCATAAATTTAGACTTTGCTAGCACAGGCCCAGGCTTAGTTATGCTAAAAAATAATAATAGAGAGCATCAGATATTATGTTGGATTCTGTTTAACTTCATGAAGAAAAGAAAATGTGATGAAAATTACAAAATTACATATAGTGAAGTGAAATCTGGTAACATTTGCTGACCTCATATACCCCAAAAGGAAGTTCTAGGTCAGTATTTATTTTTGAAGGAAATTTCACATGGGCTGTCAGCTAAACACATCTGGCCACTGCCTATCCTACAGGACCTTGGGGGGAATGTAGGCTATCCAAATGTCTCTGCCCCTCTCATTGGGTTGAAAGTTTATTGGAGGAGGTGGGAGTGAAGGGAAATGATATGTAAGTCTAAAGTCATAAAAGCCAGAATAGAATCCTTCTGGCTTTTTTCTTTAGGAGAAAAACCCAATAAGATGTGATCTGTTACCATAATACAAGATTGTTTGGTTAGCTTTTTTTTCCTTAAAGCATGGTTACTGTTACTTCATCTGTGGGACGTTTCCAAGATGTTGCACACAAGAGAATCACTAGAATATCTGACTCTTTCATGAGTAATATCTAGGGAGGGTATGTGACCCAAATGGTTTAATGGGAAAGGGGGGGTCTAGATTATGTTTGAAATATGGACTTCGCGAATCTGTGATTTTTGGTGGTGTTGAGACTGGAGAGGCAGTGTGAAATGGTGGAAAAGTCCTAGGTTCATTCCTGAGTTCATATTTAATATATACTGGCTGTTTGGGGCTGGGCAAATCATTTAACCTCTCAGTGCCCTAGGCAACCCTCTGACCATACTTAGCAGGGAAGGTGCCAGCTTTCAGAGTGGGTTTTCTTATCTGAAGTCCTTTTACCAATGAAATCACCTATAGCTTCATCCCTATCCTATGTCTCCTGCTATCCACGAGATGACACCTCACTCCTCAGCCTGATAGATTGCCTTTATGAGTTGCCATGGGTGAAAAATCCACCACTCTGGAGCCAAACTGGCGATGAGATTCTCTGAACACAGCTAAGTGGGTTCTCAGACAATAAACATGCAATCTTCTGCTGGTCTGCCCCCAGAAGTTTTTCCAACATGAATGGACATATCCAAGCTTGTGGTCTGCTGGCATGGTCTCATGTCATATCTGAGTCTCAACAAAGCTTTAGGGCTTGAATATAAATGGATCCATTATCTGGACCCATATCATAATTCCATTATCCTTACTGAACATGGTATACAGGGCTGAAGGAGACCTCAGAAATCCTCTAATTTGGGAGTCCTTAACTTGAGGGTACGTTAACTTGATTTTTAAAAATGCTTTGATCCCTGTATTTCAATTTAATTTGTTTCCTTTGTCATTTTACATATTGTGTTTTCTTCATTTAAAAACATTATTCTCAGGAGGGGTCCATGGTCTTTACCAGAATGCCAAAGAGGTCTATGACACAAAAAAAGCTTAAGATGCCTTTTTGTTGTTATTTGTCCTTCATTCTTGAAGAAGACCAATGACATCAGGAAGGTGATCGATTTGCAAGTGAATTGGATTTAAGGGAGGCAGAGCTGTGCAAGGCCAACAGCCCCACTCTCTCCTCCAGAATCTTCTGAGTCTAGTGGCAAGACATAAGTCAGGATGACTATACGATGCCTTGGTCTAGTTTAACTCTATATTGCAGGTGAGGGAACTGACGTAACTTGTCCAAGGTCACACAGATGAGGTTCAGAACCAGACATTCCAACTCAGTTCCTTTGAACCTAAATTTGCTTCTCTTTAGATGGGCAGAGATGGGCATGCTTTGGTTGCACATCAATCCCAAACTGAAGAGATCCCTGTGGGAAAGTCATGGAAACATTTGACGCTTGGTAGGCCCCTTAGAAACTGTTTCCTCAGATGTTTCAGGGTGAAAACAAAGTAGAAGTTGCTGTATTTCACTTGGCCTAATGTTTCTTTATGAACTAAAGCTTCAAACACATGTTCAAATTATTCTAGTCAAAGCACCTTCCCATATCCTTGGTACAAATATCCTTTGAATTCTTAATGAAAGAAATAAATGCATATATAACTATATATGTATATACATATATAAATAGAATATATATGATTATTTTGCATATCTACATAGATATATATTTGCATAGATATTTATTAAATGTCAGTACATTATATATATGTATATGTATACATATACATATATATGTATATATATACATGTATAAATATATACCAAAAATATCTAAGTACTTATTGAACTCGTAGTATGGTGTTAGACTCTGGGGAATATAAAAAATAAAATGAAAATAAACCATAGTGTTATACCTCACATTTTTAAAGACTCTACACTTTAACAAGACACTTTTTTTCACAACAAGCTTGTAAGATGCAGAATGTCTTATTGTCCCCATTTTAAAAATGATGGATCTGAGGTAATGTGGTGGGCCCTGGTTTTACAGTCAGCAGATTTGGGTTTGAATCACTGCTATGCAAATGACCACCTGTGTGACTCTGGTTAAGTCACTTAACAACTTTAAGCCTCATTCATCATCTCTGAGCCTCAGTTAAAATGAAATATTTCAACTAGATGATCTCTAATGTCTTTCCTTTTTAATTTTTGAATAAATTTTGGTTTTTTTAATGAACAAAAATCTTTTTTCCTTCCCCCCATTAAGAAAAACGAAATCCTCATAACAAATGTGAAATCATGCAAAACAAATTCTTGCAACGGCTACATCCAAATGTGTGTATTATGTGCATGTGTATGTAACACATGCGTTTATATATAAATGTGCTACATCTACATGATAATATCATCTTTCATTTGTATTCTATCATATATTTGTCTATTTACATATCATCTATCTATCATCTTATCTGTCTGTCTGTCTACCATCCACCCGTCTATACCATCTACCTATCATTTGGGGCAGCTAGATGGTTTAATGGATAGAACATTGGGCCTAGAATCAGGAAGACTTGGGTTCAAATCTGGATACAGATGCTTATTAGTTGTGTGACCATGGGCAAGTCACTTAATCTCTATTTGCCTTAATCCACCAGAGAAGAACATGACAAACCACTCCAGTATCTTTCCCCAGAAAACCCTCTGGACAGTATGGTTCACAGTGTCACGAAGAGTTGGACATAACACGACTGAACAAATCTATCTATCTATATGTCATTCTGTTTCCTGAAACCATCGCTCTTCTTTCAAGAGATGGGCAGTGTGCTTCATCATGTTGGTCATTGTATTAATCAGAGTTCTTAAATCTTTCAAAGTTATTCGTTTTTACAGTGTTATTATTACATAAATTGATTTTGTTCTGCTCACTTACCCTGCTTTGGTTCATATTAGTGTTCCTGGGTTTCATTGGAACCATCCATTTCATTGTTTATGACTCCATATTATTCTAACACATCCACATGCCATAATTTGTTCCATCTTTACCCAGTTGATGGACACCCCTTTAGTTTCCAGATTTTGAGCATCAGAATTGGATAACTTTGGCTTTGTAGTTAATGACTCTGAATCGGTTTGTGGTTTCTTCTAAGAACTATTAACTGAAATTCAGTCTTTTCACCTTAAACAAGCTGGGGTACACAATTTCATTTTTAATGATCAAAAGTCTTCCCTGTTTTACCTGATGAGCCTACAGAATGGTGAGGCTTTGTTTAGATATTTGATTACATTTCACTGTGGAGGGTATGGGGCGTGTCCACAGACAGCTTTATGGAGAGAATCTAGAATATCTCCTAGGCACTAGGGATGATCTTATTAGCTCAGAATTCTGAGAGTGGGGACATCCCTTTGTGCTGGCCTATAAAAGGGTATCTTTATGCTGTACGGGACCTTTTTCTACTCTTTGTCTTTATATTTCTCTCTCTCTCTCTCTCTCTCTCTCTCTTTCTCCACTCTGTTTCTGTTTCTCTGTATTTCAGTCTCCGCCTCTCTCTCTCTGTCTGTGTCTGTCTCTGTCTGTGTCTGTCTCTCTGTCTCTCTATCTCTGTCTCTTTCTCCGTTTCTGTGTGTGTGTGTGTCTTGCTCTGTGTATATTCCTGTCTCTGTCTTTCTTTCTCTCTGTGCCTCTCTGTCTGTCTGTCTGTCTGTCTCTCTCTCTCCCTCTCCCTCTCTCTCTCCCTCACTCTCCCCTTCCCTCCCTCCAGCTTCTTGATTAGGCAAATAAGTTTATTTTGCAGCTAGATCTATCTTGTACCTGACAAAAGTGCTAAACAGCAATCGACAAAACCATATGTTAGAACATTTCTTAATTTGTTTTCCTTCAGTTACTTACATTGTAGGTAATTACTGGTTTTAATTAGGGAAATAAATCAGTGAAGCAAAGAGGCCTATAAGATTTTTCTTGCATTGAATTGATCTACTTGGCATACTTTGGCCATGTGTGCACAGAGCCAAACCTTCAGATCAAAACTGAAAAATCAGCCCTCTTGCCTTGATGTTATAAAACTTCTGGATATGGACCCCGTCTCATCAGATAGTTGCATTTTTTGCCTAGATGTTTTGGTATTTCATAAACATATTCTTTTGGTCAAGTTAAAAAATTAGATTTATATAGAGGCATATTTCAAGAATAGGAAAAAACGGTTACTTTACTATTTTAGAAAATTTCTATCTTTGATGGAAAAAGAGTTTTATACAATGTGTTTAACATAAAAAGACCATTGGTGCAATAATCTAAAAGGAGAATAATTTCAATAATCTAAAAGCTGGGTGCCATGGAAAAACCACTGGAATTGTAGTCAGAAGATCTGTCATTGGGGCAGCTAGGTGGCGTAGTGAGTAGAGCACTGGCCCTGGAGTCAGGAGCACCTGAGTTCAAATCTGTCCTCAGACACTTGACACTTACTAGCTGTGTGACCTTGGGCATGTCACTTAACCCCAATTGCCCTGCCTTCCCCCCTCAAAAAAAAAAAACCTGTCACTACTGCCTTACCTTTGGCAAATCACTAAAAGAACTCTAAGATCCCTTCCAATAGGAAATCTATGATCCTATTATGCCTCTAGTACTTTGGACAAGCCACTTCATTTGTCTAGGCCTCAGTTTCCTCACCTGTTAAAAGAGTAGTTTGGACTAGTAGCCTAGAGGACTGTGCCTTCATCTTCCATTCTTAGGATGCTTTGGAGCTGTGCTCTCCCTTTGCCCATGGCCTGGAGATAATCCTTTGAGTTCTTTCCAGCTTTAAAATTCAACAATTCTGCCACATTGATGGGAAAAGTTATAAAAACATGTTATCAGCTAAGAACAAAACTTTGTACACCACAGCCTACTGTATAATAGGAGCCTCACAAATACTTAATGAACAGAATTTAACTTGAATAATCATCTTAGAACCTGTTGGTAGTGAATATATAGTCCACAGTAGACCTATTAATGCTTTTTTTCTTTGTTATACAGACTTGAGTGGATTAAAAAAAAAGATTCTGCATTGTCAAAAGAATAATTAGGAAGCAGTACAGAATTATGTCATCTAGGAATAAAAGCACATTTTTGGGTCAACTATAGTTATCTTTAAAAATGTTTACAATTTTCCTCCCACAACAATCCTCTCTTATTCCATCCTTCAAAAAGAGTGTTATACTGTGGGATCCCAGAAGTGACCTCTCCCTATGAGTATAATGAGAAGCATCCTTCCTTCCTGGAGAAGCAACGTCCTTGATGCAGTCCCTCGCAGGTGGAAAGTAGCCTAGAGGACTGCGCCTTTCCCCTCCACTCACTCCTGGGATGCTTGGGAGCTGTGCTTTCCCTTTGCCCATGGCCACATTCGGTCTGGAGAAGCTCCGTCTCTCTAATAGAGGAATAAGCTGCTGCTTATTCCTTAAACCGGAACAAATGTGAAGGGACATATTTCCATCCTCTCCTCTACTCCCGTGGATGGAGAACTACCACAGGCAGGAAGAGCATCACATCCCTGATGTTGACACCCCCAGACAAGTCCCTGTTTTCCCCCACCCTAGTTATGTCTCTATGGATCCCACATGTATGGGATTTTGTAAAGAAGACTCATTTGCTTGGCAGGCTTTGGACTAAATGACTTATGAGGTCCTTTTCTATTCTGTGATTCTATTTATTATAGTTTTACAATGAAAACTGTTCTTTTTTTTTCATAGAGACCACCCTATGAGAAACTAGGCCAGGTGCCCACGGAGGAAGTTTGAGCCACATTTATTCTAACTGCGGAATGTTTTGTTAGGCTTTGAAAACCATTTGTAGTTCAAGGGGCAACTCTGTCCTAGAAGAATTGTTTGGTGAACAGGAATAACAAACCCTCTTGGTATGGCTTGTACGACCATTTTCTGAAAAGCAACTCAATTTTCATTATGAACCCAAGTCAGGGTCAGACCATGTTTACATATTTTTTATGGTTTCAAAATTTACCTCCACTGCCATTATGGGACAGCGTTACACAACTCTCTGACCTAAGTGCCCTGGCCATAGGCTATCTCCTGACCAAGTTACAAAATGGTACACGCGCTGCATGGCTCTCATCTGGGGTGATGGGGCCACACAGAACTCACCCAGATCTCACGCAGTTAGGGGGTCAGACTCTAAGGAAATGGCTCTGGATTCTGACTGCAAACTAAGTTACTGTGTGAGATATATTTAAGGAAGTCCTTCCCCTTCTCTGATCAGATTGATGCATCCATATAAGGTAGATTTTTCCAGTTATTTCAGTCACAGAAGATTTTTGGTTCAGGTTTAATTTCCAAATTAATAATAATAATAACTGGCATCTATACCATATTTTGTTTGCAAAATGTTTTCATTTGATTGTCATAATTACTCAACAAGTTAAATACTATGGGTATTTTTTATTAGAGGTGTGTAGGTGGCCCAGTGGATAGAGTATTAGACTTAGTAGCAGAAGACCTGGGTTCAGATTCTACCTCACAACTCAAAATTTTTTTAAATGTTAAAAAAAATTTGTTTACATATAATTGAAAAAAATAAAATAAAAATTAAATGTAAAAAAATTCTACCTCACATATGCTAGGTGTATGACCCTGGTGTAAGGGCAAGCAAAGTGGGGCTTTTTACTGTTTTTTTTTTCTTTTGGTGTTCTTCTCAGCACTAAGGTAATCAAGTGCCTTTGATTGAGTCTTGCCTTTGTTTGTAGGAAGGCCTACACTGTTTTGCTAATTAGGTCAGGAGAGGTGTGAAGCCCTCAAGAGGCGTGAAGCCCTTGAGTCCTGAAAAAGGGTATATGTACTCTGAGGTTAGCATTTTGTTTGGGGGCTCACTCATTGGAAGAGCATTCCTGTGATTTTGCCAGATGGCTCTGAGTAGCTGTTAAGGAGCCCCACCCCCAGCTTTGAAAAACCCAGATGTTGGTGCTTCTCTCTCTGGTAACTGTGTATGTAATGCCTTGGTCAGATGGCTAGAAGCCTATCTGTTGATTTGTGCTATTATGCTCTGTTTATATAATTTCTGCTTGTAATTTCTGTTTGTATGTTCTCTGAAGTCCAGGGTGCGACTTTTTCTCCTGAACTAACTGAGGGACACATGTGTGTTTAATCAAAGTGAGATTGTAAACCCCTTAAAGTTGCTTTCCTTAGAAAAGCAGATCAAAGAACCTGTGCTAGCAGCCCTCCTGTGTGCTGGTGTTGTTGGCCTTACACAGCCAAAGTAGTGGCAAGTAGCATTGATGTTACACCTGGGGAAGCGCCTTAATCTCGGTCTTCCTAAATATCCTCTTCTATAAAATGAGGGTAATAACAGCATCTTCCTTACAGGATGGTTGTAAGGCTCAAATAAGATAATATATGTAAAGTCCTTCACAAACTAGAAATAACTAATGTTTCTAAAGCACTTAATAAATATTATCTCATTTGATCTATTCAACGACGCTGTAAGGTAGATACTTAAATATTTCCTAGTGAAGCAAGTGATCCATTCCCTCCTCCTCCACCTAGTAACAATGCCACAAGGCTAAGCCACCTCAGTCATCGAAAGTTATTTGGACTAGGAAACATCATGTTGGAATTTGAAAGTGGTCATCCCCTATAGCTTCAGTTGGAAACTGTTGATCAAATTATGCAGGCTGTCCTAAGTGAAGGAGCAAGTCTCTGCTCCCCCACCCAGATCCCCACTCTACTAGGGACCCTGTTTACATATCTGTCATGAGGATGATTGTAAATAGCCTTGGCGTTTTGAGAAAACCTGTGAATTTGGAAGACATTAAGGATAAAGGATAAAGGAAGGAGCATAGCAGAGTTGGTCTGGAAACCAACTTCATGGAAAGGTTGATATGCTTCTTTCGTTAACTCCCAGCTCAAAAAGAAAGGACGTAGCATGGTGAAGTGGAAAGAATCAGGAATTTAGAGGTCTGAGACCTAAATTTGAATCCCCTCTCTGCCCCTGAGTAACTCCTGTAGTCCTGGGCAGGTCATTTAATCTTGCTATGCCTCAATTCCTTCTTCTGTAAAATCAGAATTCTGAAGTGTCCTCTGGCTCTAACTCTATGATCTCTTTGATACTGAGCTATGATCTGATGATCTTTTGACACACCAAATGAATTTTTTTTACCTCACTTTGACTATGTTACATGAGCTTATCATTTCATAGCAAAAGGCCCTTTTTAGTCAGTTGTTGCAAGTATTATTAACTATGTTTTAGAGATAAAGAAACTGAGGTTTGGACAGTCTAAATTACTTGATCCATGCCACGGAGATAGCAAGGGTTTTTTTTTTACTGTCTGAATTTTTTTTGCCAATTAGGGATTATTTTTGGATTAACAAGCATCCCCTTTAAAAACACAAATATCTAGAAGGGTCTGAGACAGTCATTCATTTTTCTTAGATTATTTTCATCTTAACAGCAGGCTGAAATAAACTGCATTGAGAAAATTGAAGTTTTCAATAGGAATAGGGGAGGTAATTAATTTTGGAGCATGGAATGCTTTGATTGTGTTAAGCAGGCCTGTTTTCTAAAGTGCTGCATGCATGGTCCATGGTAGCAGCATAGTTTAGGGGTAAGGGTGG
Source organism: Trichosurus vulpecula (assembly GCF_011100635.1). Lineage (NCBI taxonomy): Eukaryota > Metazoa > Chordata > Mammalia > Diprotodontia > Phalangeridae > Trichosurus > Trichosurus vulpecula. Next base: position 306,306,261 of record NC_050576.1, on the reverse strand, counting down.
GGAACCTGCAGCCTTGAGGCCACATGTGCTCTTTCAGAACCTTTTGACTGAATTCAAATTTTAGGGGAAAGGAATTGGGAAGCAGCAGAGAGGAGACAAAAAGGATGTGGGAAGATGTCAAAGCCACATTTTCCCAATTTCAAAAGTTTTTCTAGTTCTACATCTGAATGCCAGAAGGGGTAGAAAATGTTCTTTCTCCTAGGTAGTGCAATGGATAAAGAGCCCTGATTCAACATTCAGGAAGATCTGAGTTCAAAACCTTTAGTTTCAAATCAGACAATTAGTTTTAGTTGGGGGCAAGTCACTTAACTTCTGTCTGCCTCAGTTTCATATACACTCACACACACACATACATATACATATATACACACAAATACACATATATATATGTGTGTAGTTAATTTTATGTTTATGCTATATACACTTTTATATATACTTGTTGCCTCCCCATTAGAATGTAAACTCACTGAAGGTAAGATTATCTCATTCTTTGTACTTCTATCCCCAGAGAATAGCACAGTGCCTAGTAGGTGCTTAATAAATATTTGATTGATTGATTGATGGTGGGCTCAAGTAGGCTACATTTCCAACATCGATCTTCATCTAGAAAATGAAGATAATAATATTAGGTAACTGACTCATTTATGATTATGAGATAATATTAATAAAGCTCTGTATAGACCTTAAAGCAATATAATGTCAGTCTATTTACATAGACTTGAAGTATTAATAAAATGACCATTCACTAAATGGACACTTATAGGCTAGCCTGGACTAGACATTACTTACAGTATTGTTTCTGTGGAGAATGACTTATGAGTTCCCCAACCACCCATTTACACAAGGCCTTTATAAATTAGGAATGACCCTTACGTAACCTGGCCCCGTATACTTTTAAAGTGCTTTCACAACTTATTTCTTCCACCTGGGTGATTGAATCCACCCCTGCTGTACAAGGCTATGAAGATGGAGGTCAAGTGAAAATGAGGATTTATGAAGGCGGGCCATAAGGATGTTTCTTCCTTGTTGAAATATTACTTGCATTTGCAATGTATACATTTGCCTCTTGGTCAATTTTGAGATCAAGAATGTAGCATCAACGAAGTCTGCTTCTTTATTCCCCCGACTAGGCTTAAGGGTTTAAACCAAATTTGTACCAAGGTAACCCAACTATTATTTTAAAGTAAGCAGAATTATTTTCCTAAAAAGGGAAATATTCTGTGTGTAAGAATTTCAAACACTCCCTTAAATTTTGAGTAGTTTGGCTGTAATCTACACTCCTCTTTCCTTACCATCCACTCACTCCTTTGTTTTGTAGTAATTTGACCTCTGCCCTGATGGTTGTAATGACACTGCTCCCTTCAATGTCACTTTTGACTTCCTATTGTCAAACATAATTATCTCAGTTTTTATTTTTCTTGAACCACTTTGCAGCATTCAATTTAACAAAAGGAAAATCTTCTTGATAATTGGGACTCTCTCAAATGAAAAAGCTTTCCTGAGTCATCTGTTATTGGATATCACCAAGCAGGAAATTCAAGGCCTACTTGTTGAGAATGTCACAGATGGGATTTAAATAAAGGTTGGCCTAGTCATAGGTTCCCAAAGTGGGTGATATCACACCATGGGGGTGCTGGAATGTTTCAGAGGGGGTAGTAGTAGCCTCATGTGCAATTGGAAGGTGTTAAATAAAAGTAAGGGGGCAGTAGAAGCATAAGGAAAGAAGAGAAGAAAATTTTGAAAAACGTTCATATATGTTTCATCTATTGTGTAACAGAGTTAAAGTCATAGTGATTGCATTATTTTCCAAATAAACACACAAAATGCAAGTGATAAGTCTGCTGACAGGTCTCAACAAGTACGTGTTAGCAGGCAAGCATGTCAGGCATTGTTAGGAAGTCCAGCATGCATGGGCAGGAATACGTGCATGTAATGACTTGCTGACAATACTACACTATACGGTTATATGATGCAATATTGCAACATCAAAATTTCAATGCAGGAAAAAACCCAGAAGTTTACAATAAATTATTAAATTTAAGATGCATCATTTCAAAACAATTATATTTTTTTTGAAATGAGGCAAATTTGAAAAAAAAAAGTTCAAAGGTTAAAGAAAGTAGATGCCCAGGAGGGAGCTGAGTAAATTTTTTTAAAAAGGGGGAGGTAGGCCAAATAAGTTTGGAAATCTCTGGCCTTGATGGTCATTGAGGCTGCTTCTACCTCTACGACTATGTGATTCAATAGTACCAATCACCTCTTTCTTCTTGAAAGTCCTCCTTTGACTTCCATGAAGGACCATGCTTAATCTTTGAGCTACTTAAAAGGTAATAGGAGCATAGACATACAGTTGGAAAGAATCTCAGGGACTATTTAGTCCCATTGCCTCATTTTACAGATGAGACAACTGAGGCTGAGAGATATAAAGTGACTTGTTTGAGATCACACATGTAGTAAGTGGCAGAGAGAGAATTCAAACTCAGCTCCTCTGACTCTACACCTGCATTATTTTACTTCTTCTCTTTCCTTCCCTTTGCTTTAATCCTCTGGTACTATTTTATCCTCCTGTACACCCAGACATAAACACGACTGAAGGATCAACCTGTGCCAAGTGGCTCTTCTTTCTATACTTTTTTCCTTAGAAATTCACATACTCTATTTTCATCTTAATATGGATAACTGCTGTGGTTGTGTTGTTTCAGTCATGTCTGACTCTTCACAACCCCATTTAAGGTTTTATTGATAAAGAAAAGTAGAAAAGTGGCTAGTCATTTCCTTCTCTAACTCATTTTTATAGAGAAACTGAGGCAAACAGGGTTAAGTGACTTGCCCAGGGTCACACAGCTAGCAAGTGTCTGAGGCTAGATTGAAACTCATGAAAATAAGTCTCCCTGATTCCGAGTCCAGTGCACTATCTACTGTGCCACCTACTAGTCTGCACCACACAATCATAGAACAGTGAGGTTCTAGGGACCTTAAAGATAACCTAACTCCATTCATTTGACAGATTCAAGCTGAGGTTCAAAGAAATGAAATGCCAATTACCAGACATGATCTCTCTCTAAGAGATGGCTGATGTTCACCTCAATCTCCATCACCATTCCCTCTACCAAAAGACTAATTCTTACCCCAAATTCCCTATTTCTCTCAGGCACCTTGGGGCTACCTCATTTAAAAAACTCAGCCATCCTTAACTTCCTCCACTCCTCCCTCATTTTTCTTTCATAATCTCTCAAATCTATCTTTTCATCCCTATTGCCAACACCCTAGTCCAAGCCCTTGTTACCTTACATTTGTGCTATGGTTCAGTCTCTATGTATTTGTTGACAGAACAATATATATGACTTTTTATAAGTGATCAGGCTATTGGAAACTTAATTGAAGATTTGGAGAGCGTATATTTAGAGGCATAAGAAAACTTAGAGGCCATCTGGCCTAATCTTTTCATTTTACAGATAATGAAATCAAGGCCCCGAGAAGTTAAGTGACTCACACAAAGTCACCCAGGTTTTAACAGAGGTGGGAAGTGAACCCCTCTCTTCTGACTCCAGAGTCATGGTTTAAGAGGAGAGGAAGTTTGATAGGTAGAAGCAATTTGTTGTAGCAGAAAAAGCACTGGATTGGGAACCAGAAAACTAGAATTCTAGTCTTGAGCAGCTAATAACCAGTAAGACCCTACATAGGTTACAAAATTACAGCATCCCAGAGTTGGAAGGGAACTCAGAGGCCAGCTAGTCTAACCGACTTGTTTTGCTTTTACTTTGAATTTTTATTTCATTTATTTATTTGTAACATTCACATAAATATTTTTAGTTCCGTATTCTCTCTCTCCCTTCTGCCCCTCCTCCACACATTGAGAAGACAAGCAATATGATATCAATTATACATGTGAAGTCATGCAAAACATATTTCCATATTAGCAATGTTGCAAAAAATAATCAACAATGAAAAGCAAGAAACATAAAGAAAGTGAAAAAAGTATGATTCATTCAACTCTGCACTAGAATTCATTAGTTCTCTCTCTGGAGGTGGATAGAATTTTCATCATGAGTCCTTTGGAATTGTCTTGGATCATTGTATCAATCAGAGTGGTTAAGCCTTTCACATTTGATCATTGTTACAGTATTGCTCTTACTGTGTACAGTGTTCTCCAGGTTCTGCTCACTTCACTTTGCATCAGTTTCTATGTCTTCCCATGCTTTTTGAAAGCATCCTACTCATCATTTCTTATAGTATTCCATACAATCATGTACATATAATCCAATACATAGTATTCCATCACAATCACATACCATAACTTGTTTAGCCATTCCCCAATTGATGGACATTTCCTTAATTTCCAATCCTTTGCCATTAGAAAAACAGCAGTTATGAATATTTTTGTATATACAGGTCCTTTTTTACCTTTCCTTTGATTTCTTTGGGATACAGACCTAGTAATGCTATTCCATTACTAGGACACAGTTTTATAACTCTTTGGGAATGGTTCCAAGCTGTTCTCCAGAATGAACTCCAATCCACATCAGAACAAGAATGTCTTCTATGACATCTCCAGTTGGTGGATACCCAGACTTCACTCTATAAACCTCTAGTGAGTAGGAGCTCACCACCTCTCTAGGTAACAGGCTGAACAGTTAGGATTTTCCCTCTTATGTTTTGCCTAAATCTGTCTGCAAATCCTATCCATTGTTTGTAGTTCTGAGCTCTAGGGTCAACCAGAAACAAGTCTAATGCCTCTTCCGTATAACATCCTTTCATAGATTTATTGTGCCCCCCCCTAAGTCTTTTCGACTCCTGAATAACCTTCAGTTCCTTCAACAAATCCATATACAGAGTCATCAAAGTCCTTCATCACCCTGGTCATTTTCCATGCTCTCTGACTTATCGATGTCCTTCATAATAATAGCTAGCATTTACATAGCACTTTAAGGTTTGCAAGACACTTTACAAATATTATCTCATTTCAGTGGTGCTATTATTATCCCCATTTTACATATGAGGAAACTAAGCAGAAAGTGGTTACGTGACTTGCCCAGAGTCATATAGCTAGTACGTATCTGAAGGCCAGATATAAACTCAAGCTTTCTTAACTCCAAGTTGTTTCAATAATCCAGCTAGCAGCTGTTGTAGGGGTGTAAAACCAACCCAAGCCCAACAACAAGAACGCTACCAGCATGCTGCAGAAGCACAGGTTCTTTTGATCTGCTTAACTAAGGAAAGCTATGTTAAGGGGTTGACAAGCTTACTTTAATTCAGCATACAAATATCATTCACTTAGTTCAGGGGAAAAGACCAGCACACTGAACTTCAGAGCAAATTACAAACAAATTACAAACATCAACAGACAGACCAAATACAGATTCATAGTTACCAACATCTAGGTTCAGCCCGGGAACTCAGAACAAGGGCTGGCCCAGAGTCATGCCCACTGCTATGGGTAAGAGCTCCAAAAAATAGGAAGCCAACCCCTGGTTTTATATCTTTTTCAGGGTCCAGGGTGAGTCACACATGTGACTCACCCACGTGACCTAGAATCGTCACAAAGAGGCGACTTAAACCCACGTGGTCTAAAAGCCTCTGATGTCCCAAACATGTCACTCAAACTCATGTATAAACTAGGCCCTCCCCTGAGTTAGCCCCACCTTGGGCCCCACCTTACTTACCAATCCACACCCACATAGGTTTTACACCTAATAGGGGTTTGGGCCTGGGGCTCAGCACCTAGTAAGGCTCAATGAAATGCACTGAATTACTCAAAGGAAACAAAAGCCAACTAAGTGCTAAGAGCCCATTTTGCTTACCAACACACAAGTCCAAATTCTTTATCTACTGCATGACCTAGCTGCCTCTAAATTATGGTGTCCAGTACTAAACACAGTACTCTTGATGTAGTCTGACCAAGGCAGAGGACAACATGGCCACTGCCTCCCTAATGCCTTGCTTAATGTATCCTGAGATCATGTTATTTCTTTTTGCTTATGATATAGCACTCAACTCCTTTGAGGTTGTGTTCTACTAAAAGACCCAGGAAAAACACCAAAATTTAACCTTACTGGTCCTCAGCTTTCAAATGTATGAATGTATGTACGTATGTATGTATATGTATGTGTACACAGTCACATATGCCTGCTCTATTTACATATATATGTATATTCAGACATGATTCTATAGATATACATACAATGTGCATATATACACACATGTATTGCTTATGTACATATGTACATGTATGTGTATATATGTTTATACATACACAGATAGGGAAAAAAATTATTAAGCATTCACTAGGTGCCTGGCACTGTGCTAAAGTGTTGGGGATATAAATACAAGCAAGAAAAACAGTCTTTGCCCTCAAGAAACTTATATTCTAATGAGCAAAGATAACACATAAGGCAAAAGCTTATTTATCAGAGCCCGGCATTCCAGGAGCAGAATCCAACATTCTAGTAGAGCAGAAATATTGATAATGGCTGGAGAGCAGGCAGCCTGGCATAGAAATGGTGGCTGGGGAGTACAATGGGCATAAAAATAAATTCTCTTTCAAGGCTACAGCCTGTACTCCCAAACCATGAAAGAATCTTACATTTATTTGTATTCCATTGGTCACAAGAGGAACTAGGTAAGGATATATCAATAACTCAGTGAACTCATTAGTATTTACTATGACTGAGATAAAATTTCAAGGTTCATAAAACTGCTGACCATAGGTCACTGATATCATCTTCATAGCTAAGGGACAGTCTTTCATCTCAATGCTGCTCATTAAGCAGGCTACTTGAAGTCAGTCATTAGCTCCTCTGAAATCCATGGAATTATACCTTCGTGGAAGGTTGTGATTTTAAGTTGTAGAGGGATGAGGATCTTTGGAAAAAATGAGCAAGACCTAGAAGGGCAAAATGTGGCAAGAGAAATGATGACTCTAAAAATTCACAGACCGTGACAGTTGCAAAAAAGATGATATCAGCAAATGTGGTGATTTTTCTACAGCACTCAAATTCCTGTTCTGTATGTTTCAACTCATAAGACCTTTCTCCAAGGGCAATAACTGGAAGGGTCCTGTTCACTGAACTCCTGCGATTCTGAGAAATGTAAGATAGTGATCCAAAGGGGCTAGGACTGAAAATACTTGGCACTGATAGATCAACCAACCAACAACCAGCATGATTTTTTATACTTACCTATGCTGCTGACTTAGGAACTGAAATTAAAAAGATTTTTTGAAATTGGACTTGAGATTTTATCAGTTAGAGAACTCTGAGTAAGGCTCTTCCTCTGTCAATGGGATTCCACCCCATCCTGGTAACTCATGGTCTGCTCTGGAGACCCTGAGAGGTTAAATGATTTGTCTAGTGTCAGCCAACCAAGATGTGTCCAAGGCAGGATTTGAAGCCAGGTCTTGAATTGGGGACCAACCCTCTACCCTCTACTCCATGTTGCCTGTCAAAAGGAAACTTATGTAGAATTAAATTATTCCCTTTCTATTAGGAGATTATTTTGGGTGCAGTGTCAGGAAAAAGGCGTTCAAAGGTAAGCGGTTCCACTTGTTGGTGATGTGACCTTGGGTAAGTCTCTGGGCTTCAGTTTCCTCATCTCTAAGATGAGGCCTTATTTCCTCCTCCTCTCTCTTCATATCTTGTTCTGAGAGCAATAATCAAATCAAGGCTGCCATCATTTCTGGAAAGAGCCTATTAATCTATTAGCCTATGACTCCATTCACCATCTCTATGAGTTCCCAGACTAAAATACCCTGACGTAACCACTGTTCCCCTACAGGTGTTATTTACCCCTCTTAGAATACAAAAGCCTACTCCAAGTGTGGTGCCTAATGCCTATAGGCCTTCTGGCTAGAGGGGTTGACACTGGTAGTTTGCTTGAGTCTGGGAATTCTGAGCTGCAGTAGGGCTGAAAGCCAATGGGTTATCTGTACTAAGTTTAGCACTAATGTTATAAATATATCTACTCCTTCCATTCTGCTGGAGGATGGTTGCACAAAGATTGGGGTGTGTAGCTGCCTAAGGAGTGGCAAACTGGCACAGGTGAGAAACCCTGTTGCTCAGTGGTGGAGCTTAGCCCAGGAATGGTCCTTGTACTTACAATCTGGAAGAGAAAGGGATACTTAGTCTCAAAAAAAAGAGCCTAGAGAAGGGACTAATTTTTTTTGTATTTGTATTCCCAACACTTAGTACAGTGCTTTTTTCATAGTGGGGAGTTAATAAATGATTTTTTAGTCATTTATTTGTAATTGAGTTGTTGCTGAGTTTTCCTACAACCCTCCAAGGTTTGCAGAAGTTCCTCAATCAATCAGTTGGGATATTTGATTTTGGCCATTAATGAAGGCGACTGACAAAACACAGGGAACTTCTGATGGAAAGGATTGTTCATGTCCCTTGGAGCTATATAAAAAAGTAGGCTGGCCAGCTCAAAAAAAGAGGACTCTAGCAGTGGAGGAGTGAGCCAGCTATAGAAACTCAATGCAGAAGTTGCTGTTCACCTTTTCTTTTGCACCTTTTCTAGACTGCAGCCAGGTGGGGAGAGGATTTCTACTTCCATACATCCCTCCTGACCCCTCCTGACTCCTTTATTGGCACTAATACCTTAATATACCCTGAAAGGGTAATTCAAGGACATTGCTTCCTGAACCCCAACATTCTAGGTAGAGAATAAGGAATTCTGAATTTGAGAGTTCTTAGTATAGAATCAAATTGATTCAAATTCAAGATATAATCCAAGTGAAGAGTGAATTAAAAAGCTGCTAGCTAAAATATGGAGGTGGGGGATATTCCTTGGATTTACTTTGTCTGTGGTTTTCATATTTCTCATTATTAGGGTCAAAGTAGGCAAGGCTAAAGACTTAAACGTAGCAGTCTTGTTACATAATTGTTGTTAATAGTACTATTCATGGTAAGGGTTTGAGAGATATGTAGAAAGTTTTAATAACTCAGCTAGTATTTTCTCACCATGGATATTTTGGTTGAACTTGGAAAAGCACATTTGTTTTTATTATTACCATATGTTATAGAATAGAGAAAAATATATTACACATATGTAGTACTTCAGATAATGAGCTAGCATCTAAGCTGCTGATATAGAGATAATATAGCTTATAATCATCTTCACATAAAGATGCAATGCATGGTGAAAGTAATCTTCATAGGGCAATAACTGAATGATATAAACTAGGAGATAGAAATGAACATGAGAGAGACATATCTGAATTTTACTCCTGCAACTGAATTAAATTGACTCTATAATCTTGGATTATGAGAACCTTAAGTCTGGTGAGCTCAATGCAACATATGAAGAGCAAACCGACAAAGTTTTTGTTTCATAAACCACCTGCCTTGCTTTTAAGCAGACTTTTGGTAAAGTAGTTGTTATCTGTACCCTTTTGCAGCTAGAAACTATTTAAAATAATTATATAGTAAGAATGGGTTACTAAATGTGTTCCATTTAAAATGTCTTTAGAAAAAATAAAGAACTTTTGCCTTTTCTTTTCTAAGGTTTACAAGTAGTTATTGAGTATGCCATCACCAAGCTGGTGCTTTGGCATTAGCCACTGATGCACTGTCATGGAGACTGCAATATGTTGCTATGAGCACTTTCTTTTTTTGTTGATGTTTAATCTTTTCCTTCTTCCTTTTTCATTTTTCCTACAGTATGACCATGTGATTTACTTTGTTGTAAAAAAAACCTTTGTAATAAATATTTCTATATTTAAAAAGTATAAATATTAAAAGAAACAATAATTATGGGAAGGATAACTTTTTCCTTTAATTAAAAAAATCCTTAAAAACTAACATGTCTTAAATACTTTGGGAAATAATAAAGAAATAGATTAGATTGTAACTTCCAAGAGGACAGGGGACACTTGTCCTGTTCTTGATAGCTGCCAGAGTAACTCACAGTATCCATAGAAAATACTCAATGAATATTTGTTGAATGAATGGATGAATGAATGACTTATTACTGTTTGTAAATTGCAAAATATATGTGGTAAAACCAGTATCTCCTGGGGATTGGTGCTGTAACTACAAGTTTTACTTTACCAGTGGTTACATTTCTCAAAGTTTCCTATGCTGTGTAGTTTACTGTATGGGAATGTCCATGGGTACAGCCATTATTTTATAATTAAAAACAGTGCTGTCCAAAAAAAATCTGCTCCTGTTTACGTTAGTGTTGTTAGCCACTTACACGTAAAAACTTACTATGCTCTGGATGAATCAGTCCTGAGTTCCTTAGTATTTGATGACTATAAAGTAAAGGTAATTTCCTCTTTTAAAAAATTGTATCACTTATCATTCATTCACCATTGAGACTAAAATATTTAAATCATATTTAAAAAATTATCAGTATTTTTACTTTAGATGTATACTTAGCCTTACTGGACATCCATTTTGCGAAATAAATATGAGATAGTTAAGGGAGTTACAACCTCCTGTAATCTGTCTTTTTGTCTAGTCATCTACATAAACAAAAACTAGGATGTAATATAGAGAACATGGTGACAAGCTCATCACTGAGCAAAATGGGTTGGATTTTATGTAACATTGGTTTTGATTTCTTTCTTTATGACTATTGCAGTGGTTGTCATGTAGTTCAGCAAAACGTTCTCTACTGTTTAAAGTGGGGCCTGGGTAGGGGCACACTTGGGTTTCAGGCTGAGCGGCCTCCCTTTCTCATTTCAATTTGTTGCAATGTCTGGGGTCCCATTTTGAAAAAGAGAAAGGAAGGAAGAAAAAGAAAGAAAAAAGCATTTGAACAATGACAAAAGCAGAGAAGTCACTACTGTTAAAGGAAAAGAGCAGAGAAGGAATATAATCTTTTGGAGGGGTCCCAAAAGTGAGGGATTGCATCAGTATCTATGTATCATGGATAATATGCAACTCCTCCTGCCCCGCTTTTTTTTTACAGTGGGCAATTAATTTCTCCTGGCCAAGACAGTCTGCTGTCTGATGGGACCACTCAGGAGCAGCTTCATAGAATCTCAGATTTGGAAGAAACCTGAGAAGTCATCCAGTGAAACTCCATGCCCACACAAGAATCATCTCTATCATGTCCCCCAAGTGTCATCTGATATCTTTTTGAGATAGCCATCTGTACCTTGGGGTGGCTCTGGTTGTTAGAAAATTTTCACATATTGAGCCAAAATCTGATCCTCAAAATTTCTTCTACTGCTTTTAGTTTTTTCCAGTGTAGTAGAACAAAGAAAACAAGTCTAATCCATTTTCCATAAGACCTGAAAGACAGCTATTATGCATACATTTTCTCCATGCCAAACTCATTCTCATATTGTATAGTCACCAGTAAAATCCATATTCTGTTTGCTTTCTTATTTTTGGCTTATTAATGGAAAAGGTACCATACCACTAACCTCCACTAATCCTACAGTTCCTCTGAACTCTTAAAATTTAGAGTCTGTTCTACTCATCAGGTATTTATACGCTTCCTAGGGCATCTCTTGCACTTTATATTTCCTTTATTGTTATATTAATCCTTGTCTTTTTTAGTTAACAATCAGGCAACTAGCATTTTTTAAAAGAAAAATTCAATCTTTATTTGTTTGAATATTCCTTGTTTTTTTAAAAAATCATTTATTTAATTTTAGTTTTCAACATTCACTTTTATAAGATTTTGAGTTCTAAATTTTCCCCTTTCCTTCTCCTCCCTCCTCCCCAAGACAGCATGCAATCTGATATAGGCTATACATGTACAATCACGTTAAACATATCTCCACATTAGTCATGTTGTGAAAGAAGAACCAGAGCAAAAGAGAAAAACCACGATAAAGAAAAAAAAGAGAGAAAATAGTATGTTTCCATCTGCATTTAGACTCCATAGTTCTTTCTCTGGATGTGGATAGCATTTTCCATCATGAGTCTTTTGGAATTGTCTTAGATCATTGCTCTGCTGAGAAGAGCTAAGTCTATCAAAGCTGGTTATTGTACAATGTTACTGCTACTGCATACAAAGTTCTGGTTCTGCTCACTTCAGTCAGCATCAGTTCATGTAAGTCTCCAGGTTTTTCTGAAATCTGTCTGCTCCTCATTTCTTACGGAACAATAGTATTTCATTACACTTATATACCACAACTTATTCAACCATTTCCCAGTTGTTGGGCATCCCCTCAATTTCCAATTATTTGTCACCACAAAAAGAGCTGCTATAAATATTACTGTACATTTGGGTCCTTTTACCTTTTTTTATAATCTCTTTGGGATACAGACCTAAAAATGGTATTGCTGGATCAAAGGTTATGCACAGTTTGGTTGCCCTTTGGGCATACTTCCAAATTGCTCTCCAGAATAGTTGGATCAGTAGCCAACTCTATAATTCATTAGTGTTTCAATTTTCCCACATCTTCTCCAACACTTACCATTTTCATATTTTGTCATGTTAACCAATCTGATAGGTGGGAGATGGTACCTCAGAGTTGTTTCAATTTGCATTTCTCTAATCAATAGTTATTTGGAGCACTTTTTGTCATATGACTATAGATAGCTTTAATTTCTTCATCTGAAAACTGCCTGTTCATATCCTTTGATCATTTATCAATTGGGGAACGGTGTGTATTCTTATATATTTGACTCAGTTCTCTATATATTTTAGAAATGAGGCCTTAATCAGAGACACAGGCTGTGAAATTTGTTTCCCAACTTTCCTCTTCCCTTCTAATCTTGGTTGCATTGGTTTTGTTTGTGCAAAACCATTTTAACTTAATGTAATCAAAATTATCCATTTTGCATTTCATAATGTTCTCCATCTCTTGTTTGGTCTCCATAAATCTGACAGGAAAACTATTCCTTGCTCTCCTAGTTTGCTTATGGTATCACCCTTTATGTCTAAATCATGTACCTATTTTGACCAAATCTTGGTATACAGTGTAAGATATTGGTCTATGCCTAGTTTCTGCCATACTATTTTCCAGTTTTCCTTGCAGTTTTTGTCAAATAGTAAGTTTTTATCCCAGAAGCTGGAGTCTTTGGTTTTCTCAAACAGTAGATTACTAGTCATTGAATATTGTCAACAAGCATTTATTAAGTTCCTATTACATGCCAGCCACCGTAATAAGCAATGGGGATACCAAAAAAAGGCATAAGCCAGTCCCTGCTCTCAAAGAGCTCACATTCTAATGAGGAAAAAAAACATGTGAACAGCTGTAAACAAACAAGATAGATGCAGGATAATCAACAGAGGGAAGGAGCTAGCATTAAGGAAGATTAGAAAAGACTTCTTGCCAAAGATGTGATTTTAGCTGAGACTTAACCCCAGAAACTCAGGAGACAAATAAGGAGGGAGAGAATTGCAGTTAGTCAGCTGTCAGTCAAGCATTTTTTTCAGCACCTACTACGTGCCGGGCACTCTGTTAATGCTGGAGAATTTCTGATGAAAATGCATGAATTTGGAAGGTGGATATTATTCAAGGAACAGCAAGGAGGGCCAGTATCACCAGATTGTAAAGTACTGAGTAGAGGGAGTACAAAGAAGTATAAAGAAGACTTAGATTTGTAACTGTTTGTGTTATCTTCCCAAATAGGTTGTAGGATTCTTGGGCTTCTGGGACTGTCAGTTTGGCTTTTTGATATCTGCCTGGAAGGGCTAGAAGACAAAGGACTTAGAAAAAAGACAAATAAGTAGATAAACAAAAATGAAACACAGTGCAAAAATCATTGACCTAGGAGTTGGAAGGTTTCAGTTCTATTCCTGGTTCTACCAGTGACTAGCTGCATGACCTTGGGCAAATCAATGGTGAACGTGAAAGCAATACATCCTGATTAGGGTATAAGAAATGGAACCATTTTTGAGCAACTAAAGAATATATCAAAAGCTTATAGTCAGCAAGAGCCATTTCCTTAAAGATAAATAGTCAAAGGATACAAACAATTTTTCAAAAGAAATGTACACCATTATAACCATATGAAAAAATCACTAATAATAAAAGAAATGCAAGTTTAGATAATTCTAAGATTTTGGCCTTATACCTATAAAATTGACAAAAAAATAACAAATACGGAAATTGTCAACTTTGGCTTCTGTGGGAAGACAGGGACATTAATATACTGTTGGTGGAGTAATGAACTGGTCCAGTTCTTGTGGAAGACATTTTGAAATTATGTTAAAAAGTGACTAAACTCTTCAAACCCTCAGAACCAACGCTTTTACTGGGTACATACCTTAAAGATGTAAAGAAAGATCCTATATATACTAAAATATTTGTAGCAAAATTTGTGGTAATAAAAAAGTGGAAACAAAATGAATATCCATCGATTAGGGAAAATGTAACGAAATGAAGAATTCAGAGAAATGTGAGACTTGTTTTAACTGATACAGAATAAAGAACAAGGAAAACAATATATACAATGGTTGAACTAATGTAAATGGAATCATGTAAAGAAAGCAGTAAGATTATTTGCAATGACTAAGCTTGGTCCTGGAGAAGAGATGATGAAACACATTTCCTCCTCCTCTTGGTAGAGAGATGAGAAACAGGATGTTTTATGCGTAATCAAATGTGATTATTTTTAGTTGCTTCTCCTGAACTGGTTTTCCTTATTGCAAGAAAGCTCAACAAGGTGAGAGGGGTATATTATGAAATGACTGGTATGAAAAACAAAAAGAATAAACAAAATATTAAAAACATGTGCATCCTTCCAATATGGTATCAAATTTTTTTTGTGAGGGGGAGGCAGTAGGTAATCATGCTCTTTTAGTTCACAGCCCACATTAGAATTTGTCTCTTTGTCCCCAGCTAGTCTTGCTCCTGGGAACATCGTAATACTGGCTCATGTCTACATGTTCATGGCAAAAAGAAAAAAGGTCCATGTAAAAACTTAGGCTAAAAGTACATTGAATATAGGAAAGATTTTATTTAATGCCCCCCAAACCCCACAAAACAGAAATGACTATGTCCGTAAACAGCTCAAAAAATTCTTCTCTTTTTCCTGGCCTTCTACCTCCCCAGGGATCTGTTCAGTTCTCCACACTTATATTACCACCCTAGAACTGAGGGTCCCTTGCAAAGGATGAGGACATGAGGTCACAAAGAGTAGAACTGTCTCCCCAGACGTGAACACTCCACATATTTCCCAGGACCAGTGGAGGTCAAAGTCCAAGATTGCTTTTGCACACAATCACTCTGTTCTATGGGTCCAGTTCCTGCTTGGTCCTGGGATTTTCCCACTTTTTCAGGACCTCTTTGTGGCTCTTTATCTGCCATACCACTATTGCCAATTCAAGCTCCTAAAGTTCCCTGCTAATCCAGGAATTGCCTCACTAAAAAGTATATTGATGTTTTTTGTTTTTATATCACCAAAATGTTTGCCAGCATGACTCCTTCTCTTCCTCCCAGAGAGCATAACAATAGTATTTTTTTAAAAGAGGAAGAAAAAAATCAGCATAATTGTAAAGTCTGAAATTAAATGCAATATTCCAAACTTGTAGACCTTCCACCTCTGAAAAGGAGTGGTGTGGGAGTGTCTTCTCATATATCTTCTCAGGGGCCATGCTTGTTCTTTCCAATTTGACAATATTCATTTTCAAAAGTTTTGTGATTATAATTTTCCCATTTGCATTGTTGTGGTTACTGTATATATTATTTTTCTGGCTCTGTTTACTTCACTCTATATCAGTTCATAGAAGCCTTTCCATGCTTCTCTGTATTAATCATATTTGTCATTTCTTACGGTACAATACTCTATTACATTAATTTACCACAGTTTGTTTAGCTATTCCCCGATGGATTCTACTTGGTTTCCGGTTTTTTGCTACCACAAAAAGTGCTGCTCTAATATTTTGGTGTAAATGGGTACTTTCTTCTTATCAATGGTCTCCTTTCATGTGTAATCTTGAGGAGCCTTCAAGTGGTTAACAGAATAGATTATTGAAGTATACACCCAAAGTCCATGATGATCCTAACCAGAGGGAGTTCATTTTGCCTAATTGTGTTTTTCCACTTATGTATAGATATACGTGTATATGAATGTATTTATTCATTATGAAATCAATAATTATCAGTAAAAACAAACATTAATATAAACAAAAGGGAATTTGCAAAGATTTAGAGAAAATAGTAAACAACCATAATTTCCAGTTAGTTTAGAAAATTTTTAAAAGTATGGAATCACCATAGTAAGATAGCAACAAAATCTATTTATTTCCATTTAACCTTCAGTATTTTTTTCTTTCTTTGTCTTTTACCCCCAAATATTGTTAGTTAGATTATAAATGTTAATGTGTATATTGGTTTTTTCTGCATTCTCCATTTTGAATCGCATCTAATTCTTCCTGTGTTTCCTTATTTTTTTTTATTTGTCATTTTTTATGCCACAATAATCTCTTACATTCATATGTCATGACTATTTGACTGTTTTTCGGTCATTGGACACATAGATTGTTTCTAGCGTTTTGCTCCAATGAATAATGTTGATAGAAACATTTACGTACAAATGGCTCCTTTTTTCACATTAAAAATATTCTTATGATTTAGGATCAAAAGATGAGTCACTACACCAAAGGGTAGGCACGGTTGTAGGTAGACAAACATTACAAGATGTTGAGAAGGTAGAAACAACAAAATTTGATAATGGGTTAGATATGTGGAATGAGAATCAAGTAAGGAGTCAGATGACACTGAGGTTGCGAATCTGGATGATTATGAAGATGGTGGAGCCCAGGATAGGAATAGGGAAGTTCAGAAGTGAGTAAGTTGGGGAGAGGGGCATGGTCAAGTACTTAAGAAAGTGGCTGGGATGTGTTATAATCAACAGGGAGCCTGGTCTCAGTGAAGGAAGTGAGTGATCGAAGGATGGAAGAAGTGAGACAGGAAAATGATAAAGACTTTTTGTTGCTGACTTGTTGCCACTTCTAAATCTAGAATCCTGTTTCTGCCATTCTTTCCTCCAATGAAATAATTCTTTGATTTTTCATTGAGTGTATTGTTTGTTTATATTTTCCTTGGGTATTTGTAAGTGGTTATTTTACCCTCATTATATCCTGAGATTTCCTAATTTTTCTCAGTTCCTTCCTTATTTCATCTTGTAATACTTTAGCTGATTTCATTTCTTCAGTTCCTTAAGTGTGTTTGTTATCTGTTTTGTATATTGAGGAAATTTTAGTTCAATTCAGTTCAACAAAGGCATCCTTTGTGCAAGAACCAAGAAAAAAAAACCATTATACAATCCTTGTCGCCTAGGAGCTTATATTCCTCTTTGGGAATATAACACATAGGCAGACAAAATCAATACAATTTTTATTATTTCTGTAGCTTCTGTTGATGTTTGAGCATATGTCCCTTCTAGTATTTTTGTGACTGCTTCTTTTAATCCAGAATATTTTTATTTGCATTGTGTTAGAACTCTTCTTTCATATGTACATTGAGTGTATTTTTTTTGTTCTTTCTAAAAACCAGTTTTCTTTTGAGGGTTTCTAGTAGATGTTTGTCTTCTTTTGTTGGCATTGCTATCACTGTTATGAGAAGACATTGAGAATCAAGACTTTTGCAGCCCCAAATTTCTCCATCTTTCCAGAAATCCTTCAACATGATTTCTAGGCTGCTCTGCCTTGCCATATGATGTAAAGGTAGAATAGGGAGCTAGAACAATGAGGAAAGATATACACAGAATATAAATGGGGAAACTGGAAAATTTCATAGGATCTATAGCTGTAGGGGACCTTACAGATCAACCAATTCAATCCCTTCACATTTTACAGATGAGGAAACTGAGGCCCAGACAGGCAAAATGTCTTGCCCAGGGAAACACAATTAACAAAGAGTAAAAATTCAAACCCAAGACCTTCTGCCCTCAAATCTAGCAATTTCCATTAAAATGGGGTTGTCATAAGGATCAAATGGGATTAATATATCTAAAGCACTTTTCTAGTCTTAAAGTGCTATGTAATTACTGCCTATTATTATTTCCACTATAATCATTCTGGTCCTGCAAGGAATCTTTGAATCTCTAAAACTGACTGACTCATTCTCTGCTTCAAAGCAAATTTATTCTTAGGGCTAACCCGGGATAAAATTGTAACTTAAGGGAAAGTTTGTTTTCCATCTTAGCTGTCTTAGCTACTTGGTGAATTCTTCCTTCCTCCCTTGGTAGAAAACTTTTTCCCATGCTCTTTGGGGTCTTTAGTGTCCTGCCTTCACACCCTCCTCTCCCTTTGTTTAAGCCTGCTTTCAGAAAATAACAGCATATGAGTGAATTTAAGGTGAGGAGGATATATGGTGTGGTGAACCTAGGCTTAAAAAGATCTGAGTTCAAATTTTGCCTCAAATCCTTCCAGGCCATATGACCCCTGGACAATTGACTTAACCTATCTTAGCCTCACTTTCCTTCATCTGCAAAATGGAATGATCGTGACACACCTGGCAGGGTTGTTACGAAGATCAGATGAGATTATTTATGTGTTAATGTTGTCGTTCAGTTGTTTTGTTGTATCTGACTCTTCGTTGCCCCATTTAGGGTTTTCTTAGCAAAGATACTGGACTGTTTTGCCATTTCCTTCTCCAGCTCATTTTACAGATGAGGAAACTGAGGCAAACAGGATTAAGTGACTTGCCCAGAATGACACAGCTAGTAAGTTCCTGAGGTCTGATTTCAACTCAGGAAAATGAGTCTTCCTGACTTCAGGCCCGATGCTCTAGCCATTGTACCACCTGGCTGCCCATGTATTATTACTAAGATGAGTTTTGTTGTTCAATCATCTTTCATTCATGCTGACTCTTCATGAACCCATTTGGGGTTTTCTTGGCAATGTTTCTGCAATGGTTTGCCATTCCTTCTCCAGCTCATTTTACAGATTAGGAAACTGAGACAAACAGGGGGAAGTGAGCTGCCCAGGGCCACATAGCTAATAAGCGTCTGAGGCTGAATTTGAACTCACAAAGCAGAGTCTTCCTGACTTCACAGGGGACAAAGTATCAAGCCAAAAGAATGATTTTCTAACAGTGGAATTTCAGAAATCAGAAAAACAAGTGAAGGAGGTATTTTGAGGAGAGCAGCCAATTTGCTGTGGCTCCTAAAATCGTGTTATATAGAGAGCTGTTTTCTCTACTCACTTTCATGTCCAACCTTGCCCATCCCTTGGAGCAGATGGCCTTTGGATCTATCATAGGGAATTTAAATAAGTTAAATAAGTGTGTGTGTGTGTGTGTGTGTGTGTGTGTTTGTGTGTGTATGGTGAGGGGTGGAGAAGAAGGAGAAGATAATAGGATTTCAAAAAAAGTTCAACCATCTTGCCCCATAGGCTCCCCACCTTTTCCCTTTGGGGAAGCAAGCTCAACTGACATGATTCAGATAAACAGTACTAGGCCATACGCATTGTCACCTTCTCTTGCATTGGTATATTTTGTACTAGGCAAACCCAGGCATACATAAAGTCATGCCAAGCATCCAACAAGCTCTCAGCTCCTGATGTGGGGGGACTGGACCTGAAAGGACCCTTGAAGAATTCTAATCAATGTCTCCCTTCTACTCCCTCCCAATGAGAACTTGCAGAAGTGACAGAGCCTGGGGGATTCTCCCCCTCGTGCCCCTTGGCATCCTATTGTCTTTACAGAGGACTGTATATATTCCACCAAGGAAAAGATGAGTGACATTATATAAATACTTTGATCTATCTGTCCACCGCTCTAGAGTCAGAGCCATCCCATAAAGCTGCCTCGAGCACTTCCAAAGCAATGACATACATTTAACTCCCAGGTCAAAGGCCTGGCTGTTTGAAGCAGTCCCATCAGTTTTTGTGTGTGTTTCTTTAACCAGAGGCAATGAACAACAGCTGTATAAGCAGGGAGTTTGCAAAAATCATAACTCACTGCAGAAGGGAGTTACTCATCTGTCCTTTTAGTCAATGTCTTAACTCCTGAGTTGACTGATTACGGTGGAGCTCTTCAAAGGTGGCACAGGGACAAGAAGATTCTAGAGACTCCTCAACTTCTCTCAGATACCAGCTATGGGTACCTGCCTGCCTGCCAAGAAGTGACTGGGCATCTAGTACACTCTTGACAATATACCTTTGTACATAACTGGGTGCAAAGGAAATCTCCATCTCTCACCTAGCATAATACAAGAATGGTCCTACCAAAGTCATTATTTTTAAAGAAATTATTTTTTTCCTTAACCTTTGCCCTGAAGTGAAGACCCTTCCTTCTTTACTTCTCATGCCACTTCTTGTCATTAAGACAATTCAATTTACCACATGTTTATGAAGGCTTGGTTTACTGGAAAGCAAGCTGGATTTGGAATCAGAGGCCCTGGTTTGGAGGCCTGGCTCTGTCTCTTAACCACCAGCACAAATCGCTTCCCCTCTATGGATATGTTTCTTCATCTGCAAAATAAAGGGGTTGGCCTAAAGCTTTCAGTCTAGGATTCAAAGTGCCTGCTATGTTCATTCAATAGTCATTAAACCATTAAGCATTTATTAAGTTACTAACATGTGCTAATCATTGTCCCAAATTCAGGGTACCATGTTAAATGCTGGTGACTAAAACGAAAAAAAGATGAAGTAATTCTTGTCCTTAAGAAACTTACTTACACGTGTCTTGGAAACAATCCCTGATCTCAAGGTGCTTACATTCTATTGGACAATAAACACACACATCTGCATATACATACATATTCGTGAATGTGTATATGAGTAAGAGTGTGTGTATGTGTGTGTCTGTAGGAAGAAAACATTAAGGGGGTTGGATTTAGGATCAATCATGAGAAATAGGAATTCATGAAAGAGTGAAAGATATAGAAAGAGAAACAGACCAATGCCAAAAGAACATTAGGCTCAATTTAGAAATGACAACCAAAAAAAAAAGAAAGACAGGTGTGGTGCCTGAGATAAGCTGGACAATTAACTAGAGAAGTGAAATTTCTTTCAGAAAAATGGTCTTATTTGGAAGAGAAGAAGGAGGAGGAAGGTTTGTGAAGGATAAATATTGACATCTACTGCCTGATGAAAGTAGGTAGGTTTGTAAGCACTTTGGAAATGTAAAGACCTTTGAACATGCACCCACTTTGCACTTATTAACCTATAATACTGGCCCTTTGTCCTCTATTATCAGGCAGGACCATGTGCACATACACACTTGATCCTAAGGTCATTGAAATAAAAAACGATGGCTTGGGGGCATAATATACATTTCTTTCACGTGAGCATGGAAATTAATGGAAAGGTTCAGTCTAGGAATGACTTGGTATTTCAGAGCACCAAGGATTGATACTTAAATTTGCTTTCAGCTCAAGTCTACTTATCTGAACCAAGGACAAAACAGAAAAGGCACAGAGGGTTACAAGAGTCTCTTTCTCTCTCTCTCTCTCTCTCTCTCTCTCTCTCTCTCTCTCTCTCTCTCTCTCTTAAATCAGTGTTGTCCTAAGTTCTTTGCTGGAGTCAGCAAGGAAATAGATTCCTTGATGTTTGCTTGGTGCTAAAGTGAGGGGGAATGACTTTGAACTCACTTCATAAGGAATGGAAGAAACCTTTTCTGTAGGAGCTAGCTGCTCATGAAATACGATTAGTATTGAATACAGACACCATTCCCAAGCCATCCAGAGCCCAGTTTTTCAGCACAGCACATAGGAAGACAGTTGACTTTGGAGTGAAGGACATACTTTTGAATCCTTATTTTTCCACCTGTGTGACCTTAGGTAAGTCACCGAAACTCTTTGGACCTCAGTTTCTTCATATATACAATGAGATAGGTGGAAGAGATAATCTCTAAGGACCTTTGCAGTTGCAAATTTATCAACTTAGTTTCCAACCCTGGAAATTTTATTTTTTGCTTTGAAAAGATATTGTTCTTTTGATGAACACAACGCTCAACCACGATTCCAGAGGACTGATGATAAAGAATGCTATCTATCTCCTGTCAGAGAGGTGGGCTCAAAATGCAGAATGAGACCCACATTTTTTGGGCATGGACAATATGGGAATTTGTTTTGCTCAATGATGCACGATCATTACAAATATTTTCATTTTCTATTTCATGAAGAGGTGAAGGGGAGGAAAATAAATGCTTGATCACTGAAAAATATTAAATAAAAAAGTATGTTTATTTTCAAAGGTAGAAGTGAGAGGGGATGCAGTTTAGGTTGAATAACAAAGTGGGCAATCAAACAATTACTGGGTGAACTATAAATGGGTTAGTACCTGTATTCTATGATGAGGAGATTAGCAAAGGTCTGCTGTCCCTAGGAGGCCTCTCTAGCCCCCTGTCATCTTGGCAATTTATCATATTTACTCTGTGCAGGGTTGCTTCGCCTGATACTGGGGGAGTAAGGCTTCCTCCCCTCATAAAGTTGCTGAAGGATGGCCAAATGACCCTACGTGGATTTACAAGAGCTCACCCCCCCGCTTGTAGGAGGGATAGTAGATGGTCAGGCAGTTTAATTTTAATGACTCTGCTTTTTCAACCTTTTATCTTTCAAAGACATAATAAGGCCTGAAATGTATTACCTCTAAAGTGCTCAATTTGGGAATATGACTTTTGAGTCTTGCTGGACTTTTCTGTCAAATTCATTTTGGAGACTGGAAATTGACGAGGCTGGGCTCTGGAATTGGAGACTCTCCTCCTTGCTTTTTGGTCATAGTCCACACTCTTTCTTGCTCTGAAGAAGCCATTAATTCTGTAAAATTAATTTGATGAGTCACTTTAGAATTTTTTTAATACCTGGAAGTGAGTTGTCTCTCATCTGTTCCTTTAGCACTTATTGTCTCTCATCATAACTTAGCATGTGTTAACTTGTATTCTTAATTATCATTATGTGTTTCTTGTATTCTCTAACCCTCCCCCACCTCAACTAAATTGTAAGGTTTTTGAGAGTAGGCGCTGTGTTTTATACTTTATTTCTATTTTGGGGAGTGAGTGAAATATATACGTACATACATGTGGATATATGTATACATACATAAACATATATATATATTTCCAGTTCTGAATTCTCTTCCTTCTTCCCACCAATTGAGAAGGCAAGAAATACAATACTCATTATACATATGAAATGAGAAAAACGTATTTCCAACTTAACCATGTTGCAAAAGAAAAAGAAGCAAGAAAAATAAAGTGAAAGAAAATATGCTTCAGTCTGCACTCAGAGTCTATTAGGTCTCTCTCTGGAGATCGGTAGCATTTTAAAACATAAGTCTTTTGCAACTGTCATAGATCATTGCATTGATCGGAATAGCTTAGTCTTTCACAGTTGACTGCTATTAGAATATTGCTGTTACTATGTACAATGTTCTCCTAGTTCTGTTCATTTCACTTTGCATTAGCTCATATAAGTCTTCCCAGGTTTTTCTGAAACCATCTACTTCATCATTTCTTACAGCACAATAGTATTTCATCACAATCATATACCACAACTTGGTCAACCATTCCCCAATTGGTGTATATCCCCTCAATTTCTAATTCTTTGCCATCACAAAAAAAGCTGCTACAAATATTTTTTTGTACATATGGGTCCTTTTTCCTCTTTCTTTGATGTCTTTGGAATACAGACCTAGTAGTGGTCTAAGGGTCAAAGGTATGCACTGTTTTATAGCCCTTTGGACACAGTTCCTAATTGTTCTCCAGAATGGTTGGACCAGTTTACAACTCCACCAACAGTGCATGAGGGTACCTATCTTTCCATATCCTACTAACATCTGTCATTTTCCTTTTCTGTTATATTAGCCAATATGATAGATGGAAGGTGGTACTTCATAGTTGTTTTAATTTGTATTTCTCTATTAGTAATTTAGAACATTTTTCATATGATTGTTGATAGCTTTGATTTCTTCTGAAAACTACCTATTCATATTCTTTGACCATTTATGAATTGAGGAATGGTTCTTATTATATGTATACATATGCACACACATACACACACACACACACACATATATATACATATATATATATATATATATATATATATATATATATAATTTGTCTCACTTCCCTATATATTTGAAAACTGAAATCTTAGAGACACTTGCTTTAAAAAATTCCCCTAGTTTCCTGCTTTTATTCTAATCTGAGCTGCATTGCTTTTGTTTGTACAAAACCTTTTAAATTCAATGTAATCAAAATTATCCATTTTGCCTCTCATGATGTTCTCTATCTCTTGTTTTGTTATGAACTCTTCCCTTATCCCTAGATCTTCCAAGTAATTTTTCCATGCTCCCTTAATTTGTTTATGATATCACCTTTTATGTACACATGCCCATGTTTAGCTTATCTTGGTATAAAGTGTGAGAGTTGGTCTATGCCTAGTTTCTGCCAGACTGATTTCTAGTTTTCCCAGTTTTTGTTGAATAGTGAATTTTTGCCCTAATAGCATGAGTCTTTGAGTTTATTAAACATTGAATTATTATAGTCATTTACCTCTGTATATTGTATGCCTAATCTATTCCATTGATCAATCACTATTTCTTATCCAGTACCAGATTCTTTCAATGATTGCCACTTTATAGTATAATTTGAGATCTGGTACTGTCAGGCTTCCTTCCTTCACTTAAGAAAATTATTCCCTTGATTTCCTGGAATTTTTTTTCCTTCAGATCAATTTTGTTTTTTTTTCTAGCTTTATAAAATAATTCTTTTGTAGTTTGAGTGGTATGGCATTGAATAAGTAAATTAACTTAGGTAATACTGTCATTTTATTATATTGGCTCAGCCTGACCATGAGCAATTAGTATTTCTCCAATTGTTTAGTTCTATGTTTATTTGCATGAAAAATGTTTTGTAATTGTGCTCATATAGTTCCTGTGTGTATCTCGGTAGGTTGACTCTCAAATATTTTATGCTATCTTCAGTGATTTTAAATGAAATTACCTCTTCGTGATAAGTTTTATTGATAACATAAAAAATGCTGATAATTTATGTGGATTCATTTTTATCCCAAAATTTTGCTAAAGTTGTTGATTATTTTGGTTAGCTTTTAACTGGTTGTCTTGAGTTCTCTAAGTATACCATCATATGCACATCATAAAGAGTAATAGTTTTATTCCTTGTTAACTATTCTTATTCTTTCAATTTCTTTTCCTTCTCTTATTCCTATTATAGGCCTTCCTTTTGAAGTTGGCTCAGAGGATTCAACTCCATGGTCCTTGACTAGACATACTGAAATGCAAATGTCCTGTCTTCCAGGAAGCCTTTTCCTGAGTCTTCCTGTTGGTAATAACCTTCTCTCCCTGGGGTATCATATAATACTTGGGGATACCTCTCTAATAGACTGTATGCAATAATAAGAATGATAACAACTAGCATTTGTATACTGCTTTAATGTTTGTAGAACACTTTACATATATCATGTGATCCTCACATGAGTAGGTGCTATTATTATGCCCATTTTACAGATGAGGATCTTGAAGCTGAAAAGTCAAATTATTTTGCCCAAGGTCACTCAGCCTATAAGTGTCTAGATAGTATTTGAGCTCTATTGTTTATTATAGTTATTTGTGTATGTCTCATCTTTTTATTATATGGACTATAAGTTTCATGGGGGGCAAGGACCATACTCCATGTATACTATATTTATTGTCCCCAGTGTTCAGAACAGGGCTTCACCATTAAACAGTGATGCTTAATTTTGCTTGTTAAATTATAGTGATTTTGGTAAACCTTACAGTGAGGCACCCAAAATAATTTTTCTTGTAACACATACTAAGTGTGCAATTGGATATTGCTGTCACTTAACTACATAAATCCACCTCCAATGTAAGTCTATTGTTCAAGTATCCCTCCTGACACAAGGATCTGAGTACAGGTTTAACTCTTTCTGGTTCATGCCTCTGATCAAGGAAACCCTTAGAATTTCAGCATTTGGTTCATCTTGCTTAGTCAAAGGATTCTTCAATCACCATCTTTCACTTCTTAGACTAATGAGTGGAGGGTTTAATTACATAGCAAAAATATAGAAAATATAGAAATATAGAACAGATTCATACTTGGTCCCATTGATTGTTATAAAAATATTTCCTGATTTCCTTATATAGAAAACTTATGATAGTAACCTGTGTGGTTTGAAGTAGCTACAAAATGGCCTCCCCATGTTATACAGCCTACACGACTCATAGCGCTTATGAATAGCAAAGTCTGGGTTTGTTTCTCCATGATGCAGCTCTGTGCCTCCCTTCTCCTTGGCCCCCTTCTCTGGTTCATCTTTTTGTGATTCCCCTCCACATCAATTCTTCTCCTCCCTCCCCCTTCAATCTGTGATGTCTTGTCATTAGTTCAGTACCCATGTCTGGCACCGGCTCTTCCCTTCTGGGCTTTGTGGTTGTAACAGTCTTCAGTGTAGATGTGATCAGTATCTCTGCCTGGCATCAGCAGATGTGCTCCAGGTACTACTGACTCCAGGTCCGCACGGCGTTGTCCCATATCTATCTGCCCACCGTGACCCTCATGGCCTCTTTTATATAGATGTAGGTCCCCTCACACATTTGTGCCCCAACCCTGGCTGTCAGGCTTAGCTGATGCTTAACATGTACCCAAAATACATGTTAAAGGATATATATTCAAAGAAATATAAATATAAACATAACTAAAGGAAAATGTGAGAAAGAATGATATCGTTCACAACAGTACACTAAGGAACAACCTCAACTTAATTCCAGGATAAGAGATTAAATTCCAAATAAGAGATTAAATGTGCTGATTTCTGTGGCAGGAATGTTCATTAGAACGGCAGAGTGATTAAGGAAGTGAAATTCAGCCAGCTAAAATAGTGAAGTGACTGACAATTTGCTTCACACAGCTTTTTAAAAAAAACCAGCAAGAATCCAGAGAAAGGATTTAATTGGAAGCCAAACAGCTTTTCATTAGTTCTGAAGCCATGGAAGCAAAATCTTCCATTTGCATTGGCCTCCGCTGGGCTGTGTGTTACTCCCTGAAAGAAAAAGTGAGTTCCTTAAGGCAACCTGAGAAATCAAAACTGGCAGGCACTCAGCCACTCAATGTGCCGATCAGAAGTTGTTTATTGTGTCTAGAATAAATGATGGTGCCTGCTTTCTCAGAATACAAGAGTAGCAAAACTGTCACGATGTCATTGATTCTAGTGCTAGAGTCCTACTGTGCAGAGCCTGCTTATTGATTTCCCTAGCATCACCTGTCTGATTGGAACTGCTGGAGAGTAAATCACTCTTTAGAGCTGCACATAGATTTAGATGTGTCTCATTAAAAGCCCTTTGTGGCATATCAAAGGATTATTTTCAATGTAGAGCTCATTTCTAGAAATCAGTCCTAGATACCAGTCTCTTTTTTGTGTAGAATCATTCTTTTATTGGAAAAACAAATAAAATATGTACAAGATTGTGTTTCCCCCCTACAATATTGAGAAGCGATCGATTTTGCTTTGAAGCTTGGTTTATGTGCCTGGAAAGGAAGTTGATATAAAGGGCATCTTCAAATGAAAACACCGACTTTCACTTCCTCTTGGATAATCCCTTTTCTACTTTAATGAGAGATAGCTCCCACCAGTTAGGCAAGAGATTGAGAATCAAGATTCTTCAAGTCTGGGTTCTAGTTTGGCAATGTATTATTTCACTCTGGCCAAACTGAGAGGATTGTTGGGGTTTTTTTTAATCATGTCTAATGTAAAGCCATATCTGCGTATGCAAAGTATACGATGATACCTTTAGGAATTGATGTGTATTGATTTCATTCATTGATGGATCAGGGACACGAAACTGGCAAAAATGTTGCAGACAGGTAAATTAGTCAGTGGTTATTTGCAAAACTTCTAAGAAAACCATCACTTACGTAAGAAATGACAAAATAAAGGACTGGGAGGAGCATGGAAGGACTTGTGTGAATTGGTGGAGAGTGAAGAAATGGAAATGAAAACACTTAAAGGTATCCAAACTCAGATTAAATTCAATAAGCATAGCTGATTTCAGAGTTTAGATAATGGAATACATCTTCCTTTTCTTAATGAAAAGTTAAGGAGCTTAATAGGGAGTTAATGCCAAATGTCTCATATACTGACTGAAAAATCACTGTATCATTGACTTCTGTATAATTATTAATTTTTGTTAAAAGGGAGAATTCTTTGGCTTGGGGGAGTAAATAATGCAATGACTGTTATAAGAAACGAGGTATTGATAAAATTTTAAAAAAAGTTAAGTCCATGCCTATAATCTTAGCTACAAGGGAGATTGAAACTTGGCAGATCTCTTGAGCTTAGGGGCTCTGGGATGAATGGTTTTTGCTGATTGAGTGTCCACACTTATTTTGGCATCATTATGGAAACTTCCTAGGAGTACGGTCTAACAGATTGTCTAAGGAAGGGGAGAACTAGATCAGGTTAGAAAAAGAGCAAGTCGAAGCTCTGGTGCTGACTGGTCATGGGATTTGGCTCATAAGCAGCCTTTACATCCAGCCTGGCGTAGACAGGGGGACCTAGTCTTAAAAAAGAATAAGCCAACAATAGACCATCTTGATTGGTAAATACTTCATTATGCATTTCTCTCTTGTTCAATCAGTTTCCATGTTTAGTCAATTCTGCTTCCACGATATCTTTTTTATCTGTCCCCTAGTTCAACTCATACTACAAACCACCCTACTTCAAGCCCCCAACACCTCATACTAGTGCAATAGACTTATTTTTAAAAAAATAGTTTTTGGGGTTTTTGCCTATTTATTTTTATTCTTCATTCATTTTAACATTCATTTAACTTTTCTTTAGTTCCTAATTCTCTCTCTCCCCTCTCTCCCCCATCCTGCATTAGACTCTTAACTGATCTCTCTGCATTCAGCTTCTCCTTTATCTTCCATGAAGAAAAGTTGATCTTCCCAAAGAATTTGTTTGATCATGTCATCACTCTGCTCCAAAAACTTCAGTGGTTCCCTCTTTCCACTAGGATAACATACAAACTCCTGTGTTGGGCATTTAAATTCCTTTATAATACAGCATCAGTCCACCCTTTCTGGCTGTTTATATACACTGCCCCCTCTTTCATTCCAAGTTTCATTTAAAATGGTCTAATTATTTCCCCCCATACTTAGCATTTTCATCTTCCATACCCATACTTTTGCACAAGTTGCCCTCCATGTATGGAATGGTCTTTCTCATGACCTCTCCGTTCTGGAACCTCTAGTTCCCTTCAAGGTTCAGTTCAAGATTTCGTAACCTCTTCCTCCCCAGTTATCAGTGCTCACCTCTTATTATTTTGTAGGACCCTAGTGTAGCTGACTCTCAACTTGGCATTCAAAAGTTGTAGATTTGGTCCCTGGGAGACATGAGCTATCCCAGGGTCAAGGCACATGGTGCATGTGCATGACTAAAGCTATAGATCATGAGCCCTCACAAGTGTATATAACTAATACTTAGCTTGTAGATACAATTATGTCAAAGCAAAGGCATTTATTGAGATGACAACAGTAAGAATAGAAGTAAAATAAAATCCCCTATAAATCTGGGACACACTGTCCCATAATTAGATTGCATTAGAGGCAGGCAAGAGTGGGCATATACCTAGAGTATAGCAAGAGAGGCAAACAGGTGGGGAACACATTCAGCCAAAGTAACTGACATCTCTGCCACTATAGGGCTTCAATGTTCTTTCTCTTTTCATGGTGTTCTCACATTGTTCCCCACTGGGAGCAATATCCATCCTGGGCAAGTTACTCAGCTGGGCTCCCTGGACTTGATTCTTTCCACAGGTTAATTCTTGACTACCAAGGCTAATTCACCCTTGAATCTTTATAACTGGTTTTCGTGTTTGCTTCCAGGGGCTATGCTCCTCAAGGCTATCTCCCAATAACTCGTTTCTTAAGCCTGTTCCCTTCTGGATATGGCATTGCCTTCTTGTCATATTAGCTCTGCAGCAAAGCACCATGGCCAATATTTGGGAGAGAAAAGAGAAATCCCCTTCCCTTAACCTTTCATTCATTGTCTTCTGGCAGAAGTACAAGGAAGTGAACTGGTAAAAAGAAATCATCTGTCATTTCCTCCCTAACTGGCTCTCTTCTCTGCTGCCAGGGATCATACTCCTTGGAGCTGCTTACTACCTTAACTTACTTCCAGAGTCAAGGAGATAGATTTTTTTAAAAAAAAAGTTTTCAAGAAAAATTTCCTGGTTTGATTATATAAGGAGGCATTGACACATCTGGAAAATTTAGTATCTGAGATGTCCAAGTAATTGCTGCTTTCATTTCTAGTTCTTTGGGTTACTAGAGCAGCTAGTCAGTAATTTTAAAAAACAAAAGATGATGATGAAGAAAAAAAATATTTTGCATTACTTAGTCTTTCTTGGGCAACGCAACTTTTCTTGTTACATGCGGATGATCTGACTTCCAAACATTGTGCAAAACACATTTAAACAGTGGTTCTAAGAGGATAATGTTCACCCAACCAAAGACTTGCAGGCTTGTGTATGATATGTGAAGTATATTGGGAAGGGAGGAGGGAGAGGAGGAGTGTAACTAATATCAAGAAGAAGGAGAAAGAAGCAAACAGAGTGTATGTCTTGAGAAGAGGAGGCTCAGATGAAGTTGTACAGTACTAGCCTGAACACATTGTCAATGCAGATCCGAATGTCTGCACAAAATTCTACATGGTTATGGTGATTTTCCTGGAAGTAGAGGTCTAGTAGATGGCTTAAAGAGGGTCAAATGAGCCCAGGTGGTTTTAGGCTTCCATGCCAAACAGAAAAACACTGGGGCCATGTATTGCCTCTTGACTTCCAGTCTGAGAGAGACATGGAATTGTTGAGTCATTTCAGTTGTATCCAACTCTTCATGACCCCATTTGGAGTTTTCTTAGCAAAGGTACTGGAGAGGTTTGCTATTTCTTTCTTCAACTCATTTTATAGATGAGGAAACTGAGGCAAGCAGGGTTAAGTGACTTGCCCAGGGTCATACAGCTAGTGATTCCCTGTCTGAAGCCATATTTGAACTCAGGAAGATGAGTCTTCCTGACTGCAGGCCTGGCATTCTATCCACTGTGCCACCTAGCTACCCTATGAATATATAGATGTATGAACATATATGCATGTATATATACATGTTGTATACATATACATAATTTAGCTAGCCAATGACAAGCTACCCTCTAATTCCTTCAAGGACAGATTCATACTTTGTAAAAGGTTAGCAAAGTAAAAATATTCTTAGATATTCTTAACACCTTAAGACATCAATCCCTGGTCATCTTTATCACCTGTCCTCCTCTTCCATGATTTCATCAATTGATAAGGAGGGAAATCAGTTGACCAGGGGAATTCTAATCACACACATTCCATTTTGTATTTGTTTTATATCCAATTATCTGTTAATGATATTATCGCCCCCCACCCCCACCAGAAGAAGGTAAGTTTCTTGAAGGAGGAGAATATTTTTTGTCTTTGCTTTCACAGAACCCACCACAATACCTGACATATTCTTAATAAGTATTTTTAAAATAGAGCTGAATTTTTGGTTTAAAAAACTAAACATATTAACTTTTATACACCACTGTTGGCTGCTCTGCTTCTTTCCCCATCACATTTATGAATGTAGAAAAATCAGAAAAAAATATAAAAAATCTCTTCATAAAAATCTAAATTTAGATTGAAAATTGGGGTTTCCTCTTTTGTACAAGATATGAAATATGAAGCACAAGGCAAAATCAGAAATGTGTCCTTTGAGCTGAAATCTAACTTAACTAATTTTTGAAACTAATGACTCATAGATGTTCTTGGTAAGTGTTTTCTTTTTTAAAAAATTTCATGCAAATAAAACCAAGAAACATATATAACTCAACTTTCCCCACCAACTACAAGGTTTGAGAAGTTGTGACTTCTTAGAACTTTTTTTAGAATCCAAATTTGTGTGGTCTGTTTCTGTGACATCCCCCCCCCCACTTATCATAAGGTAATTATATAAAATAATTTTAAAAGAATGAATACTTTTTGGTGAAAGCAAATGTAGATTTCTGCTTTTTCTTTTTGGAAATTACTAATAATGCAACAAACATTTATTAAAAACTGCCTATGTCATGAGCACTGTGCTAGACCCTGGGGGAGACACAAACACAAGATTCAGTAGTTTCCTGTCTCATGAAAAGTAGCCTGTGAAAATGATAATAGCTCACATTTCCACAAGATTTCAAAGTTTACAATGTGCTGTCCTCACAACAATCTTATAAAGTAGTAAGTAGGACAATTATCATTCCTGTTTTACAGAGGAAGAAACAGGTTCAGGGAGAGGAAGTTATTTGTCACTGCTCTCATAGTAAGTAGTAAAACTGAGACTCAAACTTTGTTTCCTAACTTCCAAGTTCATGAACTTGTCCCACTAAACCAGGGGTTCTTAATCCAGAGTTTAAAAACTTGTTTATTTGATTTGACACATTTTGATAACTGCATTTCAATATCTTTGATTTCCTTTGCAATGCTGTGTATTTTATTTTATGCATCAAAAACATAATTTTGAGAAGGGGTCCATTGGCTTTGCCAGAATGCCAAAAGGTTTATGGCACACAAAAGATTTAGAACCATGTCTCTAAACCATGCTGTCCACCATATCCTGCACCCATTTCTAGGAGAGATTTTCCTCAGCACTCCCACCTGGCCCCATCCTGTTCTTCATCTCTAGAACCTACTACAGATGATCAGTAAATTATCATTGAATGAATTGATAAATAGTATGTGACTTAAATACTATGTGAACAAAATATTTAAGTATGTAAACATTCAAAAGTACTTAAAATGCTTAAAAGATTTTAAATGTTTAAGTACCTAAGTCACCTAGTATTTTCATTTTAGACTTAAGTCAAATTAGTACCACTCAGACAAGAATGAGCTTGCCAAGGACACAGGCTTCCTCATTGCTTCAGCTTTTCTTTTGTTAGGAGGCACTTGTGAAAGCCGTATTAGCTGTTTTGGGCCACCAGACTACCCTTGGGAGTACTAGAGCAGTAATTGATTTAATTGGTGGCTTTCAGTAGACAGACCATTGATGAACCTAAGCGGGAAGACAGTGCAGCCAGGAACTGCTTTAACTCTCTATCAAGTTTTTATTCAGCACCTGCCATGTGTCAGTCACTGTTTTAAGCGCTGGACAAGCAAATACAATGAATGAAGCAATCTCTATTTGCCAGGAGTTTGCAAAGGAAATAAGAGGATTCTTCTGTGGCTTTTGCAATTGAATGTGTGACTTCTAAGGCCAGTTTTTAAAGTTCCTTCTTCTGCTGAGTTCCTTCTTCTTGTTAGTGCCTTGTAGATCTTACCCCTCTCTTTTTTTTCCTGCCGAGCCTCATTATTAGAGTCTCTATTACTGGAGGTAATAAAGAATAAAAAAATATTGCCCCATGGTAGAAATTTTCCAGTGTTCCTGATTACGCAGCTCATTACTGTCCCCTGCCCACCCCATGATCATTTTTCCCCATTTGCCATGAAACCTGTTTTGGTTCAAGCACTCCCAACACTGTCCGAGAAGGCTTCCTAATTTTCATATTCTAGTGGATTGTACCCATTTAAGATCCTTATCTCCCTCCCCCTAGGAATCTTCTTTTATGGGTACCCTTTCCCAAAACTGAATCAAGATTTACTCTTTTCTTCCTATTTCAATCCTTCCCTTTGCCACTTCACCCAGTAGTCCCTGTTTTTCTTGAGAGACTACCAGTTATTTTTCCTTTATTATTTACCATTGATTTGATTAGAGCTCATCTCACATTCCTGTCTATCTTCCTCACCTTCCCCCCACCCAACTGCCCTTTCATGTGCCTTCCTATCATTTTATTTATTTAGTCCCAGGAAAAAAATTCTGGTTCTGATCAGAGAAATACATTAACTTTTCCATTTTGGGTTAGAGTGGAATTTCTTCCTGAAACATTTCATTCCTCAAGGTCCATGGTTACCTGAATGTTTTATGCGGTAGCACAAAAGAGTTTTATATTTAAAGGACTGATCATAATAGGTCTCGCAGTGTGTTTAGTACTGGCCCTCTGATGCTAGTATAACTGAAGTGTTTTGAGTACTCTTTCTTTTGGTTAAGTCTTTTATTTTGTTCTCTCCCTTGACACAAGTATCTTTGGCTGCCTCCTTCCCTTCCTTGCTCTATCCCTGGCAAAGAAGTCCCAACTTTCTTCTGAGGCAATGACCCAACCAGGCTTCTTTGTGTCTTGTGTCCCAAATCTTTTCTTTCTGTCCTCCAGCTTCACAACTTTAGTGAAATGTGTCCTATACTCTGGTCTTTCACAATCATGAGAAATGACCCAATCTGATAATCTAATCCATGCTAAGATGTTGTTGTTTAATCATTTCAGTCATGCCTGACTATTTGTGGCATGGAGTGGTTTGCCGTTTCCTTCTCCAGATCATTTTATACATGAGGAACTGAGACGAGCTGGGTTAAGTGACTTGTCCAGGGTCACACAGCTAGTAAGTGTCTGAGGTCACATTTGAACTCATGAAGACTAGTCTTCCTGATTCCCAGCCCAGTGCTTTATCCACTACACCACCCAATAACAATGAAAAAGGTAGTTTTCTGCATGTACCTCTTCTACTCTACTTTTGCATTTAATATGTCAACTTAACCCAAAAGAAAAAAAATAATGGTGATACTAACAATGATTAATTCATACTTCTATGAAGGGGGCCTGACCAATGAGGGTCCATTTTCAGAGCACACTCAACATGCTTTCTGCCAGCCCATATGGAAGAGGCTGAGGAGACTACTTTCGGAAAAGTGCATCAACATGTAATCAAATGTCCTACTGCCAGATTCAGAGAGTGAGCAGGTATTATGACCATTTCTTTTCCCTTTACCTTTCATAATCTCCTGAGACAGAACTAGGATGCTCACAGTACATCGCTCACTCAAACACCACCAGGTAAGAAAGAAAACACACCTTGCCAATTCTGCCCTGTGTAGTTACTATTATACTATTCTTGAATGAATGCGTTATTATAATTATAAAAAGTATGTATGTCTTTTTAAAGCAAACTTCTCAGTTCTAGCTTAGTGTCCAATTGAAAGACTCTTCTTCATGTAGAATGAGACCCAGAAACAAAAGGCATCCATGCAGACTCTGACTTGGGAAGCAGAGCCTCCCATTACCCATCACCTCGGCTTTCCAGAAGCAAGCTTCCTTCCCAGGCTGTTCCACATAAACTTGCAGTAGGCAGAACATACTATGCATGCTCTGGGAACTCATTGGCCAAGCCTTCATTAAAGTTCTGCAAGCTGAAAGGTTTACAAAGTAGTTTACTCAGAACAATATCATTAATTGAGTATTACAAATATAATTACATCCATTTTATAGATAAAGAAATCTGGACCCAGCAGAAGAAGGTGCCTAGGGACTGGAATACTTTTCTGATTTTTTCTAATCATATGTGGTTTGCTGCCTGCTTTCACAGCACTATGGAACATCAGAAATGCTCTTGGCTAGCCGAATTCCATAGCACTTTTATATTTTTATTTAGTCTGGGTTAATTTTCAGACTATGTATGCATAGAAATAATCTCCATGTAGGCATATATTAATCTGCCGAGGATGCAGCTGAAATTAGTCAGGAATCATGATCCACATAACAAGAAGGTAAACATAAATGGTTCTTTCCTTATGAGACAGGAATGAGGCAGAATCAATTTTTTCCTGAAACTTTTTTGGAGGAGAGCCAAGCTTCTGTATATTGCATTAGGATAAGAAAAATCAACTAGTCACGAAGCAAAATCTTTTTTCTTTGCAGTTTTCCATGTGAAAGACTATCAATAAACCTGCCAGTCTTTATACTTTTATAAATATAATAACACATTCATTTGAGAATGGTACAACAGTAACTATACAGGGCAAAACCGGCAAAGTACAAAAAATGTACCTAAAAATGTACAAAGAGTTAGAATTTCCAAGATGTCGAGTATTATCTTCAGGATGATATAGCCTCTCCATATATATATATATATATACACACACATGTATGTATGTATATACACATATATGCATATACACACATATATACATATATGTATATATGTATGTATGTACACATATATGCATATATACACACATATATACATATGTATATGTATGTATATACACATATATGCATATATATGTGTGTATATATGCCTATATGTGTATATACATACATGTATGTATGTATATGTGCATACACATACACACAATATACATACATATACATACAAGCATATATATACATATATCTGTATTTATATATACACCAGGATTATTATATTTTTCTTTTATTTTCTGTTTTTTTCCAATCACTTATCTTCATCAATTTTATGTCCATTGTCTACTCTCTATTCTAAAATTTGGGAAAGTATTCTAATTTCTTCTATTTATAGTTGGTTGGTCTCTGGTTTCATATACTACAGAGCTTGAAAAGCAAGATTTCTGCCCGGAACTGAGACAGAGAAAAATATATCACAGTGTTGCAACTGAAATCCATCAGTGAGAGTTAGAAACAAGGACTCTGCTTGAATAGAATAAATGGGAAGACACTAGAAAGCAGACTTATGTAAGAAGACACAGGAGTATCAGTAGAAATGCACATTCTAGGGAGAAAATAGACTTGGTCTTATCTGGGAACTGGTTGTGAGAAAATTTTTCTAAGAAAAAGGCTAAGGATGTATGGTGAGAGAACATCAAGAAAGAACCAGGGGAATGGTGTGACATAGCAAGGGGAGGGGATTGTGGTGAAATGTATTTTGACAGTGAGGGAAGAAAAGGAGGTACAGAAGGAATAGGGAGTCTAGGTACCTAGCTCTCCATCCTGATCCCTGGAGAAAAGAAAGGAAACCTGCTGGGAACAAGTATAT
Organism: Trichosurus vulpecula; assembly: GCF_011100635.1. Lineage (NCBI taxonomy): Eukaryota > Metazoa > Chordata > Mammalia > Diprotodontia > Phalangeridae > Trichosurus > Trichosurus vulpecula. Next base: position 306,269,523 of record NC_050576.1, on the reverse strand, counting down.
CTCCGCAAAAAGCACAATTTTGCATTTTTCAATTCTACTTGATTAGACTGAAAACTTTCCGAACTTTCTAACCAACCACATTTCTGCCTTGAAGCCTCAACTAAGTGTGTTGCTGTAGTTTCAAAGAAGCTATTGTTCTAAAATAGTAGGTTTTAATTGAGTTGCCTGTCTGAAAAATCTACTTAGATTTTAACTGTGATGCAGAAGCTAAAGTTACAAATATTTGGTTTTATCTTCAATAAGGATCATATCTTTTTTAAAAAAGCAAATGCAAAAACACCAGTTAGAAGGCACTACCAATTAGAGTGACCAACCTTCCTACCTTTCCAGTCTTCTTACACTTTACTCTCTCCACATATCCTACATTCCAGTTACTTGCTCTTCCTCACACATGACATTTTATCTCCATGTCATTTCTTTGGTTGTTAATTCCAATGTCTGGAATGCACTCCCTCTTAACTTTTAACTCCAGGTTTCCCTGGCTTCCTTTAAGATTCAGCTAAGTCTTACCTGATCTCTCTCCCACCCTCTGAAATTTGATTTATAATGTATCTATCTTGTATTTATAGAATTATTTGTGTATTGTTTCCCCCATTAGAATGTGAGCTCCTTGAGGGCGGGGACTTTTGTTCTTTCTTTTTCTTCTTTTCTTTCTTTCTTCCTTCCTTTCTTTCTTTCTTTCTTTCTTTCTTTCTTTCTTTCTTTCTTTCTTTCTTTCTTTCTTTCTTTTTCCTTCCTTCCTTCCTTCCTTCCTTCCTTCCTTCCTTCCTTCCTTCCTTCCTTCCTTCCTTCCTTTCTGTCTGTCTGTCTGCCTGTCTTTCTATCTTTCTTTCTTTTTTCCTTTCTTTCTTTTTGCATCCCCAATACTTAGCACAATGCCTGGCATATAGTAAGCACTTATTGTTGTTCTTCCATTTTTGAAGGGGACCAATAACTTCCAGAGTGATGTCTTGACTTGGGTATGAATTAGATTTAATTGAGCAGAGTTGCACAAAGTCATCAGCCTCACTATCTCTTCCATGGTTATCCAAGTCCAGTGACAAGACAAAAATCAAGACACCTGGGGATGGCCCAGGATGTAGTGGATGACCTTGGCATCTTTGATGTCTGACCGAGCTCGAAGTGATCCACAGAGCCTGCTGCAGCAGCCTTCATGGCTATTGGAACAGATTGTTCTCATCCACCCGTTCCACTGAGGGAAAGTCTTCACGTGCTTGGGGTAGACATCCCCCTAACTCACTGATGGGTTTGAGGCCTGTCAGTTACCCTCAACCTGCTGTAGCCCATCTGCCAAGATGGTTTACTGGGGTGTAGCTGCTGTGCGTGCTACAGCTTCTTGGAGCCACAGGTAAGAGTTGGGTGATAGATGCATGCTTGCAGCCTCCTTGAATAATTGGCATTTACACAGGCATTTTACAGGATGCTGAAACAATAATAATAATAATAATAATATTTATTTAGTGCCTACTATGTGCAAAGCACTTTACAAAGATCTCATTTGATCCTCACAACAATGCTGGTAATGGAGGTAGGTGCTATTATTATCATTTTATACCATTTTATAAATGAGGAAACTGAGGCAAACAGAGATTAAGTGATTTGCCCAGAGTCACACAACTGGTAAGTGTCTGAAGCCAGATCCAGAATCAGGTCTTCCCAACTCCAGGTCCAACACTTCTATGCACTGTGCCACCTAGCTTCTTAAAGTTTTCAATGCAACTTTCAAACCTCATCTCATTTGAGCTTCACAGTAACCTGATGTGGAAGCCACTACAGGTAATAATAATAATAGCATTTATATAGAGCTTATAAATATCATCTCATTTGATACTCACAACAACCCTGGGAAGTGGATTTTCTTCTTATCCCCATTTTACAGATGAGGAAATTGAGACTTAAATAAGTTAATCATCTTGTTCTTGGTCACAACAGCTACTATGTGTCAAGGGGGGATTTAAACCCAGATTTTCCTGACTCTAAATCTAGAACCCCATCCTAGCTGTCTCTCTATAAGTCTAAGATAGTCTGGGAGGTCAAGACAGATATTGTCTGCACTGCCTTTGTTCACTCTCTGAAAGTTTTATTTTGGCTTCTTGAATGGGTACGTTAAATACTGCACTATGAGGATTGATAAAACATTCCTTACTATCTAGCTCTGATCGCAAGTAATTTACCATTGATATTTCCCATCAATGAGTTGTTGCGTTCCTGAAAGGACCGAGAAGACATCAGTCAGCGCTGGAATTCTCAAGTCTCCACATCCTGGGGGCTTGGTGATACTGGCATTCTTTGCCAGGCTCTCTCCATAGTGTTCTGTGGCTCTCCAAGCCTCTGGAAGTCATGTCTTTATTGCTTTCATTTATTCCTTTTTTAAGCCAACAGTTCTTTCTAGCAAATGTCTCTAAGGACCAACAACCTTTTGTATTGTGTATTGGGAGAGATGCCATCTGAACATTCTCCTCGTGGTACACCTCCAAAAATAGGACAAAGCTTGAGTACTTCAGTGGGAGCAGAGGGAGCTCTGGGGGCATTTCCATGATCTAACTGCAAGCTATACACTATGGAGTTCCTGAGGAATATGGCCAATAGGGAAAAAAACTGTGTATTTTCAGAAGGCTAAATTGAATTAAAAAGCTGCATCATGTGATTTTCCGGAAAACTTTTATGTTAGCGGGCCCTTTGTTGTAGACAAAAGAAAATAGAGTTAATGATAATGGATGATAGCAATGTTTTTGATGGATCGTGAACTTAGCTGCCTAGTCTGTTTATGGTCTGTGGCTCACTGCAAAATCTGTGATGCCATATAAAATAACAGAGTTATGATTCATGCCTTTCCCTGGACTGTAAATTATATTTCTTAGTATAATCAATGGATCTTACGGGCTTCTGAATGGTCACTAAAGATGGGTATTATTGAACAGTTTAGTTGTTGTTTGTTGGATATTGCATATCCATCTTTAATTCAAATATAAGTCCTGTGAATGGTTCCATTGGGAATGAATTTCCATTTTGCAACTTCCTTTCCTTCCCCACCCTCCCTCCTTTCCATTTAAGTGCCTTTCCAGTGTTAGAATAAGTTGTCATTTCTTTCCAGAAGAAGATTGGGAATTGACTTCTTGATCAACGAACAATCAAATCTTGAAATTATCTGTCCTTTTAAATCAACTCAATCTTCTTAAAACAAAGTGATGGGAATATAATGAACAATCAATGAATATTGGACTAGTGTAAGAGAGGCTTCATCTCTTAATTCATTTTTTCCAATATACCTCCAACTAATAAAGAAAAAAGAATCCAATTTTAATCCATTTTTGTTATGATCTCTAACTTAAGTACCTCTGACTAATCCTTATTATGTCAATCAATATGAAAGAGAAATACCCCCTGAGCAATTTCAGATTTTATTTGGCATCCGGCTATTTTAATTGGTGTAGGCGTATGTGTATATATGTGCTATGCTGTGTGTATGTGTGTATTCATGCACGTGTATATGCAGTAGGGACATAGCATACAGAAGTTACAAAATGTAAAAAAGAAGAGAATATTATTCCCAAATCAGCAACCAGTAAACTTGAATACATTCTCATAGGTAGGCAGTGTGGTATAGTGAATAGAGAACAAGCCTTAGAGCCAAGCAGATATGGATTTAAATTTCACTTCTGCCATGTACTGGCTATATGACCCTGGACAAGTCACTTAACCTCATAGTGTTCTAGGTAACTCTCTAAAACAAGAAGGTACTAACTGGCATTAGTTAAAGAGAGTCTTCTCATGTAGGAGTCACCTATACAGTTAAAATCACAGGTCAAGTTTCTATCTCTTACATCGTTATTAAGAATATTTTATCTTCAATTATGTTATTTCTTTTAGCCTCGACTTTATAATAGGAGGAATTCTACTCCCAAATTCACAGTTGAAGAAGACAGACAAAGGTGGTCATGTGGTAAATGTCTCCCATACTTCCCCTCATCCTTGGTTCCTTTTTGGATCTGTTATGACTAGCAAAATGAATCGTGGGGAGTCTACACACTCAGAAATAGTACTTCTGATAATGTGCAAGGTGGCATTTAGCTAACATCATAAGATAATATTTGTAAAGCTCTGAGCACAGGGACTGGTACGTAGTAGGCACTTAATAAATGCTTAGTCTCTTTCCTTCCTCATCTACATTCCTTGCAGAGAAAACTTGGTAGGATTAGATGTTGGCAACTAGATATTATCAGAAGTAGCTGAACTGTTCGGAGGAGAAATTTTCATTCCTTGGTCAACTTCTAATTGTATTAAGAATTTTGACTCTGGAATTTCCCAGGATCCTGATAGTGATATTAAAAGGAAAATTTTTGTTCTAGCTTTTGCCCTGATTAAGGAGGCAAAACTCAGGACAAAGAAAGTTAAAGGAGTTTATTAAAAGTATGTCAAGTACTTGATGGGCCGATCACTGGGAATCGGCAATGGCTCCAAGATAGAGCTGGCTTTTGTTAATAACTTTTGTAATTAGCTAGAGACAATTCAGATAGATTTATATCAACAAAAGGGCATGGGCCATTGCTTCTCAGTTCTTCCCCAAGGTAGCAAGTACATGAAGATTTCCATTAAAAGTAAGGGGATGACTTGCTACTCGACAAATGTCAGGTAATAAAAAACTGAATACCGAGTGATAGCTCCCCCCTCAACACTGATTAACAAGCAGGTCTGGGAATGATGGAACACTGAATCAACCTAACTTTCAGGAGTGAGTCTTTAACTCTTTATTCCTTCTCCACTAATTTTTTTCTCTTGTCATCCCTATGAAGATGTTCATATTATAGGAAGTGTCAGGTCTTTAGCAAATAAAAAAGAATTTATAAAGTGCCTATCATATGTCTGCCCAGGCATGGAGGACCAAAATAAGAAGAAGCTATGATCCCTCTTCTTCAGTATTTTTCGTGTCTCCTTTACCTGGCTGCTGACTTGTTTTTCATGATTTTCTTGCATCGCTCATTTTTCTTCCCATTTTTTCCTTTACTGCTCTTACTTTTCAAAATCCTTTCTGAGCTCTTCCATGGCCTGAGACCAATTCATAATTTTCTTGGAAGCTTTGGATGTAGGAATTTTGACTTTGTTATCTTCTTCTGAGTGTGTGTTTTGATATTCCTTGTCACCATAGTAATTTTCTATGGTCATAATTTTTTCTGTTGTTTGCTCATTTTTCCAGCCTATTACTTGACTTTTAATTCTTTATTAAAGTAAGGCTCTGCTTCTAAGGTGGAGGGTGCACTGTCCCAAGCTTCAGGGGTTTTGTGCAGCTATTTTCAGAGGTACTTCTTGGGACCTATAAGTTTTCAGTTCTTCCAAGGTGTTGTGATCTAAGGAGAGGTGTTTACTACTCTCCTGGCGTGTACTCTGATCTGTGAGTGACCATAAGCACTCTTTTTGGCTTGGAACTGTGAGAAGAGTACACCCTCCACTATGGCCACAAGGAGCTAGTGCTCCTTCTCACGTTGGGACTGCTACCTAGGATTGCAACCTGGATCCAAGTATGAGCAAAGCAACAGAGTCCTGCCTCAGTGTTAGCAAAAAGATCTCTGTAATCTCCTTCTCACCAGTTGTTTGACCCCCTTGCCCTCAGTGGGCTGAGAGCTCCAAAGTGTCTGCTGCCACTGCTGATTCAGTGACTCCTGGTTTGCTAGAACTGGGGCTGTATTGGCACACCCTGAGCCAGGACTGTGCTCTACTCTCACCTAAGTGCAACAGGCCTTTCCTGCTGACCTTCTAAGTTGTCTGACATCTGTGGGCTGAGAGGTCTAAAAACTGCCACTGTTGCCCCTGATTCAGCTGTCCTGAGACCTGCTCTGGGTTTGGGGGTGGAGGGGCATGGTCTGTGCTGGTGTGGCCCACACTGTACTGTGTTCCTCTCTCATCCTGGTGCGACAGACCTTTTCTACCACCTTTTCAAGTTGTCTTGGGCTCAAAAATTGTTTCACTCTGTCTTTTTGTGGCTTCTGCCACTCTATAATTTATTTAGAGTCATTATTTAAAGGTATTTGGAGGGGCTTGAGGGAGAGCTCAGTGGAGTCCCTGCCTTTACTCCACCACCTTGGCTCCACCTCTGATACGGTCCCTCTTTTTGGCATTTATACTCTGCATGTAAGACTGGTATTCCAATTGATGACAATAGATTTATTTAGTTTGCAAGCCCAAATGACCTATATTCCCCAGTAACGAAAAAATTGACAGATGTGTTTGCTGAGACTGTGTCAGTGGTCAGCAGGACAGGAGGGAACCAAATGTTCCCATTTTCAAAAAACAGGCAAGAGAGTGGAATATGAAAATGTTTGGCCAAATAACCTGACTTTGAGAACTGGCAAAGTCCTAGAATATAATATTAAAGGAATGGTGACAAAGAATGGAAAAGGAAAAAAGGAAAATTAGGATTCTGCATGGTTTCATTAAGTATGTGTCTTACCAAACTAACCTGGTTTCCATTTTGGACAGGGTTACTAAATTGGTGCACTAGCAAAATGTCATTGGTATAGATTATTTCACTAAGAAGTTAGCAGTCTCGTGTAGTTCTTGTGAAAAACTGGGAAGGCGTGGTATACAATGATATGATGGTAGCAGGAAGGTGGCACAGTGGGTACAGCACTGGACTTAGAATCAGGAAGACCTGAGTTCAAATCCAGCCTCAGACACTTACTAGTTATTTGACTCTGGGCATGTCACTTAACCCCATTTGCCTCAGTTTCCATATTTGTAAAATGAGCTGGAGAAGGAAGTGGCAAATCACTCTAGTATCTTTGCTAAGAAAATCCCAAATGGGGTCACAAAGAGTTGGACATGACTGAACGGACTGAAAAATAACATCATAATGATAGGAATATAAGGTGGATGTGGAACTGGTTGAGTTTCCAGACCCAAAGAATAGTCATTAATGATTCAATGTTGACATCTCTGGTGAAATTCCCTAGTAATCTATCTATTATCCTGTGCAGCTTAAAACTTTTAAAAATATATTGGATAAAGCCACAGTGGGCATGCTTACTAAATTTTCAGATGACATAAAACTAGGAGACTGACTGGCTAAATCAGTCATCTGAATCCAAACAATGAATAATAATTTAAAAGTAAATATAAAGTCTTATACTTGGGTTCAAAAATCAATACCACAGGTATAAACTGGCAGAGACCTAGTTAGATAGAAACTTGTTTGAAAAAGATCTGGGAATTCTAGTAGACCACAAGCAAAATGAGTTAACAATATTATATGGCAGCCCTAAAGCTAATTCCATTTAGTGCCCTAGTACTCAAATCTGATTAGACCATGTCTAGATATTGTGTTGGGTCACATTTTGGGATGGATGTTGATAAGCTGGAAAGAATCCAAAGCAGGGCTACCAGGATGATAGGTCTTAATATCATACCTTGTGGTTTAAGAGAATTGGTCAAAGCAGATGAAGAGAAAACTTTAGGCTAAAGAAGAAAAGACTTAAAGGTTTGGGGGGTTTGGAAATGATACATGTTCTCCAGTATTGGAAGGACTGTCATGTAGAAAAGGGATGGAAGTTGTGCTACTTAGCCCAGAGGGCAGAATTTGGATTACTGGTGGAAGATGCGAAGAGCTTGATTGAGGTGTGATGTAAGGAAATTCTTCCTAATGACTAGAGCCATCCAGATGTGGGCTGGCCTGTGTGGGGAGATAATTGATTCCCTGTTATTAGAGGTCTTCAAACAAAAGATGGGCATCTTGTTCTTGGGTATATGGTAGAGAAGATTCTTGTCTGGGTATCTTTTGTAGTTGGATGGCCTCTGAAGTCCTTTTTTGCCTAACAAATAGAAAACAGCATAATATAACATACAAGCAAATGCTTGACCAAATGGTATGGATTGTAAATACTACATGTAAAAGAACAGCACATGCAAAGGAAACCTAGATATAGGAATAAGTATGGTATGTGTGGGAGACTGTGAGAAGGACCTAAGTGGAGCAGAGGGTTAACATCGGGGAGAATTAGAAAATCAGGTGGGTTGGCCTGGTAGAACCTGCTAATAGAAGACCTTGAATTCCAGAATGAAGAGTCTGGACCTTAACTAATAGGGAGCCACTGTAAGTTTTCTGAATGAGAAAATACCATGACAAAAGTAGTATTCTGGGAAAATGTGGGATTTTGTAGGTCAGGACAATGTATACTTCCCCCACTTTCCCTGCCTTATTCATATTACCTCTCTCGATTACTCTCTGATATTCAATATTCTTTCTGCTATCACTTACAGTACAAACAACGCTCTTGTACCCGAAGTTTCCTGCAAGAATCTCCTTCTTATGGTTACTGCACCTTCATTCTCTCTCAGTCTCCAGAAGTTGCACAGTGGCCTTAGGTTTTGTGTTAACAGTCATGTGTTAATTTATGTTTGCTAAAGTGTTATCTGTGACAAGTCTTTTTACAACTTCAGGATTAAAATAATCATAACGATTAATATTCATACAGTATTTTAAATTTTGCCGAGCAATTTACAGAGGTGGTCTCATTTGAATTACTAAGCATGAATTAGGTCAGGCCTTCTTAACCTTATTTCATGTTTGACGGACCTCCTTGGCAGTCTGATGAAACCCATGTAGTTCTCAGAATAATATTGTTTTGTTTTGTTTTGAATTCATAATTGAAGTAAATGATAAATTTTAGTTAAAGGTAGGTGAAAAAAAAAGATGCGATTTCTTTCCTATTTAAATTCATTGCCCTCCCTGATATCTTGTCTATGGAATCCAGGTTAACAACTCTTGATCTCTGTTCACTTTGGATTGATCTTAGATCATACCTTTGCCATTGACTTGTGACATGATATTTCACTTGGTATTTGTTAGACATTAAACCTCTGAGCACTTCATATTTTTTTTCCTTCTGCAAAATGAGCATAAAATATATTTTCTACTTAGGGTGTTAGTAAGAATGAAATATATTATAATTCCCAAACATATTGAGCTTCCTAAAAAAGAAATTCAATGAATTTATATCGTTTTCATTTTCCCTAATGTTATTAGAGCTCATGAGACCACCATGCTAGGCACAAGCTACATTTTTCTCCTATAAGTCAGGCATACTATATAACACAAAATATGATTTTAGTAGAATCTGGATACAGAACTCCTTTCTATCATATATACATCCTCAAGAATGTATAGCTCTCATTTGTACCACTTCTGATAGTAATAAGCAGAAGTGGGCCAATTCTTAGTACTTGGACTTACATTAAAATAGTTCCATTCCATTTCTAAAAGCATCTTATTTATTATTTTAAATCCAACATTCTTTCTATGAGAATTTCTTTTAAAATAATAGCCACTTTTTTGTGACTCCCACAAATAACAATCCTCTGTCTTCTTGCTGCTGACTCTGCACTCAAGAGTAGTTAAAAACACACCAGTTCCCAGGGCTCTCTTGACAGTAGGCAGCAATGTTAATATGACACAGGCCAGATTTTTTTCCTGTAACAAAGCATTATATGAGCTGTAGCCGTTATGCTTAAACAAACTCATCGACCTGGTTGGTGTCAATTGCATTTAAAAAATGCAGGAAGCTTCATATTTTCCAAGGGCGAAAGATATAATTATTGTGTGCTTACTTTTGCACTTTACCTGAAGGGAATTATACCCGGTGAAGGGTGCATGCATTGCAAGCTATAAAAGGTAACCGAAAGACTCTTAGGGTGAATACAACCATTAGTTGTAATAAAAACTTGATTGTTTACTTGTGTGTGTGTGTATGTGTTTAAATCTCTATTACCCTGATTCTTCCTTTGAACAAGAAAGTATGAGTTGTTACAAAGCCATGGGTGGAAGGGACACTACTCTCCTATGTGGATTTATATAGCTGGTAAAGAAACCCTCCCAGAACTAGGCACCGTATGTGGGCATGTGAAGATGGGAGCGAGGGGAGGCTGCATTTCCCATACTGTCCCCTTCTGTGGTCTGAGACCGGTCAAGGATTAAATAGATTGCAAATTCTATTGCTGTTGCATTTCTGAAATAATAATGATTTGAGCCATGTAAAAGTAGAATTGGCTGCCTTAGGAGATTGGTTCTTGATCCCTGGAAGTCATCAGTTGGAGACTAGATAACCACTCATTGGGCATATAGTAGAGGGTACACTTGGGCAGTTTATGGGTTGTACTGCCTAATCACTATAGTTCCTTACAACTCAGAGATTCTGTTGTTCCTTGGACATACCACTAACTGTTGGTATGCTAGTTGTGTTTTGCTGCTCACAGCTAAGAAATGCTCTGCCCTGGATCCTAACTGGACCAAGGATGAGCCAGGTCCTCTGACTCAGATTTGCCTCCAAGGGCAAATCTGAAACCGGAGTCAAATGGTGATAGTCAAAGAACCCAATCGCTCTCAAGGTAGTCTTATGGGCCTTGATGACCCAAGGCTGTAGTGAACCTCTTGGGGCTACTCCAGACTGAATTCTCCTCTGCAGGCCACCCCAACAGAAACATCCACACTCAAGACTGCTCCAAAAGCAAACCAACCTCTGGGGGTGGCTGGGATGCTGTTTGACTAAGTGCATGTTTTAGTGGACTCAGCTCACATAGACAGAGCAAGTTCTTTCTCATGTTATTCCTGGAAGACATAATCTTGGCAGACAATCACCATGAGTGCTTTGTGGTCTCAGTTTCATTGTCTACTAGCTTACACGGTTTTCTTTTGTTTTTTAGGATTAACTGCTGTATGATCCAAGAGTTGACATTATACTTTCTACCCTGGAGAAGAGGGTTGCCAATCAAGAAGCCACACAGTAGCTGCAACAATATGATGGTCCTGGAATGTAAAATAATACTAGCTATCAAATCCCAATATTTGCACCATCAAAACTAGCTACACTTTATCAGGTATTTTTGTTTTTTGTCTCTTCAGAGAATAGAGGACAACCAAGTTATAGACTTAGAGACCTCGATAAAACTCGTGCCCGGTTTGAAAGTATCTTGATTTCCAGAGGGTTTAGTGTCAATTACCATCCAGGTCCCCTTCACTCTATATGCTTCTTTAGGTTTAAGTAATTCTGAACCTCATAGAAAGTATTCTACTGTAAATTATAATGGCACCAAAGTAGTTGCTTCACTGAAGTAGGAAAAGACACAATGTAGCTTGGGCTCCTGGCATGTACTCCATCTAAAATGCCTTCTGTCTGGTTTACTCAGTATATGTTGCAAATGAAAAAGAACATGTCCATGATATGTGTATATTTGGTTTTACATACAATCTTTTTTATTGTTGTTGTTAGCTTTTCCCTGGCATCCTTCCAAGATATCTTACAAGTTATCAATCTTGCCAGGACAGGCAGAGTTGTCTGACCACTTCCTCTTTGCAATTAAGGACTGTAACCACTCGCTTACGCACAGACTGAGACCATTATCCCTAACCCCAAAGGAGGCCAGAAACTCCCAGAAATTCCCACTGAAGGAGGGGGACCAAGCTGAAAACAACATACTGTGTATTTTAAGGTTGAAACTCAACACCTTGCTGTCACTTCCTTGGACTCCAATAGTTATGGAGTATGGAGTATAATTGCAGCATGTTTATAAACATTTTATCTATATGTTGATTTTTTTTCACAGGGCCATATTTCTAATATTTATTGTCAAATCACTAGCCTGAACTGGAGCAAAAAAACCTGAAAAAACAACTCCTTCCCCCAAGCTCCCCTAAAAAAAACCTCAAAGAAACCCAACATCAACAGCAGCCTGGATTTATTTTCAGTGAGACCAACAAATAACCTGGGTTGGTGTTGGTTGCCATGAAGGTATATGTTTCCGGCCTTGTTCCTAGAGTTGGTTAGCTGCCCCACGAATAAAACTCGCTCTAAATGCACAGTGGGCAGGTTTTGTTCACATAGGAAACCTGCCAATTTGGTGACATAGATAAAAGCCAGGTCACTGTTGGTGTGGTGAGGTTTTTTTCTTTTTTGAGTTTGTCTTTTATTGTCACAGAATCTTAGAATGTTAAAAATAAGAAAGAGCCCTGGGAAATCACGAAGGTCAGCCTTCCCTTTTGTCCTCTCTCTGTGTCTTTCTCTACTGCGTTATCCTTTTCTAGGTTGGGAGTCTGAGTTAAATCTCCTAGATTACTGCATCTTTCTTTCTTTCTTAGTGGTTTTAACAAAAAATAGGGAAGTAGGACAAACATAGAGTAATGCCTATTGTGGGTACGAGAGAGCTGAGGAGCTGGGGTTGATTTCAGTTGGAGATAGGAAGGTCAGGTTATACTGCTTCAGGGGCAGCTAACCAGGCAGGAAGACACACACACACACACACACACACACACACACACACACACACACACCCTGCCTTATTTATAGAGCTGGAAGGGACTTTGGAGGTCATTTAGCCTGATCCTGTCTTTTTACAAATGAAAAAACCAAGGCCCAGGGAGCTAAGGTGTACTGTCTAGGCTTACATGCCTAGTTAAGGTAGACCTGAGATTCAAACCCAGTTCTCATTCTGTATGCAACGATTTTTTATACCTTGTTGCTTCTTTTGTTATACCCCTTTCTACCTCTTGGACAAAAATGAAAGCTTTCCAAGGTATAGTAAGAGAGAAGCATTAACTAGAACCAGTACATGGAGTGTGGGATATGGCCCATACTATAACTGAATGTACAGTATAGATAAGGAAGACACTTTCACTGTATTAAGATAGTTTTGAGGTGTCTATGCTATTTCTGAAGTAAGTTATAAACTCTTTGGAATATGAAGACTATCTTCTCCATGAGAGGGGATTTGAAGTTTAAAGAAACTAAAAAAGATTGGAAAAGAGAAGGCTGACATTCATTTCAAGAATATGAAAAATGTGCGGTATGGTGTTACATACCTGTAATCCCAGCTACTGAGAAAGCTAAGACCAGAGGATCTATTTATCTCTGAGTCTTGAGCTGAAGATATGTCAGTCAGATGTCTGCATTAAGTTCAGTATCAATTTGATGTGCTTCTGGGAATAGATGGTCACCAGGTTGCCTAAGGAGGGGCAATCCTAAATTTGCTTTAGGTCAGAAATTAATCAAGTCAAAGCTACCATGCTGCTTGGTGGTTGGACTGGGGAAAGTAGCCTCTGTACTTCCAGGTTGGGCATAATAGAGAGACTAAATCAGAAGGAGAAAGAGACAGAGACAGAGAGAGACAGAGATACATAGACAGAAAGGGGGTGGGGGGGAGAGAGAGAGAGAAGGCTATGATCTTCTGATGGTTGCATATAGTTCTAAAAGTTTGACTTACAGCCTGAGGAATTTAGGTTTACTATAAGGAAGAATTTTTGAAAGTGTTTTTAAATTATGAAATGAATTCTCCTAGGGAGGGATAAGTGGGTTGGGAGGGAAAGGTTAGAAATAGGATACACATTTATCTGTCTGGATGATATAGGACTAGAGGGTTGGACACTACTGGACCTCTGAGCACTGTGGGTTTAATAAATAGTAATTAAATAGACGGATCAGGGTGAAGATAAGCAATGGTAAAATAGCCCAAAAAAGGGAAACTTTTACCATTTGTCTTACTCTGAGATCCTGCACAGTATCACCTTCTCTCTATTTTCACTGTCACCAATCAAACACTAATCATCATGATTCATCTGTTTGGATAATCACAGAAATCTATTAACAGTTATTTTCACTGCTATACTGTCTTTCCCTTTTGATCCACTTTTCTTATTGTTGCCAGAGAAGTCTTCCTGACATATAGATCTAGAATTATCATTCTTCTGATCAGCGTGGTGTAGGAAGGGGAGAAATCTGCTGAATTTTGGGGTCTAAACTTGGAGTCATTGAGTTTGAATCCTGACTCTGTCGTTTGCTACTTGTGTGACCTCAAGCAAACCATTTAACTTTTGGGGGCCCCTCATCCGCAAAATAAGAGGATTTGACTAGATGACCTCTAAAGTCTCTTCCAGATTTAAATCTATGAACCTATGAATAGATGTACTACCTGCCTATTGGGTAGAAAGAAAGCACTTTGTAAACTTTCAAATGTTATACAGTGTTGCTGCTCTTACTACCAATCTTCAGTGGCTCTCCAATGCTACTAAGTAAAGTTGAAACTACTTAGCCTATTATTCAAAACTCCATCTTAATTCTGTAGGCAATCTGTGTGTGGATTATTTTGACTGACACAGGTGATTTTATGTGTTCAGAAATTCTGGGCAGTTTTCTTGTGTTATTTCTTGCATGGCTGTTTAAGGTTCAGTAAGTTTTGCTTGTATAGAGATGATGTTTTCTATCAATATTATTGATTATTTGCTTCTTTTCTTCCAGATTGTCTTTGGCTTGTGTGCATTTGGATTCCCAATCAGTTGTTCTCTTTTGTTTCTTTTATGAGGTTTGCCACCATGGAATCAAATTTTTCTCGATTATTTCTGCTGTGTAGGCCATAAATTCTGCTTTCACAATTCTTATTTCTCTCTTAAACTGTTCAGGAACATTCTTCTATGGTTCCATTCTGTCTTGATTTTGGGTAATGGGACCTAGTTATAAAATGGCGGGAGAACCAATTAAATGGGGTCTTCCCCTTCTGGTAAAATCTGAGTGCATGTGCGAACATGAGGGCATCTGAGTCAAATTCCACAGTCTATTGCTCTAAACCAGGGGAGGGAAACCTGCAGCCTCGAGGCCACATGTGGCCCTCTAGGTCCTCAAGTGTGGTCCTTTGACTGAATCCAAACTCCATAGAACAGATCCTCTTAATAAAAGGATTTGTTCTGTAAAACTTGGCCCTGGTCAAAAGGCTGTACCCGAGGCCCTAGAAGACCATGTGTGGCCTTGAGGCCTCAGGTTCCCTACCCCTGCTAAATCTTGGACAGCCAGACATGGAGGAAGGAGTTATGGTGAAGCATCTGGGTCACAATACAAGTGGGGATTTGAATCCCAAGGGCTCTTAAGAGATGTAGTTTGCAAAGTGTGGTCTTCAGACCACTGATGATTGGGAGGCTAGCCATCATACATTGTTATTAGGACAATATGGCAGATTACAAAGGAATACAAACCATTCATTTCCTCATAATCTTTAATAAGAATAATCAGATATAAATTAATAATAGTAATAATATTAACAGCTAGCCCTTATATAATGCAAAAAAGTTTGGAAAGAGCTATACATATTTTGTCTCATTTGATCCTCACAACAACTCTGTGAAGTTGTGCTATTTTTATCCTCATTTTACAGATGAGGAGTTGCCCAGGGTCACACCACTAGTAAGTATCTGAGACTGGATTTGAACTCAAGTCTTCTTGACTCTATATTCAGCATTCTTACCTACTACATTACCTGGTGGCAGCATCATTTTTCTCAATAGTAAATGTAGTGAGGTTTTGTTTTTAATGTTGAAAAATTGGAAAAGGAGAGATAGATAATCTTTGGGGGTCCTATATTCTTGTCAAAAATAATGCCTGGCTTATAATTAAGTTTCATCTCAGTTTCTTGGGGCCGTCCTAGGACAGCTCGAATCTTCTAAGATTAATCCATAATATCCCCTTTGAAACTGGGTGTGGTCCCTGTGGATGCTGCAAGGCTCTGATTGCTTTTTGCCATGACCAGTGTGAATTCGTTTAGGTAGCCCAGTTCAATCCTTGGACAGAAGAAGAGCAAAGTGTTTTGAATGACTCTGTTCTTCTAAAAGCCTTGTTTCCATTGCAGTGAAGGATGAAACATCATGTCCCCATTAAGCAGGCTGTGGCATCACAGAGGAGGAGTCAGCAAGTGGGTGACCAGTTCATTCCAGACCATGGACCTTGCCAAGATGGTAACATTGCCACAGCCTCTTTTGGTTTTTTAGGGACTAGGTGTCCTCAATCTTTTTCAAAAGAGGGGAGGGGGAAAAGACTTAGGAAGAATCCAGGAGCAACTTACCACACTTTTGTGCAGATACTGTTTGTTCTCCTCACCCATTCCCAAGAGAAATCTGGATGAATGATCATTCTACTAAATGTAGAAACAGCAAAGTCTTTCAATTCTACCATGGGTCTAAAACAATTTGAAATCATGACACTGCCCAGTCTGACTGGGCAGTGGAGCCCAGTATTTACAGTGTATCACAATTATATTTATTTGTCTAGACTCTCTTTGGTGTTGCAAAACTGACCTCCATGGAGATTTTTTTTTAAAAGTGAGACATTATAGCTTTATTCATTTCGCTATTCTCTGTGGCTTCAGATCTTGTGGTGAAGAAACTCAGCCAGACTGCAAGAAAAACCCAGCCATGGTGGAACTAAGCCGGCAGATGCAGAATCCCACTAGAAGTGGAGTACAGTGTGGAGTGGTCACTAAGGGCCCTCCCTGCCTCAACTGGATTTCCTTCATGCAGCTATTTTATTATCAAGATAGGAAGAGTGTCTGAGTCACCTGGGTGGAAAGGATCTTCACCTATGAATGGCCTTACAGGGTAAAACTACTAAAGAGAGAGGGGGAAGGGTGAGGGAGAGAGGAAACAGCACACACAAGTCTTTCCTAAATATCTTTTTCCCCTGCCCAGACTGTGGTAAAATAGCATGGAGACCAGCCAGCCAGCCATGTTTGTCTAAGCTATTGACTAATCTCTGAGTTCATGTGGTAAGCTAGTTCATGAAGTTCTTGAACTTTTATTATCCTGGGGCTTCTGGCTGGGTGAGAGTGAGATAGGAAATTGGCGCCAAATGAAGAAGGGGACTTTTAAAAAGAGTCAGTGTGGCCTTGGAGATTGAGAGATCTGAATTTTTCTCTCCAACTCTGCTAAGAACTCTCTGAGAGAGCTTTCAAAACCACTTAGCCAATTTAGGCCTCACTTTCTCTGTTCCAGAAATGAAAATAAAATCATTTAAGAAGACTTGGGGACCCACGCACATATATTTCTGCTCATCGCATCATATTCACCCTTTAATATTTAACTCAAATTTTACCTATTGCACTGAAACTTTCCCTGATCTTTCCAACCAGGTATAATTTCCCTCCCTCTCTTAAGTTCCAAAAACTTTGTTTAATACTACTTTTATAGCATCTATAGCACTCTGCCTTATATTATAATCATTTGTTTACTTCTCTTATTTCTCACTAGAGAGGTAGGTAGATAAAGCATTTATTAAGCACCTACTATATGCTAGCCACTGTGTTAATCATTACTAGAGTGTAAACTCCTTGAGAGCAGGGACTGTCTTTCACTTTTGTACCTTTTCTAATTCTTTACATAGTACTTTTCATGTATTGGCTGCTCAATACATATTTGTTAAATGAACAAATCAAAGAATGAAGTATTATTGACATCAATTATTACACTGGGTTATAAGGCACTTAGGTGTGTTTGGCTTTATGTTAAATGTCCCCAGACTACTATGACTTTCAATAGAGCTTTTCTTCCTAATCCCCCCACTCTTAGCAGTACCTCAGTGCTTACAAGTGTGAACCTTTTTGGTCAGTATGACCTTCCTGCTCCTAATCTGGTGCCTTTATTTTTTTTTAATTTTGCACACCATTGCCTGGGTAAGGGCTTGGGAGTGTTCCTTCTACCAAGTAATGTTCACAGTCTTGGTGAAAGCTGTTCTCCATGATACTCAATGTTTTTCTAAATTAATTCCTACTCCTGGTTGTGATTAAAATAGTCTGTAAATAAAAACAAACACTTCTTCCTAAACCCTTGAGGAGTCAGGAAGGATGAAAATGGTGCTGTCTTTTGGTGCAGACTCATTTGAGGTTCTGGTTGTTCAAAATTAACCTGCTTCCTGTTGTCACACACTAAGAAAGATCATAAATTTTAGACTCAGGGACCCTAAAAGAACATTCCCTCCTTCTTAGGAAGGATGAAGTTCATTTGGCTTAGATGCTTCGGATCTGCTTTTGGTATTGCTGTCAGAAGTACGAAAGGATTCACCCTCATTATAAACTTCTTGCTTCTGGACTTTGATGACTCTGGAAGAGAGAGTGGGGCTAAGTGGTTTTGCAACTCTGCCTCACTTTAATCCAATTCATGTGTAGTCAAGACATCACCTCACAATGTCATGGGTCCTCTTCAAAAATGAAGAACAAACAACAGAGCTCTTTTCACTGGGAGATTCCCCTGAGTCTGGTGTCCCAGAAAGTAGAACTGTTACTATATGTTTCTACCATTTTAAGACAGTAAGAGTGGTTTGAATGTGTGAATATTCAAAAAATATTTGTTGAAATGAATCAACCAGAACCTTCTTTTGAGGGAAGCCACTGATCTTCATCTTCTGTTCTGAATGTGAACCTTTGGTGTATTTCAAGAATATATATAGGGAACAATATAAGGAAGTCATATGATAATCCAGTCAATGTTTCTGGATGAGTGTTAAGCAGCTACTAATAGTCTCACATGCACGTAGGTGCTTCTTAATCTTGGCTTGATTATGATGTTATCTTGTAAGCTTATTGATTCTGTAAAGTTTTTGTTCAGTAAGAACCTACTCAGCCTGTTCCTATATCAGAATTGTTGGTCCAATGCTTTGGATCCAAAAGGACCCCATCTGTCACTACTTAATATGAGACAAGTACATAAAGAAGCTTAATATTTCATGATCCTTTTTATTTTTGGAAAACAAAACTGATCATCTCCTAATCACCTCTCTGTATATTTTCTTAATGTTTCTTCTACTTTTCTCAAGACTAGGCTAAACAAAAATGGCTGGTGAAAGTAGCTGCTTGCCCTGGATAAATTGGCAGAGTCTTAACTCCTCCATCAGTCTTCCATGATTACTGAGAAAATGGGTGTTGTAGTCTTGAAGTGGTGTCAAACTCAAATAGAAATAATTCCATCATCTGCATATTGACTTAAAAAGTACAACCATTTATCTACGTTATATTGTATTTTTATTTATTTTGTTAAACATTTCCCAATTACATTTTAATCTGGTTCCTACAGTTCTCTGGAATTTTGCTAGCCCCAAACAGGGGCTGTAAGTTTGACACCTCTGGTATAGTGGATAGCATTCTAGACTTGGAATCAGGAAGACTTAGGATAAAATCCTGTCTCTTCCTAGCTGTATAGACGCAGGGTATGTCATTTAACTTCTGTCAAGCTCGGTGTCCTTATCTGTAAAGTGGGGACAAAAATAGTGTCTACTGCAAAGGGTCATTGTGATGATCAAATGAGAAAATATGCTTTGTAAACCTTAATGTTTATACAAAGTATAAATATATACAGCAGATCCTGTATATATGTAAGCTGTTTTTATTATTATTATTATCTCCAGAAGTTCTCTGTTAAATACTTCCCAAAGGGGTAACACACTAACAAATACTTTAGTTTGGATCGCATGTATGTGTGTATGTGTATGTTGGTGTGCGTGTATATGTGCATATATATTTTACATACACATACATACATATGTGTGTATATAATTATGTGAGCAGCTAGGTGGCACAATGGGTAGAGCTCTGGGCCTGGAGTCAGGAAGACCCATCTTTATGAGTTCAAATTTGGCCTCAGACCCTTACTAGCTATGTGACCCTGAGCAAGTCACTTCACCCTGTTTGCCTCTGTTTCCTCATTTGTAAAATGAGCTAGAGAAGGAAATGGCAAACCACTCCAGTATTTTTACCAAGAAAACTCCAAATGGGGTAATGAACAGTCAGACACGACTGAAACAACTGATGAACAAAAATGTAACTATGTCTATATATAACTATATATGTGTATGTGTATATAGTAGGAATGGTTGACTTACAGCAGAAGTAAAAGGCAAAGGGAGACATGTGCTTGTATATGCCCTCAAAGGAGACCTCAAGTGTCCTTCCTGAACCTCAACTTGCCATGCTGAGGGGAGAGATTTTGAACTTCTTAAGCAACATGAGCCCAGAATTGAAATGAGAAAGTTCCTATATAAGACTGGCTTTAACCCTGTGGGTAACTTTAAGATTAAGACTTCCCAAATTTTTGAATTTAGGCTCTGGACTTTCCAGAAAGATAAGACTTACTATTCTTTGGAGAAGGGAGAAGATAGGTCACATGGTTCCCTCGCAGCATCCTGCTTGGAGAACAAAGCCTCTTAATTACTCACACAGTGCAGTTCTGATGATAAAGAGGTTGGATTATTCAGTAAACTCCAATATTTATGTGCAGGGGATTTGGCAGGAGTGGAGGAAGGGAAGTCTCAATGACAGAGTGCCACAATGAGTGCCCTAGGGAAAGGGGGATTCACTGGAACAAAGAAGATTTCCTCTAACAGCAACCACAAGTTAGGTTCTCTTGGGCTGGGGGGTGGCGCAAGGCTGAAGAGTTATTTGATTGCTTTATGGTTCTGTATTTGTTCATGAGCTCTGATAAGTCCTGAGCATCTTGTACATTTTTTGTGGAACAGCATTGTCTGCTCCATACCCAATAACCATAACATATGCTGAATGCTGATTTGGGTATGCTCTAGATATAAGCTGTACCTAACTTTTATTTTTAAGGTTTCTCTGGAATTTTTCTCTAAGTTTAGGGCAAAATCAGAGAGAAAAACCTGACCCTCTTTGAGTCAGGCCCCCTGGAATGGACCTAGGTATGTGTGAACCCCAAACCCAGAACCTCATGGCCCCCTGGGCTATGTTATCTTAGTGAACACCATTAATAATAATAACTAATAATAATTAATATCACATCTACATTTCACTTGTAAGTGTCATCTGCTTTCACACGTATTATCTCCATTCCAGTTCAACTAAATGACTAGCTGTTCTCTTATCTAGTCCAACTAAATAACTAGCTGTTCTCTTATCTAGTCCAACTAAATAACTAGCTGTTCTCTTATCCCATCCTGCACTCTCCTACCTCAGTATGTTTGCCCGATTCATCCTCTATTGCTGAAATGAATGAGGTCAGTCCACATCTCTACCTTTACATAGGCATGGAGGGGATCTTAGAAATTATGTAGTCCACATCCTTCTCACTTTATAGATGAGAAAATGGGCTGATATAAGTTATGTGGCTTGTTCCAGGTCATACAATTAGTAAATAGTGGAGCCAAGATTTGGACCTGATTTTTTTTAAACTCCAAATCTGTTTCTCTTTCTGCTTCATCACATAGGTGCAGTAACACTGTCAATTCAGGGTAACCAAATCCTATTGAAACATTGCTCTTTCCTATTATAATAGGGCTCAGCCAATGGCAACATTGCTTTTACAGAACCATGGAACAAATGACTCCCAGTGAACTGTTTTACCTAACACAGTATTTTCAAGGAACAAATGAAGTGTATCAGTCAGGATATGCTTTCAGTTCATTACGAGTCTTTGGTACATAGATCATGGGGCAGCTAGATGGCACAGTGGATAGAGCATCGGGTGTGGAGTCAGGAAAACCTGAGTTCAAATCCAGCCTCAGACACTTACTATCTGTATGACCCTGGGCAAGTCACTTAACCCTATTTGCCTCAGTTTTCTCATTTGTAAAATGAGTTGGAGAAGGAAATGGCAAGGCACTCCAGTATCTTTGCCAATAAAACCCCAAATGGGGGGTCATAAAGAGTTGGACACAACTGAAATGACTGAACAACAATAACAAAACACAGATCATGGAGTTAAGAAGAGACTCAATGTGTCAAATAGTCAAACCGACCCTTTTTAGAGATGCTCAAGGTCAAAAAGTCATTAGGTGTCAAAGCCAGATTTGAAACCAGGTCCTATAACAATAAGTCCAATACCTTTTCCATCATATCACTTTGCCTTCCAAGATCTAAATAGACTCTTTATTGAAGGAACCTCTTTTTATTTTTTATCAGTATTATGTAGCTAGTTAGTTCTAGGGTTATTTAGCAGACGAAAATAATACACTATATGAGGGGGTGGATAGTTGGGGAGAGAAGGAGACAGATAATAAATATTTAATCATAAAACCTAGGCCTTAATGAAAGTTTGTCAAAAGTTAGGATTGAATCGGGCAATAAGAAAAAATGACACAAGGTTTTGTCCTATTTCCTGTGAACTATAGATAGTTCTCCAAAGAACCTCAAAGGCAGAGACTTTTGCAAGACTCACATAAAAGTAAGAGTAGCTAAACTCTTCTCTAACAACCAGAGCAGAACAATATACAAAATCCTTTAAAATAAGGAAGTCTATGTGATGCAATACATGTTTCCCACAGAAAATGCATAAGATTCATGTGCATATTGTCACATTACAAGCCCAATGTGGGATTAATTTATGATTGATTTCATTAATTTATTAGTGACATGTTCCATCTGCTTCTATAATTGATTGGAAGTATCTTTCGATTAATTAAAAATATCTAAAAGGAACCCAGGTTTCTGGGGTCAAATCAGAGCATGGGTTGTAAAACAGAAGAAAAAAAAACTTTATAGATTATGAATACATACACAATAAACTTTGTGAAATCAAATGTGAATCTTTATGATTAATTTTAACCTTCATATTGATAATATAAATAATGTAATAATAAATAAATCATTTGCTTTTTTGTAAAAGTCTCCATAATCTTGTTCCAAGCTATCTTTCCAAATTTATTTTACATTTGTCCCCTTCATGTAAGCTGTGTTCCCACCAGACAGTCCTACTTTCCATTCTCCAGACTCAGCTTTCTGTCTGTGATTTCTGTGTCTTTACACAGGCTGTGCTTCATGTCTAGAATGTACTCCTTCCTCACCTCTATCTCTCAGAATTCTCAGCTTCCCTCTAGGTTCAGCCTAGATTCTACTTTTTAGAAGAAGCTATTCCTTATACCTCATTTACAATTGTTCTTCAAATTAGCTTGTATTTAATTAGCTGCTTTCACATTGAATCCCTCCATAGAATGTAAGTTTCTAGAAGACAGGGGTTATTTGGCAGCTTCTGGTTTTGCATCCCCACACCCTACCGTAGTATTTAGGGCATGATAAATGCTGAATTAGATTGAAAAAATATGAATGGAAAGTATGGAAAATACTAACAACTTTCAAATAGGAATAAATGCAAAAGGCCCTTTAAGAGCCACTGAGTTTTAGATAATCTTTTGAAATGTAAGGGTTGAATAGATTTTTTCCTACTAAATTACTAAGATTCTTCATTTACATTGCCACTAAAATCTGATATCTGAATTGCAATGTATTTTGTGAAACACCAACACAAATAGAATGTTTTTGGTGATTGGGGCATAATAGGACAAAAAAAAATAAAAAATAAAGGTTAAGCCAAATATCTTTATTTCTTTCCTGCCTCTCCCCAAATCATCTGTCAAATCACAAACATGGAAATATAAGAACATATGTTAAATCCTTGACAGAATACACACGTACACAAGCTAGTTTCCCTGAAGTGCTCTGGCATTAAAAACAATGCATATTGAAATTATATTAAGCTGATGAATCAATAAGCTTAGAAACTGAATATTGGAGTTGATAACTCATATAAAGAGAAGAAAGGTTGTAATATCAATTAAGGTGGGATTTTTTTTGCTGTTTTCTCTTTTAGAATGCTAAAGTAGTCAAGTGCCTTTGATTAAGTCTTACTAGGTGCAAAGCCCCAGGCCCACACCCTTTTGCTGATTAGGTATGAAGCCTTCTGAGCTCTAAGAAAGCTTTATAAACTCAGAGGTTAGCATTTTGTTTGGGACTCTCACTCACTGGAAGGGTGTTGATGTGGAGACTCTGGGTAGCTGCTGGAGCCTCTGGCTTTGAAGAAAACCCAGATGTTGTTTCTTCTCTTTTTGGTAACTATGTATGTGATGTCTTCATCAGACAAAGCCTGTCTGTTGAATTGTGTTATTTGATCTGTTGATATTGTATTTGTCTTGAAGTTCAGGGAGCTGGCTTTTCCTCCTGAACTAAGTGAGTTATATATGTATGTTTGATTAAAGTGAGATTGTTAACCCCTTAAAGTTGCTTTCCTTAGAAAAGCAGATCAAAGGACCTGTGCTGACAGCTCTTGTTGCTGGTCTTGTTGGTTCTTACACCCCCATAGCAGCTGCTAGCAACATTGTTGTTATGCATGGTAAGCAAGAATGCCATTCTGTTGTCTTTATTGAATAAGCCTAAAAGGAAACCAAAATATAGCTGAGTGTGGCGGTTGCTGTTGTTGTTTTTATTGTTGGCAGTCCTTCTTTATCAAAGAGGACCAATGACCTCACAGGTGATATCTTGACTCACTTGTGAATTGGGTTTAAATGAAGCATAGTTGTACAAGTTGTCAGACTCCCTCTTTCTTCCTGAGTTATTGAAGTCCAGTGGCAGGACAAAAGTCAAAACAACCGGCAATGTCCCTGGCATCTTTGATGTCTGACCAAACCCTAAGTGCCCCTCAGTGCCTTCTTCAGCTGCCTTCATGGTGTTGGAGCAAAATGTTCTCATCCACCCATTCTGCCGGGGGAAGTCTTCACATGCTCAGGATAACATGTGAACTATCTCACCAACACATTTGAGGCCTGTCAGTTACCTTCAACTTGGTTTAGCCTATCTGCCAAGAGGGTTTTACCAGGGTGTGGCTGCTACTCATGCTACAGCTTCTTGGAACCACTTGGTGAGAGGCGGACACCAAAGATAGATGAGCAGCCTTGAAAAGGGCTTGGCAAACCCTCAAACCAGAGGTGCTAGTGCTCCCTTACCACCCCATACACCTTGTGTAGTAGTATATGCCTGTCAGGAATATGAGCTGAGCTAGTGGATTGCTTGAGCTCCAGAGTTCTGAGCTGTATGGCTCAAGTCAAGCTGGTCTTCACACTAAGTCTGGCACTAATGTGGTGAGCTCCTGGAGGTAAGAAGCTATCAGGCTGCCTAAAAAGGAAGAATAAATGCAGGTCAGAAAGAGAGCAGATCAAAGGCTCTGTGCTTATAAGTAGTGGGGCTGGGTCATGAGTAGCTACTGCATTTCCAGCCTGAGTGAGATACAATTGAGAGAGACAGAGACAGAGTGATAGAGACAATGAAACAGAGACAGACAGAAACAGATGGAGGCAGAGAGACAGAGACAAAGAGAGAGAAAGAGAAGAACAGACAGACAGATATTGTATTAAAAGGCAGCATGGTGTATTGGGCAAACAGATGACCTCTGAGTTAAGAAGACCTAGATTCAAGTCCCACTTCTGACACATATCTCTGTGTCTTTGGGCAAATATGTCAACCTCTCTGTATTCTAGCCAACTCTCTAAAGTTCCATGTCATATGGTAGCTGCCTCTCTGCTTAGCAAGAGAATATTTACTCACTGGGTATTCTCTATATCAATAAAATCACAGACATAGTAAAAGAAAAAGAAAAAATAACAATAATAACTTATTTCATACAGTGTTGTAGTGTTTGTAAAGCACTTTGTATATATTATCACATCTGAATCTCCCAACAACCCTGTCAAGGAAATACTACAGGTTTTATCCCACTTTAGAGATGAGGAAATAGCCTCAGAAGTAAAGTGACTTTGACTGCAATTTTGTCATACAGTGGCTGAGCTGGGGCTCACCCTCAGGTCTTATGACTCCAAATTCTTCTAGTGCACTAACCGACCAAATTAGGATAGCTTGCTGTTCTTTTAAAAATATTAATGGAGGGCTCACAACATGTTGGTTGGTATGTAAAGCATATATCAGGTACGATCTTTGCTCTCTGGGAATGTATAATTGGCTCTTGGTAGTTCCAGAGTTCTGTTACATTGGCAGCGTATTATCAGGGTCCTATAACCCTTGACTGCCAGGTTCTGTAACCATTTAGTATGTCATTTAGTCATTTATGTCATTTAGTTAATGACATAGAGATACATTGGCCCATAATTCCCTTGGCAGTTATTTCTTGGAGGAGGTGAATCAAGTGCCTATAGGTATGCCCCAAATGGGTAGGGAACAAGCTTCAAGATTATGATGAAAAGCCTTTTCCGCAAATCTCATCTGGCTCTTGAACTTGCTCCATTTACTCTGCTGTTTTTAAACACCGTGGCCATAGCTAAAGGCTGATGTTATCAGCTGACCTGGCCAAAGCTCCTCTCAGTAACTAAGTCACAGTGGAAGTCTCCTGGAGATGTCTTCTATCCTGGCATTCCATAGGATTCTACCTATACTTTCTTCCTCCTCTGTTGACACACCCAATAAAAAGATGCCCCAATGGAAACTAAAGAGATTATAAAAGGGCACAGGCCTCTATAGTTCTCGAGATGCTGTTAAATATCATACAATATATTTAGTGTAATCACCTCTATTAATGTCCTATTTCAATAACTCGGGGGCCACCTCCAGTCTTCCTAATCTCTGTCTTGCCACTGGACCCAGATGGCTCTGGAAGAGAAAGTAGGGCTGGTGACCTTGCACAGCCCTCCCTCACTTAAATCCAATTCACTTGCAAATCATAGCTTCATCTTCCTGATGTCATGGTCCTCTTCAAGAACAAAGAACAAACAACAACAATATTTCAATGACTCATGGTGACACTTGAAAGCTATTCCAGTGGGACCCTGGCAGAGCGCATCAATTTGGAAAAGCTTTGTGTATTGGCCTGGTGATCGACTGGATGTCTTTCATCCAAAGAGCAGCCAGGGTGAGTTTAGAGAAGCCAGAAAGTCTCCAGAAAGTTTGCCTCAAGCAATGATTTCTTTTTTCCCCTTGCACAAAGGTATAGAAGGGTTGCAGTGAAGAAGGGATAGCGTGTGATCATGAAATCCTTGATCTATGGAAGTTGAAGTCTTGGACAGAGACTAAAATAATCCCTCTAACAAGATTTCTAACAAGGGGGAAAAACAGTTGCTACAGATATAGTGGACAGTGCAACAGCTACCTTATCAAGACAACAGGGAAAGAACACTGACATAGCACTCAAGACCAAACCTAAAAAGTTCAAAACAGACATTTCCCTCCAATTTGTTCACAGAAAAGGGAAGCATGCAAGAAGTAGGACGGTGCTTTCCAGAACCCAAGGAAGATGCTAGAAGACCCAAGAAACTGAGAGTTTGAGTATAAAAATATTGCAGCTCTGGGTAGACAGAGGAGGAAAGGGTGACCATGAAACAAATCTTCTGTCATTCCATTTTGTAATGAATTCATTGCCTGTTTGGAGTAAATTTTGGGCAGCACTTTTTGATGCAGTTTTGTAGATGGGGAAATATGAAGTCCATTATGCTATTTGTGTAATAAACTTTAATTGCTAAATTGTGTTTTTTTATCATCTATATTTCCCCCTGTATCCCTTTCCTTTCCCTCTCTCAAAGTCATTTCTTATAGTAAAGTTTTTTTTAAAAACCAGGAAGAAGAGAGACAAAAAACCGATAAGACATATCAACACATGGAAAAATTCTTGACTATTTGTTTTCAAGGGGGATTAGAAGCCAGTAATAATGGGTGCTTTCTATTTTGGAACTGATCATACATTTTGGTGGGCATTATGTTGAAGACATATTAAATAGCAAAATGATACCACATGACCCCAAACTATGCAATAAAAGGAAGAAAGATCAGATTACTTGGTCAACTTGAGAAAATACCAAAAATAGAAAAAATAAAAAGGAATGATGGGTTGCTCAAATAGCTGGAATTAAAGGAAAACATTTTCTTAGGACATATTAAGGAATGATTTTTGGTTGACATTGATTATATCTTAGGAGTTATTTTTGAGTTCGAGAATTATAAAAATTTGTCAAAGCCATTTATTAACACATCCATTACTCAGCAAAACTACTGAGAATTCAACAGATCACAGAATCTTACTTGCTAATTCCTCAGAATCCTGTTTCCTTTTTGACACCTATATCTTCCCTTCTGCTAGATTTCTTGTCTGACCTTCTTTAGACCTATGGCCCATGATCCTTGCTGTATCCTTTGTCACTCCTGTGGACTAACTCTTTGGCTACCTACCATGATCTGGAACTGGTAAATGCATCAGCCAATCCTACTCTTGTCTTTTCTTCCACAAACTGATTCCTGGCAAATATCAGGACTTGGGATTCAGCACCAGTGAATTGACCATTAGTCTTAGTAGTGGCTGGGCCCATTCAGCTCATGGTAAAGCACAAGAATCTTTAGCATTTCAATAGCAAATGCTAGGTAGAAAGAAGATAGAGTTCCCATGAGGAAGATGATAAAGATATCCATGCCATTTTCTCTAAAATCCATTAACAGTACAAAGTATTTTTTTCCTTGTGGAAAAGAACATAGATTCAAGGACAAAGAGAATGTGATTAGAATAAAGAGAAAGAAAGCTTCATTTTGTTAGAATTTACATCATTTTATAGAATTTTAAAGTTAGAGGGACTTGACAAGGTATAAATAAAAATTTGTTTTTACAGAACCTGGAACCTCACACTTAAGTGATTTTTCAGGTTTAATTTCATAGATGGTGATGGTGATTTTATTGATGTATATAATGGTCTGTATTGTAGTGTATTTCACCTCAAGAAGGTTACTGCTAAGACCATGAAAGTATTTTAGTATAACCAAGTGATATTAATCTATCTCATGGAACCTAGACTTCTCACTATGATAGCAGATTGGAGTGTGTGAGGCAATCCAGTGAATGAGTAGGTGTCTATATGTCTAGAGGAGAGATGTAAGGCTGTGCAAAATGGGAGTAACTGTTCCGCCTGAATTATATTCTGAAAGCTTGTCCACTGGTAATCTCGCCCCCCCCCATTCTATGACATTTACAGGCAGCTAGGTGGTGCAGTGGATAGAGCATTGGGCCTGGTATCAGGAAGACCTGAGTTCAAATTTGAACTTGGACACTAGTTATGTCATCCTGGGCAAGTCACTTGATCTTTATTTGCCTCAGTTTCTCCATCTATAAAAAGAAGATAATAATAGCAGCTACCTCCCAGGGTTGTAGGAAGCATTAAATGAAATATTTGTAAAGTGCTTAGCATAGCACCTGGCACATAGTAGGTGCTCTATAAATGTTAGCGATTGCTATTATTTTTAGTATGGGAGTTTTTTTGAGGTTCCCTTTGCATGGAAAGGGCAGCTAGGTGGTGAAGTGCATAGAGCACCAGAGCTGGAGTGAAGAAGACCTGAGTTCAAATCTGGCCTCAGACACTTACTAGCTGGGTGACCATGGGTGAAGCACTTGACCCTGTTTGCCTCAGTTTCCTCATCTGTAAAATAAGTTGGAGAAGGAAATGACAAACTACTCCTGTATCTCTGCCAAGAAAACCCCAAATGGGGCCACAAAAAGTCGGACATGACTAAAAATGAGCGGCAACAACAACATTGAAAGGAACTCATTGGAGAGAATTTTTTATTTGGAATTCATTGAACACTTGGTGTCTCAGGGATCAGGAAAGTTAAAAAGCACAAAGACAGGAGATGAAATACTGTGCATGAGGAACAATAAGGAGGTCAGTATGGCTGTACCATAGAGTGCATGGATGGGAGTCATGTGTAAGAATAAAGAGCCAGGTTGTGCTAGCTCCCCTTCAATAAAAACTCCTATGTTTGACATTTAAAGTTCTTCAAAACATGGTTCCTTCTTATCTTTTCATTATATTTGCAGATGATTCCCCTCCATGTACTCTATGGTCCAACTATACCTGGCTGCTTGCTGGTCTTCACCCATGGTGCTCTAATTCCTGTCTCTGAGCTTTTCTACCATCTGTTGCCCCATTCACAGAATGCACTACCTCCTCACATCCACCTCTTAAACTCCATGGTTTCCTTCAAGAACCAGGTCAAGCACCACCTTCTACCCAAAATCTTTCCTGATCCTAACAGCTACAGGTGCGCTCTTTCCCCAAAGTACTTTTTGCAGCTTTGTATATATTATGTACATATGTGTATGATATATGCACATATACATGTAATATACATGTAAGTATATGTTTTATAAATTTACATACACACATATAATATATATATGCTACTTTCCCCTTGAGGGAGCTGTCACCTTTCCAGCTTTCCAGTGGCCTCCTGGTGGAGACTGTTTTTTTTTTTTAACCTATGAGCCATAAGGCCAATACAGTCAAAAGGCAGATTGTATATGTTACTCTCACCTTTTTTTTAAGATTCCTTTTTAATATTACCATTTTAATAAATGGGGAAAAGAGAATAAATAGAATAATAGAGAATAAAAGAAAAAGAATAAGGAACTAATCTGAAGTTTCATCTTTCCCTCTTAGAATTATGAGAATCATAGTATGAAAGGGCAGTTACCTTCACAAAAACTAGAAGAGAAGGAAAGGGAGCAGTTTGTGAAAAAAGATAGCAAAGATGCAATAGTAGGGATAAAAAAGAGGAATGGTAACTCTCAGAAACTGAAAAAGACTATTTACAGTTATCAGCCTGATATTAGTTTATGGGAAGCTCAGTGTTGAGTCAATATCATAATGTGTTTGCAACATATAAGATGTGATCGTAGCCCATGTTAATAAATGAATGGATAAAATACAGAAGGTTTTTCATAGCAGGACTGCTTTGGGTTGGCCAAGGGCCCCTGAATCACTAAATGAAATATCACCCCAAAGCACCTATCATCAGGATCTAAATGGCACCTAAAGAATATTTCATATGCTAGGTTATAGTACATTTCTTTTTTCTCTCCTTTTTTATTCCATTAATACATATTTATGGAATAAAAAAGCATTTCCAAAACACAGTATAATTAAAAAAGATGATTGTATGTGAAATTGTCAATCTACTCTGTACAACTTGCTATTCCTTTCAAATATAAAACATAATTATCATCCAAATTTCTTTTTTTTTCTTTTTTCTACCCTCTCCTACCCCACCCTGGAGATGGCTACCATTAGACACAAATATGTACATTATATAAAGTATATGTACATATATACAGTTATATTATATATACGCACATATACATAAATATATATATATATATATAATTATTCTATATGTACTTCTATTTATCTGTTCTTTCTCTGGATGCAGATAGCATCTTTCTTCATATGTCCTTTGTAGTTAATTTTGATATTTATAATAGTCAAAATGTCTTAGTTACTCAAAGTCATTCTTAAAACAATATTGCTATTTCTATATACAATGTTTTCTTCATTCTGCTCTTTTATTATTTCATGTAAGTCTTTCCATGTTTTTCTAAGATCATTGAGTTCATTATTTTTTTTTTAGTTTACAACACACGGTTCTACATAATTTTGAGTTTCAGATTTTCTCCCCTCCCTCCCACCTCCCTCCCCAAGATGGCATGGAATCTCATATAACTACCACGTATAACTTTGCATTGAATTAATTTATACACTAGTCAAGTTGTGGAGAAGAATTATGACCAATGGAATGAATCATGAGAAAGAAGAAACAGAACCAAAAAAAAAACCAAACAAAAAAACCCCCAAAAACAAAAACAAAAGAGAAGAAAAAAGGGGGAAAAAAGGCAAGCATGAAATGTGCCTCAATCTGCATTCAAACTTCGTAGTTCTTTCTCTGAATGTAGATAGCATTCTCCATCGCGAGTCCTTTGGAGTTGTCTTTGTACCTTGTGTTGCTGAGAAGAGCGAAGTCTGTCAGGGTTGGTCCTCACGGAATCCATATATCTGTGGTTGTGTATAAAGTTCTCCTGGCTCTGCTCCGCTCACTCAGCATTATGTCGTGTAGGTTTTTCCAGGTTGTTATGAAGTCCATATCATCCCCATTTCTTATGGCACAATAGTATTCCATTACCTTCATATACCACAGCTTGTTCAGCCATTCCCCAATTGATGGGCATCCCTTTGATTTCCAATTCTTGGCTACCACAAAAAGAGTAAAGGCTGATACTATAAGTAATTTGGGAGAGCAAGGAATAGTTTGTTTATCAGATTTATGGAAAAGAAAAGAATTCATGACCCAACAAGAGATAGAGAGCATTACAAAATGCAAAATGAATAATTTTGATTATGTTAAATTGAAATGTTTTTGTACAAAAAAAAGTCAATGCAACAAAAATTATGAGGGAAGCAGAAAATTGGGAGAAAATCTTTACAACTAGTATCTTTGATAAAGGCCTCATTTCTAAAATATACAGGGAACTGAGCCAAATATATGGGAATACAAGCCATTCCCCAATTGAGAAAAGGTCAAAGGATATGAACAGGCAGTTTTCAGAGGAAGAAATCAAAGCTATCTATAGGCATATGAAAAAATGCTCTAAATCACTACTGATTAGAGAAATGCAAATCAAAACAACTCTTAGATACCACATCTCTCCTGTCAGATTGGCCAAAATAACAAAACAGGAAAATGATAAATGCTGGAGAGGATGTGGGAAAATTGGAACATTGTTACATTGCTGGTAGAGTTGTGAGATGATCCAGCCATTTTGGAGAGTAATTTGGAACTACGCCCAAAGGGCCATAAAAATGTTCATACCCTTTGACCGAGCAATACCACTTCTAGGGTTGTATCCCAAAGAAATCACACAAGCAGGAAAAGGACCCATATGTACAAAAATATTTATAGAGCTCATTATTTCTTATAGCACAGTAATATGCCATCACAATCATATCCTACAATTTGTTTAGGCATTCTTAATTAATACTTTTCTTAATAATGTAAGCTCTTAATAATGAATAGCTTTTTAATAATAATAACTCAATAATAAAAAAGCTCTTAACCCAGGGGGTTATTTAAATCCTATCTAGACTCTGAATAACTGATATATTTAATGTGTTTAAAGTTTTCAAGGCACTTGACTTATTTTGTGTGATCCTCATAACACTTCCCCTTTTACAGATAAAAGAACTGAGTCAAAGAATTTAATTGATTTGTTCAGGTTCACATAAGTAGCAAGTGTAAAGGACTTTGAACTTAGGCTTTTCTTGATTCCAAAGTAAGGGCTCTTAGCACTACACCATAATGCATCTCAAATTTTAGACTAACATGGTGGCACACATTTCTAACTCTTTCTGTAGGAGAAGCTGAAACTGGAGATCTCTTGATCACAGGAGTTCTGAGTTACAGTGGGCTAAGTCGTTCAGGTGTTCTCACTAGTTTCTGTAATAATATGGTAAAGGCCAGAGAACAGGTAACCACCAGGTTGAGTAAGAAGGCACAAACTATTTCATGGCAGAAAATGGTGCATGTTAAATTTCCCATGCTGATCAGAGTGAGATTAGGATTATGGGTGGCCACTGCACTTCCAACATAGTTGCAGGTGATACAGGATCACCCAAATTTCAAACAAAACAACCCCTCCCTCCTCGAATAACTAGGGAAAATCTTAGCTCAATACAAAAAAAAATCATTCAGTCTATGGATAAGAAATTAGCACTAACAGAGAAATCCTCAGAAGCCATTCATATCTTAAACATTCATTTAGAGAAAGAATTTAATTGGATTATCTTGTCTTTATGCTGTATAAATTTGCATGTGTATTCTTTTCCATGTTGTCTCACTCAATAGAATTTAAACTTCTTCAGAACTGATTTTTGTCTTTGCACCCCCAGCATCCAACACAATGCCTATAAACTTGTTGAGTGATCCTCTGTAAATTTCCCAACCATATCCAAGCAGACAGATGCTTCCAACTTCAAAAAGATGTAGCTGTAGTTCTGTGGAGGCAATAGGTCTACCCCCTTCTGTGTATATGTTGCCCAAATTTTATTACCTCAGGACATAGAAAAGCCAAAATGATTAAGGAAGTAGCATCCTCCCCAGGGCTCCGCTCCACTCAGAAAATGCACCCTCACTCCCTTCCACTCCAGAAATAAAAGAGTGGTGTGGCCTCTCCTTCAATTTTATATTTACAGGAATAAAGGCAATTCTGTGGAAATTTAAAAGTCACATGCATGCTCGCTATCATGATCCATGTTCACTATCTTCCTCATCTTCTATTCCTCTAGCCAGATCTTATTTCAGCACTTCCAAAAAGTTACAAAAACTGACTTTGAAAGTCAAGCACCCTCTAAGTAATTAGTAATTAATAATGAATTTATTAATTATGCTAGTAAATAATAAAAAAAGAGAAAGTCAAGCACCCTGAGGCTTGGTACTTGTAGTTTCTCACATTCTTCATTCTCTGCTAAACTGGTAATTAACATTTTGTTTGGTGATACTTTCCCTTCAACAGATGCGACATCTTGCCTTTCTCCTCTCTCAATATCCCTTCTCCTTCTTCCCATCTTTCTCCTTCTCATCCAGCACAAAGCTTGGTTTTATAAATATGTCAGGTACTCAATAAATACTTGTTAAGTAAATTAAGGAAAACATGTCAGAAGAAAGCAGACTTTGAAAAAAAATCTAAATTGAATGAGAGATCCTCGGAAAATTTATAAAATTTGTGATTGTGCCAGGAAGAGGTGGGGTTGCGATAGAATTGCTTACTATGAGAAACTGTCACATCAAATACACTTGAATACTTGATACAGAAATTTTGGGAAACTTTTGTGGGATATAGTCAGGGGTGTGCTGATAAATGTTTAACAATGGCTTTCTAAGAAAAAAATGTACCGGACACTTTCAAATTTAATCTGCTTTACTCACCTTTTATCTATTAGTTTTAAATGTCTAGACAATTAACAAAATAATAAATCAAGCCCTGGTTAGTAACATTTGCTGATTTCTAACATGCAAAACTGAACACTGAAAATTTAGCAATCTGCTCTCAACTACTTCTGAGTGGGCTCCTGCAAACCTATGGATATAAGAATCCAAAAATTAAGAGGCCTAAATGTAATGAAGCTGCACATGTATTGTTCTACACATTTAATTCGAGATGGCTGTGACCTAGGATCACAGAGACTTTCTGGAGTAGACAGAATACTGGAGCTCGAGAGGGTCTGGGGAGAGTTCAGTTTCTCCTCTGTGTCTTGTGCTTTTTTTAGGAGGAAGCTTAGTCCAACTTTGAGATGGCAGAAAGGGGAGACAGAGAAAAAAGAGAGACACAAGCAGATGAACACCTTTATTGAAGAGTGAAAAGACAATAAGAAATAATGGAAGGAAAAGATTAGAGCTGAAAGCAGTTAGAAAGATCTTTCTTTCTCCCTACAAGGGGCAACCTTATTGTGAGCTCTACCACAGCCTGGGTCTACTGTACCTTTTTAAGACTGTTTATTTGTGTCTTTAAATTATTTGATAATGCTACTGAATTACATGGTCATTGAGTGATTTTTGTTTAGGATGGAGAGAAATTCACAATTAATTTGTAGGTCGGTTGTTGTCCTTTGTTCTCAAAGAGGACCTTCACTATGTTGGGGTCAAGGTACTGTGTGCTCAACTACGGCTGATCAGACAATATTAACTTAGAAGGC
Organism: Trichosurus vulpecula; assembly: GCF_011100635.1. Taxonomy (NCBI): domain Eukaryota; kingdom Metazoa; phylum Chordata; class Mammalia; order Diprotodontia; family Phalangeridae; genus Trichosurus; species Trichosurus vulpecula. The sequence continues at coordinate 306,234,451 of NC_050576.1, read as the reverse complement.
CCTACCACAGGTTGGGCACAAATAGTTCATATAAACGTTTAGAGGGGAGATGGCTCTAAATTTGGAAAAAAACAAATTGATAAAATGGCAAGGATGATGTCTTTTAATTCATGCATGAATGGACTTAAATGAGGCAGAGTTAAATCTTAAGTCTTCAGCCTCACTCTGTTTTCCAGAGTCATTGAAGTCCAGTGGCTCCCCAAAAGTCAAGATGACTGGCAATGGCTTGGGATGTACCTTGGCATCCTTGATATCTAACCAAGTTCTAATCACTCCACAGGGCCTGCTTCTGCTGCCTTCATAGCCCACTGGAACAAATTGTTCCCAGTCTGTGGGGAGAAGTTTTCAAGTGCTTGGGGGAGACAACACCCCTACCAACCTACCAACTGGTTTGAGACCCCTCAGTTACCCTCATCCTGGTTTAGCCATGCGCCAAAATGGGATGTGGCCCCTATGCATGTTGTAGCTTCTTGGATCTACAGGTGAGAGTTAGTAATCATGACTGTGAATGCAAATGGGATGAGCAATGCAAGCAGATAGCAGAATGGATTAGAAACCACAATCTAGCAATATGTTGTTTACAAGAAATGTGCTTGAAACAGAGGGACACACAGAGTTAAAATGAAGGGCTAAAGCCGAATCTAATATGCTTCAGCTGAACTTAAAAAAGCCAGGGGTAGCAGCCATCATCTCAGACAAAGCAAACAGATCTAATTAAAAGGGATAATCAAGGAAACTACATTATTCTGAAAGGTACCAAAGACAATGAAGTAATATTAAAAAATTTTACAGCCTCATTTCTCAAATATATACTGAGTATACAACTGAGTCAAGTTTATAAAAATAGGAGCCATTCTCCAATTGATAAAAGGTCAAAGGATATAAACGGGCAGTTTTCAGGAGAAAAAAAATCAAAGCTATCTATAGTCCTATGAAAAAATCTTCTAAATTACTATTGATTAAAGAAAAGCAAATTAAAACAATTCTGAAACACCACCTCACACCTATCAGAAATAACAAATGCCGGAAGAGATGAGGGAAAATAGATACACCCATAAACTGTTGGTATGGTAGTAAACTGGTCCAACCATTCTGGAGAATAATTTGGAACTATGCCCAAAGGGCTATAAAAATGTGCATACCCTTTGACCCAGCAATACTACTGCTAGAGGGTGCTCATCAATTGGGGAATGGCTGAACAAGTTGTGGTATATGATTGTGATGGAGTACTATTGTGCTATAAGAAATGATGAGGGAGGTGGTTTCAGAAAAATCTGGCAAGACCTATATGAATTGATGCAAAGTGCACAGTAACAGCAGTGTTGTAATGATGACCAACTGTGAAAGACTTGGCTACTCTGATCAATGCAGTGATCCAAGACAATTTTAAAGGACTTATGATGAAAAAAAAAATGATATCCAGATCCAGGGAGAGAACTGATGAACTGAGCGTAAATTAAAGTATAATTTTCTCACTTTCTTCATTTTTCTTGCTTCTTTTTGAAATATGGCTAATACAGAAATATATTTCGCATGATTTCACATGTTAAAAAAGTGATTTTGTTTATGTCTATAAATTTGAGATTGAAATTGAGAAGAGGAAGTTAACTTATGGGAGGAAAAAATCCTCCAGTTTACTGCGGGGTGGGGGCTGCTTCAATTAAAGATCCTATTTCTGCAATTTTAGTAATTCCAGAGCAAAACCACCAGACTATTTTTGAATCCAGAGAGATAAAAATTAATAAGAAGATGAGTCAGCAGCACTGAGTAGGTTGCAAGTTTGCAGAATTTTCTTTGAAAGGAGAGGAGAAACCCCACAACGCAAGCCTAAATACTACAAAGGCTTAGACACAGTTACGGCAAAAGAAGATGGTTTTAATGTGTTTCTAGGGAATCAATAAGCAAGAGAACCAGAGAAGTTTTCCTGGAGGAGATGACATCTGCAATGGTGCTTGGCATAGAAAAATGTCAATTTGAGAAGGGTAAATCATCATATTGTTATTTTTTTCTCCCAAACCAACTAACATTTATTAAGTACCTCCTCTACCAGGTTCTAGGGATACAAAGACATGCAACTCTAAACAAAAAGCACTATAGGATAGCACTTACAATCAATGTTTTAAAATAAGGCTGATACTTTGAAAATAATTATCAGAAATGATGAAATGTGAAATAAATTAGTAAAAAAAACCCCAACGAATATTCAACTTCCAAAGATTAAATGAAAACAAAAAGAGTAGTGAAGGGCATCAAGCAAAAAAGACTTATTCAATATTTGAATATTGTCCTTTTGAAATTTAATTTTCTCTCCTGGCATACTTAAGAAAACTAAAGGTGTTCTCTGACATTTGAATAAAGTATTATATTTGTATTATGTTTTGCTGTCCAGTGCCTTGTTACTATTCTTGCCTCAGTGTCCAGGTTAACATGCCAGTTTTTGATAAAGAGTATCATGAAGGTGGAGAAAGTGCTATCTTTGGCCTCTATTCAAATGCATACCACAGTGTCAGCTACAGAGCAGGGCTATAATAGTAAGTGCTACATAAAAAATGCTAAGCTTTGTTCAAAATGGCCCTAGGCTTCACTTTCCTCACCTGTAAAACACGAAAGATAGAGTGTTAGATTAGATCTTTAAGGTCCATTCCAGCTTTAGCAGTTTAATTCCATGAGGTAACATGATTTTAAATTAGCTAGCCTGTAGGATTAGCCTAGGAGTATGCCTCATATATCTTTGGTATCCTCAGGTTTCTACAACATGTTCTTTTCTTCAATAACTTTAACATGTGGCTTATAGACTTTCTCTTTGGGCCCTATTATCCTTGGTGACTTTAATATTTGTATTAATGGCCCCGTCTTATACCTTGGTCTATCAGTTCTTTGAGCACCTCGACTCTTATGGCCTCCTTCTGCACTCATTCTCAGTCATCTACATGGGATGACCACAATGTAGAGTTTACCATCATTTGAAAGTGTACAACTCCTGAGAATGAAATGCCTTTCTCTTACCACAGTCTACTGTCATTTCGCCATTCTCACATGCCCATTCTTCCCTCTTAAACTGACTCGCATTCATTGTTTCTCATCCTCTACTTTTTTCTTCTCCAAGCCCAACACCCTTGTTTAAGCTTTACTTCCTCCTTTCACAGACTTGACCCTCTGCTGAGTCATTTCAATGATATACATTTCTCTACCCTTGAACCTACTTGCCTTCTTGATCTTCCAATATTTCTTCAATTACCCTTCAGTTACGTCTAGGAGGATGACTCCCACATTTGTATTGCCAATCCTAACTTCTTCACTGAGCTCTAGTCCCACATTTCTAACTTCTGGTTGGACATCTAGAGATCCTCACCAGGATGCCCCGTCTGTACCTCAAACCTAATCATTTCCAAACTCAGTTAATTGAGATTTCAGCTGGGCATTTAAAAGAAGCCAGGGAAGACAGAGGTGAAGACGAGAAGCATTCCAGATATGGGGAAATGGCCAATATCGGGAAATGGGGTTTCTTTCTGATCATCTTCCTCACTAAAAGTCCCTACCATCCCATAAAACGCACTAATCATTTTTAAAATTTCCTTCCGTAGCAGAGGAAATAAAGCCTCTACCTTTGTCAGTGGTCCTGAGTGGGAGTGAAATCAGAGGTATGGTGCACGAGGCTATCTCCTGTGGACAGAGGGATTATTGATGACAGGGGAATCTCACTAGGTAGTTCTTTTCAGTCACTGGCGATTCCTCTATAGCTTTCTCACAACTTCACCTCTGAGGAATTTATGTCTTACTCCATAAGCAACAGGGAGCTACTGAAAGTTTTTGGAGTAGAAGGAATGCCAGCGTCGTCGGGATAGCCTTATCACTGGACCAATATAACGGCAGTAGAGTGAGGAGGCTGAATTAGAGAGGTGGGTAAACCGGCAGAAAGAACTGCTGGGGAGGGGGCTGCTCTGCCAGGAACAGGAAAATTCTTAGCCTCTGGTGTTGGGATTTACAGTTAAAGTGGCCCCAGGCGCGGAGGAGGGTGTGCTCGGGCTAGGGAGAGGAAGGGAGGGAGGAAACCTGGGGAGATCAAGAGGTGGGAGTGGAAGAGGCAACTTCGCCCGGGGCTGATTGGCTGCGAGACCCAGCCCTCTCCTACTAGTTTAAAAGAGTTGGAGAAGCCAGAGCTCGGGCTGCCTGTGCCCAAGAGGAGGAGTCGCGGACCCCAGCTTCTCCGGCTCCCCGGCTCTCCTGTGACCTAACCCCCACCTCCACTCTCGCAGTTGCTTTTGAGTTTGCCGCCGAGGAGGAGGTAAGAAGGGAGGTAAAAGGTGGAAGCGGATCGCGGAGCCCAGAGTGTCATGCGCCGCGCCAGCCGAGACTACACCAAGTACCTGCGAGGGTCAGAGGAGATGGGCAGCGGAGGCTCTGGAGCCCCCCACGAGGGTCCCCTGCACCCCGCGCCACCCCCCGTCCCGCACCAGCCCCCGCCTGCCTCTCGTTCCATCCTGGTGGCCTTCATGGTCCTGGGGCTGGGCCAGGTCGTCTGCAGCGTCGCCTTGTTTCTCTACTTCAAAACCCAGGTGAGTACCGGTCTGCACCCGTGCGCCCAGAGAGCGCGTCCCGGTGCCACTCGGACCCTCTGTCTCATTCCACCACTACCCCGCCTCCGATTCCCCAAGGGACTGAAGCGGCCCCGAAAAGGGGTTTGTTAAATCTCCCCGCCCCCACTTTTTTTGGTCTTTTCTCTACTACTGTGTTGGAATTCAACTTCTGTCTGAGCTCCACCTTTTTCTAATCTAGGTAGTGTTGGACAGAGGACAAAGTTGCAGTGACTTCAAAGTCAGCTGTTGGCCACTGACTTCTGTATGCTAGGAGCCTGAGCGAGGAGGGGGCTCATCATTTCCCCATCATTTCTCCCCGTACTACCTGTGTCCAAGGGCTAAGATTCACCTGGTTAGAAAAGTCCCTTCCTCCCTCCCCCTCACTAATAGGAAGTGCCCCCCGCCAAGATAACCGCAGACTTTCATTTTATTACCATCTTGGAAAAAGGACCAGCACCTAGCAGAAGGGCGAGCCTCGCCTCGCTTAGCCTCCAGCTCGTCGCTGATCCAGGTTTAGTGGGGATGTCTGTAGTTTGGGTATTAGGTTTTCTTTTCAGACACCCCTTGAAGATCATAGGGTTCCATCCTGGGTACTCGAGAAACAGCTCTCTAGCTGTATCTCGGAGCGGAAGTTTCAGTGGTGCATGAAGCACCAGCAGGCTCTTGAAGAATGGCTCTTGTTTAGGGCTGGCGTCTTGCGAAGGTTTGATGTGTGCAGAATAGGGGGGGAAAGCCCATTATCCTTGTTCCCTTGCCCAAAGTTGATGTTCCTGGTCTTTCTCATGAGCCTTTGCATGCAATGGTTTCACTGGACAATACAAGTGCCCTCTGTGCCTTCCAGAGTGAAGGTGAACAGTGAAGGAGAAGTTTGTCCTCCCCAGGGGACAGTCAGCTTGCAAATCACAAAAAATCTAGTAAATAATCTCCCTCTCTCCTCCTCCCCCAGCTGTGTGACCCAGGACAAATTACTTAACCTATCTGTGTTTCAATTTCCTCATCTGTAAAATTAAGGATCTGGACCCCATGACCTCTGATGTCCCTCCTAGCTCTAAATCTGGGATTTTGTGATGCAAGTATTGCTCTATGCATCAGAATTGTAAAAAGGCATGGTTAAGGCTGTAACATTATGCTTTCTGGTGGTTTATTCTTTTAAGTCCTTGTTTTCTTGGAAATTGCAGTGCAGCTGGTTGGATTCATTTAAATCCCCTTGTCTGTGACTCTAAACTCTTTCTCAGAGGAAGTTGGGGGCTGACTGTGCATTTCTTTATGGGAAAAGAAAGAAGGTTGAAGTTGGGCTTCTTTGGCTTTCAGGCTCATAGAAAGGTGATCACCAAGCTGGGGTGCACTAACTGGGGGAGCTCTGTGAGTTGCTGCAGATGACTGGCAGGGTGTGTGTATGTATGTATGTGTGTATATGTATATATGTACATATGTATGTATTTGCAAGTGTGTAGGGCTGAAAAGAGGGCAGTAACTCTTGGTTTGTGGGATTTTTGTTGAGTGTTCATTGAATAGTCTGTCTGCAGAAATAGCTTTTGATTGTCTCTTAAAGGGAAAGTAGTTTTATATACGTTTATATATATGTACATGTATGTGTGTGTATGTGTGTGTATGTGTGTGTGTGTGTATATATATATATCATGACACTCAAAACAGCAATATTTAGAAGGTACCAAATCGGTCACTTTATGTTGAAGTAGGATACATTTCCTTAAAGACAACTTTTAAAATATTTTACTTGAAATGTAAGCAATTGATGCCTTGATCAAAATCATTTTAGAATGCAATTCATTCATTGGCAGACCCTACTAACTAATACATATATTGTCCTAGTTACCCATTCAGTGGTGGCTTTTTATGTTCTAATACAATTTATTGAGTGTCTATGCTGTGTATCACTTAGTACTACCAAGTGATGTGGGATGAGAGTTCAAAATGCATCATTTAACAAACATTTATTCAACTTTTAGCTATATAGTAAGAGTTGTTGGGGGATAGAAAGTAGAAAAACATATGAACCTTGTTTACAGTAACCATAGGGCACAAATTCTCTATGACAGTCTTAATTTCATAGAAATAAAATGTACTTCTAAGGAATATCCTTTGTCAGAGAATTTGTTCTGATTTTTGGTTCAGTTAATTGGGTAGTCCTCCAACCTCAAGGAGCTTACAATGAAAGATAGCCCCTCCCTCAAGGACTCTAAAATTCAAACAAAATAGATCGATATTCAAAAAATGGATGGGAAATACAAGCAAGATACCTATAAACAAAAGTAAACAATCTGAAGGATCTTGCATTGGTTTTGAAGAGTAACCTGATTGAAGATTTCCTGAGATGAAATTATAAAGTGGTTGTCACATAGGGGAGGGGGAAGTTGAGGGAAGACAGAGAGTAAGGAGAAACTCAGAAGACCAGTTAAAGCAGGCTTCTTTGTTAGGAACAGAGTAAGAGTGGGCTGAGCAGTAACAGGAAATAAACATGGCAAGGTGGGAGGAAAAGAGCTGGTGGTATGTTGCTATCACTGATTTTTTTTTCCTAAGATAGTAAGTCAGATTAGAGATGGTTGGTGGTATGAAACTTCCAGCTGAATGAAACATTGTTTACTGTAAGAGTAATGTCAGTAGTATTTTTAAAAAATAAGCAGCTTTATGTACCCTTCAAAATTCAAAAGTACCACTGGGAAAAGAATGATTCCCCAAATCTTTTTCTATAGTATGCATGACTGTTGGTGAGTCAATGCAATTCAGCAAATGAAAGTTTGCAAAGTACCTACTATGTGTAAGAAAAGCCATAGACACTTTGAATACAAAGATGAAAAATAAGACAGTCTCTGCCCTCAGAAAGCTGATGTTCTGTGTATGTGTGAGGAGGTGGTTTGAGTGGCCATATAGCAAGCACAGGGACAAGTGAATACAAGGCATTTTGAGGAGGAAGAGAATATCAGGGGATTAGGAAAGGCTGGCTGGAGGTGGCATATTGGTATAGCACTGAAAGTAGATAAAAACATAAGTATAATATATAAAAACGTATTTATTATATAAATATATTTATAATATGTAATATTACACATATAATATATAATTAATATATTATTATATATAATATATATGTATATTTATTATATGTAATATATAAATATAAAATACATATATAAACTCCAAGAGGTACAGAGAAGGAGTAGTATATTCTAGTTTGTGCAAAAACATGGAAGCTGGATATTTATAGGAAACAAGTAATATGTCAGCTTGGCTCAAATATATATGTTTAAAATTTTTATTTTATTTTTCTTGATTACATGTAAAATTTTTAAAATTTGTCTTTTTAATTCTCTCTGTCTTTCCTCTACCCCCATCTTAAGAAGGCAAGCAATTCGATAAAGATTACAAATGTGAAGTCATGCAAAACATATTTCCATATTAGCCATGTTGCAAAAGGAAACACAGAACAAAAACAAAACAAGAAAAAAAAGTAAAAAAAAAAAAAGGTATGCTTCTACCACCATTCATACTTCAGCTTGGCTCAAATATAAAGGGCACTGGTAAAATAATATTAACTATGACTGGGCAAGTTGACTTCAGCTAAATTGTGGAAGGTCTTAATGCTACACCAAGTACTTTTTATTTTATTCTAGGGGCAATAGGGAGTCATTGAAGATTCTTGAGCAGGGAAATGACATGACTAGACTTGAACATTAGGAAGATTATTTGATCAGCTGAGTGGAGGATGGATCCAGGAAGGAAGAGACTCCAAGAGTTGTGAATGGAGAGAAGGAGACAGATTGGAAAGACAAGATTTGACAACTGATTGGATATGGGAAGTAAGGGAAAGGGAAGAGTTAAGGATGATTCTGAGGTTACCAATATGGGTGACCAAGTAGTTGATGATACTCTCAATGAAAATCCAACAGGATTAGTTTTTAATGTCAGTCATCCAATTACTGATGGAAAGATTTCCTAAATGTTGTAAGGACTTGTTTTTCCATTGTACTTTCATGGAAGAATAAATATTCATCACATATCATGGACATAATGCTATGCTACATCATAGTAACATTTTACAAAGGTCATGTCCTAGGGGACAAAACTCTGGCAGCAACTCATTTAAGTGAATACATTATGGAATATGTTTGCAAGTACTTTATGTATCTATGTAGAATTTCTATTTCAGTATCAGTAAACATATGGCTAATATGAGACCTACTCTGAGATTTTTGGAGGAATTTTGTATAATAGAGAATGCCAGAGCTGGAAAGAACCTTAGAGATCTCCTTGTTCAGTCCCTTAATTTTATACATGAGTAAACTGAAGGTCAGGGAGCTGAAATCCCTTGGCCAACATTTCAAAAGTAATAAATATCACAGCTAGACCTTGAATACTTCAATGCCAGTGAATAGAGTGCGGGGCCTAGAGTCAGGAAGACTCATCTTCATGAGTTAAAATCCAGTCTCAGACATTTACTAGCTGTGGGACCTTGGGCAAGTCACTTAAGCTTTGCTTGCCTCAGTTTCTTGAACTGTAAAATGAGGTTAATAATAGTACCTGTCTCCCTGGGTTGTTGTGAGGATCAAATAAAATAATATTTGTAAATCACTTAGCCCAGGGTTGAAACATAGTAGGTTCCAGATGAATGCTAGCTACTACTTCTACTGCTATTGCTGCTTCTGCTACTATTAAATTTATGCTTCTTTTGGAATTTGCATTGGAATGTGGCACCAAGTAAAAGACCAAGCATATATTAGTTTCCATTGAATTTACTTGTTTTGTGGCTTAATTAGTTGGTATTTCCAAATCCATATTAGTAGCTAGTATTAGATAAGACATTTATGATCAACAGTTATATTTGTTATATACAATACAATTTTTTTGCTCTTAAATTTTATATTATAGTTGTTCGTGTGTGATATGTTCAGTTACTGAATTCTAAGTTGCATTTGGGTAGAGACCTTGTCTTATTTAATTTTATTTCTGTATACTAATGCACAATGCTCTACAATAAATGTTTGTGGTTGATAGGACAATGAGGAAAGGTACTGAGTATTGGTATTCTGGGTTTGTTGTTGTCATTTGGTCATTTTCAGTTGTGTCCAACTCTTTGTGGCCCGATTTGGGGTTTTCTGGGCAGAGATACAGAAATGGTTTCCCATTTCCTTCTCCAGCTCATTTTACAGATGAGGAACTGAGGCAAACAGGATTAGGTGACTTGCCCAGGGTCACACAGCTAGTCAGTATCTGAAGCCACATTTGAACTCAGATCTTCCTGAATCCTGGCCAAATGCTCTATCCACTGAGCCACCTACCTGTCTTCTACACAAACAGAGATTAAATGACTTGCCTGGGGTCATGCAGCTAGAAAGTGAGGCCAAATTTGAACTCGAGAGGATGAGTCTTCCTGACTCCAGACCCAGCACTCTGTGTTGTATGGTACCACCTGGATGGTATGAATCACAGAATAGAAGAAATTCAGAGTTGGAAGGGACCTGGATGGCCATAAAGTTCAACCCAAACTGAAAGGAATCCCTCCTTTAACATATCCAACAAATTGTTATGTCTTCTTCATGAAGACTTGTGAAGACATGAAGTCTCTTCATGAAGACTTCCAATAAGGAAGAACCCAATAGTTGATCAGACCATTTTGGACAAGAAGGCTTCTCTGATTCAAGCCTAAGTTTCATCTTCTCCTAACATGGACTCAGGGCCCTTTGCATCCTGAGTTTGTCAGCCTTCCTGAACTGTGCCACCCAAAATGGAGCACAGTACTCTAGACCTGGTCTGATCAGAGGACAAAGGGGTCATTACTGGATGTGGATTCAGAGGATGTGGGTTCAAATCACAGCTCTGTCGCTTATTGGCATGTGACATGGGCAAGTCAATTGATCTTCCTAGGACTCAGTTTCCTCATCTGTAAAATGAGAGGGTTGAACTAGATGACCTCAGAGGTCTCTTATAAAAAGGTCCCTGTGAACTCTTTGAAGCCCTTCCTCTCCTAAGGCAGACCAAGATGGCATTTGTTATGTTGGCAACCATGTCACACCACTGACTCAGGGTTTATAGGGATATTCAAAGAAGAGGAGTTTAACATCATCTATAATTTGTCAACCTCAGCTTGACAATTCATTTAAAGTGAATTTAAAAGTTATTTCCTTCTATTTTCATCATATGAACATGGTTTGAATATACATTTCTTGAGAGTAGGAATTATTTCATGCTTTGTACTTGCAGTCCTAGCATAATATTGACACATAGTAGGTACTTAATAAGGGAGCAGCTAGGTGGCCCAATAGATAAGAGCACTGGGCCTGGAGTCAGCAAAACTCACCTTCTTGAATTCAATTCTGGCCTCAGGCATTTATTAGCTATGTGACCCTGGGCAAGTCACTTAACCCTGTTTGCCTCAGTTTCCTCATCCGTAAAGTGAGCTGGAGAAGGAAATGGCCAACCACTCTGGTATCTTTGCCAAGAAAACCCCACGAAAAGTCAGCTACGACTGAAAAACAATTGAACAACAAGGTAATAAATGATTGTTTATCGATTGATTGATTTGAATAGTAAAAAATGAATTAGCTTTAATGGTTTTTGTGCTATTCCAATATCTAGAGGAAAGAAAGCAATGTAAAGCCATCCTTTACTGCCATTCAGAAGGAAAAATAAAGCTACAGTTACACATTTATTGTTCATTCTTTAATATACAAAGGGATACGATTCTTTCCAAATGTTGCTTGTAAGTGAAGATGCTATTTCTATATCTCCATAGGTTTGATTGAATGCTCAACTGCAGCTGAAACTTTTCCAAACCCTCAAACTTTTTACCTATTCGGTATTGTCCCTTCTATGCACAGACCCACAGGAGTGCTGTGAACTCACATAAAGCTATCTGATGCAGTGGTGTGGGGGCTGCCTGTTTGAACTCAGAGATAATGTAGTGGGAGAAATGTCAAGCATCCTGCCTCACTTAACCCCATTGAGTTGAATTAGAAAGTTTTTTTTTTCCTGGTTATTTATTTGTTTAATATTTTTAGTTTTCAGCATTAATTTTCACAACAGTTTGAATTGCAAATTTTCTCCCCATTTCTACCCTCCCCCCACTCCAAGATGGCATATATTCTGATCGCCCCGTTCCCCAGTCAACCCTCCCTTCTGTCACCCCACTTCCCCCCATCCCCTTTTCCCTTACTTTCTTTTAGGGCCAGATAGATTTTTATGCCCCATTGCCTATATATGTTACCTTCTAGTTGCATGCAAAAACTTTTTTTTGAACATCTGCTTTTCAAACTTTGAGTTATAAATTCTCTCTCCTCTTCCCTCCCCACCCACTCTCCCTAAGAAGGCAAGCAATTCAACATAGGCCACATGTGTATCATTATGCAAAACCCTTCCACAATACTCATGTTGTGAAAGACTTTATTTTGCTCCTTCCTATCCTATCCCCCTTTATCCAATTTTCTCCCTTGACCCTGTCCCTTTTCAAAAGGGTTTGCTTTTGATTACTTCCTCCCCCTATCCATCCCCCTTCTATTTCCCCCCTTTTTATCCCCTTCATCCTTCTTTCCTGTGGGGTAAGATACCCAATTGAGTGTGTATATTATTCCCTCAGGTCAAATCCAATCAGAACAAGATTCATTCATTCCCCCTCTACCCTCCCAACAGAATGGCTTTTACTTGCCACTTTTATGTGAGATAATTTACCCCATTCTATCTCTCCCTTTCTCCCTGTCTCAATATATTCCTCTCTCATCCCTTAATTTGATATTTTTTAGATATCATCCCTTCATATTCAACTCACCCTGTGCCCTCTGCCTCTCTATATATGTATATTCCCCTCAGCTACCTTAATACTGAGGTCTCATGAATTACACACATCATCTTTCCATGTAGGAATATAAACAAAACAGTTCAACTTTAGTAAGTCCCTTATGATTTTTCTTTCTTGATTACCTTTTCATGCTTCTCTTGATTCTTGTGTTCGAAAGTCAAATTTTCTATTCAGCTCTGGTCTTTTCTCTGAGAAAGCTTGAAAGTCCTCTATTTTCTTGAAAATCCATATTTTGCCTTGGAGCATGATACTCAGTTTTGCTGGGTAGGTGATTCTTGGTTTTAATCCTAGCTCGATCGACCTCCGGAATATCATATTCCAAGCCCTTTGATCCCTTAATGTAGAAGCTGCTAGATCTTGTATTATTCTGATTGTGTTTCCACATACTGAAATTGTTTCTTTCTGGCTGCTTGAAGTATTTTCTCCATGATCTGGGAGCTCTGTAATTTCGTGACAATATTCCTAGGAGTTTTCTTTTTGGGATCTTTTTCAAGAGGCGATCTGTGGATTCTTTCAATTTCTATTTTACCCTTTGGCTCTAGAATATCAGGGTGTTCTCCTTGATAATTTCCTGAAAGATGATATCTAGGCTCTTTTTTTGATCATGACTTTCAGGTAGTCCAATAATTTTTAAATTATCTCTCCTGGATCTATTCTCCAGGTCACTGGTTTTTCCAATGAGATACTTCACATTGTCTTCCATTTTTTCTTTCCTTTTTTTCTGTTTTATAATATCTTGATTTCTCATATAGTCACTAGCTTCCACTTGCTCCAATCTAATTTTTAAGGCAGCATTTTCTTCAGTGGTCTTTTGGACCTCCTTTTCCATTTGGCTAATTCTGCCTTTCAAGGCACTCTTCTCCTCATTGGCTTTTTGGAGCCCTTTTGCCATTTGAGTTAGTCTATTTTTTAAGATGTTATTTTCTTCAGTATTTTTTGGGGTCTCCTTTAGCAAGTCATTGACTTGTTTTTCATGGTTTTCTCGCATCACTCTCATTTCTCTTCCCAATTTTTCCTCTACTTCTCTAACTTGCTTTTCCAAATGCTTTTTGAGCTCTTCCATGGCCTGAGGGGAGTTCATGTTTTTCTTGGAGGCTTTTGATATAGGCTCTTTAATTTTGTTGACTTCTTTAGGGTGTATGTTTTGGTCTTCTTTGTCACCAAAGAAAGATCCCAAAGTCTGAGTCTGAATCTGAGTCCATTTTTGCTGGCTGGCCATGTTCCCAGCCAGGTACTTGACCCTTGAGTTTTTCATGAGGGTATGACTGCTTATAGAATAGAGAGTACTTTGTCCCAAGCTTGAGGGGCTGCACTGTTGTTTTCAGAGCTATTTCTACACAGCAAGCTCTGCTGCACCAGTGCTTCTCCTCCCCCAAGAACCACCAACACCGACCAGACTCAGATCTTAAGCTGGCTCTGCACTCCCACTCAGATCTGCCACTTGTTTCCTCCCACCAGGTGGGCCTGGGGCAGGAAGCAACTGCAACTGTAGCTCTGTAAGCAGCCTCAGAGCTGCATCACCTCCGCTGAACTGGGAACTCCTTTCACTCCTTGCAGCTTTTCCCACTAGCCTTCTCTGTTGTCTTTGGTGTTTGTGGGTTGAGAAGTCCGGTAACTGCCACAGCCCACTGATTCAGGACACTAGGGCCTGTTCCGCCTGGCTGCCATTCTGGTTGGTCCGGGCACAGCCCAAGCTGGGCTCTGCTCCACTCCACTCCCAGCTCTGTGCGTGATAGACCTTACCCAGCGACCATCCAGACTGTCCTGTGCTGGAGCCCTGCTTCCCTCTGCTATTTCGTGGGTTCTGCAGTTCTTGAATTTGTTCAGAGCCACTTTTTATAGGTTTTTGGAGGGACCTGGGGGGGAACACACGCAAGTCCCTGCTTTCCAGCCACCATCTTGGCTCCATGAATAAGAAAGTTTTGATGAGACATGAAAAGATTAGTTCATTTTATAGGAAATATGGAAACAGGTAATTGTCATGTTAATATATATATATATAATATATTATATATATAATATAATATATAATTATATAATATATAATTAAGATACAAAGCCATCCAATACTGTGCCATATTTTAAACATGGCCGGATGTAATTACTTTGTACTCATTAGACATTACCGAGGTTTTTCAAATAATTTACCTAAAATAGCAAATGATCTATTCCTCACACAGAAATTGTATGTTTGACAGAAATCCATTAATTGATTACTGAGTAATTAAACATAACAAGAAGCATGGACTTTTTAAAAATTGCTTTTTGTTGATAATCAGCCTTGTAAATCATGTACATAGAGGCTTAGGGGCCAGAAGTGAGTGCTGCTGGGTGGCTAATGCCTTCCCTCAGCTTAGACCCTTTCTTTAGTGTAGTCACCCTGACTTAGAATCATTGGAATGTAAGTTCTCCTCCATACAAGCCTGCACTCTGTCTTGGCCTTTATTTTCAGGAGGGCAAGAGCTGCTGGGTTGTAAAGGCAGTAGGTGGAGAAAGTTGTAGGTTGTCATTTTTTTCAAATAAAATAAAAGTCTATGTTCATGTCTAAATTAGAGTATTTTAATTTAATTCTGAAAATATTTATTAGGTGCCTACTTTGTATATTTATTAGGTGCCTACTCTGACCTCAGTGTAGAATATCTGGATTTTTAAAAAAAATCACATGATCCCTGAACTCCAAGAGTTTATTAAAGGAAATAGGATCTGCCCATTTATTTTGAGATTTTAATAAAACTCTGTGAACTCTTGTGACCTAGGTACTCCCTCCAATAAGGAAGATGTCTACAAATCCACAGTGGCTCTTGTTCATGTCTTCCCATCAGTCTGAAACCAGTGGTTTGCTGAATAAGCCAATGGACCAATACCATGCCATGCATATCTTTAAATATCTGTAAATAGAATGAGTTAAATATGTTTATAAAAATTATTTTATGCGTAAGAGCACAGTATTTTTGTTGTTCACTCATTTCTCACTCTTTGGGACCCTGTTTGGTATTTTCTTGGCAAAGATACTGGAGTGGCTTGCCATTTCCTTCTCCAGCTCATTTTACAAATAAGGAAACTGAGGCAAACAGGGTGAAGTGACTTGCCCAGGATCACACAACTAGGAAGTGTTTGTGGCCAGATTTTAACACAAGAAGTCTTCTTTACTTCAGGTCCAACATTCTATCAATTGAGCCATCTAGCTGCCCACTAGAACATAGTCTATATCTATATATCTATATCTATATTCATATCTATATCCATATCCATATCCATGTCTCCATCCCCATCATCTCCATCCCCATCATCTCCATCCCCATCATCTCCATCCCCATCATCTCCATACGCATCATCCCCATCATCTCTATCCCCATCATCTCTATCCCCATCATCTCTATCCCCATCATCTCTATCCCCATCATCTCCATCCCCATCATCTCCATCCCCATCATCTCCATCCCCATCATCTCCATCCCCATCATTTCCATCTCCATCATCTCTATCCCTATCATCTCTATCATCTCTATCTGTACCTATATCCATGTCTATTAGCTTATTTAGAAACTTTTTCTTTATTTTTCCCTCCCAAAAGATATAGATACAGACATTTTCTTCTTTGGTACAAATTATAAGTCATCCATGATTTTTTTTTCCTCCTGTCTAATTTTTGTCCATATTCTTCTACGGATACTCTACAGAGGATCCACTTACTATGCTGGAAGGCTTTTTCTAAGTGCATCACTAGCTATCCATCTGTTATCCATTGTTCTGATCATGTGACTGCCCCATCTCCTCATCCCAATCATACATTTCCTCAATGAGCTTCATGGGAAATAGGCTAGAACTTATCTCTGCCCTTCATCATCCACTGGGTCATCCTCAACTTTGATTCTTATGATATTGCTGAATTGTAACATCAATTACATCCATCCAGCATCACCATGAGAGTGTTGTGTTTCTCCACTTGGGTCTTTTCATGAGTGTTTTTGCAGCATTAGTAACATTTTAAATAAGTACTGGCCCTAATATTAAATTTCCATTAAAAAAAGAGGAAGATGGCTAGATTGTCACAAAAACTAACTCGTATAAAATCCCTATTTTGTAGGAAATTATGCACATGGTAGTACTTAATAAATGCTTATTGACTAATACTGTAATCTGTTGCGGTCATTTGTTTCCCGTGTGGTCACCAATAGATAGGCTTCTGCTTTCATTTCCAGTGATATCCAAAACTACAAAACCATTGTAATGGCCACCAAATACAGGTAACTCCCCCCCCATCCTTCCAACACCCATCCTTCTAGGCTTATATGACATCTAAGTGTGACTTATAATCAGTGTTATTTGTTGTTGTATTTGTGAACATAAATGCATTTTTCCTTCAAAGAGATTTAATATTAGGAGTTCTAACTATATTTGGAGATAGTCCCTTTGAAAATAAAAAAAAGAAAAGCCTGTTCATTTACTTTGTGTTGGAAGGTCATATTGCTGTAATGGTATTATCTCTGGTGCCAAGTTTTACATTGTCAGCAAGAATTAAATTTGACTAATATATGAGAGTGCACTACACACACTGGCATCTGCCATGTTTGTGTGGTGGTACAGTTTCCAAAAATTATGCGTACTAAGTTCTCTATCTCTGATACTTTCCCTAGTATCGATGCATAACAATCTTTTGAATTTGTTGTCAAGGATTTTTTTATTGGAAGAAGGGGGAGGGAAGTTATGAAGTTCGAAAAAAGCATTGGACTAAGTTAGGAGATCTGGGTCCTAATTCCGCCTCTGATGATTACTAGCTGACTGACCTTCACCAGTCACTTCATTTCTCTCTGGGCTAAGTGGTCCAATGGGTAGAGTTCTGGGTGTGGGATCAGGAGGAAGACGTAAGTTCAAATCTGGTCTCAGACATTTTGATAGCTGTTTAACCCCAAGTTAGTCATTTAACTTCTGTTTATCTTGTTTCCCCACCTATAGAATGGGGATAAAAATAGCACCTACTTCCCAAGGTTGTTGTAAGGATCAAATGAGGACATATTTGTAAAGTGCTTAGCACACTGTCTCCACATAGTAGGTTAATAAATGCTTATTTTTTCCCTCCCTCTCTCCTTACTTCATTCCTTTGTTTATTCGTTCTTTCCTTCCTTCATTCCATTATTTTATAAAATAAATGACTGCACTAAGTTATCACTAACTTCCTCAGGTCCTACATTCTCTGACTTTTAAGTCACACCTCATAAGTAAGCAGTTGTTACTTATTAGTCAAAGAATTTCCTCTTGAGCAATCCTTGTATCTTCTGATTCATGTCAGTTATTTTAAATGAAACATGAGAAATAAATATTGATCTTACACCATTGCTTTCCATGTTCCTCTTTCCAGGTAGTTAATCTGTTACCGATGGAGATAATTTTCATATTTGCAAAGTTGAGAGAAGAAAACCCATATAAGTGAACACAGTTGTACTCTTTCTAAATTAGACTTTAGTTTTGCAAAAACTCTGAAGAACCTCCCGAGCCATTACTGTTGGAATTGGCAAACTAACCTTTGCCCAGGGGGCTATCTCCAATCATCCTGCTCTGTATCTTGCCACTGGACCCAGATGGCTCCAGAGGAGAAGGTGAGGCTAGTAACTTTGCACAGCCCTCCTTCTCTTGAATCCAATTCACTTGTAAGTCATGGCATCACCTTCTTGATGTCCTGTTCCTCTTCGAGAATGAAGGACAAACAACAACAGCCTTTTCCCAGGACCATAGGATCATAGATTTAAAGCTAGAAGGGACCTTTGAGACCCCTTGAATACATTTCCCTCAAGAAGTTGTTACTTTCCCAGGGCCATTACAAGAGCTCGTGTCTGAGGGAGAATTTAAACTTGTGCTTTCTTGACTCCAATTCCAGCATTCTATCACCTGTCTCCCCTAGCTGCCTCTTTCCCCACTTGAACTGTACTGTTATAAGTTAGGAATGAAAGTTAGGAATTTAAAAGAGTGAAGTGTTCAGAATTCCTTGGAAGAAGAATGCTATTGGTATCATTGTCATCATCATTCCAGTGAGTGACAGTCACTCCCTTCTGTTCCCTTAATGTCCCTGATCATGCATTTTTCCTTTTTGTTTAAAAAAAAATTTCTAGATAAAGATGCTAGGGATTTTCTCACTTTTCATAAAGAAATTTATTCTGTCAGCTACTGATAGAATTCCTTAAAATTACTGCCTCAGGCTTTTGGCAAGTGAACTTGAGTAGTTCTGAAAAGCAATTGTTTGTTCCTCCTCTACTAATCTGTTCAGTCTGGTGTCCGCCCCCCCCCCCTCCACCGCCCCCCTTCAACAACTATTTGAAAAGCAATGTGGTGTGAATTGAAAGGGTGTGGAGTTGGAGAAGCAGGGTTTAAATCTTGCTTCTGCAATTTTCTACTGGTGGGATCTTGGGCAGTTCCCTTTGATGGGTCTCTGAGTCCTCCTTTGTAAAATGAAGAGGGTTTTTTTGAAGCTGCCTCCTAAGTATTATCCCTCAATGTGAAGTCAGAGATTGCAGGCTAAACACCTGGATCTGCTTTTTGCTCTCTGGGTGACCCTGAGTGGGTCAGTTAAATTCTCTGGCCCCTCAGCTTCCTCCTCTGTAAAAATGAGGTGTTGGACTCAATGACCTCTAAAGTCCTTCTCAATTCTAAATCTGCAATTCTATGATCCTGAAATGGTCTTTGCCCACAAGAGGTTTACAATCCCTTTAGAAGAAGTTCTATACCACTTAATGAAAGCAACACTTTCTAGGAATAGTTTAATTTCTACAATTCTTATTGATTTCTAAAATTTTATTGAGCCATTGAAATCTGAAAATAAAATTTAAATCAATGACGAGTGCCTGGAATGTAGTAGTTGCTTAATAAATATTTATTGATTGACTGAATATTATCCTGTAACCATAACTATGTTTTATTGCAATAGACTAATGAAATTGCTTTTTAAAACTTTAGAGAAAATGCTGCTTTTTGGATTTTTTCAAGTTGAATTTTCTGACATTTCTTTCTAAATCAGATATCACTTCTTTAAAAAAAAATGAGTTGATTCTACTTGCATTCCTGTTAACTTTTTTTATTTAACTCTTGTGCAACAATTTCTAATATTTCGTTCTTTCCAATGTAGCTGGTGCTCCTTTCTGGGAATGGTTGGTTAGATTTGGTGAGATTAAAGGATATGAGCCTTTATTTAGCCTTTGAAATTACCATCGTTTGTTTGAAGATGTAAATATATGAGTTGCCTCCACATTTAGATAGTTGAGGACCTCTGCTTGAGAGAGTATGGGGGAGAAAGTTGGCCTGGTATTTGTTAACTCATTTGCATCTCATTGAGAATAGTTGATTGAGTCCTGGTTATAATGGCTCTTTGGACTACAAAAAGGAAGAGGTAGATCAAAGGGAAAGAGCAGATGAGCCTGAACACAAGCAAATACACAGAATCAAGACCTCTTGGTTAGGAGTAAAGTCTTTATACTTGCACAAAATCCCCTGGGGAATTGTTCCTCTTGAAAGTTGGCATCTATAAAGAGGCAATAGAACCTCACAGCTGGAAACATGGTAACAGATAGGGGAAGTAGTGGGCTGCTAAGAGTTCCTAGACCTAGCCGCCTAGAAAGAAGAGAGGGGATTTCCTCAACAACACCAACTTCTTGGAACCAGCCTGTTGGTCATAAGAGGGTCAAGGACATGACCTCAGAGGTAGAGGACCAGAAAAAGACAGAGCCACCATGTGGAATAGCAGACTAAGACTTTATTCTCCATTACCACTATGAATTATGTGGTCTCTGCAAGTCTAATTGGAAAGGGGTTGCCTAACAATACCACAGGCAAAATCCCCTTTTTGGGGAAGCCCCAAACCTTAGTGCAGCACTTACTGTAGAGGAAAGCAGGGCTCAGCAGACAATAAAGGATTATTTCTCTACTGGCCTTTAGAGAATTTCTTTCTTTTGGACATTTAAATCGTTGAGTTGTACTATGAGTCTAGAGGACATTCATCTTGAAAAGCACAGAACAAAAATGGCTAATGGCGATTTGATACCTAATATAAATATAGTGATTATTAAGAGAGCACCTAGCTGCTTATGATGGATTCAAATTAAATCTCTCTCAGATGAACAAATCCACATGTACTGAAAATACTGCCACATGTGATTGCTGACTTAAAAGATTGTGGAGAATAGGTATGAATGTGAAAGAGTGAATGTCTTTATTTTAAACAAATGAGGGAAGAATAGAGTATATAAACTATGCTCCATTTAACTTGATTTCCATTTGGGCAAAATCAGAGAACATATTATTAAAGAGTTGATTACTGAATATTTAGAAAAGCTGTGATTATGAAGAGGCAGAAGAACAAGAATAGGTCATGCCAAACTAGCCCTTTTAATTTTTTTGGACAGTGTTCCTAAGCTGGCAGATCAGAGGAATGATGTAGATTTAGTTTGTTTAGACTTTAGTAAAGTATTTGATAACATCTTGTCATTTAACTGGAAATGAGGGAAAGATACGGCAGAGATAGAGTTGGGATTGATTGAAAGATAGCTAAACTTTTAAAAATAGTCAAGAGTATTTCAATGTCTGCCTGGAAAGAAATCTCCAGTGTTGTGCCCCAGCGATTTGTGCTTGACCCAGTAATATTTAATATTTTTATCAATGACTTAAATAAAGGCTTATAAAATTTTCAGATGACCCAAAGGTGGGGGAGGGATAGTTAATACAGTGGATGATAGTAAGGTTTACAAAAGATCTTGATATTTTGGGCTGACATATAAAATGGATGAATGTGAAGACTAATAATTGTCTTTAAAGATTGCTTCAAAAATTCAGGATGGGGATTGTGTGGTTACAGTTCATGTGGGAAAAAAAGACCTGGGGGTTTAATGAACTGTAATTGGAATATGAGTCAATAGTGTGAGATAGTAGCTAAAAAGTCAAATTCTAATGTTATTGGGTTGTGTGGGGAAGCTTAACTTCCTGGAATAAAGAGGTAATAGTCCTATTGTACTCTGTTCTAGTCAGAACATACATGGAGCATTGTGTTCATTCTGGGCACCACAGTTTAGGAACGATATTGATGAGCAAGAGAGTTATCAGAGGAAGGCAACCAGGATGGGGAAAGGACTTTAGTTCACACTTTATGAGAACTAGGGATGTTTGGCCTGGAGAGGACTAGGAGTCACGTAATAGCTGTCTCAAAGTATTTCAAAGAGCTAGACCTTTCTCTCCTCCTCCTCTTCCTCCTTCTCCTCCTCCTGCCCCTCCTACTGCTCCATTGTCATCATCGTCATTGTCATCTTCTTCTTCTTCATCATCATCTTCTTCTTCTTCTTCTTTATCTTTGTCTTCTTTGTCTTCTTCTCCATCTTTGTCTTCTGTTTCTCTCTGTCCCTGTCTCTCTTCCTCTAAATCCGTTGTGGATCATTTCAATTTTTGATAACGTGGAATAAAATCTGTGACCTCTATCACCAGATATCATCCAAATGGATGAGATCACAGACTCATTTGAATATTGGGCTAAGAAAAAATAAGCTGTTCACTATAAGGGACATTATTTGATTACTTGCTTGGGAGCTGAAGGACTTTTTAAAACCTTTCTCTCAGGAGACAGACACAATTATGTTCCCCTGTTTCTAGGGTAGACCCCAGATCAAGCAAAAATAAAGCAGATTCTAAGATTTGCAGGGGGAAAACTTGGATGGAGTGGGGAGGTGATGAGTCAAAGAGTGATTTATGGGAAAACTCTAAGATTGAACTTTATCTGTGTAAACCCAAAGTCTGGGTTCTGGGCCATATTTATGTTAGTACAAAAACTAAAGCATAAGCAGAATTCACCTTGCATGCTTCACCCCCTCTGCTGTGTGCATTTTGTTATCTATAATCTTGAGAAGTAAACGTGTTATGGCTCACTATGAGTTACCTTCGCCCTATGTAGACATGGTATTTCCCCGCTGATTGCTGTTTGGTTATTATTAAGAGGTAGCCTGAAGTTGTGAAAATAACTGATAAAAGGAAAAGGAAGAGGGATTAAGTAGGTATTTATACCAAGGTTCTACAAACATGGAAGTTATACCACCAGCTCCCTCTTGCTACTTGGAAGCACAAATCCTCTCCACCTCAGCTGTATTCTTTACTAAGAAAAATGCAGAAACTATACAAACAAATATGGTTAGCTAAAGAGAAATACTAGTAGCTAGCATTAAAGTAGTGCTTTAAGGTTTGCAAAGCACTTTACAAATGTTATCTCATTTGCTCCTCACAACAACCCTGAGAAGTAGGTGCTATTATTATCCTCATTTTACATGTGAGGAAACCAAGGCAGGCAGAAATTAAGTCACTTGCCCAGGGTCACAGAGCTTATAAATGTCAGAGAACAGACGAGCTCAGGACTTCCTGGCTCCAGGTCTAACATTCCATCTCCTTTGCCATCTAGCTGGCTTGTTACAAGGCTTGCATTCTATATGCTACTCTGTGTATGTCCAGCACATCTTCAATTCACCAAGCACGCATTTACTAAATGCCCTTTATGGGCAAGGTACTGTGCTATGTGCTGGGGATGCAAAGACGGGAACAAAGGTTTCTGCCTTCAAGGATCTTATAGTCTAAGGGTGCCACATGGACATAGATATTGAAATAGAAGAGAATGTGAAAAATGAGAGAGCAGAGGATCAGGGAAGGCTTCCAGTGGGAGGCTCTTCCTCATCTTCTTCCGGAAGGATGCCAAGGTTGCTAATATATGGAGATGAAGAAGGGAATTCATTCCAAAAACAGCAGAAAGTCTGTGAACAGATATGGATCCAAGAGCTAGGATCAGGACAGCGAGCAAGCCATTTTGAACACAGAGCTTTGAACATGTCATGTAAAGGGGAATAGTATGAAAAAATGACTGGAAAGGTCAGACCGAGCTGGCCTGTGAAGAGATTTAACTGAGAAGCTAAGGGTTCTGCATTTTATCCTAGAGGCAATAAGCAGTGAAAAAACGTACCCTTTCCCCCTTTTCACTTGCTATGCAATTAATTAATCCATTCGTGCATTCAACCAATGTTTCTCAAACACCTATGGCCAAGATGGTGTGTTAGATACTATGGGGGATACAAAGAAGACATGGTTCCTATCCTCATGAAGCTTCCAGTCACTTTGTCTTGCTGGTAATATTAAGATCTTTAATTTTATGGCAAAAGATACTTAAAGAATTTTACTTTTGTTTAACACCTCTTTGTGGAGAGTGTGTAATCACCCCTCAGACCAAAGCGAAGCAACTTGAGTTATATTGCATTGGGTTTTTAGTATGCTTCTGGAGAAACAAGACATCTTGAAAGAATACCTTTGTTGTACCGCAGTAACACTGTTAAATAGCAGGATGAATAACAGCCACTCTAACATCCTTTAAAATATTATTTCAGATGGACCCTAACAGGATTTCAGATGATGACACCTGTTGCTTTATAAAACTTTTCAAACTTCACGAAAACTCAGATTTGCAAGACACGTCTCTGGAAGGTCAGGATGCAAAATTAATGTCTGATCCCTGTCGGAGAATCAAACAGGCCTTTCAAGGAGCATTGCAGAAGGTGAGTGTGACCACCTCTCTCTGTGGTTGAAGGGTCCTTGGGGGTGGTTTGCTTTCCCAGTCTTCAGAATTAAAGCCATTCAAATACAGTTGACTTTGGTGATCCTTTAAGAAAAACAAAATCAACTGTAAGAGAACCAAGAAGTATTTTTGTGTGAGTCAACATAGAAACATATTGGTATCACAGAATCTCAGAACTGGAAGGAGCTTCAGAGGGTGTCTATTCCAATCTCTGGCTAGATGAGAGTCCTCTTCACAAGAGATGCCACCGATGGTCATTAACTGGTCCTCCAGTGAAGGAGAACCCACTCTTTCCTCAGTAAGCACATTTAGTTTTTGGATAGCTTTTTTCTTAGGATGTTTTTTCTTGACATCAAACCCAAGTTGCTTCTTTGCTACTTCCACCCCCTGTTCTTGGTTCTGCCTTCTGGGGCCAAGCAGAACTAGTTTAATTCCCCATTTCCTGTGATGACTCATCAAATACTTGATAGTCCTCAGATTAGTTCTAAGTGGATCCTCCCATCTCCCATCTCCCCTCTCCCTTCTCCTCCCCTCCTTTCCTCTTCTTTTCTTTTGGTTTTTAAAAAGATGAATTTGAATTCATTCTTGGAGGAAATACATATTGGTTTGTGGTGAGTTGTTGGGTCAATTTGCTGGCTTGAAACCACTGACCCAGAAATTGTTGTCCCATTTAATGACTTCATTTCCTTTACATAGGTATAAATTTTTTTATAATAGATTTTTCCCCTTTCCAGTGAGGATAATCATAGCCTACACTTAAATACCACTTTAGAAAAATTATTTTATTTTTAATTCATGGAATAAAACAAGCATTTCTGCAATGTAATACGATAAAAAGATAATTGCACATGAAACTGCATGGACAATTTGCTATTCCCTTCAAACATACAACAAAGTTATCATGTAAACTTTTTTTTTCATTTCCCCTTCCCCCTACACTAGAGATGGCCACCGTTAGACACAAATAGGTACACACACACACACACACACACACGTAAAATTATCCTATTCATACTTCTATTTATCAATTCTTTCTCTGAATGCAGATAGTGACTTTCTTCATATGGCCTTTATAGTTAATTTGGGTATTTATAATAGTCAAAATAACTTAGTCACCCACAGTTGTTTCTTGAAACAATATTGCTGTTACTGTATACAATGTCAGAAAAACAAGGAAAGATTTACACAAAATAATTAAATATCACTTTATAGTTTAAAAATGCTTTACAGCAGCTATGTGAGCTAGGTACTACAGATAAGAAAACTGAAACATTGCAGAATTGAGTGGGAAGAGGAGGAGCTGAAGTGACTTACTGAGGGTTTCATGGCTGGGAAGTGCTAAAGTCATGATTTGAACCCAGGTGTTCAGATTTCATCTCCAGTGAGAAGACTGTATTCAGTGCTTGGGTTAAAATTAAATGGTTAACAACTAGGATAGAAAATGATAGAAGATGAGGATTGGGAAGAAGAGAGAAAACTAAAGAAAAAAATTTGTTTCCTTTTCTTTTAGGAAAAGAAAATAGGGAGGAGTATAGGGATGAGAAGGGAGAAAGAAAAGGCAATGATTAATGACATCACTTTTACAAAATAGGAGGCATTGAGAAATATGGAATCAATCATGGATGATGAGGGTAGCTTTGAAATTTACATGGTGGATTAATTATATTTAATTTATATTTAAATAGTTATTATTAAAAAGAAAAAGATTAAATTGTATTTTTAAAAGATGAGCAGCTGCACAGACTTGGGATTTACAGTTTCACTAATAACCCTCTTTTTCTGTGCTATCACATGTGTAGAAATGTCCATCTTACTTAGTGTTTCAGTTCAGAATAAAAATATTTTTAAAAAAGAGAGTCATAGAATATTTTAACTTTAGAGCTTTAAGGTATCTTAGAGATTGTTGCTTAGTGGACAGAGCACTGGACCTGGAGTCAGGAAGATCTGAGTTCAAACCCAGGCTCAGGTACTTATAAGCTGTGTGATTGTGGGTAAGTCAATTAACCTGTCTGCCTCAGTTTCCTCATCTGTAAAGTGGAGATAATAATAGACCCCACTTCATAGTGTGATTGTTAGGATTCTAAGAGATTGTATTTGTCCTGTGTTTTGCAAACTTTGAAAGTACTATATAAATGCTAGTGATGATGAGGAGGAGGAGGAAGAGGAGGAGGAAACTAAAGCTCAGAGTAGGAAATAGACTATTTATGGTCATGTAAAACCAATGACTTTTCTTATACTTCTAGGAATACAGTTAAGGAATTTTTTCACAACTGGGTCTTTGCTTGGACCTATAGCAATATATCCCAGTCTTAATTTTGTGGATGTTCCCCCCAGCCCCAAGGTTTCTTCTGTTCATTTCATCATGAAAGTTATCAACAAGTCCTTGAAACAAAATTAATACTTAAAAATTCCATCAGTACTTTTGGTTGGGTGTACATGTTGGAAGGTCGGGAAGACGGAAAGAATCAAAGTCAAAATCAAGTCAAGGTATCTCCGCAACTCCAAAAAGTTTGGGTTTTATTGGTCTAGAATGTCTAAGTGGAAAGTATATTGGCAGTGGAAACCAAAATTTTCAACCACATGGGTATGTTGTGGTATTTTATTTATAGGGTTCTGTACTAACCTGAAATTTATGTTTTCATACTTGGAAAATCGATAAGACTTAAGCACATCAGCAAGTTCGTTGGCTTTGTGGCTCTTAGCAAAATATGTAAGCTAACATTGGGAACTCGCAAGCATTTAGGGGAAAAATCCCCTCTATAAAATTAAAGAAGTCATTAGTTCTCCCTGCCACACACCAAAAAAGTCATTTTTCTGAAAAAATAGACCACAAATATCATTAACTTCCTTTCCAAGTGACTGCTGCACTACAGAAATATACTTCTCTTGTGGGAGGAGCTTGAATTTGCAACACTCTAATCAGAACAAGGGCTTAATTCATTACATGATAGTGCTCAGTTATCTTTGCCCTTTCTAGATGTCTTCCATCATCTGTCCAGTTTGGCTATCTCTTCCAAAAGTCATTGAAATTCTAATTGTCTTCCAAAGTTTTGGCCATGCTCTCATTAGCTTTTCATGTAAATATTTTAAATTTCTCCCACATCCTCTTCCTGGTGTTTTGTATTATTAGACTAAGTGAACTCAGGCATTTAACTAGAGTAAATACAACAAATTAATCTCCCCACTCCAAAAAAAATCCCTGAATATTCTTATGTTTCCTTCCTAAACCCTTTAAGTCTATTAACTATTTCTTACTTTCACAGTCACATTTTTAATGGGTAAAGCCCATGATAATGTGCTCTGGTGCCTTGCTTTTAAAATATAGTGATAAATTTTTTTGTCCGACATATAAGATTATAAATTCCTTGAGAGGAGGGACTGCTTCTGCCTCTCTCTGTATTTCCAGTACCTGGCACAAGTAGGGCCTTAATAAGCCCTTGTTGACTCGATCTTAAGAAAGAGCGTCCCCCCCCCCAAATCAGTTACTTTATGGATTGTTAAATAAAGCAGAGATGAGTTGTTTACTTCTAGCAGCATGATACTAATATGGACTAGAATTTTGTTACATCTTCATGTTGACTTTATTGGTCACTTTTACACAGTCACTGTGTTCTAAGCCTCATTTCCTTATCCATAAAATGAGGCCAATTATAGCACATGCCTCAGAGGGGTGTCAGCAAGTTCATGTGAGATTATGTATATAAATCCCTTTGTAAACCTAAAGGGTGATATCAATCATCTTTGATCATCGTCAGTTATTAGTAGTGAGCCACCATCATCACCATTTCTAGTAGTGTTACTTTCTTCATGTTCAGTTGTTTTTCAATCATGTTCAACTCTTCATGATCCCTTTTTGGGTTTTCTTGGCCAAGATGCTGGAGTGGTTGGCCACTTCCTTTTCTAGCTCATTTTTGCAGATGAGGAAACTGAGACAAACAGAGTTAAGTGACTTGCCTAGGGTCACAGAGCTAGTAAGTGTCGGAGGCCAGATTCGAACTCAAGAAGGTGAGCCTTTCTGATTTCAGGACCAACGCTCTGTGCCATCTAGCTGTTCCTTGTAGACACTGGTCAATATGTTAGGATGGGTATAGCAGCTGTTTGGAAGAGGCTTTAGGCTGTTCGCTCTCTCTCTGCTTAGTAAAAGGATATGAATGTTCACATTTGGAAACTCATTCAGTGGCCTGATTCAAGAGACTGGGCATGGAAATGTTTCAACATTACCCTCTAAACACATTTGTTAAGCTCTAACTTGTACTTTGCACTGAAGAAAGTGACTTAACTAGACATGAGCCTTCTTTAATGGTCTACAAAGTAAGACTGATAATGCAAGAGCAGGTAAACAGGAACTGTTCAAACAATGGAAGAAAAATATTGAACTATTAATAAACATTACAATATAAGTACATCAGAGACCTGGTATGTCATTCTACTTGCGGTCTTCACTGAAGTATCATGATTTAGGTCTTGTAAGGAGTTTCTTATAATAATAACTGAAATATTTTAGACAGTTTGCATAATCATCCCGTTATTCTAGGATGTTGATTATATGTTTCATCAAGCACAACTTGCTATTAAAGATCAAATGCTAGAAAATAACTAAAGCACAGAAGAACAATCTGCAAATGCATTAATTGAAGTGTTATTTATAATTCTAGTGCCAAGGCCAGATATTTGTTTAAACAAGACATACTATCTTCATCAATGCCATTTGTGTCCATGAGTCATATCAACAGATTTAAATTTCCATATACCTTATATTTCCAAGTTTAGACCAGAGGCTGCAGGTTTTCCACCCCTGGTTTAGACTAAGGTCCAATGGTTAGTTTTAGGTACTATTACATATAATCAGGTCTGGCTCTGAGAAGACTTATTAAGTTGGCCAGTGTGTACTGTTAAGTTGACTAAATATGTCTTCAGTGTCCTCTGACCTCTGTCTCTTGCTCAGGGTCTCCCTTCCCCAGATTCCCTTATATGTTCTGCTCTTAGGTTTCCAGGGCTATCTCTTCACTATTTAGAGACCCTATTATTCTTTCCCACTCAGAGCTACTGTAAGCCTTTCCCTTCCCAAACCCCAGTATCAAATCATGCTTGTTCTATGTCCCATTTCTCCTCTTCCTTGCTAAGGGACTTACTAGTGATAAATTTGTATTAAGGTGTTAAAGGGGTATCCTTAAAAAGAAATTGCGAGTCCTTAAAATATTGAATTGTAAGAAAGGTACAGGTGATAATGACTTGGTAATATATAACATTTGCATTTAAACAGAGCCCTTTGGGAGACACAGTCTAATTCTTTCCTTCAAAGGAATGACTCTAGTGCTAAGAATTTGAGATGCTATAAGTCAGTGAGGAGAAATTTGGAACAGGCAAGACTTTTAGATTCATTCATATCATACTATTGGTAATAAAAGCTTAAGGTCTGATATAACTTACAAATGATTATTCTTTGCAAGATAAAAGACATGTTTCTCAAATTTGCTAATTTTTGTTCCTTGTATGGTAGTTGTCGTTAGTCCTTTTCTCATAACTAATAAACAACATGGGGCAGCTAGGCGGTACATAGATAGAGTGCCAGGCCTGGAGTCAGGAAGACTCATCATGCTGAGTTTACACCCAGCTTCAGACACTTACTAGCTGCATGACTCTGGGCAAGTCATTTAATCCTGTTTTTCTCAGCTCCTCATATGTAAAATGGCTTGGAGAAGGAAATGACAAATCACTCCGATATCTTTGCCAAGAAAATCCCAGGTGGTGTCATCAAGAGTTAGACATGGGGGCAGCTAGGTGGCTCAGTGAGTAGAGTACCAGCCCTGGAGTCAGGAGACCTGAGTTCAAATCCAGCCTCAGACAATTGACACTAGCTGTGTGACCCTTGGCAAGTCATTTAACCCCAATTGCACTGCCTTCCACCCTTAAAAATAAACAAAACAAAACAACAACAAAAAAAGAGTTAGACATGACTGAAAAGGCTGTACAGTATATAACAAGGGTAAATTCTTTAATGGGGCCAAAGAGCAAAGTGTGTGTGTGTGTGTGTGTGTGTGTGTGTGTACTTTGGAAATCCCTATTCCTAAACAGAAGGGCAACAGGAAAAAAAACATCTCCTTTCTTCAACCAAAAAACTTGCTTGGAGGAGGTCATTCACTCAGTCAATAAGTATTTATCACCCAGCACTGTGCTATAAAGAGTTAGTGATGCTAACTCAGTTACGCCTTACATACTGCCACACTTATTTTGCGGGATAGTTATTACATTGCATGAAACTTGGCACACACTTTGCAAAACAAGATTTTTCATTTAAAAAGCCTAGGCTAAGTTCAGAGTATACTAATAATATCATTAGCCGCCACATATCACTTTAACAAAACACTTTGCTATCTCATTTAATCCTTACAACTATTCTATGAGTCAGGCAATGTAAGTATTTTTATTCTTATTTTAGAAGGGAGGAAGCTGAGGATCCAGGAGGTTAAATCACTTACCCAAGATGATATTTCCAATAGGTAGAAGAGCTGAGACTCAAACCCAGCTCTTTCAGTTCAGTGTCTAATGTTCTTGCTGCTTGTCTACCTCTCCGGGATATTCAGGTCTGTGTCTTTACTTTGGTTCTAAGTGTGGATATAAAAGTAATCCTCAAACAACATTAATTTGGGAGTCTGAACACAGGACAGTTGCCTCAGACATCATGAAGGAATCAAACCGTTCACTGGAATCAGACACTGAACACAACTTTACATCGGATGTGCTCATGAAAGAGTGTTTACATAGCACATCTTTGGTCAGACAAGTAATGCTGTTTTCTCTTTTTCTTTTTCACTTGTGGTTGGTTTTTCTTGGCTTTTTTTTCCCCTTTAGCACAGAACCTTAAAAACCTCTTAGTGATCCAACCTTACCAACTGCAATTTATAAAGTCTACTATAACAGTCTATGACAATTAAAAAAAACAACCTAGTACATATCTGGCACCCAATGTATAAAGTTATTTCATTTTTCCTCCTTGTTTCTAGCTTTTGGCAGTATTCCCAGGCCTTGCTGTCTTGGGGAGTGAAGCGGCCAACTTGGGTTTGAGCTCAGGAATCCCTTGCGCAGCAACAAGAACACTTGGCCACCAGACCTCCCTCTCGCCCATCCTTACCCCTAGTCTTTATAAAAGACCATTTGTTTATTTACTGAACAAATGTGGAACACACAGGGCTGGTGACAAGGTCAAGGTTATGAGTATGCTGGCTAGAAGACTATTCCCACTTGTATTTAGAGTGTTAGGCAGTGAGTTGTTGTTTCCACATTGGGTAACACCATTGGGAAACAAACCCTTCTTGAAAGATGGAGTGAGAGAAATTTAAAAGGGTGGTCTGTACAGGGGCCAGGATCTCACAGTTGCTTAGCACTCTGCATTGTAAAGATCCTTGATTAGTGAGGATGGCATCTAGGGGGTGCCATGTATTGTGCTCTGATTAACTTCTGTCTTTTCTCATCAGTAAAATTGGAATGATAATAGCATCAGCCTTCTAGGGTTATTGTGAGGAACAAATGAGATATATGTAAAGTTCCTTATAAACCTTAAAATCTTACATAAATAGTAGCCATCATCACTGTCATTGGAACCTGAGGCTTGTTGGACTGACTTAATTCTTTTCACTTGCAAAACTGAAGCTAAAGTAATTTAAAAAAACTGTATGAATCCATATCACACCTAGACGTGTCCTAGTGTTATTACTGCTAAGAGCAGTGGGCACCAATAACCTGTGTAGGCATTCAGCCCATGTTTTTTCCAACTTTTGTTAACTATTTTTGTCCTCGACCACTCCAATCTAATCTGCTGAGACCATGTGGAGTGTATCCACTGTGGTAGATAGGTGTTATATAAGTCTCCAGATGTTGAAAGCCCACTCCCAACCCAATGGTGCCTTTGTACTAAGTTGTATTATCTCAGGCTGGTCCTTCAGCATCATTGGGTAGGTGGGTTGGGCTATCTGCAGGAAATCTTCCCTCCTGCTTAGGTCCATCTAAGACCTTTATTAGAGGCAATAAGCGTCAAAATATACTTAGAAGAGAATTTGGAGGAATTTCAGAGGGTCAAAGTTATTACACAGTGAAACCTCACCTGGAGTTTTTTTTTTCTTCATTTTACTTTTAGGAGAAATAGGCAAATAAGAATAGAGCAGAGATTTAAACAAAATAAAGACACTAAACAAACCACTATGAAAATCTCAAAGAGCATTGGCTTTGGAGTCATAGAGTCTGGGTTCAAATCATTCCCCCCTCTCACTTAACATCAGAAAGACCTTGACCAAATAACAACTTCTGCAGGCCTCAGTTCCTTGATCTTTAAAATGAAAAGGTTAGACCATTCAGCTTTATCTCCTGAAACTTCTAACGTTCTACACAATGATGACTGATGAATATAAAATCATGACCTTCAGAACTGGCAAAATTTTCTGTCATCAAAAAAAATTCAATAATATTGATTTATACCCTACTTGCTAAGTCAGGAACATGGACCAATATATTTTTCAAAGTTTTTTTTTCGCAAGAGAGTTTGAAACACAAAGGATTTTCTGCTAAATCCTGAGTTAAGCTTGATAGTTAGTAAGTCTTTTTATCACACAAAGGTTAAAGAAATTCTGTACATCATAGGACAGGAAAGACTTAGGGTTGATTTAATAACAGCATTTAATCTTAGAGATTCTCAAAAGATTCCTTTTGGACTTATGCATTTAGAATCTCTATGTATTCTTTGAGAGTTACCTGCATATTTTGCCTTCAAAAATTCAAGTTTTGTTGGATTTTGGAGCTTTAAAATAAACACAAAACTAGAAATCAATCAAGTAAAACTTTTTGCTGCTCTTCATTTGTACTGATCACAGAATCTCAATCTAAACTCTTCTAAGAAATCTTTTCCCATTTAAGCAAGCTTCAGAAGTGAATAAGAAATTAATTAAATTTTGGAAGGTATAAAATGTTTTATATAACTTGATCGCTTCTGTGATTCTAATGAATGAAACTTTAAGATTCAAACCATTTCTTTTTTCTATATAGTTAACACACACATATACACACACATAAATAAAGAAAACAAAGTATTCATTTTTGTTGTTATTCTCTTAGCATACACAGAGCATACATCCCAAGGAGGTTTCTTCTAAACCCACAAGGAAACTTGAGTTTCTGGGGCCCTGGTGTTCCCAAATCAAGACATTAGTCATGTAGTGGTTTTCTAATGGGATTTCATTGTCGTTTGCCATAACACTTTTGGGAACTGCAATTCAACACCAATCATACTTAGCTTTTTGTGAAAGCTGTCTTTATGGGAAAGCTGAAGCAAGACCCACATTTTTTCCCTACAAAACATCTACCACCTTATTGCCTTTTGCCTAACATCATGGCTGTGTGGTGCCCTGCATCTCAGTAGAAGGCTGAGAAGACAAGAGCATGTGCAAAAGGTGTATGTGGCAGGCACAGTCTTGGGTGGGCTTGTGAGTGTGTGTGTACATGGGCAGGGGTACAGTCATCCTGATGCAACAGGCAATAATCCAGGGGAAAGGAAAGATATACTGGGTTAAGGTTTGAAGAAAAATGGGGCACACAGAAATGGGGAGTCCTGGGAAGCAGCCAAGGGTGTGCTGGTAAATGTTTCACAACCCTCTTTCCAAAGCATGACACACTTTCAAAATCAATTTGCATTATTAAATCTTCTCCATCACTTTCTTTCACCTAAAAATGAACAAAACAAGCCCTCATTTGTAGTATTTTCCAATTTCTGAGCAGTTAGGTGCTGTAGTGGGTAGAGTGCTAGTCCTGGAATCAGAAAGACTCATATTCCCAAGTTCAAATCTGGCCTCAGACACTTACTAGCTGTGTCACCCTGGGCAAGTCACTTACCCCTGTTTGCCTCAGTTTCCTCATCTGTAAAAAAAGCTGGAGAAGGAAATGGCAAACCTCTCCAGTATCTCTGCCAAGGAAACCCCAAATGAGGTCACAAGGAGTCAGACAGGACTGAAATAACTCAACATCAATAAGAGATGTAAATGCTCCCTCTAGAAATTTAATAACCTGCTCTTCTGAGAGAGGTGACTCCAGTGCCCCTTCTCAATGCAGCCTAGATCTCTTAGGTTCAGTGATGTGCCACTGAGGGATGAGCGCCATGTTCATGGATGGGATGGAATATTCTAACTGTGATTCATCCTGGAGAGGAGTGTAGTCTGTGAGGGGAATAGCTTACAAAACTTGGAAACCAAATATTCAATATAGTGGAAAGGGCACTATTAGTCCAGGAAGTTAGGAGCTATGAATCGACCCAGCTCCACAATGAACTCACCATAAGAAATGAGGCACACCATTTCAAACCATCAATGTGCATTTACGAAGCCCCTGCGTGCCAGGGACTGTGTTCAGTCATCCTGCTGGCTTTATGCAGTCTGAGATGAGGTTTGGGATTCCAGAGTTCAGTGCGGGGAAGGATGGGGACATGAAGAGACAGAGGGAGCAAAGAGGAAGTACAGCTAGAAAGTTTAATCAAGGGGAAGTATTTACGATAAGAAAGGACAGGTCCATGGAGTTGGTGGGGCAGATCAAATTGGGCATGGGTTTTCATAGGGTTCTCAACTGGGTCCAGTAGGGTCAGGTACTAGGAGAAGGGAGCCTGGATCTGGGGACTGCTATGGATTCATGCTTGGGAGGTGAGACTCCTGGGGATTTGTCGGCTAGCGGATACTCCAACTCCCCACCATTCAGAGGAGGCTTTGGGCGGTGACTCTGACAGGGTGACTCAGGGGTTTTGAGCTTCCTGTGGCTTTTTCATTTAGCAGGGTGGGAAGGCTAATTCCCAGTCATTAGTCATTAGCATTTATACAGATGTCCCATTGTGAGTTGTCTTGGTATATTTTTAAGCTATTAAAGTTTAAAACTGTACTAAGACTTTGGGACACCTTGTATGGTACTTTTATTCTCACAACCACCTGGGAGGTGGAGGCTGTTATTATTCCCATTTTATAGATAGAGAGGATGAGTGACTCACCCAGGGTCACACAGCTGGGTGAGCATCCGAGACTAGATTTGGACGTAGGCCTTCCTGACTCAAGGCCCAATAAAACTAGTGTATTTTCCCTTTGTACCACAAAGTTGCCTTTTCATTTTACTGAAGTATTCACACTTGTCTCATTTACCCTTTGATAGTCTTGGTTCTTAAATTGGCTTCCTTAGTGCTGTGCACAGGACCCTCCAGTCTACAGACCAATGCCTGATAAGGAACTGAATCACTTCTGGAGGCCATAGAAGAAAATGGATAATTAGTAATGTTGGTCTCTGTTCTCAGTGTTTTCTAGTAAAAGGTGTCTTTGTGGCCACATGTGGATACCTTAGAAATGTTATGAAGAGCTCATTCCGGATTGCGTTCCTATTCCGGGACACAGTGTTCTTGTCTCTCAGAGAGGACAACGTGTCTCTTTTGGAACAAGGATAAACCAGGTGTGTTAGGATGACTTTGTTGGCCTAAATTTGGGGTGCAAAGAAACACTCTTGTATAGAGTAAGGTCACCTTGTTTGCATAGTTAATTGATGTGGATTCAAATATTTGTGCCCAGCAAAAACGTGAAGAGATAAATACTGGGAGAAAAATACTGATCATATCTATCATTTGCATAGTACTTTAAAGTTTGCAATGTATTTTACATATATTATTTCATTTGATCCTGCAAGGATAGGTGCTATCATTATTTGCCTTTTACAAATAAATAAACTTGTGAGAAAGTTTTAGTGACTCATCTAAGGTTCTACATCTAGTAAGAGTCTGAATCCATGGCTTCTGACTCCATAGAGTCAGGATTTGAACTCAGGTCTTCCTGACTCCAAGTCAAACAGTGTATCACCTAGCTATCTCCATTTAAATGATTAAGTACTGATTTAAATAAGGCAGAAATTCCACCTGCCATTCCACCCAGTAAGTGTATGCCACAGGAATGAGGGAATCTAGGGATGAGGACATGAAAGTTCTTCCCAACCCTGCATATGTTGATGCCCACCTCCAGTGGATCCTTGCAAATCTGAGAAGTGGAGGTGCCTTATCTCTAGGTCTTCAGCCTACCTTTAGCCCGTGTGACTCAGCCCTCACCCTCTAAGCTTAGAGCCAACCTTATCCTGGAGTTTCAAACCCTACTTATTGACTTCCTTCATGTATACTGTTCCAATGGGCCAGTGGCTGTTCAAGACCTCCTTCAGAGAAAAGGTAATTTGCAGGAGATTTGCTAAAAGAAAACAAAAACTATGCACAGATTTTAGAATCTAGTGCCCCATATATGGTGCATCCCCCCCATCATATAAAGAACAATGAACTTGGAGAAAGAACACATCAGTTTGCATTCTGCTTACCTTTGTGTGACTGTTACCTTCTCTGTGACTCAGTTTCCTCATTGTGACATAGGAATTGGAATACTGGTGGGTCAGAGGTAGTATATACAAAATACTTTGTAAATGGCAAAGCTCCACAGGTATTTTAATTATCTCTATTGTTACCTACTGCACAGAATAACCGTGAATAGAGTGCTACATAGAGTGAATTATTTTTGGAACTTTGGGAACTTTGGTTGTACTTCTGGTTCTTACTAGTATTAGTTTTAGTTCTGTGACTTCAGGGAAGACACTGTACTTCTCTGGACCTTGGTTTGCACACCTATGGAATGGAGAAATTAGATCAGACAACTCTCCTTCAGATTTAAATTCCTTTGGTCTTTTAATGATAGAATTGTTTTTTTTTTATTATGTGCTCTGCATTCTCTAAAGTTAGCACTCCTACCCCATCTCTTTCTGGTTTCATGTAGCCCATTATCACTTCTTTGTTATTGTTGGTTAGTTGTATCTGACTCTTCCTGACCATATTTGGAGTTTCCCTGCCAAAGATACTGGAGTGGTTTGCCATTTCCTTCTCCAGCTCATTTTTACAGATGAGAAAACTGAGGCAAACAGGGTTAAGTGACTT
Source organism: Trichosurus vulpecula (assembly GCF_011100635.1). Taxonomy (NCBI): domain Eukaryota; kingdom Metazoa; phylum Chordata; class Mammalia; order Diprotodontia; family Phalangeridae; genus Trichosurus; species Trichosurus vulpecula. Next base: position 306,197,516 of record NC_050576.1, on the reverse strand, counting down.
GCCCAGGGTCACATAGCTAATAAGTATCTGAGGCCAGATTTGACCTCAGGAAGATAAGTCTTCCTGATTCCGCTGCACCAGTTAGCTTCCCATCTATATCTTTTTCTCAGAGCAAGATTCTAGGGAGCCAGAAATTTATCTCTCTAGAAACTGACTCCCCATTCAGTTAGCCATTCTGTCAAGTGTCATATGGAGTCTAGAGATGGGAAATAGTTAGACTTAGTTGCTAAACTGTAGTTATTCTGCCTAGACTTGAGATTAGTCTTTTAAAAGAGCATAGTAGCTTAAGACATTTTTAAAAATTGGGCTCTTTATGAAGACTAATATTGCTGTCATAAGCCTACTTTATGAAAGCTCAAGGGGACCTTTAACTGTAGCAGAAGCTTCCTCATTTAAACGATGAAGGTTAAACAATAAAAACTAATTTTCTATTCCCTGCTTGCCCATAGCACTGCCAAGAAGAACATCATGTTACCTTATGAAAACAGGGCTGCAACATTCTTCAGCCCTTATATGTGCATCAAACATTTGTTTTGAAAGATGCACTTTTAAATCAACAACTTTCTAGCTGAGAAAATAGTGCCACCAGTAATCACATTCCAAGTATATAACACCTAGTCTGGAATAATTCTTTACTAAACATGTTAATTTGTGTGCTATCTCTCTGGCACCTCTTGGCAAGAGTCCCTCATGGAGGAGGCTATACTTAACTAGCCAAACAACCAGATGTTGGTGGGTCATTTTTAAAGCCATAATAGTCTTGGGCATGTGGGGCCAGAAGCAAGCAGTGAATCATTCCAGGCCGAAGAGTGAGCTGTCTCAAAATAATGAGAAGGTAAAGGGCTAGAGGTAGGAGATACATCTGAGAACCTAGTGTATAGAGCAGAAAGATATTGATGGTGAGATCCAAAGCACAAAACAGGAAAACACTAAGTCAAGCAAAAATGTAAGAAACTGACTTAAATAGATTTGAACTTATGCAAAAGTGAGTTCAAATTTGACTCAGTGTTATGACTGCCAACATCCTAGTGTTTGAAGACAACCTCAAGTTACTTGATCTAAATGAGCTTCAGTCCTATACAGTTCCCCACTGTTGCTAATTTTTCCCACAGGGCAAACAGCTATATTTGTGTAGCTCTGGAGGTTATGTAGATGTCAGATTCATTTTAGAAAGGGAAAAACTATTTTGAGAAGAACCTGGCCTTGTGTTGAGATAATTCCTTAATTCTTTGTATTAAAATATAGAACTTTGATTAACAAATTTAATACTAGAGTTGTAACATCAGAAATGACTCACCTCAGGGAAAGGGGTAGGTCTATCTTTTACATTACCAGAATACTTTCTATAGATCTATTTTTCTTGCATATATTCTAAGAATATTCATAACTGTCCTTTTTTTTAAATCCAGGAATTTAGTGCTCTTAAGTTTAACTTGAAAATAAAGATGTATATATTTATCAAGTATAGGATTAAAGTATACCCTGATTACTTCAGGCAAATTTTAGCTCTGAGACAAATACAGAAATATCTTTCTTCCAAAGTGGAAAATTGGTCCATCCAGTTAACCACTTTGAAGAGGATCTTAACATGGGAATTTCAAATGATCTGTGATTTCATCAGTGAGGGTACTTACTACCAATGCAGGTTGCATCCCATCATGGGGTATGTTTGAGGAACAGTCAGTAATCAAGTTTAACTACAGTGCAAATTAATTCAGGGAAAGCAGTGGGAGATAAGGTTGCAAATGCTTATGTTGTGGTGGGTCTTGAATTCCAGAGCAGGAAACCTATTTTTTTGTTGTTGTTGTTCAGTCATTTCAGTCCTGTCCAACTCTTCATGACCTCTTTTGGGTTTTCTTGGTAAAGATACAGGAGCAATTTGAGGAACTGAGGCAAACAGGTTTAAGGGACTTGCCCAGGGTCTCACAGCTAATAAGTGTTTGAGGCTAGATTTGAACTCATGAAGATGAGTCTTCCTGATTCCAAGCCTAGTGCTCTATCTATAGTACTGCCTAGTTGCCCCAGAGACTATTTTTACTTTATTCAAAAGGAGATGGGGGACCCAAAGAACATTTTTAAATTGGGGAGTGACATGATTGGAACTGTACTTGGGAAAGATTAAATCAGTAATTAGTGTGTAGTTTGGTTTGGAGGGAGAAGTCTTGAAGATGGGGAGACCAGTTGAGGAGGCTCTTTCATTAGAGCAGGTAAGAGGCAATGAGGTCTGGATTAGGTTGGTGTTAAAGGGAATGTAAAAGAGATGATGAATGGCAAAGACATTAGATATGAGGAATTGACAAGGCTTGGCAATTGATTGGATATGAGGAAGAGAAATGAGTTCAAGATGACTCCAAGGTTTTGAGCCTGGGTGGCTAGGAAAGTTCTGGTGCCATAGAACCATCAAGAGGAAAAGCTAGGAGTTTTGGGAGTAGAAGTAGTAACTAATGAAGGAAGAATATGAATTCATTTTTGGATGTGTACTTGAGATGCTAAGAAGAAATCCAGCTAGAGTTAAATAATTTGCACTAGGTTTTTGTGAGGATCAAAAGAGATAAATATAAATCACTTTACAGACCCTAAAACACTAAATGCATGTCTTGATGATGATGATGGTGGTGGTGGTGGTGGTGGTGATGATGATGATGATGATGATGATGATGATGATGATGATGATGATGGAATGCTGTACTAGAACTCATGACAGAAATCAGGGCTGGAAACAAGAATTTTGATGTCATCTTCATAAAGTGATATTTGAAGCCATGCTGATGGATGAGAGCGTTGAGGGAGAAAGTGTAAGTATAGAAAAGAACATGGCATTAGGAAGAAGGAATGTCAAAATGAATGAGATGCTCTGTAGCATCACATGTCTCAGGAAGATTGAGAAAGGTGAAGACTGAGAAAAAAACCATTGGATTTGATGATTGGGTCATTTGGATCCTTCAAAAGTGCAGTGTCAATTAAATGTTTGGGGTAGAAGACAGATTTCAAGGGACTCAGAAGTGAATCAATGGGAAGGAAGTAGAGACGGTGAGAGTAGGCTGTTAAAGAAGCTTGAAGTAGGAATGAAGTCAGAGATGGGAACCGACCTTGGAGTAACAGGATGCAGAAAGGATGTTTTTAGGGTAGGAAACATCCAAGGTTGTGCTGGAGGCAGCTTAGATTGGCTAGAGAAAGCCTGTTGCTAAATTTTCAGTGGGAGCATTTACCCTTGAGAATTCAATAAATGTTACAAATCAGAGCTTGATTTTTGTTTGTTTGTCACTAGACTTAAGAAAGTGATGTAAAAAATGTTAATGCAAATTAAACTCAAGTGTGTCAAATGTACATTTTTCCCACTGAAGATCTGGTTGTTAAACATTTATCAGCACGTTCCTCTAGACATCTGAACGTATTTGTAGTTAGGGGAAGGACAAGTAGAGAGTAAGACCGGAAATGTAAATGAAGGAGTGAATGATTGATAGAATAAGCTTTCCAAGGGCCATCAGACGGCAAGGGATCAAAAGGCACAATGAAAGTATCTTGTCACTTGGCTCAAAAACCATTAATGTTTCTCCACTGCCTACAGAATATTCAAGGCCCAGTAAAAATGTGCCTCCCCCACGTTCCTTTCTAGTCCTAGCAAGAATAGGAACAATTTGTCCTCAGATACAGGAGCAAAAGGGGAAAAAAAGGAAAGGAAAGATATAGAGAAACTTGAGATGGTGAAAAGGGTAACTAAGGGAGTTTATGGGACCTTCCAAGGCAGTAGAATATAAAAGGATTAGACTCAGCACCAGAAGATTGAGGTTTGAGTGTTGGACTGGTCACTATGCGACCTCTGACAAGTGGCTTATATTGTGAAATGAAGACATTTAATTAGATTTCTCAGGTCTCTTTCAGCCCTAAATTTATGATGATCTGTATAACAACAATGTTGTTAGCAGCTGCTGTGAAGGGGTAAGACCAACAACACCAGCACACAGGAGGGCCGCTAGCACAGGTTCTTTCATCTGCTTTTCTAAAGAAAAGCAACTTTAAGGAGTTAAACAATCTTACTTTAATTATACATATATCATTCACTTAGTTCAGGGGAAAAAGTCAGCACCCTGAACTTCAGAGCGAATAGAAATAGAAATTACAATCAGGAAAAAAAATAACACAAATCAACAGACAGGCTTCTAACTGTCTGCCTATAGCAATACATACAGTTACCAGAGAGAGAAGCACCAATATCTGGGTTTTCAAAGCCAGGGGGCTCCTTAACGGCTACCCAGAGTCTTGTCTGGCCAAATCATACTGAACTCTCTTCCAGTGAGTGAGCCCCAAAGCAAAAGCTCACCTCTCCCAATATATACTCTTTTGGCTAATAGGCTCAGAGCCAGAAGGCATCACAACTTGACTCATTGCCTAATTAGCTTAGTACCCAAAAGTGTGGAAGCCTTTCTTCAAGCAAGCTTCCCCTAATGAAGAAGCTTCCACAGGAGGCTCCTTAATGGGCGGGGAAGATCTGTGAGCCTCGGTATCCTCCTCTGTAAAATGGAGGTAGTAATGCATGTATTCTCTGCCTCACAGTTTGTTGTGAGAAAAGCCCAGTTATTGCAAATGGGAGTTATTAGAATCATAGGATTTCAGAGCTGAAAGTGGTTATCTACTTTAATCCTCTCATTTTGCAGATGGTGAAAGTGAGGGACTTTGCTTCCAGTCATAAAATTGGTTAATGGTAAAGCCAGGGCAGCTAGGTGGTGCAGTGGGTACAGCGCCAGGCACGGGCTCAGGAGGATTCATTTTTTGTGAGTTCAAATCTGGTCTCAGACACTTCCTAGCTGTGTGACCCTGGACAAGTCAATTAACCCTGTTTGCCTCGATTTCCTCATCTGTAAAATGACCTGGAGAAGGAAATAGCAAACCACTCCAGTATCTTTGCCAAGAAAACTCCAAATGGGGTCATGAAGCATCAGAAATGATAGAAAATAACTGAAAGAGGGCCTCAGAGCCAGAAATAGAATTGAGTCCACGTATGACAACTTTTATTATTTCCCTCATTCTCCTCCCCTTCCTCCTCCACCTTCTCCTCTTCTTCCTTCACTTCCTCCTTGTCCTTCTCTTCTTCCACATTCTCCTTCTCTTGCTCTTCCTCTTCCTTACTGGCTGTGTAACTATGGCTGTCATTTGATAAAGAGTCAAGAGTTACACAGCTTGGTCTGCCCTTCCTTCAAGGAACTTACATTCGTCCTGGTAGAGACAACATTTTGTTGTTATCGTTCAGCCATGTTGGACTCTGTTAACCCTATGGATTTTGCCTGTGAGGTTTTCTTAGCAAAGATACTGGAGTTGTTTGTCATTTCATTCTCTAGTGTGTGTCCATTTTACAGATGAGGAATTGATGCAAATAGGGGTTAAGTGACTTGTCCAGGATCACACAGCTAGTAAGTATCTGAGGTCATAATTGAATCTTCTTGACTCCAGGCTCGGTGCACTACCCACTACACCACCTAGCTGCCCCACAAAGAAATACAAAGGAATTTCAGGAGTGAGAACACATAAACAGCTTGAGTTGAAGGAGGAAGGTAGACTGTCTTTGCAGGAAGCTAGGTATACGTAAGAGGTTGAGGCAAACGGAATGTATTCTACTCACGGGAGGCCACTTGTTCAAAAGCACTCAGTCTCTCTGATACTCGGTTTTCTCATCTGTAATTTGGGGGCTAATATTGTGCCTACTCCACAGAATTATTGTGAATTTCAAAGGAGACCATGTGTGTTTAAACTTCCTTGAAGGGGCAGCTACATGGCACCAGCTCTGGAGCCAGGAGGACCTGAGTTCAAATGCGGCCTCAGACACTTGACACTTACTAGCTGTTCACACAGCTGAACAAGTCATTTAACCCCAATTGCCTCACCAAAAAATAAATGAATGGATAAATAAAGTTCCTTGCATGCCTTCGAGTGTTATGTAAATGTTATTATTATTCTTTCACTTCTAAAGCATATATTCCCTCCAAACCTCTGGTTTGTTTTTCGTATTTTTATAAAATGACAGCAGCATTGGGGGCTTCTATCATAGCAGGAGAGGAATTGGGGAGTGTGGGAACCCAGTCGGTTTCTTTATTTGGGATATTTGCCTGATGTTTTTTTTTTCTTATTGGCCGTTCATTTTCAGAAACAACCAATATGTAACAGTCATATGCTAACAACCCTCAGTTGATTGGAAATCTTAATACCCTAGGCTTGTCACAGGGTTGTAGAAGAATTAGGGATACGGCCTCATTAAGATGTTAAAATGAATGCATTGCATATGTTAACAAGTGGCTGCACCCTGTGATATATCTGGCAATTGGGGTGTTAAATCCTAATTCATCTAGCCAGATGTCCCTGCAGCTGCTGCTGGTATTGCAGAGGGAGGCAGTCACCTGAGACCCCAGCTATGAGCTATGAGCTAGTGACAGTGGCTTCAGCAGCATCTGGTTGTACAAATGACTTTCTCGAGACTCTGATTGACAGGTACCAAATGGTTTGTGCATGTCCTCTGTCACCATGAGTATATTGGGATTTTTAGATAGATAAACCCAATTTGCAGACTTTAGGCCCTTGACCTTCTTAAGTAGGAAAGTCCCCCAGTTGTGGCTTAAACCTGTTTACTTTATTTTGTGTCTCCAGAACATAGCGAGAGCTTATTAAGATCAATTGAATAATATTCACTGCCAAATTGGAAGAGTGTCAGAATTTTGTTTTCAGACAGTGATACAGCTGAGTTTGCAAAGGGAGGTTTACAATTTACTGTAAATGTTTAAGTGGCCTGCAGCAAAGTTCTTTGTACTACTCAGAAGAAGGGAAGGTGTGTGGATAAATATTTTGCTATAGTTACACAGTATAACTTTTTTTTAATAAGGCCTTCGTGTATCCAGATCTAGTTTGCATAAAGGGAACTCTTTCCTCTCCGTCCCTTCCCCCAGTCAGGGTATGCTCTTGACTCCCCTTGAAACTTAATTCATGTCAGGGCCTTACATTAATATGGGAGTGGTGGGCCACCAGGCTGTCTAAGGAGGAACAAGTCAGCCCAGTTTGGAAAATTGAGCAGGTTTAAATTTCTTCATTGACCAGTGTTGGAAATAACCAGTGTGTTGCTACTATATTTCCAGACTGGGCTAGATAGGGAGACCTAGTGTTTAAAAAAAATCCTTGTGGGTCATTATATTCCACAACAATCCACTCTGCTCTATTGGGCCTTGCCAGTTCCTGCTCCATGTGGTTTTCCTTCAGATTTTCATATATTTGAACTATTCTATCCCAACTCATTTAGAATATGCAACTGAGCATTTTTCATTGTATTTTGTGGAGAATTAAGTTTAAGTTTCTTGGATGTCAAATTAGGAACGAATCAATGAAAAGGGGCTAAGAGAACACAGTGACTTAGATTTTTTTTTGCACTTATTTACTAGAGGAGAAATTGTAAAATCAAAATATTTACATAGGCACTAAATAAATTTAACTTTGAAAAGAAAAGGTAAAAAGCAAATGTTTGGGCTCCATGTCAGGACCTAGTGATTAAATGGAATTATAAGCAAAAAATCATGAGATGAAAAGTTAATGCATCATAAAGAGGGAAAAAAAAACCCCAGCCACTGCTATACAAAATCTTTCTTGCTCCCAGCACTCCCTAACTCATGAGCATTTTGTTAGACTCTGGTGATGGGGGAGGGAAATAGATTTATAAAGCTGGAGAAGGCAGCTCATTTATTCCAAGGCCTTAACATAATACAGAACTGCCACAAGATGGCGGTGTGTCAGAGGAAGACTTGTATTTTTTTGACTTGGCAGATGTTTTCTTAGGCCTCCTGCCAAGACACTATTTCTATCAGATTTTTAAAGGTTAGGTGGACACTATCATAGCTTAGTAAACCAAAATTATGCCTATTTTTTTTTAAAAAAATGGTAATATCCTTCTTCTTCTCCTGATGTTGCCAGTCATGAAGTCGAGCACATCGGCAATTCTATCTATATATAGCGTGTCATTCATTCCCATTAATTTGCTGGAGGAATGGCTACAAATAATGACGCCAGTTTTCTTGGGAAGCTCATGGGAAGCTATTGGCTTACTTGATAGTCACACCTGGGCCAGGCTTAGTCTCTTGCGTATCATAGAATAGTTGACAAGTAGGCTGTAGTTGGGAGAAAGTGGGAAGCCTTATCTACCTGGATGGTAGGGCACTGTGGGCAGTTTAGCAGTGGCAGTTGTATAGGGGCCTTCGCCAACACAGGTGAGACAGCAGGGTGTGTTGTTTGCTTGGCTTCCTCACCCTGGAAACTCTCCTTTTCATGTGCTGGAAGCTATTTTCAGGGTCCTGTTTTAAAGGCTACCTCCCCTACTTTATGCAAATTTATAGGAATTAGGAACTGGAAGAGTTCTGATCTATAATTGCACAGGATGTTTAACAAAAAAAAAATAAACTGACCATTTTAAAAAGTTATTCACAGTTGGGTATAAATAAGGATGAATTATAGGCATTTTTTCTCTACCTGAATATTTATTCATAGGGAAGGAAGAGGTTGGAAATGTTCTTTGTGGCATTTCCACCTTCTTCTCTGCCATATAAAATCATTGTATTTAAGTTGAATATTATTCATTCAAAGACACCTTTCAGAATTCAATGACAATACCTAAAATATAATAATAATAAAACTTAAAAGAGCCCTGTGATTAATCCAAGGGCTGGTTTTTAACCTTTTTTACATCATGGATTCCTTTGGCTGTCTGGTGAAGCCTATGGACCCCCTTCTGGGAATAATGTTTTTAAAAGCATACAATAAAATACATAAGATTACAAAGGAGACCAATTATATTGAAATATAGTTATCAAAATATGTTTTTTTTAAAAGTCCTCAGACCCTGAGTTAAGAATCCCCACCCTATCTGAAATCCTTCATAACTATTCATTGTGACCACCACCTTTTTCTACCAGCAACTATACCAAGTGATAGAAATACAAAAGCAAGGCAATCCCTGCCCTTGATGAGCTACATTCTCGTAGAATGAGCTTAGCTTTATAAGGAGTATCTATAACCAAAGAAATAAAAAAAAAAAAAAGATCAGGATGGAGATAGACAAAAGGAGGCCGAGGCTTCTGCCATTCATTTCTCCTCCTTTGTATTAGTCATAAGAGCTCAAAATTTCTGTGGCATTTGAAATACCTTCCTCACAACAATCCTGGGTTGTTGGTAAGAATCTGCTTGTAAATGTTTAACAACAGGCTCTTTGGAAAAAAAATTGTACTTACAGCTTACTTTTAAGTTTAACACACATTGTTAATATTTTCTTCATCATTCTCTTAAGTCTAGACAATCAATAAAACAATAAATTAATCCCTGATTCGTAGCTTTTTGTCACTGAAAATGTAATAATTGGCTCTTAGGATTAGGTTCCAACCACATCCTCCAGCACACACCCCTGGTCATAGGTACTACATGTGTCTTCTTTTAATAAAATTATATATAGAAACAGGTTGGTTTCTCATTGTACAATTTGTTTAACTATGAGCATGTCTGGATCTCAGATGTAGACTACAATCGTGATTCTATAATTATTGGTATACATGGGGTCATGGTAACTGTCTCAATGGCATCCTGTTCTGCTCTGAAAGGGGTGGGATAGACAGCAAATCCAGCTGAGTGTTTAACCTTTGGAAATTCTGGACAGTCATTTGTCCATTTTCTCTAGTCAGAAAGCTTGGGAAGTGAAGGGTTATTTGTTTTTCCCCCTTTAAAGCTGGTTCAGTCCATTTTCATAAAAAATATGTATAACTGGGCATTGATACTGAAATCTAAGGATCAACAACCACAAGGTTTGAAAATGATATTGCAGACCTACTAAACTTTCAGTTCGGGCTACTAAGTTTAAAAGCAGCCTGGGCCTCGCTTTGCCAGTATTCACATTACTCTGTAGGGATAGAGAAAATGTTGCTGTTATTTCAGTCACTGGAAGGATTTTTGTAAAAAAGTCAGATTCCCGTTTCCTAGAGACCACCATCTTTAGAGTTTAAAAACATCAGTTTATAAGGAAATGTAAAGATACATGCCTTGTGAATGGTGGATGGTCACCAACAGAGCAAAGCTTACTCTTTAGGGGTGTGGTAGAAAAGGCTTTGGGCTAATGAGGGGGGTACACTGGAGGACCCTTCTAATTCTCAAATGTTATGATTATAAGTTAGACCTGAGTCCCTCTGTTCTATGCTGTTGAGTGTCTCAAGATTCCTGATTCACACTTTGTTTATTTATTTGTGCCATCAGCTAAAGATGGACTCCTGTCACCATTCTCTGCAGTCCATAGGATAGGGTTGGGACTAGGCGCTGCTGAAGACCATCGTTCTGGTTCTTCTCCCTGCTCCCTGTTCCAGGGTGTGAACGAGTTCTGTGTGACTACTCCATGTCTTTAGGAGCATCCACTAGTCTCTTCTTTCTAGTTATTATCTTACTGGACTTAATATGACTATGGAATGTAGACTTAACTTGTTGGAAAAGGAATAGAAATTTGGGCCCTCTGGTCAATAAAACTCAAATTTTTTCCCTTGCCTAGTCCCACCCATTGTTTGATTTGTCATCTCTAAGATTTAATATCCAACAACATATGGAACATAGCACATAATTATGTTCCAATAACCTGTACCTGCAAAAATTTAGTGCAAAAGCACAAATATAGTAGAATATTATAAAATATGAGAATTGTCCCCAATCCAGTAAAAAGTAGTCTTAGAAAAATATTGGGAACATTCAGTGTTAACCATCTATTAAAATGAGTGAGAGAGATTACTAAGCTCATAAAGAAAGGATATCAGGGCACATATTGGCAATATGTTGGTAAAATCTCAGGTCATAGACACATGGATACCTATGTTTTAAATAAAAAAAAAAGATTTTTTAAAAATTTTCCTTAATAAAACAATAGAAGACTAACTTTACTTTATGATGCCTTAATTGAAACCCTTAATTAAGCTGGAGTCATATATGCAGTAAAACTTTAAATTGGTAAAAAGTAAGAAGAGTACTTGGCAGAATTTTTATGAAATTACCAAATAGAGAATCCCACATAGCTTAAGGTTTCATTAGGACATATTCAGTATAAGATAGTCCCGTTCTGAAAGTAAACAGAAGTCTTTTTAAAAATTCATATTATGCTGTTATATGGTTTACCTGAGCTACAATGGATATTGCCTTTATTTTTTTTCAGTTAACAAGCATTCATTTTGTCCCTCTCTCTCCCCTTCATCCTACTACTAGGAGAAAGAAAAACAAAATTCTTTTAACAAATATGCAGTCAAAAAAATACCAGAAATGACCAAATTTCCACATTGTCTATGTATGTATGTATATATATATGTACATATATGTCTATGTGTATGTGTATGTATGTACATATGTATGTGTATGTGCATATATATGTGTGTATGTGTGTATATAGATATACACACACATATATACATACACATACATACACACATATGTGTGTCTACCTCTCTCTATCTCTGTCTCTTTCTCTAACTTTATCTCTATCTTTATCTCTATCTCTATCTTTACCCTGAGTCTCTCACCCTTGTCAGAGGGTGGGTAGCATGCTTCATCATTGGTCCCCTGGAATCATATATGATTGGATGTCAATAACCATCCTCTGGCTGGACATTGTATTACTCAGAGTTCTTAAGTCTCTCAAAGTTGTTTTTACAATGTGATATTGTATAGATAATTCTCTGGGTCCATACTTAAGTTAGTACAAGTCTTTCCAGGTTTCTTTGAAACCATCCATTTCATAATTTCTTGTGGCATAATAGCATTCTATTGCATTCATGTGTCATATTATCTTCAACTGTCTTAATTTCTAGTTCTCTATCACCATAAAAAACTACCATACCTGCTTTCATACATGTGGCTCTTTTATTTCTTTCTTCAATTTCTTTGGATTATAAGCCTAGCAATGGTATTGTTGGCTCAATGGGTATACATACTTTGGGGGTTATGGTTTTAAATTGCTTTCTAGTATGCCTATATCAATTTGTAGCTCAACCAAGAATGTATTGATATGCCTGTTTTTCTGCAGCCCCTCCAACATTTGTCATTTTCAGTTTTTGGTAAAGTTTGTCAATCTGATTAATGTGAGGTAAAACCTCAGAGTTGCTTTAATTTGCATTTTTCTAATTATTAGACGTTTGGAGCATTTCTTCATATGGCTTTTGATAGCTTGGATAGCTTGGATTTCTTCCCTTGAGAAGTACTCATTCATTTGCTGTCAATTAGCGAATGGCTTTTATTCCGGCACATTTGAATCAGTTTTTTATATACCTTGGAAATGAGACTTTTATCATAAAAATTTGGTACTCCACTTACATATTTCTCTTTTAATTTTACATTGATTTCATTCATACAAAAACTATTAAATTTTATGTAATAAAAACTGTGCACTTATCTTCTGTGATCCTCTCAGTCCCTTATTTAATCTTGAACTCTTCCCCTAGCCATAGGTAATCTCTTCCTTGCTCCTCTAATTTATGGTGTGACCTTGAAGCTTATCTTGGTATGTGGCATGAGATGTTGGTCTATACTTAGTTTCTAAAACATTTGTTTTCCTGGTAGTTTTTATCAAATACTGAATCCCTGTATCAATAATTGAGGTCTTTGGGTTTATTGAACCCTAGTCTCCTATTTCTGTTTGCTTCTATATATTGTATACTTAATCAACTCCACAGATTAAACTCTCCAGAAATTAACCAGTACCAAGTAGTTTCGATGATTACTGCTTTGTAGTATAATTGGACATCTAGTATTTCTAGGCCTTCTCTCTTCCCATTTTTTTCATTATTTCCCTTGAAATTCTTCTTCTAGATGAATTTTATTATTTTTCTAGTCCTATAAAGTAATTCTTTAGTAGTTTGGTAACAAATTGTTTTTGAGAATATTGTCATCTTTATTATATTGGCTCAGCCTTCCCATGAGCAATTAATGTTTCTCCAGCTATTTATAGCTGCCTTTACTTCCACAGAGTGTTTTATAGTTGTATTTGTATATTTATACATAGTTGTATATAACTATTCACACGAGGCAGCTAGGTGGTATAGTGGATAGAGCACCCAGCCTAGAATCAGGGAAGCTTGAAGTCAAATCTAGCCTCAGATACTTGCTAGTTGTGTGACTCTGGGTGAGTCGCTTACCTTCTGTCTACTTCAGTTTCCTCATCTGTAAAACAGGGATAATAATGGCACCTACCTTGCAGGGTTGCTGTGAGGACCAAATAAGATAATATTTTAAAAGAACTTTGTAAACTTTAAAACTTTATATAAATGCTAGTGTTGTTACTGTTACTGCATTATCTTAGTTAGCAAATTATCTTACCTTAAGGGGGCACATAATGATTCTAAAGTTTTCTAATTCCCCCTCTCCCCAACCTTGTCCATATTGGACGTACTATGGAGGTATTTTAGGTATTAAAATTTGTTATTTACCTGTATTCTATCTATTCTCTCTCTCTCTCTCTTTCTCTCTCTCTCTCTCTCTCTCTCTCTCTCTCTCTCTCTCTCTCTCTCTCTCTGTGTGTGTGTGTGTGTGTGTGTGTGTGTGTTTGGCTTCTAGCCCCCATTGAGAGGCTATAGGTCATGAGAAGGGACCCCTTCCAGCCTGAAATTTAGTCAATAACTTGACAGTATTGCTCTGTGTTTCTGTCTATTGGATACCTGTCCGCTAGAAACTAGGATAAAACTTAAGCCTCAATTTCTACATCTATACAATAAGGAGGTTGGGGTGGATGACCTCCCTTCCAATCCGTTCCAGCATTATGATTTTATGACACACTCAGCTCTTCCTACCTCTGAGTTGTCAGATGGTCATTATTTTTCTATATAATTCCCCATGTTAAGTGTGAACTTAAAGGTAGCCAAGAGATGAAAGACCAGAAAGTTTTGCTAGCCTTCTGAATCTGTCCAGCATGGAATGTTCCCCTGGACTTTTAAAGCACTTCTTAGCCTTCTGTATATACATCTGGAAAATGAAGTATCTAAAGGCATGTTAAATATAGAATGATTTGGTTTTTAATGGACTCAAGTGCAGTGGCCTCCCAAGGGTTATCCAATATGAAATATATTGATATGCATGAATTATGCCTAATTTCTAATGCTGCAACAACACATATAAGAGACATCATAAGTTAAGGAAGGAGATGTAAAATCAGTCCCTACAGAATTTCAGCAAGGGTCAAAATAAGGGAATTGTAGGATTCAGTGCCCCGTGGGGGCTGAGGGAAGAAGCTTGGGGACTATAGTGTGCCAGTAGAGCTTGCTAAAGAGCTGGGGAAAGGCTTAGATCTCAGATGGAGTAGGGCAAACCAGTGATTCAAAATGAGTCTCTTGACCTTAAGGTTTTAAAGTAAAATGTGTTTTTGATTCATCTAAAACACCTACTTAGGAAGACAGCGTGATTCCTCAAGAGGGGTCTTTAAAAATAGAATAGATTCTCATCTCTCTGAGGTGACATGGTATATTCCTGCCCAAGGTCAAGGGAATGGAATACATTTTTATTCCTTTGCCTATCTTCCAGCTTTGTAATTTTAGAGGATGTAGTCATTGCTGATGCTTAATTATGCTGTTATGTTAGGATGTTTTTTTCTTAGAGCATTGCAAAATATTTGACTAAATGGTATACATTCCCTCCTTTGAATGGACGTCCCTGCAAATAATTTACATGAGTTAACAATGCTGATTTAATAGACAGTTGAACTAAGTCACAAAGAGATTAAGGGCTCTCTCAAGATTATATAAGTCGGTTATAATTTAGAAGGTCTGGATTCAAATGGGTACTATATCTCCAGCTGCTCCCTAAAGGATTAAAACCACTACTTTCAAATCCACTACTTAATGACTTGACTAGCAGGGCATCCAAAAGAGGTCTCTGAGTGGCTTTGATGAAGTAGCAGCCTTGAATTGAGATGCAAATACCTGTCCTCTTTGTGGATACCAGTTCACTTCCCTTCTCTGGCCTGCATTTCTAAAGTTTTATTTGCAGCAATATTTTAAGTTAATTATAGGCATTCTAAAAGCTCCCACACTTCTGTGTAGTACTTTTTAATGCACTGTGATTAAAAAAAAATTAACCACTGGTTGTTGACCATCATTCTCTTCTCTGTGGGCTGCGCATAACTGGTATACCAGCCATGTGCTCTAATGAAAAGGATATAAAAAGTATTCCCCCAAAGATTTAAGAGAACCACATATTCTGTGTAATTGTTATTTTCCTGGTTAATCTCCTCTCCATTTGTGTACCTGCTGACTATTTTTAATTATGCTTCAATTACCCCATGTTTTATAAATAACATGCTCTTTTTTTAACTCTCTTATTAGCTTGGATAGTTTGCAATGCCCTATGTTGGTATGCCAGCATTGTATGGTTTCCTCAGAATAGCCAGGTAATTTCTGGTGGTGAATTTATTCAGTCAACGATACAACTAGTCATCAATATATAAGAACTAAATCACCTAAAATAGTATGATGGGAATGAAGCATTTCATCATTGTGCCCTTGCATTCTTGTAATCTATCCACTTTATGTAAAAGATGATCATGTTCTGTCAAGTGAGTAGCTGCTGGTATCCGAGATTGTGGTGAAGACCTAATGAGATAATGTACTTATGGAAAAACACTTCAAAGAGCTGTGAGACATTGCATCAGTGTAAAGTTTAAAACGTTGTGTTCTTTTCCTTTTCATTTTAGGAACTAAAGCTTATGGTTAGGACAGAGAATACAAGAGCAGAGAAAGGTGAGCACTGGCCAATATAAATATTTGACATCCTGATGGATTGATGTTCTTGGCTCTAACGTGACTTCTTTCATCTCCAGCTATGATGGACCATCCTTTGTTGGATTTCTCCAGGAAAACCCAGCCATTTGCTCATCTCACTATTAATGGCACCAATATTCCCTCAGGTAAGTTCTCTGGGCATCCAGCCAAAAACGCATTTCAAAGACTCCTATCAGCCCTTGGAATACTTAAAGCTACCAACCAATCACTAGACCACTGCAAGCTCTTTGTCCCACTAAAGGAAAGATCATTTGCTTTTAAGAGGACAAACCATTGAAACTCTTCCTAGAAATCAATTCTTAGCTTTGCCAGAATATACCTTCCTCGAGTAGTCAGACATATTGCCAATAGGCACTTATTGATACCATCGTGGTCCCTGAGCCTTCTGTACTCACTCAAACTAAAGTTCAGGCATTCCCATTGTTGAAGAAGGTAAGAGTTGTCTTTTGGGAGTTGTTTGGGCTCTTTCAAGGGACCAGATTTTTGTTGACTTAGCTCCCTCATGAAGCGGTCTTGCTGGAGTCATGAGAAGCGTGTTTCTAGCTAGTGAAAAAATTTGTGCCTCTCCTAAGAGTGAACCAGTTACTTAGTCAGGAGACTCATCACTTTACATTGCCATTGCCGTGTAAGAGGCAATGTTTTACATGGTTTCCATAAGGAAGATTTAGTTTAAAAACCTATGGATTCGAGCAGTGTTAGATAATACACAGGAGGCACTGGAGGTTTGGACTCTAGCCTCTAACAGGTTCACTCTTGATTTGGTCAGACAGGAAAGACAGTTTCAAAGGGGTTAATAATAAGCTTTGTTCTAGTCTAGTTTTCTCTAACAGTATTGTTGATAACAGAAGCACTACAAACTCCTACAGTATTCCCTAATCACTCTTCTCTCAGGGTCCGGCAAGAAGGAGGGGCAACTACCCCTATGTCTCTGTGGGGACAATTGTGACAGGCACAACTTGTGCATTCAACCCTAAAGGGTTCCCCCAAATTCCAAGCCTCGTTGGGTGCCAGTTGAGGCAAACCCAACTTCCCCGCTCCTGGTCCTTGATGGGGGCTGATCAAGGAGTACAGAATTCCGACTTGTACATTCAACCATAAAGGTTACCCAACTCACTGACCACTGACCACCTATTTTATAGGGTATCAGACAAAGAAGGCATATTGCCAGCAATAGTCTCACAAGTTTACATCACCTCATCCCTATATCTCACTGTGCAGTCGCAGTGGATGTTTACAGTTTCAGCACACATGTTTATATTATTTATCCTTATATAATGCTGTGCAAACGTGGTGGAGATGTTTTGAACCATGAACCTGGGAACTTATATCTAATACCTGGGAAACAGAGATAGTTATGGCCACGGATCCTGGGAAACTGAGGTTGTTATGGCCATAGATCCTGGGAAACTGAACGCTAAGAAATAATAACAAAAATCCACTTTACACACACTAAAATCTACCTTACTTACACTAAAATTCACCTTACTTACAGGCAGCTAGTTGGTACAGTGGATAGAGCACCAGCCCTGGAGTGAGGAGGACCTCAGTTCAAATCCAGCCTTAGACAACTGACACTTATTAGCTGTATGACCCTGAGCAAGTCACTTAACCTCAATTGCCTTAAAAAAATCTATGGATTCTACAAATCAATTTTTTGGAAAATGGGAGGGTCGAACCTGAGATATCAGCATAGGGAGCTCCTAGTGTGGAATCTCCCTCCAATGGTACAGATGCTCAATTAATTATGTCTTCTAGAATTGCCTGGGGGCACTGAGAGTTTAAGGGAGCTGCCCACAGACAGACATATAGCTAGAAAATGTCAGAGCCAGGACTTGAACCAACCAGGATATTATATTAATAATAAACATATTACTATATCTAGATTTTTCCACGATGGTTATATAAAATCTAATAACAAGAATGAGCCTTGGCTAGCTAGAACACTCAAGAAATGAGTTGTTCTACATGGCTACAATTTCCAGGCAAATGAGAATTTATTCCTTTAGTTACCAAAACTTCAAAAAAGCCAATTTTGCATTGAAACCTTTATAACATATATATTTCCTTGCTGTAATAAGCAAAATATACTGAATGTCATTTAAACTTTTCTTGGCAACAGCATCATAATGATGAACACTATCACTACTGCACTGACATCATCAGGCCTATCGTGTATACTAAATGGTTTGATTTTTCCATGCTTTTAGTACTCGTGTCTGTTTTTCTATCATGGTTTCAGCTTCCACCTCTCTTTGCTGTCAGGAATAACCTTCTTCCTACTTTTATTTTGTTGGCCCTCATTTCCAGTAGATGTAGAAACCAGAAACCTGACTCATTAGAAACATGCCCAAAATAAAAGTGTGGCAAATAGTCTCTGAGTGAGGATTTGAGGTGTTCTCCTTTCAGTAAAGTACATGGGCTTTATTTAGCTAGCACAGATCTTGTAACATCTGTTTTAGGTTGAGCTGAACCTTATTATCCTCGAGCTCTTGGATGTTACCAGATAAATGAGGCTCCCAGACAGCTGTGTTACAATTAGGCAAGGTATTTTTATACTTGAAACACTAAATATCTGGCTACTGTTGAGCCCAATTCTTTGGCTCAGTTTCTGAGATTATGCTGGTATAATTGGTGCAGGAAAGTTTTCTGTGAAATACTCTGGGATGAGATAATTTGGTAGCAGCCAATGCAATATTTCCTTTGAGGGTAAGCTTGTGCAATTTGTGGTAGACTATGAAAATAGGGTTCTTTAGTTTCCATATGATCTCCTTACCAATGAAACGGGTCCTAAATATGTTTCATCAACATATTTTATCTTTAGTTCTCTACATTTCCAAAAGAACTATACTAA
Source organism: Trichosurus vulpecula (assembly GCF_011100635.1). NCBI lineage: Eukaryota > Metazoa > Chordata > Mammalia > Diprotodontia > Phalangeridae > Trichosurus > Trichosurus vulpecula. Next base: position 306,178,859 of record NC_050576.1, on the reverse strand, counting down.
TTTGCTCTAATGACTGGAAGACTACTTTGCATATTGGCACATTTTAAATGCAATCAAATTAATAATGAAGCATCACTGTGTACAATATGAAAATACTACTCTATCTACATTTATCTTGTCAGGTTGTTTTAAATAACCTCAATAATATGCTGAAGTCAATTTGGCAATAGCAACCATACTTTTAGGTATAAAAATCTCTCTACGGGCATCTGATATAAAATCATTGCTGAAAAAACAGGGCAGAACTCTTGGATATTTGTGAGGTTTATTGAGTTTGTGCCTGAGTGAAATGAGTTAGTGCACTTTACTGTTTAGGAGAATAAGATTCACTCTTCTGACACAGACCATTTTCCCAAGCCCACTTATTTCTTAGTTTCAATGGCGGTCAATAATCATCTGCTATAGGTAATTTTTATTAACTTCTTGGGGCAATGAGAGGCAACCTGGGGTAGTAGATAGGGTTGGACTTAGAATCAGGAACACTACGGGTTCCAATCCTGTTGCTGATTCTTACTGGCTTTACAATTATAGGCAAATCACTTCACTTTTCGGAACCCTTGGCAACTCTCCAATATTCTACATATGAGATGGGCTATTATTTACATTAATGAAGAGAATTTCCACCTGCGGTATCCCTGGAGCTCCTAGGCCAGCAGAATCATAGGTCCTTGGATGATGTTCTGGGGCTATATTTTGTGTTATGGGACAGCCCCAGCTATGCATATTATTACAAAGAGAAATGAGAACCCAGCTCACTGACTGTCAACAGCAATGTAGAAGTCTTGGGCTTCAGGGGACATAAACATCACTTTGTCCATATAATATTCATTGCTTCATTTGTGGTACTCAGTCTATTGATTTCCATTGGCATCATCTCAACTTGCTTTCAAATTTGCTGCAGTTACGGCAGTGGTGGTTGAGATGAAGAATCCGTCAAGCCCCATTAGTACAAGGTTCCTTGGCCAGGCATTCCAAGTTCTTTCTGGCCTGGACTCAATTTGTCTCTTCAACCACCATATTGTCTGAACCCATTTCTTCAGCCAGACTGATCTACTTAATATCCCTCTAACTTGCTATACATTCTTGTGACTAGACCATTGTTCTTACCCTTGGCCCAGGCTGGAAAGCTCTCACTCCCATTCTTCTCCACCTCTCCAAATTTCATGCATCCTTCTCAATGAATCCTTTCCTGATGTTCCTATCTCACGGTGATCTCTCCTGATTCTGGATTCCTCCTCTGCATCTACCTAGAGTGCTTGTTTAACACCAATGATATTTTATTGCCTTCTACTGCAATGTAGTACAGTAGAAGGAACATTGAATTCACGTTCACGAGTGGATTGTGCTACTTACTAGTATCGTGACCTTGGACAATTCTTTTTAACCTCATCCAAGACCTCAGATAATGTATCTGTAAAATGGGGATAATGTGACCTGCCCTGCCTACTTTATAGGGTTGTTGTGAGGGTCATATGTAAATAGACTTTGCAAAGTTAGAAGTTGCTATGAAGTGAATGTGGAAAAAAAAAATCAGTTAACTTTTCCTATTTCTCTGTCTCAGTTGCCCAGCTAAATTTAAGTTCACTGAGGTTAAGATGCCTATTTTATCCCCATAGTGTATTTACAATATATTGTTGTCATTGCTGTTTGGTCCTGTTCAGTTCTTTGTGACCCCCTTTGGGGTTTTCTTGGCAAAGACATTGGCGTGGTTTGCCATTTCCTTTTCCTGCTCATTTTATAGATGAGGAAACTGAGGCAAACAGGGTAAAGTTATGTGCCCAGGGTCACACAGCGAGTAAGTGTCTGAGGCTGGATTTGAACTCAGAAAGAGGAGTCCTCCTGACTCCAGGCCCTGGGTTCTATCCACTGTACCACCTAGTGCAGCACCTATATAATATATATTTGTCCAATAAAGATGGAGCCTTCTATAGTCTTTGGTGGGAAGAAAAACTCCCATTGGACTAAATGTACATTGCAGGGATATTGAGGCTCAGTGATCACCTTTTGCCTTCTCTACTTAACTCCCTTTTCCAAAGCCCTATAACTTAGATCTTCAGGTCTGTGTTGACTTACCCTATACGTAGAGAAAAGAAACTAGCTTTTCCTTTAATGTTCCTAATGCCTCTTGCCCATTTGACCTGGTGAAGCATCACAGAGAAGGGGATGTGGCATTCATTGTGGTTTGTTGTTATTCGTATAGCCTTACTGTAGTATGTCATGTCAGAGTAAAGTCCTTCTCTACTCTTCCAGTCATGAAAAGGAAGGAACCCTGATTCTCAAAGGCTACCTCAACAGAACACAAGCTTAGGATAAATTCTACCAAGCCAGAAAGGCTGGTGACGAACTGTGTCTGTTACCCAAATGCCAGACTAGCTAAATTCCCAGTGGCTCCTCACCAGAAAGCTGACTAGCCCCATGACTATTTTTTTCGGTCACAACTAAGCAGACCATCTCTTAATATGGACAGTGGGAGGAGCAGGGCACATCCTGCATTTGTCAAGGAAGCACCCACAGATCTTTTGAAATAACAAAGAATGGCAGGCTTGATCCTAAGGAATGGGTTGAGCAGATGAGATGAAAGGAAGATTTCAGAGGAGTGAAATGCCATAAATTCCTTTCAGTTTCTTCAGGGCACTATGTTGCTATTTGCAGTCCTGGAAGAATTAAATATCCAGGAAGAAATGATGACTAGAAAAATTTTCACCCTCATTTAGCTAGTTTACCTTAGGACTTTGATCCTAAATTATAAGGAGTTCGTGTCTGGAACTTAAAGAGTTGGTCCCGGGCAGCTAGGTGGTACAGTGAGTAGAGCACAGGCCCTGCAATCAGGAGGACCTGAGTTCAAATTCTGGCTTCAGACACTTGACACACTTACTAGCTGTGTGACCTTGGGCAAGTCACTTAACCCCAATTGCCTTGCCTTCCCCCCTCAAAATCCCCCTCCCAAAAAAGATTGGTCCTGACTAGGAAGTATTAATGTGAATCAGTCCCTTTATGTGTTTTTTTCCCCTATCCCTTCTCTCCCCCTCACTTTTTCCCTCACCCTACCCCACTGTAAATTGTTCTGATTCTGTAACAATAATAACTGACATTTACAGAAGGCTCTAGAATATAAGTGTAAAATGTGTTGTATCTACAGGGGCATTCCAAAAATCTCATTTTAAGCTCTGATAGTTTAAAACTTCACTAAGACTTTTGGAACACTCTGAATTATTTCATTGGAATCTCACCACCACCCAGTGATGTAGGTCCTACAGATATTAAAACTATTTTATTAGAGGTGAGGAAATGGAGATTCAGAAGGATTAAATGATTTATGCCTTAGTAACACAGTAAATATCAAAGGTGGGATTTGAATCCAGGTGTTCCTGACTGTAAGTCTAGCAATGTATTCCCTCCCTGACTTTTCTGTACCTTGCTCTTTGGCATCGCTGGGCAACAAGACCACCAACTCATAGCTTAAATTTAAAGGTGGTTTCCTGCAGAGTCTCTCAGCCTGAAGGACTTCTGTGGAGGAACATTGGTCTTATAAATCTCTGAGTGGTTCTGTACCAGTCTGGAGAGCCAGTGAGGGTATGGAGCCATCAGGAAGTCATTGGGTTTAACAGAACTTGATCTTATGCTTTAGAGCTACTTCAGATCCTAACTGAAATGACCTGATAATTGTGAACCAACTCAAAAACATGGTGAACCATAATGGAGGCCTTGGAACTGTACTTTAAGTCTAATTAAAATCTTTGGGAGGGGTGGTGGTTAGCAGCACCAATATGGTAGTATACAGGCAGCAACTCAGCTAAACTCTTAACATTTCCCTTCAAACAGCTTTAACTTCACAAATCAAATTTTGGGTTGGAAGAGCCAGTAGAAGGTCAGAATGAGATATTTTCCCTGCCTTAGGAGGTCAGCAGGAGAGGTCTGTGACACCAGGGTGGGGGCCAGACCAGAGTGGCATGGCAGCAGGCAGCACCAGTAGCAGCTGCAGGTCTTGGAAGCAGCTGTGACAGTAGAAACAGAAGCTTTTGGATCTCTTAGCCCAGACATGATGGTAAGGGGGTTATATAGATGGTCAGAAAGAAATTACACGGGGCACTTTGCTGGCACTGGTTGCAGTTTACACTAATTGGAAACTATTGCCTGTACACAGTTCTGGGTCATAGTTCTAGGGTGGAGAGGAACACATGGTCAATCACAAAGGAGCAGGGGCTCTTGTTGCAGTCCCAAGGCAGAGAGGAGCATTAGCACTTGGAACTACAGGAGAACAGAGGCCCTGGTCACAGTTCCAGGGCCAAGAGGAGGGCTAATATTTGTGGCTGCAGGAAAGCAAGGTTTTCCTATTCAGACCAGGAGAGCAGTGACCACATCTCTCCCTAGATCATACCATCTTTGACACATCAAAAACTTGTAGATCTCCAGAACTAGCTCTGAAAACAGCAGCACAAAAGAGCCTGAAGCTTGGGGAAGTGCCTCCTCATCCCCGGGTGAGCAGAGTCCAACCTTAACATAAAGTTCTATGTCAACTAAGAGGCTGGAAAAAGAGCAAACAACAAAGAACTTGACCTTAAAAAGCTACTATGGTGGCATGGAAGACCAAGACATAAATTTAGAAGAAAAGATAATGTGAAAACAGCTGCAACCAGAACCTCAAAGATAAATACTAATTGGACCCAAAGCCAACAAGAATTTCTGGAAGAGTTAAAGAAAGAAATAAGAGTGGCAGAGGAAAAATTGGGAAAAGAAATGAGAGTAATGCAAGAAAATTGTGAAAATAGGATTAACAGCTTGGTAAAAGAGGTACAACAATTAACTGAAGAAAAAAACTCCTTATAGAGAAGAATAGGTCTAATGGAAAAAGAGATATAAAAATTCACTCAAGAAAAGAAATCCTTAAAAAGTAGAAGTGGCCAGATTTAGAAAAGAAATACTCACGGAAAAGCTCACTGAAGAAAATAATTCCTTAAAAAGTAGAATTGGACAAGCGGAAGCTAATAACTCCATGAGACATCAAGGAACAATCAAAATCAAAAGAATGAAAAAATAGAAGGGAATGTGAAATATCTCATCAGAAAAACAACTGACCTAGAAAATAGATCAATGAGAGATAATTTAAGAATTATTAGACTACCTGAAAGCTATGATGAAAGAAAGAGCCTAGACATCAAATTTCAAGAAATTATAAAGGAAAACTGACCAAAATCTTAGATCCAGATGGTAAAATAGGAATTGAAAGACTCCACTGATCAACTGAAAGAGATCCCAGAATGAAAACTCCCAGGAATATTAGGGCCAAATTCTAGAACTCCCATGTCAAGGAGTAAATATTACAAGCAGCCAGAAAGAAACAATTCAGATATCTTAGAGCCACAGTCAGAATCACATAGGACTTAGTAGCTTCCACATGAAAGAAACAGAGGGCTTGGAATATGATGTTCTGGAAGGCAAAGGAGCTAGGGATTATAACCAAGAATAACCTACCCAGCAAAATTGAATATAATTCTTCAGGAGAAAAATTGGATATTTAATGAAATAGAGGACTTCCAGGTATTTGTGATGAAAAGACCAGAGCTGAATAGAAAATTTGACATTCAAACATAAGACTCAAGAGATGCATAAAAAAGTAAACATGAAAGAATAATCATAAAGGACTCATTAAAATGAAAACTGTTTACATTCCTATTTTGGAAGATGATACGTGTAACTCCTAAGAACTCATTATTTGGGCAGTTAGAAGGAGTTTACATAGACAGAGGGCATGAATATGAGTTGATTATATTAGGATGATCCCCCCCAAAGAAATGAAGGGATAAGAAAGAGGGATGCACTGGGAGAAGGAGGACATCTTCCCCTTATACAAGAGGTGTGCAAGGAAGAGCTTTAATTGTGGAGGGGAAAAATTGGGAGTAGTGGACAATGCTTGAACCTCACTCTTATCAGAATTGGTTCTAAGAGGGAAGAATATATACACACACTCAAATTGGTATAGAAATCTATCTTATCCTAAGGCAAAATAGGAGAGGAAGGGGATAAGAGATATGGGCTGGGGAAGAAGATAAAAAGAAGGGTGGATTAAGGGAAGCAGTAGTCAGAAACAAAACAGACTTTTGGTGAGAGACAGGATAAAAAGAGAGAGAATAGGATAACCAGAAAAAATGGGATGGAGGGAAATACATAGTTCATAATCATAACTATGAATGTGAGTGGGATGAACTCATCGGTAAAATGGAAGTGGATAGCAGAATGGATTAGAAACCAGAATCCAATGATGTATTTAAAAGAGACACACTTGAAACAGAAAGATATACACAGTTGAAATGAAGGGCTGGAGCAGTATCTATTATGCTTCAGCGGAAGAAAAAAAACAAGGGTAGCAATCATGATCTCTGACCAGCAAAAGCAAAAATAGACTTAATTGAAAAAGATAATCAGGGAAACTACATTTTGCTACAAAGAAAATACCATAGACAGTGAAGACACATCAAAAAATTTTATATTTAAATTTCTCTGATAAACTTCTTTCTCAAATATATTGGGAACTGAGTCAAATTCATTAAAATAAGATCCATTCATCACATGATAAATGATCAAAGGATATGAACAGGTAGTTTTCAGAAAAAGAAATCAAAGCTATCCATAGTCATACGAAAAAAATATTCTCACTAGTGCTTAGAGAAATGCAAATTTAAAAAACTCTGAGGTACCACCTCACACCTATCAGAAGTGACAAGTACTGGAAGGGATTAGGGGAAACAGATACACTAGTAAAATGCTGGAGTTGTGAACTGATCCACTCATTCTGGAAAACAATTTGGAACTATGCCCAAAGGATTATAAAACTGTGCGTATCTCTTGACCCAGCAATACTATTGCTAGGTCTGTATCCCAAAGAGATCATAGAAAAAGAAAAAGGATCCACATGTACAAGAATAGTTTAGCAGCTCTTTTCTTGTGGCAAAGAATTGAAGATTGAGGGGATGCTTTTCATTTGGGGGAATGGCTAAACAAGTTGTGGTATATGATTGTAATGGAATACTATCGTACTATAAGAAATGATGAGGGAGGTGATTTCAGAAAAAAAAAACATGGCAGGACTTATATGAACTGATACAAAGTGAAGTGAGAACTGGGAGATCATTGTGCGCAGTAACAGCAGTGTTGTGATGATGATCAACTATGAAAGACTTGGCTACTCTGATCAATAAAATCATCCAAGATGAGGGGCCTCATGATGAAATGTTCTCCACCTCCAGAGAGAGAACTGATGAAGTCTGAATGCAAACTGAAGTACAATTTTCTCTCTTTCTTCATTTTTATTTTTTGGTGATATGTCTGATATGGAAATATGTTTTTCATGATTTCACATATGTAATTAATTGATGTCATTTTACTTGCCTTCTCAGTGAGTGTGAGGGAGAATTTAGAACTTAAAATGTAAGAAAAAAAGAATTTAGAAATAAATAATAAATTTTTTAAAAAAGGTTTAAGTATTCAAGTCTGTTCTTTCTCTCCTACTTCTCTCCCCAAACTGTCTCAAGTTATAGGGTTAACTGGCAGGGAGTAAGGAGATTCTAGTAGTCACAGAAATAGGGCTTTCTGGCATAAAGCCTAAAAGACTAAGGAATTGTTCTTGTATTGTCTATTTTGGTGATATAGATGACTATCTTAATTGAGCAGGATGAGAAATTATGGAATGGGATGGAATAAGAGTTTAGACTTTGCACTGTGAACTAAAGGGAAGTCTTCTGCAGTTGAGCAGAATTTCTTATACAGTAAAATCTTTCTTATTTGACATGGTTGGCATTTGGTTGTTTTGCTTAATTATTTCTGGTTAATGTATGACTTTTGGGGGGGAGGCTATGATGTAGACTGATGATGTTATTGGCATAGGCAACTCCAGTAAGGAAATTTCCTCTTCTAATAAAAATTAACAACTTCTACAAGTTACATAGATAATTGACTTGGGACACTCAGAGGTTTAGTGACTTGTCCAGGGACACATAGTATGTGTTGGAGGTCATACTTGAACCTTGGCCTTCCTAACTCTATCCACTATCCCTTAAGAATCACTAAACTGTTTGTTACTCATGAGTTATCAACTTGTAATGAATTTTAATATAATAAAAATAATCTGAATATAATTTTGTCCTTAATTTAGCAAGCATTTCAGACATTCTATGAGTATCAGTTATCATTATACAAATAGATGTAGGGAATTGTTGGTTAGTATAAAGTTTGAACTTTATATATATATGTATGTACATATAACTTTATATATATGAACTTTATATATATATGAACTTTATACTTATATGAACTTTATATATATATAAACTATATGTGTATGTATATATGTGTGTATACTGACCACTGGACAGTAATGACTAACATTTTTTGCCATGTACAAATAAATGAATTGTTCTGATAGGCTATGTTCTGAGTAGAAAACGAATAAACTTAAAGGGTTCATGTGATGTTTAATAAAATAATAGAAATTTATGACAGAAAGGATCCTTAGAAAACTAGTCTAATGTCTTCCTTTTGCACACATGGAAACTGAGGTCCAAAGAGGTTAATGGTTTGTCCATTTTCACACAGCAAGTTAGTGTTAGAGCCACATCCCCCCAGTCAAATACTGTCCCTAATATACCCTATTGTCTCTTTGTTGGGTGCCAAGTAAGTTTTCTCCTGTGTTGACCAGTAGGTCTTGGATATGAGTACAAGTTAAGTTGGAAAGAGGAAAAAAGGGGAAAAGAGGAAAGGAGATTGTAGGCAGCAAAGTGCCTGCTTAGAGCCACTGGAATCCAGTTTCTCATTTCCCTTTTAGACACCTCAAATACCTCTTCATGAATTGAAAGTGAAGGTTAAGATGATTGAGATGTATAAGGAAATGAAACTGTCAATTTTGGTGCAAGTTATGAGGTTCAGTTACTCAATGCTTTGGAGTACTCATTGGTGATTTGCTCCCAAGCTCAAAGACCTGTTGAATGTCATACTCAAGAAAGGAACTAAATTTTAATTGTTTTTCTCTCTTCTGCTCAGGCTCCAGAAAAGTGAATCTTTCTTCTTGGTACCATGACAGAGGTTGGGCAAATATATCAAATATGACTTTCAGCAATGGAAAACTAAGGGTCAACCAAGATGGCTTCTACTATCTCTATGCCAACATTTGTTTCAGACATCATGAAACTTCTGGTGGTCTGGCCACAGAATCTCTTCAGCTGATGGTCTATGTCACTAAGACCAATGTGAAAATCCAAAATTCTGATACTTTGATGAAAGGAGGAAGCACTAAATACTGGTCGAAAAAATCAGAGTTCCATTTTTACTCCATAAATGTAGGAGGATTTTTTAAACTGAGGTCTGGTGAAGAAATAAGTATCCAGGTATCCAACCCATCATTACTGGATCCTGCTCAAGATGCAACTTACTTTGGGGCTTTTAAAGTTCGAGATATAGATTGAACCTCAAGTTTCACTGTTAGTAATTACACATTTCCTAGGGCGTGTTAATTTTTAAAAATATGTCAGAAAGATGTTTCATAGCTGTGTCAGACTACTAGGAGACATGACTTAGAGCCTTCTGAGCAGAATTTTACCCTCAGATGTGTGCATTTGACTCTGTGTGTACACGTACAAAGGGAGCATCTGGATTCAAGATATATTCCAACATACAGGCTTTATTACACAATGGTTTATATATTTTGTAATAAATTCCTAGAATTAAACTGGAGTGTGGCATTTATGGTTACCTTCATAAAACGCTACATTTGGGCTATTAGAAGGGGCTACACTTGACTCTTGGTCTTGCTGCAGTTTCATGCCACTACGAGGCCAAACCTGATAGGATTTTATCATAATTGCAAGAGGGGGATCATCTGAAGAGTTGAGTTCTTTTGAATTGTTACATCATGCTAGATCCTGCAAATAATTTTTTTTCTAAAGAGGAAAGAAAAAAATATGTATTTTTATATAATATCTAAAATTATATTTCAGATGTAATGTTTTGTGCAAAATATGTAAATTATATTTGTGCTATAGTATTTGATTCAAAATATTTAAAATGTCTTGCTGTTGGCATATTTAATGTTTTAAATGTACAGACGTATTTAACTGGTGCACTTTGTTAATCCCCTGGGGAAAACTTGCAGCTAAAGGAAAGAAAGATTGTTTGCTAATAGCAAATGTAATATATTTCTTTGTTCTTTTTAACTTAATAGATTTTTCAGACTTGTCAAGTCTATGCAAAAATTAAACGAATTCCATGAATAATGAGTAGAATGTTGGTCACCAGGTGCCTTTCAAATCCAGAAGCTAATTGACTTTAGGAAGCTGACATTGCCAAAAAGAATACATAATGGGCCACTGAAATCTGTCAAGAGTATTTATGTGATTATTGAACAGGTGTTTTTTCTACAAGTGCTGCAGATTGCGGATTTTGGATTTCTTTTTTAAAGTGTAAAGTTATCAGAGGCATATTGGCCAAAGAAACCATCTCCAATTTAGTAGGAATAATTTTATACTATACAATAAAAATATTTCCTTTTTTCTTTTGGTATAAAAATAAATTTATATGAAAAGATGCTTTGAGATGCCGTGGTTTCCTGTTATACTTGTTTTTCTCTGTGATCCTTTTCTCCTCGCTATACTGTTAGGTAGTTTATAGCTCTTCTCAAATTTTATTGGGAGAAATGTGGATTCAATTAAAAGTAAGGAACAAAGTCCATTAAATTAACGAACCCTTGAACTCTGATAAAATAAATGATGAGAGATTTGCATGTGTGTTAGTAATCACAAGTCAAAGAGGCTTTGCAAGTTAAAAAGGGGGGACCTATACTTACACTGAAGACCAAATATACTTAACACCAGGTCAGAGTACCCTTGGGGACAATCAGCCATTTGCCCAGTGACCTATGGGATCACCTGCCATTTTTATACTTTTTTTCTTTTCCATGTGGAGGAGGAAGCAATGAGGGCCTCCTGGACTAGCATCATGGGAGTTTGCCTTTGGGAAGCTATTTAATGCTAGTGAACTAATTAAAGGCAGATTATATAAGAAAAGGAGCCACCTGATAAAGATCAATTTGCAATAATTATGGTGTGACCTTAGCACTAGAAAGACATAAAGTCCTGATGGTAGTGACAGGAAGGAAAATTATGAACAAATGCTATCAGAAGAAAGACTGAGTTTTGCCATACATAGAAGTAATGCTAAGACCCAGATCATACCTAAAATATATCTACCCAGTTTTATTTTTTTTAAGAAAACAAACTCTAGCTCTTTTCTTCAGAGAAGCTCAACACATGCTCATAGAAAATGTATGAGGTAGATGGGATCTAGTGAAAGCCACCCAAGGGCAGGGACATGTTAGTCACTTTTGTCTTTGCATCCCTAATGCCTAGAACAGTGCCTGGTACATAATAGGAGCTTGGTAAATCCTCATTGAACTGAGATGTTATAAAAATTTTCTTCCAGTAAAATGTAATGTAAATTAAATGTAAATAAATGTAATCTCCTTGAGGGCAGGGGCTGTTTTTAAGTTCATCATTATGTCCCTAGTATCTAGCACAGTGTATTGCATATATTAAATGATTGATAAATGCTTGTTAGATTGGATTGAAAGTAGAAAGGTGTTTTTTTCTCTCCAGAAATGATGCTTAGACAAGCCTGACTAGGGCATCTAAAGTGCTGCTTGCAACCCGATAATATTGATCCCCCCTTTTTATCCCCATCAAAAATTTCTTTGTTTTATTCTCATTCGATTTTTTCCTTCCTTTGAAAATTTTTCTTTCTCTTCTTTCCTTTGTTTTATCCTTTCCTCAAAGGGCTGGTGTAAAGGAAACATTTTGCAAGCTGAGTAAAGGAGATTATTATTCTCCTTGGTCTATGCCTTAGGATTCTCATGGGCATGAATGGGCATTGCTTCTCCACACAAGGAGTCCGAAGGCTAGTCTCTGAGGAGACGCTCAGATTGGGTCATGGCAAAAACTGGAAGCCAATTATCTAAGAAGTTTAGTTACGGTATCGGGCACATACGGGATGAATGCCAGAAAATGAAAGCCTGCTAAGTCTTGTGACAAACAGAATTTTGTCTTTTCCTGGCATAGCGGAATAAGTGTTGGGTCAGAAGTCAAAAGACCTTGGATGACACTAGCTATGTGACCTTGGGTAAGTCACAATGTTCATAGCTATAAAATGGGGATAATGACTTGTGTACTACCCGTCAAAAGGTTATTCTGAAGAAAGAGGTTTGTAAAATTCTGTATAAATGTGAATTCTTGCTCTTGTTACTTTTCTACTTAAGGGAGCTCCTCAGTTAAGTTCAACAAACATTTGTTAAGCCTTTGAATCGTGGCTGTATCCACATTGCTGTGCTAAGAACACTGACCTCTTTTTTCCTGAACAAGTTTCTGTAACATATATGTTCCAAGCTGCTGAATCATTTATGATTATGGAGAAAGCTCAGTCTTTTCTATTTCTTCCTTCTCTTTTCTTCCTCTTTCCTTCTTCCTTCCTTCCTTCCTTCCTTTCTTTCTTTCTTTTCTTTCTTTCTTTCTTTCTTTCTTTCTTTCTTTCTTTCTTTCTTTCTTTCTTTCTTTCTTTCTTTCTTTCTTTCTCTTCCTTCCTTCTTTCCTTCCATCCTTCCTTCCGTCCGTCCTTCCTTTTTTTCCCTTTTTTCTTCTCTCTTTCTTTTTCTTTCTTTCTCACAGTACAGAGTAACTTTTCCTTTCTTTCCTATAACACCTGCTCATTTCATAACCATAGTAAAAGGGAGTTCCATTTCTCCAATTTCGCAAGCCATTATTTGACCATCTTTTGCCAATTGTTTGTGTTGTATCGATAGCTTTAGTTTGGCTTAAAATGTTAATTATTAGGGGGCAGCTAGGTGGTACAGCGAATAAAGCATAGGCCTGGAGTCAGGAGGACCTGAGTTCAAATTCAACCTCAGACCCTTGACACTTACGCTGTGTGACCTTGGGCAAGTCACTTAACCTCAAATGCCTTGCCTTCCCCTTCAAAAAAAAGGATGTTAATTATTGGTCATATATTTACATTTCAATTTTATTTTTACATATTAAATTTAAATTCCCCTATATCACCAAGATTGTTCTACTAGAAATACCAGAAGTCTTTGACAGAACCACTAATATAAATATTCTCTTAATTTTCACCAGAATCTCAGTCTTGTGTAATTGTAGGATCTTTAAATGTTTGAGCTAGTGACCAGACACGTTATACGCAAATCACACAAACATACAGAAATATACATAGTGATTTTTCTTTGAAAATTCAGGTTGATATTTATCAAGCACATAGAACCAAAATGTATGTTGATTACTTTGGAGAAATTTTAGCTCTAAACCAAATACATTAATTTACCAAATAATATCTTTGTATGGGGAATCTTAGCTCTAATGCAAAATCCTAACCGTATTTTTATATGAAGACACATGCATTCAAAAACATAGAGAAACGGATTATAGTTTTCCAGAATTCTGATATTGCATTTGATTTCATGATACAGGGTACTAGAAATGCCAACGTTACCAAGCATGGGGGGTGGGGTAGGGAAGAGAGACAAAGACAGGCAGAGAAAGGAGACTAAAATTAACAAATAGAGACAGTTGGAAGCATTTGCCTTCCAAAAACACCATCTTAGGTGAGTTAAAAAACAGAGAGTGTCTTGCCGGGGACCTGGTAAATTATTTCAGCTGTGAAGATCTGCTTCTGACCATTGGCATTCATAGAGTAGTGGGCTGGGTGTGCGGGAATACTCAGCTCATAATTTATGTAGAACTATGTTTCTGACCCCGAGAGAGCAAGTATTTTGCAAGGAACCAGGGAAGAACAAAAAACTAAATTAGTGGGATCAATAAAACAAAGGGCAATTTCTAGTCTGGCAAAAGTCACATTCTTCCATACTGTTGTGATGTTGCTCCTTAGAGGATTAGACCAGCAGAGGAGAGGAAGAGCTTAATCAAAATCCTGTAATTTCACTTTTCTTCTCAATAGCCCATTGTTTTCCATTTGGTAATGGTGGCAGGGAGTTGATATTGCACTTTTTGCCTATATTTAGGTTTCCTTAAATCATCAGGTTGGCAGTGGGGGTAAGGTGTACTGTACCTGTTGAAATTTCAAAGTCAGTTGAGATCAGAGAAAACCACCTTACTAGGTACAGAAAGCAGTTTCTGTATTCAGAGTCTCATCAAGCTAAATTTGCAAGGAAACCCAGTGGTTATCTAATTGGGCCTCCTCATTTTACAGATGAAGAAATCGAGATCCAGGAGGTTGTGACTTGCCCAGTTAAGTAGCTAGCATTAGAGATGGGAGTTGAACCCAGGTCATCTAACCCCAAAACCTTTTATCTCCCTTTGCTCCAATGATACTGCCTGAGTAACCCATTTTTACACATTTACTCAAGCTCAATTTACCACTCCTCCCCACCCCCACCTCCCACAATGCATGCCCTGTGAAGTAGCTAGAACTCAACAAGGCACCAGTTACTTCACTGGCATCCCACCTGTGGTAGTTACACGGCACATGTCAAGAACAGACTTCTTTTTGCTTTGGGTCCTATTAATCAATTATCCAGCTTCACTGCTATGAAATTGAAATATGTCTCCCTGTAGCTGCATTTATAAATGTTAATTAGTTATTGATTCACATTATTATGATTTAGCCTTGTGTCCATTTTTACAATCAACGTTGTGTATACAGTGAGTGTTAGATTTCTGTTTTATGTCTGAAAAAAATCTATCTTGTCAGAGCTTGTGATTAATAATGTTTCTAGGATACCCCTACTCTTTCTAATTCAGTCCCCCCTCCCTCTCTTCTAGTTCCTAATCACTCTGTACCCTGATAGATGATTTCTTTTTACAACGACGTGATGCAGTTCCATATTGACCACATATTTTGGCTAACCATAGTATCAATCTTGTTGATATTATCAAAATGTTGCAGTTATGACATTGCTAATAGCTTTCAACAGCCTGCTGAAGGAACCCAGACGGTTTTCCCTAGAAGGATTTTAAGAGACAAGACATTGGGGGCGGGGGAGGGGATGAACTGAATCAATTGCTATCTAATGGGGTCTTATTTGCAGCAGTGAACATTGATAGTCCCAATAGAGGCTCCTTTAAAAAGTTGGGGCAGTAATAAATAAACTTTGCTTTTGAGTAAATGACTCTCAACTAGGTGGCCCAATGCACAGACCGCTGGACCTGGAATCAGGAAAATCCAAGTTCAAAACCAGCCTCAGACATTGATTAGCTGGGTGTCCCTGGGCACTTAACCCCTGTCTGCCTCAATTTCCTGGATGTGAAATGGAGATAAAAATAGCACCTACCTTACAAGGTTGTTGTGAGGTCTAAATAAGGTCTAAATCATTTAGCATCATTCCTAGCACATAGTAGGCTCTTAATAAATACTTGTTTCCTTGCTTCTGTGAACCATGGAAAACTTTTTTCTCTCATGCCTCCTCTTGGGGTTCCATTTCTGTTAAAGTCTATTTTTTTTCAAAAGTCTAGGCCTGGTTTAGACTCTTTTTCTCACACTATTCCATCCTTTTCTAGGTTCTATTTCCTTTGCATTTATGGCAAATCTAATTCAGCCTCCTTTCCTCCTAGTGACACAAACTAGTGCCTCATCTTATAGGTTTGTAGCTATAGTGCTGGAAGAAACCTTGGATGCTAGCTGTTCTAAACCTTTCATTTTACAGATGAAGAAACTGAGGCCCAGGAGGGTTAAGGGACTTGTCCAAAGTCACATAATCATGAGAGGAAGGACGTGAACCCAGATCTTCTGACCCCAGATCCAGTGTTCTTTCCTACTCTATCACACCCTAGGCACGACTAAGAAAAGACCATTTTTTTCCAGGTTGGACCTGATTTGGGGTTAGAGAGAGGGCATGGTCTCGGGAATCATTCAGAGAAAGGGTTGGAAAAGGTGTTTGAGGACAATGATATTGGTAAATGATAGCATTGTTTAAAAATAATAAAAGAAAATAAAAATTTTTTAAAAGGAATTCAGGGTGGGGGAATTTTTTTCCTTTTAAATGAAGACGATGAAAATTACATTCTTAAGAGCATCCAAATGAAAACTGAAAGTCCTGATTATTTTGCAGGGGTGAGAGGTGAGAGTGGTCAAGTCATTTAGCAAATAGGACATAAGCTCTTCATGCAGCTTCTTCTTCACTTCCTCTCCTCTTGTCTCCTCTATTGTCTGTCTCACTCTTTACTCGTGGGTATACAGGACTTAAAATCAATCTGTTCACTTAACATTGTATGTTTAAATGCTAAAAAGACCTATGACTAGTCAATAAGAGTTATTAACTTTTGAAACAGCTCATCCAGGGCCTGAGGGAAGGTGAGTCAGCATGAAGAATGAGAATTGTGGAGAAGCTGCTTTCTTGGCACCTGGAGAACTGACATCTCCTTGTTCACTGCTCTCTACTATTTAAAAGCTTTGGTTAAGGTCAGATTTGGTCGACTAATGTGGTATAAAGTCAAGCAGAGAGTCAAGAACTTCCCCCACGTTGTATTTCATTATACATGATTTTTCCCCTCTAAGCTTTCTCTTACCCCCTACTTCTGTTTGCAAAAGAGATTTCCTGTCCCTTCACCCTCTGGAGCCAACACATGTTGAATTCAGACCAAGACCTCAAAGGAGGCGGCTAGAGTTGAAAAATACTATGCACGCTTGGGCAATGACTTTTACACCAACAAGCAGGTGTGCAAGGAGATCACCATCATCCCCAGCAAGGAGCTCTGCAACAAGATCAAGGGATATGTTACTCATCTGGTGAATCAGATCCAGAGAGGCCCTGTGAGAGGTATCTCCATCAAACTGCAGGAAGAAGAAAGAGAAAGAAGGGATAACTATGTCCCTGAGATCTCTGCTTTGGATCAGGAAATCATTGAAGTGGACCTTAATACTAAAGAAATGTTGAAACTCCTGGCCTTTGGCAGTTTGTCCAAACTGCAAGTTATCCAGCCCATAGTTGGGATGAACTTCAAAACACCAAGAGGAGCTGTTTAATATTTACTTTTGCCTTCTTTCCAATAAACACCCCCCCCCCCGGGGGTAATCTAGCTATGCATCCTTACTGTTCTGTAAAGTGGGACCACTGATTGGAGAGGATTGCTATAAGAACGAAATATGTAAAAAAAAAGAAAAAAAAGAAATTTCCTACATTGGCCATTCAGGGGAATTTGGAAGAGTGGGATTGATTATGACCTTGGTGAGAAATGTTTCTGCTAATTCTTCTCCCACTCCTACTCCCAAAAGAGATTTCCTAGGGCTATTCAAGGGAATTTGGAAGAGTTGGATTAATTACTTTGGTGAGAAATGTCTTTCCTAATTCTTAAAAAAAAGAGAGAAATTCAGGGTAGGGTTTTTTTTGTTGTTGTTGTTGCAAAGTTGACTTGACAGCTTATACACCTTGCTTCTTGTCATCAACAAGGAATTAAACACATTAGACAGAAACAAATTAATTGAAATGAATCCTAAACATGCAAGCTGCCTGGGCAAAGACTGTAACTGCAAGGTGTGACTGCTTAATGAAGCATAATTTTATTTCATTTTTTTCATTCTTTATTCATCCATCCATTCATTTACTTGTTTGTTTTATTTTCAAAGGCATATTGGAAAGGAATTCATACAGCCAGAAAAATATGAGAGAAATGTTTGTTTTTAAAATAAAATTTTTGCCCATTTGAATCTAATAATGTGGTATGTTTGCCTGGCGATTGGCCCCACCAGCGCTGACATGAATAGAGTGCTTATTGCCATGATAGGTGGTTAACCTCTGGACCAAACACAGGTACTAGCCCAAGTGTGTCACTAAAGAATGCCTCCTCTAACTTACGGCTGGCTGATTAATGAGACAGGCAAGTGAGATGTGAACTAGCTCACTATGATCTATCTACCTTTCCTACTACTCTTACAATGAATTCTTTTACCATTCTTAATTAGTCATGAATGTTAATGGAACCACATCATTAATTATTCAGACTACCCTCAAGCAACTCTAAGAGCTCAGTGAGATTCCTCAGTCAACAGTGGACATTAGAAGGAATGTGTTTCCAAACTTTATAGGTTGAATGCATTTCACAAAACTATGTAAGAATGTCTATATATTTCAGTCAGGGCTTCCAGAGAAAATTATTTTGCTTCCTACTATGGATAAGGGTTTTAAATTGTCCAAAGCACCAAGTCTAATGAGAAGTCTTGTCCACTTTGTCTTGGGTGGAAAAAACATGTGAGAGACATCTGACTCTTTCTTTTCTCCGTTAACACTCAGAGTATAGTGTTGCTATCAAAATTAGGAATAATGGCATGCTTTTGGTCCCCTTCCTTTCTTGCTGCCCCCAGTAACCTTTGCTCATGCCAAACCCTCTTCAAAGAATTCTCCCCCTACTTCCTACAGAACTACATTTCTATCCATCTAAGGCCCAGCTCAAATCCCACGTCTTTTACCAAGCCTTCTGTGACTACTATAAACCCCATTCACCTTTCTCATCTCTAAATTCACAGCACTATTTGAACCAGTTAACATATATGCTAGTAGTATCCATATGGATATTATTCTCAATAATTCCCTCAATATTTCTAGCATCTTTTAACATCTTGCCTTCCTATTTGAATGGTAAGCTCCCAGAGGGCACAGACTGTGTTCTATATTTTTTCATATAATTTTCCTATTCCACATAGGTCGTAACACAGTAGTTCATGTGGTAGATGCTCGATAAATATGCATTGAATGGATGAATGATTTTCTATTTTGTAGACTTTGAGCAGCTGCCACACAAATATATTGTTTATTCTGCCAGGTCCCTCCCACCTGCTCATCATATCGACTTCTCACTCAGACAAGTCAAGAACTGATTATGTGCAAGCTAGGCTTTTAAAAACCCTGCAGGAGCCATGTATCTCTCAACTCAAGTAGCAGCATTATGTATGGTGTGGTAGAAGAAAGTGCTGGACTACAAGTTAGGAGTTCTGGGTTCTAGTCCTAGTTCTTCCTTTATCTAGCTATGCATCCTTTCTGATCTGTAAAATGGGACCACTGATTGCAGAGGATTGCTATAAGAACAAAATATGTAAAGGGGCTTTGAACAGGCTAGAACATCTCTAAGCCACGTGAACAACAGTGAGGGCAGGGAATGATGATAATAACTCATATTTATACAATGCTTCAAGCTTTACAAAGTGCTTTCCTCATAATAAAAGCCAGTTGGGCCAGATTTTTCACTCCCTACTTCATTCATTTATAATAGCCTAGGGCTGTCTTTTCCTGTCTGACCATGAACAGTGATCATTTCAGGCCTAAAGGGTTGGAGGGTTTCATTGAGGTCAATTCATACTCTGGTCTCTATAGCAACACAGATCCTCAAATCAATTTTACTTTTTATTTGAAATTTTAAATGGTTTTGCTCCTAGTCAAGTTCTGGTCTGGCATTCAGGAGGCTAGGATCATCAATTCCAACCTTTCTTTTTTTTTAAAGTAGAAAAGGGAAAGGCAGAGGGGAAGTACATTTTAATAACAGTTGCAATGGTTCACCTTCTTTTTATTTCCTGGAGGCAAAATAAAAATGTCCTTAACATGGTAATGAATTAGGATCTCAGGGTCAAATCCATCTTGTTCTGCATCTTCCCAGAGCACTTTTGTTCCTTCTTTTTGCCTACCCAGTGGATCTGCTTTAAAGCATTAAAAAATCATAGCAAAATTACAGAATCCAGAAGGATGTAAAGAAAAAAAAAGGAGGCTGAATGGGGGTGGGTGGGACAGAAGTTAGATCTGGCGTCAACAACAAACAATTATGAAGCATCATAGCAAGCACTTGGTGAGAATATTTTTTAAGTTCAGATTAAGATACAATCTAAGTCCTCGAAGTCTAGTAAGAGGGAAAAGATATCAGCGCAAATGGCTATAATATTCATTATTGTACGATAAGTGCCATAAGGGTTTCATTCATAGATCTTAGTCATTTCATGGGCTGGTTGTGTCTGTCTATTATCATTTTCATTTAATGAGTCCAGTAATGTATAACTATTTTCCTCTTTTACTATTGTTACATGAAGTGGTGTCTGTTCAGGAAATATTTCTATAAAAATTTAACCTCTTTATCATGCAGTCTGAGGATATCTATCAGTTTTCTTCCTCCTTTTTGACAAGAAAATGTTATTCTTTCTACAGACGCCTTGGGGTAGTGGACCCTGTGTTTTCTTAATATTGTATGAATTTTTGTTTGGACACTTCCTAAATCTGTTTGTATCCATTTCACTATTTTAAAGGTATGTTAAGACTGGTATTGTGAAGGTATTAATTGCTCTTCCCATTGAATTTTGACTTTAGGATGCCAGTAAATCCCTTGACACATAAAATGAATCCTTTTGCCATTCATAGCTTGGAGAGGTTAATATATTTTGCCTGGGGAAGATAATACATGATATTTATAAGTTATATGTTTTGCCCATTGATTCTATTGGAACTCCTGATTCAAACTCAATGTTTTCAGTGTCTTTTTTAAAAATTTTATTCACATTGTGAGTTTTATATTCATTGAGTCCAAATGACATTTTGGTAATATTGGAGAGATTTTGTTTTTGATGGAACCATACAATGTGTCATCCATCTATATCAAGTGATTAACATTGATATTCTCAAGATTTGATATTCTTCTTGCTTTGGTTTGCAAGCTATGCTAAGTTCTGTTCTAAATTATACAGAACCATGGAAAGTTTAGGCTGTTTCCCTGAAAAATCCTGTACTTCAAGTCAATTATTGCATTGGTGGTATTTTCAAACACAGAACAGTTTTCTATATAGAAATCAGTTACTGCAGTATTGTCACTATATACATGAATAAGCCATGAGTGCAGAACTGAGTCTAATGCTTTGTAATGACAACTAAAGGTATTACATATGTTAAAGTGATTTTAGCAGGCTTACTCAGTAATTATCATCAATAATAAGTTGCAATTTACATCCCTAAGAATTTTTGTTCCACCTTTTTTGATCTTCATCCAGTATATTGCTTCTTTGTATTTTAAAAAAAAATGTTTGTGGGTGATACAAGAAATATATTCTTTATATAGACTAGACAACCATATAATTGTCTCATATTTGAAGGTAGCACTGGTATTTCCAACTTTTGCTGATAGGTATGTGATACCTTCTTTTGAGAAAGATGGGATTGGTTTTGAGTCTGAGATGAAGCTGGTGAAGCATTTTGATAGAAATTCATTTGCCACTTTGAAACAGTAATGCCAATAATTATCAATTTTCTCTGGGCCTGCTAATTTCAAGTTTTGCAAAAAAAACTTGTCTTTGGTCATCTTCCTTGATGTAAAATTTCTATTATATTAAGAACTTCAAAACTATTTATTTCACATTTATCCAGATTGTGTTTTCAATGGGCTTGGTGTCTTCTACAACCACAAATATTTTCATATCTTCCTTCTTCAGGGATACTTTCCTCTAATTTCCTTGCTTCTCAAGTTTGTATAGTAAAGGTTTTGGTTGAAATTAAATTGTTTATTTTGTTCTTTGTGCTACTTTGACCTGCTTCTTTACTTTATGTTTAAATGACATCAAGCATAAAAGAATAGGAAGAATGGTATTATATTTTTTATGGAAAGGAAAAGCTAGACCTAAGATTTCACTTTCAATTGTTGATTAAAGGAGGCTAGAATCTGTAGTATGCTTTGGTTGACCATGTTTCTTTTTTGTTGCCTTCAGTTGGGTAATGTGGTATTTAAGTTTGTACAGTAAGAGCTAGTGTGATATTCATGTAATCTTCCAATATCTTTCTTCAAGTCTTCAATAGCTTTCTTAAGCCACTTATGGTGGTGTTTGATATCTGTCTTTGGGAGTGTTCCTTGGAGACTTCACCTCTCCTCTTATGGTCCTTACCATGGCAACAGATGCAGCATATATTATTATGTGCAAATCCTGAATTGTTTTCACATTTTTTTGCCAAGTGCTATGGAAGAATGCATTTATTTGTAATGGTTATTACCAACTGCTCTGCTTTGGTATGTTTAAACCTCCATTTGGGTTCATGCCATCAAACTTTGGAAAGGATATTTCAAAATTCCAAATCTAAGTGGAGCCACCTCCTCTAACACATCATTTGAGATGTCAGTTTTATTTTTGTGATATTCATATATAGACACACAATAAACAGACATATTCAAAATATACATATGTAAGTGTATACATATAAACATATATGCATTTAAAATGCATATGCAACACATATGTGTACATATATACATATATGTATTTTTTTACTAAGTGAAATTTCTGGAGCTAATGTTAAATGAAGGTTTTCAGTGTCTTCAGATCCTCTAACTTTTTACCTTCCAAATTTGAGTGATTCTTGGGTTTGAGCTTTTATTTCATTCATTCTGGACTTATAGCTGAAATAATTTTTTATGATTACCCTTCATTGATCAGCAATGCATTGCTATAGATCTCGAAACTGAGGTCAATGGTGGCATAAACAAACAAACAAATAAATAAATAAAGTAAATAAAAGCAGTTTGCAACTCTTGCCTAGAGCCACATGCTGCTTCCTATTTTGTTGTGATAATCGTGCATAATAGTGGCATTTCATGCACGATTATGTTTTAGCTGCTTTAGTGATTATTTGTTATTAAAATTGCTATTGTTGTTACCAATATTAATTAATAATAGTAGGAAGTCCGTGGGGCAGTGGCAAACAACCAGGCCAAGCTTAGGCATAGAGGAAACAGAAATCAGAATGGGGCCAATGAGCTGGGAGAGAAGAGTCCTTCTTAGCACATTCTTCTATTATTGTCTTGTAATGAACACTCAGGAAATCCAGGTGATGTCATGGAATATGCCAGCCCTGGATTATGAAAAGCAAATAACTCTCATGCTCCTTTTGTTAAAACAGAAAATTCCCCAAACTACACTGAGATGTAAGTGCGGAAAACACGAGAGGTATATGACCATCCTGACAGTGGGTTATAAATCAGTTCAAGGAACAAGAGCATTTTAGCAAGGTGAGTATTCGAATCAGTGGAGACTTATTTCACCCTGAGCATCATAGAATTTCAGACTTGGAAGATGTCTAGTTCAACCCAGATCTGAACAAAAATCCCTTTGACTCCATCCCTGACTAGTTATTATAACCACCCTTGCTTGAAGACAGATTCCAACCCACTTTGTGGTAACTTTTATTATTAGGAAGTTTTTCCTAGTATCAAGGTGGAAGCTGCCTCTGTAGCATCCAAGTCAAGGGTTCCTAGGTCTGCTCTCTGTGGAGGGACAAGCAGACCAAGTCCAATCCCTTTTCCTTGTGATGGCCCATTAAACACTTGATGACTGCTATCATCTTCCACTTTTGGAATTCCCTCCTTTCACATGTCTACTTTACGTACATCTATAACTTCTTTTAAGAAGATGCTCAAGCACCTGAAGCCTTTCTTTACCCACCCCCCTTTCCACAACTTCCTTCTTCCCATTGATGCAGGCTTTCCTTCAGATTTCTTTTTCTTTAACTACTTTATATGTACTTGTATTTATTCACTTTATATTTATGCTATGTAATATATCATATATACATATCACATAATATATTTGTTATATATATTTGTTGCCTATCTATATATTTATCTATTTGTTATACACACATTTGTTGTCTTCCCTATTAGAATGGAAACTCCTTGTGAGTAAGGACTGTTTAATTCTTTGTATTTGTATTCCCAGCCTCTAGTATAGTGTCTAGCATGTAGTAGAGGGTTAATGAATGCTTACTGGTTAATTGATTGATTAAAATTCCTCCTAGTCTCTTCTTCATCCTAAATATCCCCAATTTCTTTACCTAATTCTCATCAGTGACTAAATGGAAAACATGCTTTTGAGTTCATGACTATTTTCATTACCTTCCTCTTAACCAATTCCATCTGGTCAATGTGGCACTCATAATTGGCTACCAGATATGATCTTACTGTAGTAAAGCACCTCTCTCTGGACATTAGTTTCTGTTGTATTTATTCAATGTCTATTTTGTGCAAGGTCTGTAAAGATAACTCAGATTCAGTGCCTTCCCACATGGAGCTCTTAATCAATAGGATTTTCTTTCTTGTGGTTCCTCACTTAGCTCATTCCACCACCAGACCCCAGGCTTTCACAAAGGGTATCCTCCATACCTGGAAAGCCTTTGCTATTCTCCTCTGCCTCTTGGAATCCCTGTTTTCCTGCAAGGCTTGGCTCAAGTGAGACATTCTACATGAGGCCTTTCCTCATCCCCCGAAGTGCTAGTATGTACTTTGTATACATTTTGTATATGTATATATACTTGTAAGCCTGTGTGTTGTTTCCATTGTTAGAATATAAACTCCTTGAGGGCAGGGACTAAATTATATTTGTATCTCTAGTACCTTTCCCATAGTAAGCGAATAAGGAATGCTCCTTGATTGATTGTATACAGAAGGGATCATAATAAGATTTATGAGAGAAACAAAATACCAAATGAGGGCTAAGAAAGGAAAGATTGTATTTTCAGCTAAGAAAGATCAGGTACTGCTTCTTGGAAGAGAAGCAGTCATTATAGCTGGATCCTGAAGGACAGGCAGGATTTCATGGAACAGAGAAGAGGGTGGAGAACCGAAAGACACCCAAAGCTGAGGTGCCAAGCGTTGCCCTTATGGATCAGACTTTGCTGATATGTCCTGGGTGTTAAGGAATTTTTTTCCCCTTACTTGTGAGCCACTCCCCTGAAAGTAGAGATAAGGGCCCATGAGCCATCCTGTCTAGTATGCGGAAAACAAAGAGGTAGTTAGAAATAAGATAAGAGGAAGGACAGATGACCAATGTCTATTGGTCCTGGTGAGAATTTGTCCTCTCAGTCCAGCCAGGAAAACGGAGGTAGGGATGGGGGCCAGGGAGCACAGTACCAGAATCAGAGATTGTCGTTCTGATAGGGAACTTTGCACTTAGAACAGTTCTTTCTCTGTGGAAAAGCCAGGGCTGGCCAGGAGAGCAGAGATACCAGGCCTGTGGAAAAGGACAAGTTACTGTGCCCTCTCTTATGTAGGGGACCCAGACACAGAGGAGGAGTGGTGTTAGCAAGAAAGATCAATGAAGTACACCAATAAGCTACTTCCTGGTGAAAGAGTAGAATGACCCATCATGGAATCAAATGGTAAGCAAATACATGTATAGGAGAATGTTGGTTATGTATGAAATACTCCCACCACTGGGATTTTGCTGTAGTGTATATATGGAGAAGAGTAGTGAGAGACTGACAAAGCAGAAAAAGTAGAGATCTGTCTCCTTGCAAATAGTAGGTGTTTAATAAACATGAATTAAACTCAATTAAATGCAAAATTCATCTTGCTAGATCATGCCTTCCAATCTCTAGGATGGCCTCATGTTCTGATATTACCCTCATTTGATTATGGGAGTGGATGAAAGAGCTGAGTGAAAGAAAAGATGGAAATATGCCATATATCATTTGAGCCCTTCAACTCAAACCAGAGTTATGCATATTTTGTCTTTGACTCACTGGTCCCTAGTCAGTGCCTGCATATAGATTCACTCAACCCTAGGCAAGTCACTTAATGGTGGTGTTGGACTTGATGTCCTCTGAGGTCCCTACCAGCCCTAAATCTATGATCCTGTAATATGTGTTGACTAATTTACTGATTGATTTACAGTACCAGAATATCCAAGCAATTGATATCTTCTTGCATTTAAAAAATGCATAAAATCTGACCACTCTCATTTGTCCAATCCTGCCTAGACCCCTGGTTACTTTGCTTCAGCCCTCTTGCTGTTTATCTTTTCATCACTGCATGGTTTGTGCCTTTCCCTGAGGGTGGGGCATAGCAGTGGTTAGAAAGAGGAGAAATATGAATTAGACATTTTGGCTTCCTGTGAGAAAGATTTTTAAAAATAGTGGGCAGAAGGTTTCTTTTTTTTTTTTTAATTGCTTGTGGCTGACAAAGTACCTAGCTTACTCCCCACTCCCCTATCCCCTGCCCACCCTTTCCTCTTTCCACAAAAAAGCAGAAACTGGATTTACTCTCATTCCCTGCAGTAATCCTTCAAGAAAGCCATTAGCTAGTTCTTAAGGAATCTTATCATCCCTATGGGATTAAGCAAGTGGAGTCTCTGGGCAGAACCAGCCTTATAAAGTAGGAGGGGGGATGGTGGAGGAAAGAGAAAGTGGATACTCAATTGCTGAAGGGAGGAGGGGAACACCCACAGGAGAGGAAGGAGAGAAGTTGGGGACACTGAGGACATACTTCTGACTTCATGATTATTCAGGAGGTTGGCCCTCACTCAGTGAGACATAATTGCTTTCACTTTTCCTAATATTCAGTTGTAAAGTTTCAGTGTTTTA
Organism: Trichosurus vulpecula; assembly: GCF_011100635.1. Classification (NCBI taxonomy): domain Eukaryota; kingdom Metazoa; phylum Chordata; class Mammalia; order Diprotodontia; family Phalangeridae; genus Trichosurus; species Trichosurus vulpecula. Next base: position 306,152,488 of record NC_050576.1, on the reverse strand, counting down.
ATGTAAGAGAGACCCTGACTCTCCTCTGTTTGCTTAAAAGAGGTAGGACTTAATCCATCTTTGGTCAAGTTTTGTTTAATTGAGAAGTATCTCTGAGACATCGTTTCATTCACCATGTTTGTATGTTTGGATCCACAAATCTAGCATAGTGCCTAGTACACAGGTGCTTAATAGATACTTATTCCCTTCCCTTTCTTTAGTAGGTGCTTAATAAAAGCTTGTTAATGGACTGATTGATCCCAGGTCATTGGTCCCTATACCCCTCTCCTTTCCCTCCAAAGGAAGGAAAATATGAAAAAGCTCCCCTCCTCCCATCATTTAGCACTCAGCTTTTGCTAGTGGAAGGACATGATTGCCACCACCCTCTTTCCCCAGTTTTGAAGTGCAAATGCACTTAATAAAAACACCGTGATAGTAACAATAACCATCCTGAGCTCAAGCCAGAGGCCTTAGAGGACCCAGATGATGAAGAGAATGAAGTTTAGTAAAGCCCACAAACTAGACTGAAGTTGGAAGCCAAATGAGGGCAGAGGGAGCAATCCTCCTAATTGTCTCCAGCATGGAAACCTCAACAAGGACCAGAATAATGCTGACAATACGTTCTCTGCTCTTTTTCCAAGGAGCTCCGGCGGTCTGGCAGACCCTTCTATAGCAAAACTCTTTAGTGGTAATCTACCTACAGCTGAGTGACCTTCACCTGAACCTTTCTCACTGGGTTTATCTGAATTAAAAGCAACGTAATATATTTCGGCTGACTTTACAGTCAGAATTCTGCATCATCACCATCATCATTATCATCGTCCATTAAGTCAAAACATCCCCTAAAATTTTCCAGCTATTAATCAACCTTCTGCAAGCACAGGAGAAAGAAATCCTGGTCTATGATTCCTGGGCATTTTATTTTTAAATCTCAAGCTTGTCTTGAATGTTTAGAGGTCATAACTTTATGACCAAAAACACCAGACCTCAAATTATGTGGTGTTTTCTGGCTATCTAAGCATCCAGATTGGACCAATTGCATGACTGATCCAAATGACTCTGTAGAAATTGGCCATTAAGATGGCAGAAAAACTTGTCAACAAGCAGTTTAAGGACAGTATGTTTGACATGGTCACAGTGCCAACCAGTTAACCTTATGACCCCTATTACACATACAGACATACACACACACACACACACACACACACACACACACATGCATGTGCTAATGTTGGCTAGAACCAGGGACAGCCCAGAACTAGCTCATATTAGCTCTCAAAAGTCAATTTTTAGATTTTCAGTGGGAGCATTTATATCTTAGAAATTGGCGAACCAGAAAACAACCAATCAGGGCTAGATTTATTGTTTTGTTGGTTGTCTAGACTTTAGAATGTGATGGGGGAAATGTTAATAATTTAGACTAAACTTAAAAGTATTCCCTGAATACATCCCTGCCCCCCAAGAGCCAGTTGTTGATCTTTTTCATTATTTTAAAATTTTATTTATTTATTTTTAATTTATGGAACAAAACAAGCATTTCCATAACATTGTGTGTGTGTATATATATATATATATACACATATACATGTACATATATACACATATATATGTGTGTATGCATACATATGTATATAAAATGATTACATATAGATTGCAAATCTATTATGTACAACTTGCTCTTCCTTTTAAATATATAATAAAATTATCATGTATTTGTTAAGCATTTACCAGCAAACTGCTGGATAGGAGCACACATAAAAGAAAATATTAGGAAGTGGAAGAATCTGTTAGAACCTGTTCATAGTACAACAGGAAGTTTTTTTTTTTAGAACAACTGCTGTCTCCATGCTTCCCTTATCTTACATATGTGAAGTTGACTTTTTTATATTTGTGTGCAAGACTCTACATTTATGCCTATTGAATTTCCTCTTCTTACGTTCAGCACAATTCCCAGCTTTGTATCATCTGTAAATTTGATGAGAATATCATCTCTGCCTTTATCTAAGCCTGGGATAGAAATGTTAAAAACCAGAAGACCAAGCTCAGATTCCTGAGGCACTCCACTGTAGACTTCTTGTCACACTGACAAAGAACCATAGACAACTACTCTTTTAGTCCAGTCATTCAACTGGTTTGGAATACATCTGATTGTATCATCACCTAATCCACATCTTTCCATCTTGTCCACAACAATAGTAGGAGATGCTTTATCAGAACCTTCACCAAAATCAACGTAACCTATGCCTACAGCATTCTCTTCATCTACTACTCTAAGAATCCTGTCAAACAAGATTTTCCAAGGGATTCCTTGGCTCAGCTATGAACATGTATGCTCTATATTCAAATCTCTTCTCTCATTCTTGGAAGTTGTCCTGTGTGTGGTCGGCTTCCCCTCCCCCCAACTCCCAACTTCCTTGCCCCTAATCCTTTCTCTGGGGCTTGAACTCCACCCATTGCACTTAGATTTCATCATGACTCTTGTTTTCCTTCTGATTTCCTTATCTCCAATGATTACAATAAGCAGTCTCCCCACCTCCTCCCCACCTTCCACCTGCCACCTTCATCCCCTCTTCTCCACCAGTCTCTGGGCAGAGAGATAACAGTGGTCTTATCAGGCTGCATTCCCCTCACTCTCTGACTCTGGAACTGTGACAAATTCTCTGTGCAAGAAACTCAAGTGAAGTTCTAAACTATTGAGTTAATTGATGGTATTCTCCCACTGATCCCCTTCTTTGATTAAAAAATGTCTGACAAGTACAGCAGATAAATAAATCTTAGCAGTATTTATGGAGGACTGAGACCTCTGGGTCCAATGCCACAAAAAATACAAACTGCCTTTGTCCTAAAGGCCTTTGGTGTTACGCATAGAACCAGAGCCATATTCTCCCTGTCTGCATCCCTGGAAGTTCATGTTATAAATTGGGGTCTTTTTCTAATCCAGTGATTTGGGATGTTTTTCTACATCACAAAGACATTCTTGATGTGTTACAATATTTGAAATTTCCTCATTATTATTTAACATCAAGGGAGGAGAGAGAAGACAGGATGGCTGGATGTAGGTTTCTGTGGAGATACGATATGTGAATAAAAGCTGAAGTAGGATGGTGGATTTATGTAAATAGATGATTATAGTAGAGGTGATGCCTCCCTTGTATGTCTCAGAAAATTCACAGGTGTGTGGGGTTACGATTTCACTGAGGTACCAGTTGAAGAAAATATTGGGAAGTCTAAGAAATCAGTGAAATGTCCCCAAATGCCTCATTACCACATATTGACTTACAGAAACCTCAGGACTCCAATAGCATGCTTGGTCCTAAGTGTAGGAGAAAACTGAGTGTTTGGTATCAGTGGTTACTTGCCTTCTGAATATTTATTCTCTCTAAATGAGCGTACTCTAAGTCAGTGCTTCCAAACCTGGGATCTGTAAACTTTAGAAATATATGTATTTCAAAAACTTTATTTCAGTATAATTGGTTTCTTTTCTAATTCTATGTATTTTATTTTACATATTTAAAACTGTGATTCTGAAAAGGGTATAGAGACTTCACCAGATGGCCAAAGGGGTCCATGGCACATAAAATATCTAAATAATCATCTAATGGCTAAAAGACTGGTAAAATGAATACTATGAATAAGAGTGTGTGGTGTGTGAAGAACATATATTATATGAACACACACACACACATATATATACACTTACATATACTTATATAAACATATCTATATGCATATGCACATTTATAATAAATATACACACTTATTCATGATTTATTTTAGTTTTAGCCATTAGGCGATTGCTTAAAGCAGGTATTCTTAACATTTTGTGTATTATAGACTTCTTTAGCAATCTGGCACAGCCTATAGATTCCTTCTCAGACTTATTAATTAATTAAATGAATAAAATTAATAGAAACACGGTATGACAAAAGAAGCCTATTCTATTGAAATGATCATCCTCTCTATCAACTGTCTATGTTACTCAGTTCAAAAGTCGATGCATCCTCTGTAGTACAGTAATAAGCGTTAGAATAATTATAAGAAAAATAGCTGATATGTACATAGCTCCTTATGTTTTACAAATTGCTTTTCACAGAATATCTCATTTATCTTCATGATAACCCTGTGAGGTAAGTGTTATCATTATCCTCATTTTACAAAAAAAAAGGGCACTAAGACTAAGAGGTAAAGTGACTTACCCAGTGTCACACAGCTCTTAATTAGGTGAGATTCCAGAACAGGTTTTCCAAGTCTAATGCTCTACTTATTAGGAAGTAGGTGTGTCTAACACCTTGTTCCTATATCACTCATTTGGCACTTAGCATATGTTGAACCTTATTTTATAGGGTTTTCTGTGTGTGTGTGTGTGTGTGTGTGTGTGTTCATCTCACCTACTGGAAGATAAGTTCCTAGGGGTCAGGGATCCCACCTTACAAATAGTTCTTTGTAGACTTAAAAGTGGATAAGGTGCTGGACTCAAGTCAGGAAGTCTTGACTGTAAATACCATCTCAGTCCCTTACTAGCTGATTGACCCTAGGCAAGTCAGTCAGTCAACAAACATTTTTTAAACATCAGGCACTGTGCTAACAGCTGGGGATACAAAGAAAGTCAAAAGATAGTGCCTACTCTTAAGAAACTCACAATTTAATGGAAGAGATAACATGGAAAAAACATATGCAAAAAAGATAGATACAGGATAAATTGTAGATTTTCAGAAGAGTGAAAGCATTAGCAGGAAGGGGGGATCAGGAAAGGCTTCTTATAAAAGACAAGGTTTTAACCAGAACTCGAAGGAAGTCAAAGAAGCCAGGATGCAGCAATGGGGAGGCAGAGCATTCCAGACATGGAGAACAGTCAGAAAAAATTCCCAGAGTCTAGAGATGGAATGTCAAATTTGAGAAACAGCAAGGAGGCCATTATCACTAGATTGTTGACTGGATCATTGAGAGTATAGAGGGGGATAAGGCATAAAATTGGAAATGGGCCTAGAATGTTTTTTTTTAATTTCATTTTTTGTAATGCTTTCCTTTTTGGGTTTTAAACAGGTAACATCAACTCTCCCAAAACAAAGCGAACAAGATCTGGTCACAAAGAGTTAAACACAGCTCTGAGGAACAGTGCTCACAACAGGAAACAATGTGGAGGACACTTGGGAAAGACTAAGCTGAAAAAGCTCCCATGAACTTCTTCAACATAGCCAGGCCTTGACTCTTTTTCTTTTCTTCCCCTGCTCTCTCTTGAAGATGGGCTGAAGATGGAGAATTGCTAAAGTGAGTTCCTGCTCTCTATGACGGAGTTCAAGGAAGGGACTGTGGAGAAAAGCTTCCCAGGAAATGCATCAAGTACTCCCTTATTACCTGAGTCACATGCTCTGAAAGTGTCCTGTGGTTAACTGTAAAATCACCTTTGGTTCAAAGCTTCTGTACACTATTAAATAGAGTGAGTTTCTCACCAAAGTGCACTTTTGCCCAACAATTTTTTTTCTTCTTGATCACAGGACTAGATGGAAATTGGATTATTCCTATTTCTTCCCTCACTATTTCTAGTCTCTTCATAAAGTCTTTTCTTCAATCAATGATTTCCTCTATTGCCAAAACCTCCATTCAGAGAAAAACTGAGACTGAAAAAGGTAGCACAGGATTTCATCTAAGGCCAAACCCTCGTCAATTCAACTTTCTTTCTTTTCCTCCAATATGATGTTCCATTCAAGCTCCTTCTGGCCACTGAAAAGCTTTGTCCATATAACTTCTCTTATTCTTTTAATCTTATATTGACCTGGTACAGAAAACTGAGCTTGCATAATTAAAATAACCATGATTTATAAATTATTAAACTTTATAAATATACTTCTAAACAGAACGGGCTGATTCCTACATATAGTATCTGTGCAGAGTAACCCACCATGACAGGGTGCTGATTTTTCTCCACGATTGGGGAAAGAAGGGGAAATATGCAACTTGCTTCTAAACCAAAATCACAATTTCAGCAGCTCAAAATATTTCACTGCCAATATGGCCCTGGTAGAAATTGTATGTATGTAGTTTTACATACATATATACAAAAGCTTTACTTTTTTTTTAAAAAAAAATGTTATTTAAAAAATTACAAAGAAACTAAGTCAATTTGGAATGTGGATTCTAAGCAGAGAGCAACTCAGTTCACACTAAAAATTAAAAAGAAAGAAAAACAATAAAAAAAAAACATAATTGGTTTCAAGTATGGTGCAAAAGGAGAGGAGTGGTATGGGGAGCCCCTGCTTTGGTATGTAGTATCACAGTCCCTTGACCTTGACCAGGACTGGGAGTAGGCACAGCTGGTGCTTCTTTCTGGATAAACTCTGCATAGGAAGTTTCGCCCTCATGAGAACAGAATTTGGAGTTGTCCAGTCCAGGAAGAGCGTATTGCAGAGGAACTCAATTACCCCCATGCCATCTTTCTGCACAGCTTGTAATGGCAATCAAAGTGGGACTTTTCACTGTATTTTCTTTTGGAGTGCTTCTCAGCACTAAGGCAATCAAGTATCCTTGATGGAGCCTTGCCTTTGATTTAATCAAGAGTCTTTGATGACCTGCTTAAGTCACAAGAAAGCCTAAGTCACGTGAGTTTGAGTCACATGGTTGTGATGCCCTCTGACTCTGAAGAATCATGTATATATACTTAGAGGTTAGCATTTTGCTTTGGGGGCTCACTGATTGGAAGAGTGTTCCTGTGATTTGGCCAGACGAGACTCTGGGTAGCCATTAAGGAGCCCCCAGCTTTGAAAATCCAGATGGTGGTGCTTTTCTCTCTGGTAACTATGTATGTATTCCTATGGACAGATGGTTAGAAACCCTGTCTGCTGATTTGTATTATTTGTTCTATTTATATAATTTTTGCTTGTAATTTATATTTGTGTTTTCTCTGAAGTTCAGGGTGCTGACTTTTTCCCCTAAACTAAGTGAATGATATGTGTATGTTTAGTTAAAGTGAGATTGTAAACCCCTTAAAGTTGCTTTTCTTAGAAAAGCAGATCAAAGAACTTGTGCTAGCAGCCCTCCTGTGTGCTGGTGTTATTAGCCTTACACCTCCACAGCAGCTGCTAGTAACATTGTTGCTACAATAGCCCATTTTCTTTTTTATTCACACCCATATTTCTATGATAAAATACTATACATTGCATTATCCTTCATAATTCTTGGTCTTTAGTAATGTATTGTAGTCTTCTTCAATCCCCATGTTTCTCTTCTCCATTGCCTTTTGGGTCATCCTTAATTTCAATTCACTGGAGATTCTGCTGTTCCATAATTCATGGTAATATAGAAGTATTGTTGTTATTTGGATTTTCCCTTTACCTGTCCCCACCCTAGCATTAGCACAGTGCTGCACGTATGTTAGGTGTACTAATGATGTATTAATGATGAAGACAAATTTGCCCAAGGTTTGCCCTCCACTCTTGTTCTTGGGGAAAATATTTTCTCATTCCAAGACAATAATTACAACTATATAGCCTGTTGCAAAGTGCTTTACATGTGTTATTTTGCTTGATATTTACAATAATAGTGTTAGCTCAGATTCTCATTTTACAGATGATGAAACTGAGGCTGAGAGGTCAAATGACTTGCCTGGGTTCACATAACTAATTAGTGTCTGAAGCAGGATTCAAAATACCTGTCTTTTCAGTCTTTCTGATTCCAACTTTAGCACTGTCTCTACTACCTAGGTACATCCAAAGTGACTCCAAGTTCGGTGACATTAACCTTCTTATACAGCTGAAATTGCCAAGTAGTCATTAGTAGCCCAAGACAGCATTCTAGCCTTGCAGCATTCATTTTTCATCAAGAATTCTGAAGTTTCACAAGGATGTCATGGACCGTCACCCCCATCATCCTTATCACCAGCAAGAAGTACTTAGGTGTCTTTCTGCCCAGTGAACTGTACCAGGCTACATATAGTACAGAGAATGTTAAACAGGCCAGGACTTTGCCATTTCAAAATTCAGAATCTAAAAGTGTGATGAACAAATGTATAAAAGTAAACACCAGGACACAGAGAGAGAAATAGCTGTGGTCCAAAGTTGTTTTTTTTTTTAATATAGTCACAATATATGCAAACAAAGGGGCAGGCATATTTTGTGAAGAAAGAACAATAGCTTTTGCAACATTTGGACAGGGTGAGGTTTTTTCGTTTGTTTTTTTTTTTTTTTTTGTGGTGGGAGGGGGCAGTTCTCCACCTGGCTTTATTCTATACCACCTGTTCTGAAGGGCCCTCATCTTCAGCTGGTGCTGAAGTGACCATGCTCCCAAGGGAGCTAAATAGACACAGCCCTTAACTGCAGTTAGCCAAGGAGGGACAACATGGAGCCAGCCAGAATTAAGGAACATATAGTATAGACAAGTGGTAGAGTTCCTGTGGTCTCGAGGCCATATGTGGCCCTTTAGGTCCTCAAGTGCAGCCCTTTGACTGGATCCAAATTCCACAGAACAAATCCCCTTAATAACAGGATTTGTTCCGTAAAGCTTGGACCCAGTCAAAAGGCTGCACCCAAGAACCTAGAGGGCCACATGTGGCCTCGAGGCCATAGGTTCTTCACCCCTGGTATAAACAATTGAGCTGATATTGATGATGGGCACAGGCTCAATAAGCAAATAATGGAATAAGTCCTTCAGGGAGAAAAGAGGAAGAGAGGAAGTATGTAGTGGTGAATGATTTGTCAGAGATGGATGAATGATTCAATATGAGGTTGGCCAGCCAGCTGGATTAGGAAGGATTTAAGAAGAACATAGTTATAACAGATTTTTTTTCCTTTAAAGAGTAACTTTAAAATAGACCCTGCCATAATGTTCTGATTCAAGGCCACCCACTGCTCCATCCCTGTGCTCACTCTTATGCTGTTCTTGAAAAAATATCTTTTTCCAAGTCTTTGCTTTCCAAAGGGAAATTTTGATGTCTTGCCTTTCCTTCTAGCCAAGCACATGTTGACCAATTGACCTTCCAATCACATTTCTGGAGACTTGGCTTTCTACTGTGATATTCTCCAGACTAACTGCTTATATTCAACAGAAATAAGCATAAATCACCATCAATTCCTTTAACCAGAACGCACTCTTCAAAATTTTTTTTACCATATTTTGTTCAGCCATTTCCCAACTGATGGGCAGCCCTTCAGTGTCCATGTTTTTGATATTGAAAAAAAGAGCATTGAAAGAGTCAAAAGCCAGGGGGCAATGCTTGAACCCAGCCTCTTGGAGAGAGGAGAAAAAGTCCTAGTTCTGGGATCAAGGTTGAAGCAGAACCAAGAAACATGGAGGGAGGGGGCCACAACACAAATGAGCAAACCTAGATCTTGCCCTTCATTAAGAAAGGTGAGGCAGTGAGATGGAATAGCAGATAGAATGTCGAATTTGTTGTCAGAAAGACTTGGGTTTGAAGCCCACCTCAGACACTTCTTAGATGTGTGACCCTAAGCAAGTCACCTAAACTCAACTCAGTTTCCTCATCTGTAAAATATTGTTAGTAGTACCTCACAGAATCGTTGTGAGAATCAAGTAAGAATAATGTACCTAAAGCATTTTATAAATCTTTAAGTGCTATGTAACTATTATAATTGTTATTATTATTTTATTTGTAAAAATGAAAACATGTGAGAACCTAGAGAAACACTGGACAATTATGTGTTGGGGCTGAGCATAAGTGCCTCAGTCACTCTGCTATGGAAGTTCTAGAGCATCACAAAGGAATATCAATTTGGGGGGTACCTACATACTGTGATGAAGGAGCTTGCATAGGATTTTCTACATTACCGTGGACTCTTGGGTGGGTCCTGGAAAAGATATTCAGCAAAAGAACAATTACTGTGCTCAGTGAGCATAGGGATACAGTGAAGCTTTCACAGGTCCCAAAAGACAGATGCAGAATGGAGGATGCAGGTCAGCGATCTTGAAAAAAATTTGGTGTGATTTGTGGGGACTTTATAGAGGTTGAAACCAAGAATAGCCTGGTCAATTTAACAAGGTTAAAGGATGAGGCCTCCTTGATGGGTCTGGCCATCCCTACTGATAATATGTTCGGGAGCTTGGCCTCTCTTATATCCTTGGGGTATGAAGGATATCCTTACCCTGAGGGCTTGTGGACTCCCAGAGGATGATTTATTGAGTCAGGTCATTCAGAGATAATTGACCAAGTTGTGGCTTTTGTAGATCTGTTCCACATCCTTATATTTAGCTTTTAAAAGAGAGCAGACAGATACAAGAGAAAGTTGAGCTGGAACCATAAACCAGAGCAACAGAGCTGAGAGCAGAGAATGAACCAAGAGCCAAGTTTAACTTGAATTTGGGTCCTTGAAAAAGAAAAGTCTGTTTGCCCACCAAGCCCTACCCAGAAAAACAATCAACCCAAGAGACAGCAGCCAAAGAGAAGCAGTAATAAGAATTCTTGGTCTCAGAGACAGAGAGTGGCAGTGGCATGGTGAAGAGGTTTCCAAAAAGGCAAAGCCACATGGGCCAAGAAATGGGAGCAGATATCAGCAGCTGGGGAATGACAAGGATTCCTAGATCCAGTCCTCAGAGAGAGGAGAAAGATTTCAGTAGAGCCCTTGAGTCCCTCCTTTGGAGGGAAGAAGAGTAAACATAAAGCCCTGAGATTCCCAGGGAAAATGCCAAGTGGGAGCATGTTACAGAATCACAGGATTTTAGAATTGGGTGGAACCTTACTTGCCATATAGCCCAATTTATATCTGTAAAGGAATCTCCACTATAACTTACCCAACAAGTAGTCATCTGACTTCTGGTTGAAGACCTCTAATTAAAGGAAACCAATCACCCCTTGAAGAAGTCCATTTTCCTTTTGGTTAGCTCTAATATCAGGAATGTCAATTGACATCAGTTTTTTCTGATATCCAGCCTAAATTTTAGGACAGCTAGGTGGCACAGTGGATACAGTGTCTATCGTAGAGTCAAGAAGACATTCATAATCCTGAGTTCAACTCTAGCCTAAGATGCTTACTAGCCATGTGACTGTGGGCAAGTCACTTTACCCTGCTTGCCTCAGTTTCCTCATCTGTGAAGTGAGCTGGAGAAGGAAAGGGCAACCCACTCCAGTATCTTTGCCAAGAAAACCCCTAATGGGGTCATGAAGAGTTGGATGAGGCTGAAACTGCTAAACTATAACTCCCTAAATTTGTCTCTTTGCAACTTCTATGTGTTGCTCCTAATTCACTCTCTCTGAGGCCAAATAGAACTAATCTAATCCCTCTTCTATGTAACAGCCCTTCAAATAGTTGAAGACAGCTTTCATGTCTCCCCAAGTCTTCTCCAGGCTAAGCATCCCCTATTCTTTTAATTGATCGTATAACATGGACTCAAGACCCTTCACCATCGTGGATACTTTCCATTGGATGCTCTACAAATACCCAACATAGTCTTTTCTGAACTGTGATTCTCAGAACTGAATACACTAGATGTATTTTGACTGGATGAGAATACAACAAGATTATCCAGGATTAAATCCTCTTATTCCTGCAAATTCATTGTTGTGTTTGTCCGTCATTTTTGAAGAGGACCATGACACTAGGAAAACGATGACATGGCTTGCAGTTGACTTTGATTTGAGTGAGGGAGGGCTGTGCAAGGTCACCAGTCTCATTTTCTCCTCCAGAGCCATATGGGTCTAGTGGCCTGATATTCATCAGGACAACTAGAGATGGCCCAGGATGCAATGGGAGGCCCTGGCCCTTTTAGGCTAAGGCCTTTTCAGGTTCTCACTTTGAGTGAGTGAATAGGCCTCTTGAAGAAGTGAGCCAAGGGATAGAACCTTTAATTAGAAAAAAGAAAAAAAATCAAACTGGGAGGGGAAGACCTTCAGGGTTCCTAGTCGAAAGAGAAACAGTTACCATTGACATTCACTCTGTGCCAGGAGGGCCCAAAATATAGCCATTAAGTGGAGCTTGGGCAGGGACCTATTGTGGTCCCATCTATGAACTGGAGAGAGAGGAGAGGGAGAGAGAGAAGGGACGGAAGGAAGGAAGGAAGGAAGGAAGGAAGGAAGGAAACTAGGTAGTAAACCCAAGTTAACTGGGGAGCTTCCAGACATCAAAATTTACCTTCCTTTGGAGAGGAGAAGGAGAAGGATTTCTCCTTTTATTCTCCCTTTATTTTCTTTTTAAGTTTTCTCTTATGCAGAGTGCATTAGCTCTTTTGGTTAGAGTATTATGCTTCTACCTCATATTGAATCTACTAAAAGCTCCTGGATTTTATTCAGACAAGCTGCTGTCTAACCAAGCCTCTTTTCCCAACTTATACTTGTGAGGTTGATTTTTTGAGCTCAAGTGTAGTTTCATATTTATTCTTAACAAATTTCACTTTAATTCTAGCCTGTCAGTTTCATTTTAGATCTGGACTCTATCATCCATTGTGTTAAGCTATCCCTTTCTTTCAGCTTGATACCAACTGAAAATTTGATAAGCATGATATCTAATCTTTTTTATAGCACATAATTGTGTACAGTAAGTTCTGATAATTTTTTTTGGTTTCTTCTCTACTCTGATTGCAACTCAGTTTTGTTTTTTAATTTTGATAATTTGATTAGCCTCCTGCTTTTGATCAGATTAATTAAAGGTTTATTAATTTTTGTTGGTCATTTTAAAGACTAGGCTTTTATCTTTGTTTATCATTTTTATACTTAAGAACATTCTTCCTCTAATTTCAAGATGTTCTCTTGTGATTTTAGGTTTATTTGTTGACTGCCTCCTGTGAGTGTATGGCTTTTTTTTTCTTTCTTCTCACTGGCAGAGGGCACCTCTTAGAACAGAGCCAAAATACAATCTACAGAATAGAAAATGCAATCAAAATACAATAGGGTAGCTAGGTGGATAGAATGGACTAGGTGTCTATCCTGGAGTCAGGAAGACTCATCTTCCTGAATTCAAATCTGGCCTTAGACACTTATTAGCTTTGTGACGCTGGGCAAATCATTTAACCCTGTTTGCCTCTGTTTCCTCATCTGTTAAATGCGCTGGAGAAGGAAATGGCAAACTACACCAGTATCTTTGCCAAGAAGACTCCCAATGGGTCATGAAAAGTCAGACACAACTGAAATGACTGTACAACAACAACAAAATACATTTACTTGGGAATCTGAGATCTGGGAGTCCTCTCTTCAGCAGACAAGCAACCTCTAAACACTGCATCCAGAGCACACCAAGGGAGCAGATAAAGTACTAGGACTGGTGAAGGCAGACAGCTCCTGTGCCCTTAACCTTGCACAGCCTGGCTAGCGGCTGGATGAAGCAAACATTTCTTGAGTGCTTACCATATACTACGCACTGTGCTAAGCACTTTACGGTTATTTCATTTGATAGTCACAACAACCCTTGGAGGTGGTACTATTATTATCATCCCCATTTTACAGATGAGGAAACTGAGGCAAATAGAGGTTAAATGACTTACCAATGATTACACAGCTAGTTAGTATCAGAGGCTAGATTTGAATTCAGGTCTTCCTGTCTCCAGGAATAGTGCTCTATCCTCTGCATCACTGAGCTGCCCCTAGTACATGTTTCTAGAGTTCCCCTCCTCCTTCCCTACCATACCCTCATGACTGCTTTAGCTCATCCTAGATATTTTGTTATGTTGTCTCACAGTTATTCTCTTTTACATAGTTATTTTTTCTATGAATTTTTTTCTTTGACTTGCTGATTTTCCAGTATGCTGTAATTAAGACTCCATTTCAATCTGTATCTTTTTCTTGCGTTTCTTGTATTAAATTGCTATTTTTATTGTGATGTGCTCTATAAATGATGCATCTATTATTTCTGATTTTTTACATTTAGTTACGTTTTCTCTGAGTTTTAGCACATGGCTAATTTTTATAAAGGTACTATAGGGTACTTAGAAATGTGTATTTTCTCTGCTATTACCATTTATAAGGTCCCATAAATATTTTAGGTCTGCCTTCTCCAACAGTATATTAGTTCTTCATTTCCTTTTTATCTTTCTGCTAAGTTGTATTAGAATCTAATACAATTGCTACATTACTAGCCATATGTGTTTTATATCCCTTTATTTCTTTAGATACCATGTTATTTGGTATATACATACATACGTATATTTATATGCTATTGATATTGGCTCATTAGCTATGTGTCCTTTAAATATAACATATTTTCCCTACTTATCTCTTTTGAAAACTGTCAGCTTTTACTTTTGCTTTGTCTAATAGCATGATTGCAATGCCTGTTTTTGTAATCGCCCTATGCATAGCAAAGTTTCTTCTGGCCTCTCATTTCCATCCTATATGTATTTTAAGTTTTCAGACGTGTTTCTTGTATACAACAAATTGTTGGGTTTTGTTTCTTATCCGTTCTGTCACTCTTGTTTTTCTGAATTACTCAATCCATTCACATTTTGAGTTATGATTATCAAGGTTGTGCTTTCCTCCATTTATTTCATTTCTGTTGATTTTATCTCCTTCCACTTTTAAATCAGTACATTGTTGTCATGATTAGTTTTGCTTCTACTCCATCGCTGCCATGCTCAGGGATCTCTGACAAGTGATATAAGCAGGGCCATTTTGATTCTCTTACCTACAAAGTAATTCTGAGGTCAGAGGAGATGTTGGTAAGACAGGTAAGGCTTCTTAGAAGATGCTCTAAAATAATGAAGATGACTAGGATGTTACCTTTTCGTGACAAAGCTTAGGCTTTAGGGAGTCAGCTATGAGATTCCTGTGTACTGGAGTTGGCTGTGGTACTTGGTTTGACCTCCCTGAGACAGCTCCAGTATGTGACTGTTCAGCTGAGTAGTGAGTCACTGACTTGTATGCCAGTCTAGAAATCATACTGTGAAAGAATAAACTTCTCAAATATGGTCCTCAGTCCTTACATCAATAATTTCAGCTTTGGCCCTGACAGACTCAATTGGACTAGCAGTAAGTACAGCTTTCCAGGAAAGCTAGATCTGGTTCAAGCAGTAATAAATCATTCAGGAGCACAAGGGAGCTTGGTTTTCTTCTCAGAGTCTGGTCTCAAATCATCTCGTACTACATGCCCCCAAACTGGCATATTTTAGCCGACTCCCAGAAAAGAATAATATATCAGAAAGTCAATTTGCCTGTAACCTGCACCCAGTGATGAAATCTGTGCCTCTTACCACTCTCATTTGAGGCCTGAAGGAAAAAAAATAAATGTTAACGGAAAATGCAATAACATAAAGATCATTCAAGCAAGAGAATCCCTCTTCTTACAGCCCCCACCCCCATAGGTCAGTTATCTCCCACCATGTTCCTACCATTCACAGCAGAAAGACCATAGATTGCAATTCTTTATGGTCTGGTACTTTTAGCTTTACCCTTCTTGTTCACCAGCAAAGAAGATAAATTTAAGAGATGTAGGAATTGTGGTCTGTTAGCAAAACCTTTATGGTGTCTAGATGGGGACTAGCTACTTTGTGGATTTTCTATGACCAGTTTCAAAGCCCAGAATAGTTTTCTTCTATTTCTTTCTATTTATTTATTATGCTTTTTTAAAAAATAAAATAAAATTTTACGACAGCTTTGCTTGTACGTCATTGTCATTTCTGAATATACCTGCCCCCTTGTAGATTGAACCTTTTCTTGTGACAGAAACACCATTCAGCAAAAACAACCAAATGCACTAGCCATCATCAGCTAGGTCATACAGTGGATAGAATGCTGGACTTGTAGGTGGGGCAGACCTGAGTTTAAATCCAGACTCAGATATTTCCTAGCTGTATGACCTTGGGTAAGTTGCTTAAACCTCTATCTGCCTCCATTTTCTCATCTGTAAAATGGGGATAATAATAGTATTGATCTCCCAGAGTTGCTGTGAAGCTAAAATGAGATATTTGTAAAACCCTTTGTAAAGACCATAAATGCTAGCTTGTTGTAGTTATAATAATAATTATTATTATTCTTATTATTTGATTTGATGAGATATGCCACGTTCAACTTTTGTAATCCCTTTCTTCTCTGAAGAGAAAAGAGAAGGAAATATACTGTATGCTTTTCCTCTCTGTTGGTAGGTGTGTGCTCAGAGATGGCAAGCAAATTCTAATTTTAAGTAAAGCATAATTGAGAAACAATGTGGCTCACAACAGATACACAGCTGGTCTGGGCTTGAGTACAGGAAATCCTGGGTTCAAATGATGTTGCTTACTCTTTCTGGCTATGAGACCGTGGACTAGTCGTTCAAGCCTCTCAATGCCCTTTTCAACTTTCTAAAGATCTAAGTTACAGACAACTTGCTGATTTGCACCTGTTGGTGGACTTTTCACTCCAGAAATTCCAAAATTCTCCCCCAATAGCCCTCATAAAACAAAAAAAAATTTAAATAAAAATAAAATTGTAGTTCAGATTCCAAACAAAGATGATTTGGAGACAATCTGTGCTGATGTGTCTTTCGTCAACTTGAATCATTAAGCGCTGACTCCACGTCAAGATAAGGTATTTGGAAGGGAGGAGACAAGGAAGCACTTTTGTGACCTAGGGCAGCAACTATGGAGTACTTCCTGAAATAGTGTGAATCATGATATAAGAGCCCTCATTCACCTCCAGACCAGGTACTATAGGTGACCAGACTATACTTGGGATAGAGCCTGAGCTGTCCCCTGCCAACCTCCCTTAATCCCAGTACCTAGTTGAAGAAGTACAGTTTCCTAAAGTGAATGTCCTTCTCTAGTGCTTAACCCCCTACCTCCTCAGGAGAAAGCCTATTGACCCTAATGTGCTTCATGCTGTAAGGATTTGGTCTCCCCTGCTGGGTTAATGTTCAGTGCAAGTGTGACCGAGTCTATGTGGGACCCTTGATGTACTTTGCCTTTCTTCTTTCCTACTTATGAAAATGCTTCCAAGCTTGCCTTTGGGCAATCCCAGATTTTCCTCTGGCCAGATCTCTCTGTCTCTATCTCTTTCTCCTTTCTTCCCCCCCTCCACCACCCCCAATCTCTCTTTTTTGTCTTAGTCTCTGTCTTTTCTGTTTCTATTTCTTTTGTCTCTGTCTCCTGTCTCTTCCCTTGTCCTGGTCTCTCTCTCCTGCTTTACCACCTCTCTCAGTAATCCAGGCAAGTATAAGGTCTTCACCTCTTGGGACTTCAATTTACCCATTGGTAACAGCCATGTAGTGGCAACAATGGGGATAGTCAGGGGGAGGGAAATGTTCCCCTGGAGATAGGTGTGCCTCTGCCAATGCAAAATGTGCAAAGGAATAAATGCCAATCTGCATTTCCTAGTTATCATGTTATTTGAAGCAGTGCAGATGAGCTCAGAGTCTCAGGGTGTTTGTTTTCTGATAAATATAAAGTATTGCTAGAAAAAATCCTTCAGGGCTTTGGCTGATCCATTAGCATAGGAGCTACACTCAGGCTTTGGGGATGTTAAATGCACCTTTGCAGGAGGCAGAAATTAAGCAGATCTGCGTCCGACACTGATTCCCTGAAGGGGTAATAGAGCTCACTCGATACAGCTATCAGTGTTTCTCAATGCCAATGTTCAAGACACGGCACTGAGAAAATTAGCTTCAGTTTGCCTTTTAACTAGGTCACACTTTTCATCCAGGTAGTTTCCTGACTTGTCTTAAGACAATATGTACCATAGTGCAAAATCTGGTCGACCTTTATAGTGAAGCTTTTCTACTAATAATGAACTAGTCCTTTTAAAATAGAAATAATTGATAACTTCAATTTTTACCATTACCTTCATATACAAACACATCCCTCTTACCCTTTCTATACAGTCATCCCTTGAGTCAAGGAATAAAAAGAGAGAAAATTTAAATAAAACAGTTTAGCAAAACTAGCCCAAACATCCAACAAGTCAGAACAGTATATGTGGTGTTCCACACCCACACTGCCCTACCACAGTAATGAGGGAAGCAGGCGCCATTTTCTCTTTTCTTCTTTGGGGCCAAGCTTGACCATCATAATTACATAGTGTTCAGATTTTGCTGTTATTTGTTATTTTCATTTAAAGACTTCTTTAAAACATTTTGGAATTTGGGGCAGCACTTCTTAAGAACCATGAAGCTGAAAAGGAAGCTATCAATCAATTAATCATTGTTTTAGCCTTCACTATGTGTCAGGTACTGTGCTAAGTACTGGGATACAAGGGGCAAAGCTATGAACATCCTTCTCTGTCTACTTCCTTAACACTCTTCTCCTGAAAAGGAAACCCTCTAAATAACTCAAGTGCTGTGTGCTGTGCATTTATTTGGCCCCACAGGGCTATTCCGATTCTTTTCCCTTATGTACAACCATCACTCTAGCACAGAGTTTGTGAAAAAAGGGAAAATTGCTGTTTGTGAGCAGGAAAAAAAAAAAACCAAATGCCACGTTCTTTGTCTCATATTTACTAAAAAATATCCAAAGAATATACAGTTCATAGGATCTCACAGTGGGAAACATCTGAGAGATCATTTCATCCAGCCCAAACTCCCTTCAAGGCTGCCGCCTACAAGAAGCTCTCTGTGATTACCCTAATTGTTAATGGTCTGTCCCTGAAAAATGGATTTACCAACATATATATTACTTACTTACATGCTCTTATTGGCTACGTATTTTGTCCCCCTGGTAGAATGTAGGCTCCTTGAGTATAGTCATATTTTTTATCTTTATATTCCTAGGACATAGCAGACAAATAGAGGACACTTCGTAAAGTCTAGTTGAATTGAATTTAATAAAATGGAGCTAAAGGTCTGCCTTGATGCACAGATTTTTCCAACAATATCCTCTGCTTTGGGATCTCTTTTAATCTGCCATATCATCCCGGAAACTTATGTCGATTTTAAAGCTGAAAGGAACCAACTCCCTCATTTTACAGAAGATGAAACTGAGGCCCTGGAGAGGTTAAGTGATTTTCTTAAGGTTGTAAAAGGTTTTAGGGTCAGAGATAGGAATTAGGTAGTGCAGTGGAAAGAGAATTGGATTTTGAATTAGTTGGTCTGGGTTCAAATCCTGACTTTTCCCCTTACTTCCTTTGTAACTTTAGGTAAGTCATTTTATCTCCTGTGGCTTCCATTTTCTCACGTGTCAAGTGAGAGGACTAATGAACTAAGTTCGTGTTGTGGTCCCTTCCAACTCTGAAAAGACATTAAGAGAAAGTGGCATCATCAGAGAAATTTATGACCAGAAAAAAGATGAACCAGTCACATAGGAGAAGTGAGAGATAACTAATGGACCGTCTACACATTCCATTGATGTTTGTAACCTGTCCATTAGTATCTATTCAATGTTGAGAGGAAGGCTTCCAGCTCCATGGATGATATGTGGGATGGGATGGGCAAGATCTGCACAAGATGAATAGATATGCACGGGTAACATTTTACATCATTGGTGGGAGTATCCATTGAATCTCAATGATGAGACTGCAAACCCGTCGGTTTCCATGTGCATTGACACCTAGCTCATGGAGCTCATTTGGATTTGATGGGAAATCTACATCATTATGATAGCCATAATTATCCAAGTTTTTGTTTCTTTGTTTGTTTTTTGAGTATAATGTAGTGGAAAGAGTTTTCTGTTTGAATGAGGAGAGACCCAACTTTACATCCAGGTTCTGGTACTTACTAGTTGCATGACCATGAGTCTCAGTTCTGCCTTCTACAAAATAGAAATGTACCACCCACCTCGCAGGGTGGTTTCAAGAAAGTGCTTTTTTAAAAATTTAAGGTTACATAAAAGGGAGTTGGTCGCCATTATTGTTGTCTTTATTCATCACACAGCTGTGTTCATATTAGTTCTCAGCAAGGGTGTGGGGAATAGCTAATGATTTTCACTTCTGCCTTCTCTTCTCTTCTCCTTTCCAAAACAGGCAGGAACTCCTTTCTCTCCTTCTGATGGTGAACAAGCATGATTTGACAATTCTCATGCTGACTCAATCACCAATAAAAAGAAGACCTAGGAGTCAGAGGAGGAAGAAAAAAAGGTGTCAGATGAAAGGTTTAGAGATTCTCTGCCCTGATTAAAAACCTGGCTCTCCATCAGTATCCAGAAGCTAGGGAAACATCTAACTTCTTGGTTTTTGGCTCCCAATTCTTATTTCCATGGAAACATATTCAATCTGTAAAAACAACTCAAGTGTTCTAATAGATCCCTACCGAATGGCTAAGGGAGGCATCCTTCCTGTTAATCTATATAATCTGTATTTCCAGGGAGAACTGAGAGTAAGAAATGTCATCAAGCAAGCAATGGGAGGCAGGACTTTGCTCTCTTAACTGGCCAAGAATGGGTAGCATCAATTTCCAATTATTTTCCAATTTTCAGCAATGAGTGAAAACAAAAAGGTCTATCCAAGAGGGAATATGGAATAATGGAAAAGAATCCTCTACCCAGGAAACTGGGGCTTGGATGCCAGCTCAGACATTTACCTGCTGTGCGATCCTAGACAAATCACCTCACGTTCTGTGAACCACAGTTGCTTAATTCATAAAAAGAAAATATTAATGCTTAGAGTGTTGTTTTGAGAAAACCGAAAGTCCCATGTAAAGAAAAGTGATTTATTTAAACTTCATAATTTACTTCTGAGTCATCAATAAGAAGCACTGACACCTCATTATCATTATCAATTAAATTTATTCAACAGCATTGTGGTGCTGCTTAATATAAATATTAATCACCTGCTAATTTATGAGGTGCAGACAATAAATCCTATAGGAACTTAGAGAAAGAAAAGATCCCTGTGGGCTAGAATGGTTAGAAAAGTCTTCATTGAGGAGATGCTTAAAATTTCCCTAATCAATGGCATTCTGGCATTGTAGAATAATAGCTTGTAGTCATATACCTCCCGCTTCCACAACAATGATATACGATGGGCAGGTATGTGATTTGTGATCTAGACTGGTGGTACCAACTTGAATAGAAACAGGCAACTAATCTCTACATATGCATCTCTGCAGGCCACATTTGACTTGTTTTCAAAAATGTAATGCTATCTATGCTTTGTTTATTTTGTTACATATTTCCTAATTATATTTTAATCTAGTTCAGGTTCTACATGGGAGTATTGACACTTCTGGTCTGGACCACAGCTCAGGACCAGTCCCAGGAACTTCTCACTCATTGTCTCTTTTTTTGATCTGGGTCCATACCTAGAATCTATACTCGAAACGACAGTAGATAGCACATGTCTAGGACTGTAAAGAAATGATTAAAGGGCCTTCAGCTCCCATACAAGCACTGAGGTTAACAATATACCAAATATATGATAGGTCATTTTCCCCTGATCACAAAAACAAAACATAAAAGACTTGTGTTGGAGCATATAAACAGTCAAGACAACTTTCCTTCTCTCTCTGATGAGCCCCACCTTCCCCAGGGAGCTGTAGTCTCTCTAGATTTACACTATGACCTCAGGGTTGAGTTTCCTTCTCACCTCCCTGCTCCCTTCAATTAAAGGGGAAAGTACTTGATGTTACTATAGAGTTGGACTTGTGTTGCTAATAGTAGTAGTATGGGTCTCAAGGGCTGGGTTTGTAGTTCCATATCAAGGCACTGTTTCTTATTATTCCTTAGCTCTGGCTGCTACTTGTACCAAGACTTCCTTTACTTGGTCCAGGAGCTTCTTATCATCCCAGAATTCCTCTTATCCCCTTTGCTCTAGAAATGAGCCTGCTGCCATCTCAGAGATCTACATGATTCCTTTTCTCCTGGGATCACATGGCTTCCCCTTAGGGACTGTGGAGACCCACAGGCTTCCCTACAGGTAACCAAATTCTACATGTGTTGGACCATGTTCAATTTTTCTATCTTAGCTCTGGTTACCTTAACTTTTTTCCGGAATCTGTGTCTATTTTCCTTTTTAAAGACCAAGTGTATGGTTCAAATATAAACTAGCCAAAAACTCGATCAATGAACATTAATGTGGTATTTGTTGTTTGTCCTTTGTTTTTCTAAGAGGACTGATGACATCACAGGTGATGTCTTGACTTGTGCGTGAATTAAATTTAAGTGAGGCAGTTTCACAAAGTCAAAATTTAAGTGAAGAAGAGTTTCACAAAGTCATCAACCTTACTTATTTACTCTTCCTGAGTCTTCAAAGTCCAGTGGCAGGACAAAAGTCAAGACAACTGGCAATGGCCCAGGAAGTAGTGGATGATCTTGGTGTCTTCAATGCCTTGCCAAGCTCTAAGTGTCCCACGACTCTTGCTTCAGTTTCCTTTATGAACATTGAAGCAAATTGTTCTCATATGCCCATTCTGAGAGGGGAAGTCTTCACATGCCTGGGATAGACATCTCCGTAACTTACCCATGGGTCTGAGGCCTACAGGTGAGTCTCAACCTGGTGTAGGCAGTCTGCTGAGATAGTTTTACTGGGGTGTGGCTCCTGTGCATGCTACAGCTTTTTGGATCCCCCAGTGAGAGTTGGGTAAGAAGGTAGACTCAAAAGATGGGTGAGCAGCCCTGAAAAAGGCTTGGCGAGTCTCCATACCAGAAGTGCCAATCATCCCTAAACACCCCATATAGCCCATATAACCCATTAATGTGGTGTTAATGGACCTGCTACTACCTAGGGCAGGGTACTCAATCAACAACCATTTATTAAGTACCTACTATATGTCAGGCACTGTGGTAGGTACAAGGAGTAAAAAAAAAATAATTCCTGCCCTTAAGCAGTTTATATTTGGGGAGTGGAGTGGGATAGAAACAACATTTACACATATAAATAGTGGTATATGCAAAGTAAACGAAATTTTAGAGGTAGAGGAATTGGGAAAGAAAGTAGCATTTGATTTCAGCTTTGAAGGAAGCTAAGGCAAGAAGCAAAGGTAAAGAAGGAATGTATTCCAGGCACAGAGGACAGCCAAAGTAAATGTGAGAGATAAAAGGTCTGTGTGAGGGACAGCAAATAAACCAATTTATCTGGCCCATAGAGGGCCTGCTGATGGGGAGACATGTATAATGGATCTGGAATTGTGAAGGAATTTAAAAAAGAAACAAATAGGGCAATTCGTATTTTATCCAGGAGGTCATTGGGAGCCAGAGAATCTGCTTGAGTAAGGGAGTGACTTGTTTAGAACTGAGCTTTAGGAGTATACTTGGGGAGCTGTGCTGAGTATGGATTGGAAAACAGTATGGATTGGAGACAGAGAGACAGGCAGGGAGATCAGTTAGAAAGCTGTTACAATAGTCTGGGTAAATGATGGGTCTATGAAGCACCACAAAATTCCAAATGTGGTGTCAGGGGAAATGTTTATATTCTTAATGGGAAGACATCTTCAACAAAATACTCTTTACAACCTTGTCAACATTGACCAGCCTCCTCCTAGTCATACGCTTTCTTCTTCAGGTGGTACAAACATTATCATCATTCCCATCTTATAGAAGAGGAACCTAAAGTTCAGAGAAGTCAATCAATAGACATGCATTTATTAAGTACCTACTGTATGTCAGTCACTGTGCTAGATACTGGGGGGACAAACATAAAAGCAAAACAGGTTCTTCCCTCAAGTGGCTTACATTTTTAAGAGGTTATGTAATGTGCACCTATATAGATATGTATAAAACACATACTCAACAGATATGAAGTAACTTTGGGGGAGGCACTGGCAGCTGAGAGGACCAGGAAAGGTCTCATGCAGAAGGTGGCTCTTGAGCACATTCTAGACATAGAGGATGACCAGGGCAAAGTCACAGAGATGGGAGACACAGAGTCAAGTGAGGAATATCAGGGTCAGTTTGGTTAGGCTGCAGAATTGTAAAGGAGAGGAATGTGTAATAAGACTGAAAAAGGAAGGAAGAGGTTGGAAAGATATGATAACAACAGTAATAATAATAATGATTTTTATTACTATCATAATAAATATTTATGTTGGGATTTAAGGTTTGTAAAGTACTTTTCAAATATTATCTCATTGGATCCTCATGACCTTTGAAGGTAGGTGCTCGTATTATCTTCCTTTTACAGATGAGGAAACTGAGGCAGACAGGTTGCTACAGTCCAGGGACATGGAGCTAAGTAAGCATCTGAGGCTGGATTTGAACTCAGGTCTTCTTGACACCAGGTCCAGTGTTCTATCTACTGTACCATTTAGCTGTCTCCAAGTTAAATAAAGTTTGTCAGGACCCAAACCCAAGATCAGTGCACTTTGTATGCTACTATATCACTCTCTAGTCCATTATACATGGATATAAAGACAATAGTTAAATCCACTAAACATTTATTAAATATCTACTGTGTACTAGACATTGTACAGATGGGGAAGCAGCAAAATGCAGGTAGCAAGTCAGTGATCAGATGAACTCCTATATGTAAATAGAGTGTGCGCTATCTGGCCACCTTTGAGTTGATTGTTAAATTTTCAGTGTAAGCATTTATATCTCAGAAATCAGCAATCACTATATATCAGTGCTTGATTTATTGTTTTGTTGCTTGTATAGGCTTAAGAAAGTGTAAATCATGCAGATTAAACTTAAAAGTGTGTGTGCATACATTTCTCCTAACCCTCCCTCCAGTCTGGTGGTTAACCATTTACCAGCACACCCTTGTATTGCTCTACAAACACAGTAGAAGGCTCAGGGAGTGAAGTCATCACCAGACTGTAAGCCTGGTGACTATAGGCTAATAAAGACTATTATTAGTAATAATAATGATAATGACTGGCATTTATACAGCCCTTTAGGTTTGCAAATTGCTTTACATTTGTTATCTCATTTGATTTTCACAAGTTGTTTGTGAAGCATTTTGCAAACCTTAAGGTGCTGTCATAGACCGATATCACTAGACTTGGTGTTAGGCTATACATTTCTGGCAGCCAGGAGCCCTCTTCATTTTTCCTAATTTGCTCAGCAAAGTGCCAATTTCCCATTATATGTGTCATACTAATTGGTGTTAATGGTGATGTCCCAACTGGTAAAATAAATACTGATAACCAACATTTGTACAGCAACTGAATGTTTGCAAAGTGCTTTATGCATATTTTCACTTGATCTTTGCGATACCCCTTAAGGTAGCGACTACAGATAAAATTATTCCTGTTTTACAGATGTGAAAACTGACATTTGAAGTGTTCGAGTGCAGTGGTTCCTATCTCACTGCTCTTAAGTATTGAAGGAGGGGATTTGAAACTTGCTCTCAATCTATCACTCTTTATATTACACTACAATGTCTCATCTTGAAACAGTTAAAGAGGATGTCCTGATTAAATTCTAACTAGAAGAAAGATTCTCCCCAGGAGGTGAGGTGCTCAAGCTCCTTTCATTTGTGGGCAATATTGTTGTATTGATCGCTGGGGCATTACAAGATCTCCTCTATGAGATCCATGGCCCCTCCAATGAGCTTGGCCTATTAATCCAGCTACAGGGGCTGATGGACTCAGTCAATGACGTGCTGTTGGATGGGCGTGCCATTGACTGAGTCCATCAGTGCCTGTATCTTGCTTCACAGATATGTCATTTGTCATCCTTACAACAACCCTGTAAAGTAGGTGCTATTACTATAATACCCACTTTACAGTTGAGGAAACTGAGGCAGACAGATTTAAGTGAGTTTCCCAGAGTTGCACAGCTAGTAAGAGTCTGAGGTCAGATTTAAACTCAGGTTTTCCTGGTTCCAGGCCCAGTGCCCTATCCACAACACCGTTCAGCTGCCTGTAGGTCTTTAAACACTAAAAAGAGGAGTTCACATTTTGTTCTAGAGGTGTTAGGAAGCCACTGGAGTTGAGTAAGGGAGTCAAATGGCCAAACCAGTGTTTAAGGAAAATGATTTCACTGGCAGTATGTAGACTGGACTGGAGAAAAGACCAATGAGAAGAATACTGTAATAACCAAACGAGGGGAGGTGAGGCCCCCGACGAAGGTGAGGGAGAAGGGGTAAGCTACAAGGGATGCTGTGAAGGTAGAAATGGCAAGATTTGGTGAGATTGGATCTATGAGGTGAGGGAGAGTGAAAAGAACGGATAATGCTGAGGTTATGAAGCTGGGAGACTGGTAGGAGGAGCATTCCTTTGACAGAGATGAGGAAGTTTAGGAGAAAAGAGGGTTTGGGGAGAAAAGATAACGAGTTCAGTTTTTGATGTGATGAATTTGAAATGTCTCTGGGATATCCCATTTGAAACATCAAATAGATAATTAGTAATGTGGAATTAAACTTTAGAGGAGAGACTAGGCCTTCCTTCCTCCCTGCCTTCCTTCCTTTCTTCCTTCCTTCCTTCCTTCTTTCCTTCCTACTTTCCTTCCTTCCTTCTTTCCTTCTTACCTTCCTTCCCTCCCTCCTACCTTCCTTCTCACTCTCCCACCTTCCTTCATTCCTTCTTTCCTTCCTTCCCTTCCTCCTTCCTTCCATTCTTTCCTTCCTCCCTCCCTCTCTCCTTCCTTCCTTCTTTCCTTCCTTCCTTCCTTCCTTCCTTCCTTCCTTCCTTCCTTCCTTCCTTCTTTCCTTCTTACCTTCCTTCCCTCCCTCCTACCTTCCTTCATTCCTTCTTTCCTTCCTTCCCATCCTCCTTCCTTCCATTCTTCCCTTCCTCCCTCCCTCTCTCCTTCCTTCCTTCCTTCCCTTCCTCCTTCATTTCTTCATTCTGTCCTTCTTTTCTTCTTTCCTTTCTTCCTTTCTTTTACCAGGGGGAGGGGGGGAAAGGTGGGAGAAAAAATGCTTTATAATTGAAAAACATTTTAATTTTTTTTTTAAAAAGCTCTGGTTTCTAATTCCAGATTTGCCATAGAATTGCTCTGTTTCCCTGGGGCAAGGTACATACTTCTCAAGTTTCTTCATCTGTAAAACCAATATAACCACAATGCCTTGCTTGAAGGAAAGCTTTGAATGCCTCTGCTACTTTGATGGACCGGTAATCTCATCATTTGTACACTCTCCACATGGCCCAGATCATAGCCCATGCCCTGCCCCCCCACCCCTGAGGAAAACAAACAAATAAACATTTCTCATCTTGATTTTCTATAACTTTGCCATGATGGATCTATCCAATGTTCTGAAAGCCTTTTTCTGTCTTCTAATATGTTGTAGATATCAGTACATTATCCCGGCTATTTAAATTTGACTTCTCACTCCCACTACATGGTTGGCTAGGTTCCCCTTTTATTTATACATGTCCTTTGAGTTTTTTAATCTGTTTCTCTTGAGTAAATGATCATTAGTTATATGCCCTTGTCTGCTTTGACCCAGGAGGCACCTTCCAACTGTCTTTTGGATCACCTGTAAT
The DNA here is from genome assembly GCF_011100635.1 of Trichosurus vulpecula. Classification (NCBI taxonomy): domain Eukaryota; kingdom Metazoa; phylum Chordata; class Mammalia; order Diprotodontia; family Phalangeridae; genus Trichosurus; species Trichosurus vulpecula. The sequence goes on along the minus strand of NC_050576.1, from coordinate 306,125,378 downwards.
TCCAATACCTTTCCAAAGGCCTAAAGCATAGCATTGAAAGGAGTCCAGGTCCTATGCTACATACATTCTCTAGCAAAGACTTCATGCAGCGAGGAATCTTTTCTAAGAACACTGGTACGAGTTGCCTCCGTGTAAAAGCAGAGCATGGGAGGCCCCTATCAATACTCCATAGGGAACACTTTCACAGGATGAATGAAGCCCTATTTTCCATGGCTAGATTCTTTGATCCCCAATCTCCTTGCATCAGTTCTAGGGATCAGAGATGGTTAGAAGAGTTCTGACTGATTGTAATGATCCAGGCTGTAGTTAACACAAAACAGATGAAATTGAAAGCATCTCTCAACATCACACTGTCAGGCCCCAGTTGTTATATTTGGGAAATAACCCCAGGCATGTGCTTTCATAACTACTTGTTGTTAAGAAGAGGTTCACAGAAATGTTTAGGCAAACAAATCTGCATCCTGTGCGGGGTGGAGGCTGCGGATGAAAATGATAACAATTTATTTTGGAGTTTGCTCTTTAATTCTGATGGATTTTCTAACCCAACAATCCTGAGCTCAGCAGCTGGTTGGCAAGCACTCTGTACCTGGCTGAATCAATCCTACTGCTGCCTACCGAGCAGTAAATAATATGTCTTGGTTAGTACAGTAAAGAATCCTCTATGTGTGATCACAGAGTGATGGGCCCAACTTGCATGTTACTGCAAATATTCAAATGAAGGGTTGGGGAAAGTCGGAGCAATAAATCACACAGGAGGGCCCCTGCGCATTTGCATGGATTCTTGTTGGTTTCAACAAGGGGGAATGGACCAAACACCAATGCACCAGGATTCAGCACAAAATGGGAAAGTCACTGAGGAATAACATTATTGATTCATGACAAATGTGGACCTGACTTGAGCTCTGGAAAATTTTGTGTACAGGCAGGAAGGCAGGAAGGCAGTGGTCAGACAACAGCTTAATTAATGAACAATGGTGTCATAAGGCATACTGTAGAGTAAATGAAATTATACTCTGGGGGAGCAGTAACAAGCAGGCAGCGAGTGCATGATGTCAGGGGAACATGGAAAGAAAACATAGCAACGGTAATGCCCCCTCCCCAATCTTTTTTAAGAGACATTCTGAAATCAGAAGGAAGCAGGATTTGTCAACAGGGGAGTAGGTTCATTAGGAATAAAGGGGGAAAAAAAGAGAAAAAAAGCCACTCGCTAGAAGAGAGAGAAAAACCATATTATTTTTGGTAGATTGGGTAAGCTGCCTCCCTTCAGACTGAGTTCTTGGAAAAATTTCCTCAACAAAAATGTTTAAAGGACCAAGAAGAGAATCATTAGGAAGAAACCACAGCAATGTCCAAAAGACAGAAGGAGAAACTCCTATTTCCCTAAACTATTAAACTATTAAAGGGTGGATTTTGTGACAGAGAAATATGGGGTCAAATCCTTTGATCTGTTGGGCAAGTCCTTTTTAGTTTCCTCAGTTTCCCAGCTGTAAAATGGGTATAATACCTGGAAGTCTACCTCACAGAATTATGAGGCTCTAATGAAATCAATCAGTCAGTATTCAATGCTTCATAAACTTTGAGGTGCTATATAAATGCCACATCATTATTAAGGTATACGATGTTGTTCTTTCTGTTAATCTCTCCAGTCTAGTCTTGCTGGGTATAACAGGGATGCTTCCTAAGTATTTTGAACACTTTCCACAGGAAAACCAACAATATCCTTGCTGACCACTGAAAACTGGTTTAGCTGGTATGGCCAAAGCCACCCAGGAGGCATGTAAGCCAAGATAATAAATGAAGGGACTAAGTATTAACCTCTTTTTAGACTCTTGTTGGAATGGCACCATTTGGGTGAAATTCTCTAAATCACTGCCATTTATTCTTCATTCCTTCTTCAGAAAATTAGAAAGTTCTCTCTCTTTACTGGTCCTATAGAAAACGGGAATACCTCACATGGGTACCGTGCCGGCTCTTTGTCTAAAATTCCACATAAGTTTGAGCCCTCGGGTGTTCAATGCTTTTGACTGGAGTGTGGATTATTCCTCCTCATATCTCTACTCCCACTCCTATTGCCTGCTGCCCACTATGGATTTGGAGGCTACACACTGAGCCTGTCCCCCATTAGCTATTCTCCTTTTGTGAGTAGCAATAAAGTTTGTTCAAAGTTCTCTCTATGCCAATGTCATTCTTTGTATGGATTCCCCTACATGACAGTCCTATTTAGAATTCCTTGAATAATCTGGTCAGACACAAATTTTTTCTAATGGATTATCAACCTTTGTTTCAAATAAGCAGATTATGAACTAAAAATAAAAAAAAGGAAAAAGAAAGTAGAAATGGATGCCAGGAGTCAATAAACATATTCTAGAACTCAAAATATTTAAATTTCTAACCAGTAAGATGACTAAGAATTGGTAAAACTCAGTATCTTCTCCATGTGTGGGTGCATGAATGTGTATGAATGAGGCAGAAACTACAAAATATTTGTTTTCTTTTACAAAGTTATAATTTGATTTGTAGCAATTCTTATGTGGTAAAACTGGAAACTAAAGAGGATGCCCATCAATGAGGGAATGGTAATAGAATACCACTGTGTGGTAAGAAATGATGAAGGGGAAAGCTTCAGAGAAACGTAGGAAGACTTATATGAACTGATTCAGAGTGAAGTGAGAAGCAAGAGAAGAAATTATACTTTAACAAGAACATTGTAAAGAGAAATATCTTGACAAGACATTAGAACTCTGATCAAAGCAATGATTAACCTTAATTCCAGAGGACTGATGATGAAGCATGCTACTCACCCCTTGGCAGAGAGTGATGGACTGGGCGCTAAATGAGGCTTGTTTTTTTTTTTTAAACACAACCAATGAGGGAATTTGTTTTGCTTGAATATGCACATATTTGTTACAAGGATCTCACTTTGCTTTCTGTTTTTCTAATGGGGGGGGTGGGAGAAAGAGAAAATTGACTTGTTGATTGGAAAATTTAATTTAATTAAAAAAGAAAGTTATTTGGAAATTTGGATATTTAAAGGGGTCATTGATTGGGAGACTAACTTGTAGCATTTCCTTTTCTGGCTCAGCATTAATGACATGCATTCTCCTATGGGATATAATGCAATTTCATGGCCGCAGGGGAAGAATCTGAAAAGGTTCTGACATTTAACAAGGAATCCTAATCCCCATTTTACAAACCACTATGCCTTAATCAGAATGCCTGGTCTGAAGTGCAGGCAGAGTCATGAACTTTCTTTCCTCTCCTCTCCCTAACTCCTTTCTTTATTTGTCTGCTACATATTCTCCATTTGGCTGTGATAATCTACCACCCTCCATCTGCTGATAGAGACAGCCAGTCACTTGCAGAAAGCAAGCCCATTTAGTTGTGTCCTTTCAATGGGGCAGGGGAAAAGATAGACTTTATTGTATATTGAAATCATCACATATAACATACACACACACACACACACACACACACACACACACACACACACACATACACACATGTCCTGGACATAAGATACAGTTTTATAAATGTAAACACTCTTATTTGAATTTCTACCTGGAAATTTTCTCTCCTAAACTGAAAGTCCAGTCTAGTTAGATTTGGGAATGTATATAGTAAATAACTGTCTCAGAGATATAACTTAGTGGGCTGAGGAAATCTTTTCTCTACCAAATTAAATTTACATAGAAAAAGGGGAGTATACATTCTAAACATTCCTAGTTTTCTGTGGTGTCTCCCTTCAGGAAATGGTCCTCAGATAGAGGAATAAGGCTTTGAGTAAATGTTCCATGTAAATTTAATTTATTCTTATTCCTACAAGAGTAAATACTTAATTTATGTATCTGTTTAATGTTTATTCATTTGTTATCTGTCTGAGTCACTGAAAATTTTATTGAAAATATCTAGAAAGTGGGAATCAATAGTTCGTCAAAAGTTTCCTAATAAAATATTTTTAATTATGCTGATTGGATATGAGGAAGGACTGAAGGGGCCTTGAACTGATGACGGAATCTGCTTACCAATCTGTCTTCAATGTGAATATATTTCATAAGATTAGGAATCTTAAATCTTGCCATTAGAAGGGTTCTCTCTGAAATGAGTGGATATGACACTGTCACATCCTAATACACCTTAATTAATACTCATTAGCATACTGATGTTACATCTTGACCAAGCCATTGAATACTGGATGTGTATGAAAATATTACATGCGTAAGCAATCTCCAGAAATAATGTGTCCTTTCAGTTTGCTATGAAGGAATGTTATTGGGGAAGAGTACTAGGGATATCCCTCTAGGGTCTTGTTTTATCAATTAATGGTATTTCAGCCTTGGAGTAAGCAATCTTAGTGAGATAGTCTCATGTCTCACTTCCAGATAGAATTTAGAACTAAGTGAGTCACTGATGAGATAAAGGAAAATGGCAAGATTGGTAGCTATGTTAGGAGATACAGGGGAGACTCTATGACAGAGTATGAAGACCCTTAGTCAAAACTAGGACCAGGTAAAAGGAGATTTGTTCCAGGATGCTGACAACCAGTGTGGCATTCTTACCTTTGAGACACACACTTCCTACATGGTAGGGCCAGCTTCTCCCACTAGTGACCATTGTCCCTCACACTGCAGGTCTCTGGCAGCTCATATGGTGATGTGATACAAGTGGAAGGTTCATAGTCCCTAGAGTCAGATAGCCTAGGTTCAAATCTCGTCTCTGATATTTACTACATTTCTGACCTTGGGCGAGGCATCCCTTGCACCCATTTCCTCATCTGGAAAATGAGATTGGATTAGATTACTTCTGAGATTCCTTCCAGCTCCACATTTATGATCTGATGTTCCTGGGATTCTTAGGCTGCCATCCCTAGGAGCCCATTGCTATGGCACCAACCTTGTAAGGCTTGCCTTTCCTCATTCATAAGGCAGATAAAGCCCAGACACTCATCTGAAAGATAGATCACCTTTCTCTTAACTTTTTATGCAATCATTATATCTTTTACCCTGCTCCTCTGCCCCCTTGCCACCATATCCCTTTCCTGATTTTTCCCCAGATGCAAAAATTTCTAGATATAGCTTTATAAAGAGCAATTTTTTTTTCCCACTCTGAGCTTGTGGTGAACTTGTTTCTGAGAATGCAGCTGTATGAAGTTGAGGTTTTATTCATCCTGAATGACCTTAAGACAAGCTGTTTTCTTTCTGTGTGTGATTGTGTGTGTGTGTGTGTGTGTGTGTGTGTGTGTGTGTGGTGTGTTTCTTGTCATCTTGAAATTTGATATGAACAGAAATCAGTGGAGGGATATGAAGGAGGGAGAAAGTGGATGCTGCCTGCCTTCCGGGGAAGTTAAAAGGCTCTGAAAGAAAATGTCTATAATGTACTTTGAGCACAATAAATCCATGGTATTGTTCTTGAGTAGTGTCCTTCAGGTGACTAAAGAAAAATGATGGTGCCAATCACACCCTTCTTCAAATTCCCATCTCAAGTTTTCACTGGCTTTCTCCCAGACCAAGAGGTGAAAGTTCATCTCAGTACAAAGTCCTGTCATTCACATTATGTCTCCCTCCTAGCTTCCCAGTGCCATATGCATTTTTAGTCTTTGATTCTTCATTCTGGTAAACTATCTTTCCAAATGTACTTTTCATATCCTCCCTTTATTCCAGGGTTTTATATTTCCTTTACAACATAATGCACTGACTTCTACTTCCAGTTCCTCTCTTTGCCTATCAAAGGACTCTTCTTTTCTCAAGAATCACAGATGGGAGAGAAGGAGAGGAAGGAAACACGTCTTTTTAATTTGCTCTACATGGAACATATGCAAACAGGTGCTTCTTAAATGCCCGTGAGAATGGCAATTGGCCCATATACTTCTGGGTTTTATGCAAGCTGTCCTCCAGGCCTTGGATGTACTCCTTCCTCATTTCTGCCTCTTGGAGACCTTTGCTTCAAAGAACAGCTCAGGTATCACTTCCTTCTCATGACCTTTCTAGTTCTTCTGGTTTTTAATGCTGTCCTTCAACATCCTGGCCAGAAATCAGTTTGTATATATTTTACATTTATTTACTTGCTTGTACATCCCTCCCAGTAGAATTTAAACTCCCTAAGATTAGGGGTTGTTTGTAGTTGTCTCTAATTGAAGGCTCAATCCTAGTTATTTGCATAAGACTCTCCTTATTGGTGGAGAGAATGATTACTCAGCTCCCTGGCATTAAGCATTGAAATAAACATCTCTCCCCCAATGAAGAGATTCTTGTGCAAATGTCCAAGCTTGAGCCCTAGGCTACAACTCTCAAGCCTCGGTGAGTAAGAAGCTCGATGCCTGGCACTGAGCAGGCATTAATGAATGAATATTGAATAAATGAAAGAACTCCTTCGCTATAAGACCAACAAATCAATCCATGGGCTGCAAGGTCAGGTTTTTCCTTCCTTTTCATATGGGGTGAATACATTTCTATCTCCTGATTTTTCTACTACAGTTTGGAATATCCTGATGGAAATTTAGAGGCTTACAGCTCTAACTAGTCTATCTTTATGCAGGCTGTACATACCTGACTCCTGAGCCAGATACATGTCTGCCTAGATTTGGAAATGAGCCTCCATTGGAAGGAATGTTCTGAGTTATTCTGAAAAATCAGGCAAACAAATGGCCACAGTGGCCTTTCCATGGAGACATTAACAAGGAAATCCGAATGCAGTGTTCCAGACAAAGTCAGCAGGTGCACGTTCCTGGCTATTTTTAACCTCAGTGCCTTAAGTTTCCCGTGAGTTATGGAAAGCTTGCCTTCCCTGGTGATTTACTAATGATAAACACAGTATCTAGCTGCCATCTGTGATGGATGCCAGTGTGTGCTGCGTCCCCGGACCCTCATCGATATTTATGTTGGTTGGGTATGCATGGAATGTGAACAGCGTCCAGAAGAGGGCACTGTTTGTTTATATTTCTGTGGGGCTTAATTGCATCCACTGCCCTTTGCTGGCACATTAATGAACTAAATTAAGACGGAGCTGAGATACTGTACTCTGAGATAAGTCACAAATCAAACTGCCATTGCATTAGAGACTCTTTCAAAGTCTTCATTCCTGTTTTTCAGCAAATGAATATGGCCAGGCTGTTAAGTGTAATAACTGCAATGCCAGCAAATCTTTTACTTATTAAATCCATTATTTATTTATTTTTCTCTTAAAGGGGATTCTGGAGTCAAATTTTCAGACATCACTGAATCCCAGAACAATGTGGGTAATTTACATCTATTCAGTGTTTCAGCCTTGGGCACAGAGATTTTCAATATAAGTACAACTGACATACATAGATACTCTTTATGTCTGCAAAGCCCTGTACTTTAACACACAAGGGATGATGGTGCTTTAATGGCTATTTAAAAGCACAGTTCCGTGCATTTGTATGGATTTTCAAAGGGTGAATGCCCTGGATGGATTTTCAGGAGAGCAAAGAGGAAAGCAGGGTACTGAAGCTGTGGAGGGAGCTGAGAGCAGTTACTCTTCAGTTGGGCTGAGGAATGAAGACCAAGGAGACCTTGGGTACTTTTGGCATCCTGTCCGCTTTGGAAGCTCTTCCCTGGGTCCATTTACCCATTTGCTCCCTGCTCAGGATCATACTCAGGCTAGAATGAGGAAGATCAGTAAGGGGAATGGTTCCCACTAAAGAGGGTTGTCAGTTAGGTGTTGAGGAGGGGAGCTAATCAGTTCTTGTGGGTCTGGGGAAGAGCTAGGAGGCACTACTTAGTTCAGGATCCAGAGTGAATTTGCAGTTTTGCAGAATGCAAAGCCCTAATATAAAAAGGGGGAGAAAAACCTATTTTGTTATGATTAAACAAATTTTAATGTAAGTGTCTGGGTTTCAGTTTCTCCATAGGCTAAAGGAGCTTGTTGGCCTAGATCGGATCTTAACCTTTTTTATTTCATGTACCTCTTTGATAATCTGATGAAACCAATAGTGCCTTTTGCAGGATAATGTTTTTAAACACATAAAATAAAATACAAATGCTCATATAGGAAACTGATTAAATTCAAATAGCTACCAAAACATATATTTATATAAAATATATACCTATATATCTTTATCTATTTGCATCTATAACTACATCTACATCTCTATTTCTATCTATCCATCTATATCTATCTATCTATCTATCTATTTATCTACCTACATTTATCTCTATCTCTATGTTCATGGACACCTGGTTAAGAAACTGTAGACTAGATGATCTCAATGCAGCTCAATTCACCAAGGAGCTTGTATTCTCCTGGGTGATACACTATTTACAGGGCTAAGTAAATACAATAGGTGCAATCTATGGAGGGAAAGAGCAATGAGAAATAGGGTAATTTGGAAACACTTGTCACATGAAGCACCTAAGCAGAGCCTTGAAGAAACCTATGGATTCTTTTTTTAATTATTTATTTTTTATTTTTACTTTTCAACATTCACTTCCATAAATTTTAAATTTTCTCTACCTCTCTTCACTCCTCCCTCCCCAAGATGGCAAACAGTCTGATATAGGCTCTACATGTACATTCTTATTAAACATATTTTCACATTAGTCATGTTGTATAGAAGAATTAGAACGGATGGGAGGAACCATGAGAAAGAAAAAAAAAACAAAAAAAGAGAGCAAATAGTATGCTTCCATCTGCATGGAAGGTGTGGATTCTCCAGGAACTAGGTGGTGCCTTGGATAGAGTGCTAGACTTGGGGTTGAAAAGACCCGAGTTTGGCGTCAGCCACATACTAGCTGTGCATTCCTGGGAAAATCACTTAACTTCTGTCTGCCTCAGTTTTCTCAACTGTAAAAGGGAGATAATAAGAGCACAGCCTCCCAGGGTTGTTGTGAAGATAAAATGAGAGAATGTTTGTAAAGGGCTTTGTAAACCTTAAAGTGCTATATAAATACCGTTATTATTATTAGAGGCAGAGGTGAGGAAGGTTTGTGGAACATAGTGCTATATAAGTACAATTATTGTCTTTATTATCATTATTTTATTTTTGTTATTATTCTAAGCAGTAGAGGTGAGGAAGGCCTATGGAATAGTTGATTCTCTCTATGGCTGGAACAGAGAGTGTGTGGAGAAGTATTTGGGGAAGACATGGAAGGACAGAGCTAGCCTGGGAAGGACTTGAAATGCCAAGCTAAGATTCTAGAGGCAATAGGGAACCACTGGGGATCCTTGAGCAGGAAGGTATCATGTTCTGATCTGAGCTCGGGAAAGATTATCTTGGCAGATGTGTGGAGGATAGATGGATTGGAGAGGGGAGAGACTACTCTGCAAAGAGAACATTTAGGAAGCCTTCACAACAGTCCATATGGGCTCATATCAAGGAGGATATAAAGGTGGGTGGTTGCTGTGTGAGTGTAAGAATGGACATGAGTTAGGTTGGGAGGCAGAATTGACAAGACTTGGCCATTGACTGGATATAGGCAGAGATGAGGAAGACTGTGATAAAGTGTTGAGAGGGTCTTTTGCAACAGATGGCCTCTATTTTCTCAGGAAAGCAGGAATTGAAGGCCTGTGTGAGTGAAGGAAGGGAAGAGGGAATGTTGGAAACTTGAAGAGACAAGGTTTGGAACAGCTGTTGTGGGGAGGGAAGTCATGGAAGAATCAAATATTTGTCATGCAGTGACAACGAAGGCCCAGTTGTGATAAGATAATATAAATTTGTAGTGGAAACAGTCAGCAACTCTAATTATATTTAGTAGCATTGCATTATAAGTGGAAAATATGGATGGTGGGAGAGGATAACCCCATTTTGGGGTGTGGCAGGGCAGGAGAGTGATAGGCAAGGGGGCAAGGGATACAAGAGGACAAGGATAGAGGATAATTTGCATTTGAACTTGTTAACTATAGGGTCAAGAATGTGAAAGGACAAAAATGAACTGGGAAGGTTGAAGTGACTGGAGGTCATGCTAAAGATGCTGAATAGCTTTACAACAGTGAAGCAGAGATGAAAGAATAGCTTTCTAAGTGATCTAGATCTCTTCCAAATCTAAATTCTATGATCTCTACTGTAAGTTCTAAAATAAAAAAAAGTTAAACATTAAAATTAATTAAAATAAAAAATTTAAATTTAATTTTTTTAGTTAAAATTTTTTAAGAGTTTCTCTTTAAGAATCTACATTCCAAAAAGTGTTGGCAATCTACCTGCCATACTCTCCAGGTCACAGAATTTACAGTGACTTGTCAACAAAATGGCCTGATAGCAAAATTTGGAAGAGTGTCTCTCTAGCCACTGCTGGACTGTATCTTTATTCTGGGATTTCCTACAATTGTAGGATTTAGAGCTGGATGGAGCCTTGGTGATCATCTGTCTAACCCTTCATAGGGAACTATGTGGCATCATGGGTAGGGATCTGGGTTTGTAGTGGGGAAGATCTGAGACTGAATCCTGTTTCAGACACTTAATAGTTAATGTAAGTAAGTCAATGTAAGTAAGTTACTTAATCTCTCAACCTCAGTTTTCTCATCTGTAAGACATCTGTAAGGATAATAATAGCACCTCTATCACAGAATTGTTGTAAGGATTAAATAATATATTAACTTGCTTTGCAGAAATTAGGCTGTATGAATAATAACAATTTTATTATTATTTTGTGGATGAAGAAATTGGCCTAGAGAGGGAAAGTAACTAGAACTAAATTAAATTTTATACAAATGTTGATTCCAAAGAACAGGAAATTAGGCAAGATATATGATCAGGTATTAGTGTTAAGGGATGGATTAAAGCAGAGGACATAATCAGGTCAAGAATCCAGGAAGGGAAAAAAAGCAAGGTAAGTCTGCAATTGAAGGACAAAATCCTTCCGCAGGAAGAGACTAGGCCCTGGAAGTTATGGTTAAGGCAAAGTCTAGATGTAGGAGTTTTTAACCTGGGATCCATATTTTAAATATTTTGATAACTGAATTTCAGTATCATTTTGTAACTCTGTGTATTTTATTTTATGCATTTAAAAACATTCTGAGAAAGGCTCCATAGACTTCAGTAGGCTGCCAAAGGGGTCCATACAAAAAACAAACAAACAAACAAAAAGCTAAGAACCCTGGGCTAGAGCAGTGAAGCATGTGGATAATTAGAGTAGGGTTGAGAAGGAGTGATGGGAAAGGAAACTGTATCTCTATCTCCCAGTTGACAAGTCAGGTCAGGTCAGACTTACCCATAAAGCTCTGAAGAAAATTAAAGGTGGGCATACCTACAGAGCTTCAGCTACTGAGATAATAAGGAAAGAACTAAAGAGCAGGGAAGGCATCAATTTGAGGGCAGAAGTAACCTAGAGTGTAGATGGCATGAACATTTGAAAAAGAGCAAGGACAGTGAAAGGGATATGGAAACTAGACAGGTCTGAGAGACGTGGACCAATTTTGTCCCATGGAAATCCTTTTCTTTTGTATTAATTGCTGCAAAATAGAGCAAAGATGATTCGTACCCCTTACACCTGTCAGAATTAGAATGGTGACATTCCAACTTCCCAGGGTGACATCTGGCAGAGAATTCCAATGCTTAGACGGATGTCAAGAAGGATGAGAAGGCTTGATTCTAGAACTCCAAATTATATCTCCTTTAATTCCCAGAGTTTCTTTGGGCTTGAATCTAAGTACCCAAAATCCACTGAACTTCTGGGTTTAGGGACTTGGTTACAGATTAAAAACTTTTAGGTTACCTGAGACATGGAGGAACCCTGTATGTCCACTTTGTGTCATATTTATTTCAATGTATCCTGTTATAATTTTTCATCCTGATTATGAATAAAGAATTATATACTTTTAAGCCATATTCAAGTGACTGCCTTGCTTGTGAGATTGTAGTCCATCAAAATGTGGCATGGAAGAGGGCAGAGTTTTCCAACTGGCAGAGCACTCACTGCAAACCATAATATAAAGTCACTTAAAGGGATAAATTCACACAAATAACTCTCTAAACAAAAAAGACAAGTGCTGCTACCCATAAAAAGCAAGAGGCAGCTAGTTATCTGAGCTTCTTGGTTATCCCAGAGTGTCTAAATGTATTAGGTAAAGTGAATAAATATAGAGAATACCATGAAACTGACTACACATGACCCTTACCACCAGATAGAGTGTCTAGCACATGATCCAGAGCATTTCTTGGTAAATAAAGTAAGAAGAACAGTTGTACACACACATAGATGCCTTAGGTCACATTTGGTTGATGAATTAAACATAGACTGGCTGTCAGAAACCAACGAGCAGGTAGGTACCAGAGAGGAGGCTATAATGGTAAAATCAGAAACTAAACGCACCAATAATCCAGAGAACAGGAAGTCAAGAACCAAAACTTCTTGACAAAATAAAAAAGTCTTTTCAACAGGTGTTACTAATACATTTCTGGCTATATGTAGATACAGTTATAAATATAGATGGATAAATATATATATACGGTATTTATATAACATATACAAATTACATGTGCATATGTATTATGTATACAAATATATGTATTGGAAATATTTAATATAATAGAAGAAAACAAAAATTAAAAAACCATAACACTAAATGTGGATGGATTAAATTCTCCAATAAAAAGGAAAATAATAAAGAAATAGATCAGAAAACAAAATCCAACAATTTACTAAATATAAGAAACATGTTTAAAATAAATAGAGATTGAGCAAAGATGAGGGATTTTGAAAAAAATCTGTTCTACTATGGAACACTCTAAGAAAGCAATAGTTGTACGCATGATCTGAAATAAAGCAATAATAAAAACTAAAAGTATCAGGAGGAACCAATAGGGAAACTAGATTATGTTTTAAAATACCATAAGTAATGAAAAATAACATTTTCAAATATTTTATATATATATGTGCTAAAGGATTGTCATTTAACTTATTAAAAACAGCTAGAAAAATTACAGAAATACAATGAAAAAGAAATAATAGGAGACTTTAATATTCCTCCATCAGAGTCAAATATATCCAACATAAATAAGAAAAAGAGAGAGTGGAATATATTACTGGAAAAAATATCTTTGCTCAATCAATGGTGACATCAAAATGGGAATATTAAAAAATCCTTATTTTTCAGCATGCCATATGTAACTTTACAAAAATTGATTATATGCTAGGGCATAAATGAGTCATAAGTAAATGTGAAGTATCTGAAATAGTAAGCATATTCTTTATGGACCATAACTACCATAGCACAACAATTAATACCAAAAATTAAGAGATGCTTGACCTTAATAGAAACTAATTATATGTCATAGAAATAATAAATTATTATATTAAAGAAAATTATAATAAAGAGAAAATATACACAAATTTATGAGGCAAATAAAGTAGTCCTCAAAGTAAAATTATGTCCCTGAAAAATTATATTAATAGAATGGAAAAAGATCAATATACATAGCATGTAATTTGAAAGAATAGAAAAAAACAGCACTCCTAAAACATATACAAAAAAAGAAATTTAGAGGATAAATAGAAAGAATCAAAAAACAAAGACTATAGAACAGATGAAGCTAAGCTTTTTTTTTGAAAAAAAAAAAAACTAAAATATTCAATAAACCACTTGCTAACTTGGCCCAGACAAAAAGGGAAGAAAATAAATATTTGAAAGTATCAGTAACTACTGCACACAAATAATAGCAAAACTGAGAGCTTAAAGTGAATAGGAATCTATAAAAATATAAAATTCCCAAACTATCATATCAAGAAATAAAACTCTTAAATATTACAATTTATGAAGAAAAAATGAACAAGCCGTAAGTGAAATGCCAAAGGGTAGGGTGGAAGATCCTTTGCAAATGAATTCATATGAGACTTCTGTCATTTAAAGGATAATTCATATTTGTGCTGCAATAACTGTTATGTGAGAAGATACTCTTTCATATTCCTTTGTGACACAAATTTGATCCCGATACTCAAATTGGAAAGGAACAAATCAGAGAAAGAGAATTGTGGATAAATTTCATGAATGGATATTAATGCACACATTTTAAATAAAATATTTGCAAGGAGTCTATAGCAATATAGCAAAAAAAAAAATCACTGTGATCAAGTTGGATTAAAGCCAGAGATATGAGAATAGGTCAGAATTAGGAAAATAATTTGCAAATAGTCATATAAAAACAAAATAACAAATATGTAATTATACATACAGGTATGTATATAATATTATACATATAGTATATATCAGTGTAAATTATATATACAAATATGAATTTAATCATTTAAATAGATGCAGAAAATCTTTGACAAAATGTTGCAGCACTCATTTATGTTGAAAAAAAATTAAAAGTATAGATCCTCTTGTATAATATGGTCATAATATATCACAAAATTGACAAATTTTATTACATAAAACTTAAAAGCTCTCACACAAAAAGTGAAAATACAATAAGGTTAGAAACTGTGGAATGAACGAATATATTTGATCAAATATTACTATTAAATGTTTGCTGTCCAAAATATATAGAAAACTGACACAAATATATAACACCAAGAACCATGTTCTGATAGATAAATGGTCGATATATGAATAAGTAGTTTTCAAAAGAAGAATGACAAATTATGAATAACCATTTGAAAACATGATCCAAATAACTAATAGTAAGGGAACTGCAAATTAAAATAACTCTGAGATTTTGGCTTTGATCCTGATAATTGGCAGATAAAGAATGAAAACAATATTGGAAGGACTGTGAAAAAATATATGTATTAATAAACCATTGATGGTGCTTTGAAGTGTTCTAATTTGTCTGAATGTTGCCTTGGAATTATGCAAGATAAAGCACTAAATTTTTCAGATATTTTAACCAAAAGAGCCTACTGCTGGGTATATGCCTCTAAGTAAACAAAAGCAGAAACAAAGGCCCAAAATATTCAAAGCATCTTTCTTATAGCAGTAAAGAACTGGAAACAAAATGAGTATTTATCAACTAACTGAAAGAAAAAAAATATGGCATATGAATATAGTGGATATAATATGAATACAATATTACAGGGGAAGAAATGAAAATGAAGATTCTGAGAAAGATCTGAAGATTTAAATGAATTAATGAATAGTAAAATATGCAGAAATGAAAGAGCAACATGTACAATGACCTCAGTGTAAATGTAAAGATCATTAAAAGAAAGCCAAATTCTAAGTAATCGGAAAACCATGAAGGTCCTAGAGAATACATCAAGAAACATACTTCCTCTCCCTACAACAGAAAGGTAAGCCACTACTAATGCAGAATGTTGTATACAGTGTCAGATGAGGTCACCATGTTGTTGGGATTTTTTCTTAACTCTTTTTATTTGTTACCTGAACCAAGTCAGAGTTCAACCTAGAGAGGAGCAGGGTGGTCTTTTCCCAAAAATTGGTGTGACATAAAGACAAAAAGAATCAATGAAACATTTTTCTAACGGGCAAATGGACAAATGATGTTACAGCACTGTTCATAATGTATTAATGCTATTGTTAGGCAACATTAGTTATGGCAACATTCTTTGAGATATATCTGCATGTAGTTTCAGAGACATGAGTTAATACAGAATGCATATGCATTCACTTAAAAATGAACACCACCCAAACAGACTTTCCCTCTATCACATTTTTATATTGTCCTTGCTGAAAGATGGCATGGAGGTCAATGACCCCGTAGAGAGCCTGGTACTTAGGAGTAGACATGATAAATGCTTGTTTAATTAAATCAAGTACTATGGTGAACTCAAGCATATTTTGAAAAGACTTGATTTCAGAAACCGAGGAATAATAATAGATAGCATTTATCTTAAATTTATTAAACAATTCACATATGCTATTTCATTTGATCCTTTGAGTGTTAGAAATTCAGACAAAATAATGAAGGTATTTAGAAATGTAGGCATTGTGTATGGGTAAAATATGTGATAAACGAATATTCAACCTCACTTTTGACTCTTTCTCATAATCTCCCAATACATGTTTGAGAGATTCAGAAATGTTACATAGCAGAAAGAATCTTGGACTAGAAGTCAAGAGACTTGGGTTCTAGTCTTGGCTAGGCCACTAATTGACTGGGTGACATTGAGAAAGTCACTTCCTCTATGTAAGTGTAGTCTGTATCTGTATTATGCAGTATCTAAATTATGGAGTAGAACAGATATTCTCAGATGACTCATCAACTTGGAATCTGTATGTACTTAATATGGAAACTTTCTCCTAGTAAACTTTCACTGATCTGTGAAGAGATTATTCCCTTCCAGAAAGGGAGGGCAGGAGTGGGGAGGTTATCCCTGGCAAATGTCTACCATTGTGTTGGCTCCTGGCCAGGAAAGTTGTGCCATTTGGTGTAGATTAGGGAAATACAAACTAATATTAATATCAGTTGAAGATCATGTAATTTGGAAATAATACAAGGAAGAAAAATATATATCATAATATATCCAAAACCTACATGTAAGTGGCTTTAGGATGACCTACCATTTTGGTACATCAGCCATGTTACTGCTTCCCTCCATCATCAGGGATAATTGAAAGGTCATAGAATCATAGACTTAAAGCTAGAATGGACTTTAGAAAACATTCAGTCTGAACCACTCATTGTAAAGCTGAGGAAACTGAGGCAGGGAGAGGTTATGTGACTTGCCCAGGGCGACACAGTAGGAAAGTGTATGAGGTGCAACATTAACCCAGGTTCATCCTATTTCTAAGACCAGCCCCCTATCCACTACACCATGAGTCCTATACCCAGATTGCCTATGAAGTTTTTATCCAATGGCATAGCTAGGAAGAGCATTGCACAGATATGCAATGAGAATATCAGTACTCCCATGATGTAATTTGGGAGGCCTCACTCTAGTAGTTTTTTTTAGCCCTTTATATTTGCCTGTCAATCAGTGTCACAGATGTAAGATACCCCAATATGTGAAGTATGAAATAAAAATATTGGGTAACTGTCAACCTGTTCATTGCACGTACACAGATAGTATGCTTTAAATTTTGGAGATTGCTTTAGCAAAGTGAAAAGTCAAAAATTCAGGCCATGGACAAATTTCATAGCATCTTTGTTCTTTTCTTTGTTGAGATCAGCTACTCTCACCTCTGGGATTGCACAGATCATAAAAATTTTATAGTCCTCAGCCAAGTCAGCCAACATAAAAGGCTCCCATCTCAACTCCATGAATAAAGGTCAGTCAAAGGACGAGGTAGATTCATCCTACCCCTCTCTCTTCTGCCTCCTCTACCCCTCAAGTAATGATAAAAGGTCATTTAGAGGTATAGATGTAGAGGTGGAAGCAATGGGTAACCCCTTCTCACTCTAACAGGCATTACTCTAGAACCCTTGGGAAGTCAGGAAATCTTTAGCATCACCAACACTTACTAGAAATAGAATTTATTCTGTATATAAGAGGACAACTGGGAAGCTATTTTGCATTGCTCTGTTTGAAGAATTGATCTGAGGATGCTGGTACTTGTCTCTCCAGATGGTTGGCTTATAAGACTTGATCTGCAGACCTGGAGGCAGCTACTGGTGAGGTGGATAGAGTGCTGGGTCTGGAGTTGAGAAAATCCGAGTCTGAATATGGCTTCAGATACTTATTAGCTATATGACCCTGGGCAAGTCACTCTACTTCGATTTCTTCATCTAACCCAAAGTCATACAGGTAATAAATAGAAAAGCCATAATTTGAATTCAGGTTCTCTGACTCCAAAACTCTATGTTTTTTCTTCTATATCAGTTTACCTTTTATCACACTCACAGAGTAGCTATAGTGCACAGAACCTTGAGCCTGGAATCAAGATCTGAGTTCAAATCCAGACTTGGACACTTACTAGCTCTGTGACCCTGGACAATTCACTTAGCCTCCGTGTGTCTTAATTTATCTAGGGATAATAATATCTCCCAAGGTGTTCTAAGTAACACACTTAGGCTCATGCCTGGCATACAGTAGGTGCTTTATAAATGCTAGCTATTATTATTTTTATACTTGTCTTATTCCCCACCCCCACTCCAGTAGATCATTCACTCTTTCATGGTAGTTACAATATTGTTTTGTTTTATCTTTGTAGCCTCAGAACCATGTCATATGGTCTTCATGACAGATGGAATATCTGTCATCTGACGACCAGCTTCACTCAGTTTGGAAGACCAAGTTGGACACAAGTTGATGATTATTTTCTGCTATGTCATCTCTCAGTACCCATGTATTATATGATAGATCTGGAGGGAATAACCTCATTAGCGCAATTATAGATCCCTGAAGGTTTTAAGAAGTTTACTCAGCACAGGGCCTTGCACGCAGTAGGTCCTCAATTGAATTGACTAACATTAATCTCTTAGAATAATATTACTCCTATAGAATACTTGACATTTCCTGGCACCTGATGGGTAATCTCACCCATTTTTTTTCCAAGGGAGGAAGGAGAAGCTGCCTAGTGATTAGACACCTTGTTGTTATTGCTCATCCTTCCTTTTCAAAGAGGACCAATGGCATCACAGGATAATGTTCTAGCTTGTAGAGTTGCGCAAAGTTGTCAGCCTTACTCTCTCTTCCAGAGCCATTGAAGTCTAGTGGCAAGATTAAAAATCAAGATGGCTGGTGATTGTCCAGGATTCGGTGGATGACCTTGGCGTCTTTGATGTCTGACCAAGCTCCAAGCATCCATACTACCTGCTTTGGCCACCTTTAATAGCTGTTGGAACAAATTATTCTCATCTGCCCATTCTGCCAGGGGAAGTCTTCACATGCTTGGGGAGACATCCCCCTAACTCACCAATAGGTTTGAGGCCTGTCAGTTACCCTTATCCTGGTTTACCCCATCTGCTGAGATGGTTTTTGCGCATGCTATAGCTTCTTGGAGCCAAAGGTGAGAGTTGGGTGACACGTGGATGCCAAAGGTGGATGAGCAGCCCTGAAATGGTATCTGGAAGCCTTCACACCAGAGGTGCTAATCCTCCATGAACACCCCACAGATCTTAGAAGTTCTTTCATAGAGCTTTCTGGAAATCACTGAACCCTCTGTACATGGGTAAGAATATAACTGCTATGGATTGTATTTCAGAGAAGGGTCTTTTTGTCAGTACATATATTTATTGACAGATGGTCCTATTAGCCCTGTTGAAAGATAGATAAAACTACTTTCGTGTTCTTAGACATTTCTATTTGTAAGACACAGAATTTTAGAGTTGGAAGGTGGTCATCTAATGGTCATTGGTCATCTAGTCTAAGCCATGTCATGTCCCCACTCTCCAAAAATACTTCCCCTTTCCACAAACCCAACAAATGGCAGGCTCTTCTTAAAGACCAGAAATCAGGGGGAACTTGCTATCTCCTTAAGCAGCCTATTCCATTCTTGTTGAGTCAAATTGTCATGAAATCTTCCCTGACTTCAAACCCAAATTAGGCTCTTTGCAACCACCACCTCTTCCTCCTCATTCTTTCTCTAGAGACCAAAAAGGGCCACTCTAATATCTCTTCCACATGAAATCCCTTTAGGTATTCAAGACAGCTATCTAGTCCCCTAGGAGACTCTGTTGCATTGACTAAACATTCCAAGTTCTTTCAACTGATGTTCATATTACACTATCTCAAAGCTTTGCAACATTCTGGTAGCCTTCCTCTAGACATTCTCCAGTTAATCTGTATCCTTCCCAAACCGTTAGTGCACGGAACTGAACATAATACTCCAGATGACATCTGACTAGAAGAGATTACAGCAACACCATCACCTGCGTATTTCTGGAAACTGTGTATTTCAAGTTAGCCCCCAAATGTATCAATTCTGGGGAGGCAGCACACTGTTGAATCATACTAAGTGTGAATTCTACTAAAATGTCCAGAATTTTTTTTAGACAAACTGCCTCCTATGTTAAGGGTTCACTATTCAAATATGAGTTACTATTGTTATTTTTTATTGTTTTTCAGTCATGTCTGACTCTTCTTGGCCCCATTTGGGGTTTTCTTGGCAAAGGTACTGGAATTGTTTGCTATCTCCTTCTTCAGTTCATTTTACAGATGAGGAAATTGAGGCAAACAGGGTTAAGTGACTTGTTCAGCTATTAAGTGTCTGAGGCCAGATTTGAACTCTTGAAGATGACTCTTCCTGACTCCAGGCCCAGCATTCTATCTATTACACCACTTAGCCACCCTCTATTAATAAATGAATTCGCATTTCCTAGCCTGCCTGAATTCTCCAATAGAATTGGACAAAATTCCAGAATGTTGCTTTGAGGACTTTCAGAACTATCTAAGAAATCAAGGACTATAAAAGCACCAAAGAGAAACAATTGATAGACATTTCCCCAGATTTCACAAGTGGAAGAAGGTGGATTTTTGTTAATTATAGATGGTGAATTTTATATTTATCTCTGGCAAAATTACAGAATGATAATACAATAGATGGTTTGCAAGTGCTTAGGAATGGAAGATGTAATCACTAGGAGCCAGTATAGGTTCCCTAGGAATGTCATGCCCATCAAACCACATTCTTTTTTTAATAAGCTTACTAGGTGGTTGGGAAGTTCAGAGTAGTGCTGTGTATACAGTATGCATGAGCAATGTACTTGATAAAGTCTTGCACAAAATCCTTGATGGAGAAATGTGAACTGTTTAGGTGTAGTTGCAACTGGTTGAAATAATTTTGATGAATGGAATTAATGTAAATGACTCTATCCTTGGGCCTGTTGTATTAAAATTTTTTTGCTATCAATGACTTGACCATATATTTGGATGGCGTACTTACCAAATTTGCAGATTGTTATTGCAGATATGCTGAGAAGGAGGGTTAATCTAGTGGATAACAGAATCAGGATCCTGAAATGTTTCAACAGACAGAAACAAATGCAAAGGAGTTTTGTAAAAATAAATATAAACTGCTTTTAGGTCCAAAGGTACTAAACAAGTTCAGGATTGGAAAAAAAAAACATGACTAAACAGTGGATCACATGAGGGGAAAAAAGGAGGGATATTCATGGACTACAAACAGAAAATGAGTCAATTTAGCATGGCTTCCCCCAAAAGCTGATGTGATCACGGATGTATCAATGGAAATATAAGGGAAGAAATAGTCCCACTGTATTCAGGCATGGTTAGAACACATCTAGAATATTGTATTTCATTCTGGACACCACATTATAAGTTGAATCCAGGACAGAGCAACAGATTCTCCTTCTTGCTACTCTTCATACATAACAGTGAATGTTTCATCTCTATTCCCTTTGTATAGGCTGAATGTATAGGATGCGTGAATGAACAAATGAATGAATGAAAAAGCACAGTGTATCTAGTAATCGTGGTAAGCACTGGAGATACAAATATAAGCAAGCAAGACAATTCCTGGCATGATGGAGCTTATAGTCTAATATATGTAATATATATAATTATTAATTGTTAATTGTGTTTAGTTCTATGTGCTAAATTTGGGAAGGATATAGATTAACTGGAGAATGTCTAGAGGAAGGCAACCAGAATGTTGCAAGGCTCTGAGATAGTGCAATATGAACATCAGTTGAAAGAACTTTGAATGTTTAGTCAATGAATATATAATATATAATAATATATACATATAAAGAGGAGGGAGATGAGGAAGATGGTAACAGCATGTTTTGGACATGTCTGGGAAGGAGTATGTTGGCTTGGTTCTGAGCAAGACAAAATGAAAACTCAATTATCTGAGCCCAGGGTTTCAGGGGTGGAGTATGAGTTCTGATGGGAGGGAATGAGGACTATGACCAGACTACAGGTGGTGTGGTTTGTAAATGTCTGGAAAGTAGTGTGTTGACTAGCTTCTGAACAAGAGGAACTTGTTTGCCCATGTCTAGAGTGTATTTCTTCCTTCCATACTCTAACATCGATTCTCTAGTTTTCTTCAAATTTTAGCTTAAATGCCTATTCCTACAGTAGATATTCTCCTATACCTCCAACTGCTTCTGTCTTCCCCCAAAATTACCTTGTATTTGTATTCCATATTGTTGTTGTTGTTGAGTCATTTTAGTCATGTTCGAGTCTGTGTCATCCCATTTTGGGGGGGGGGGGAGATGGCAGGGGGGCAAGATACTGGAGTGATTTGCCATTTTCTCCTCTAGCTCATTTTATAGATGAGGAACTGAGGCAAACAGGGTTAAATGCTTTTCCCAGGGTTAAATGCTTTCACACAGCTAATAAATGTCTGAGGCTGGATTTGAACTCATGAAGATGAGTCTTCCTGATTCCAAGCCCAGTGCTGTATCCATGCCACCTAGCTGCCCCCATTTTCCATATATTTTGTGTGTATTATGTACATATACATATATATATATATATATATATATATATATATATATATATATAGAGAGAGAGAGAGAGAGAGAGAGAGAGAGAGAGAGAGAGGGAGAGAGAGAGAGAGAGAGAGAGAGAGAGAGAGTCAGCCAGCTAGCATTTATTAAATGCATACTACGTGCCAGGCACTGTGCTAAGCACTGGGGATACAAAGAAAGACAACAGATACCCCTTGTTTTTAAGGATCTTATAGACTTTATGTTGTTTCCTCCAAGCTCTTTGAGGGCAGGAATTGTTTTATAGCAGCTAGCACAGTACTTGGCGTGTAGGACACATTTAATAAATGCTTGTTGATTGACTAACCAGGATAGTCAAAGGACTTACAACCATTATATGAGGCTTAAAGGAATTAAAAATGTCGAGCCTGAGGTAAGAATATGATCACTATCTTTAGATAGCCTAAGTTCTTTCCTATAAAAGAATGAATAAAAAAAGACATTTATTAAGTGCTTCTTATATACAATGCACTGTGCTAAATGCTGGGATAGAAATACATGAAAGTAAGACAGTTCTTGCTTTCAAGGATCTTATATTCTAATGGGAGAAGACAAGAAAAAGAAGAGGATGGAAGAAGGTATGCATGGTCAAAAATGTCTGGGATGCAACACGTTCGTTTGGTCCTGGTCAAGATAAAGTAAAAAATATCACATATCAGAGCCAGGGCTGGTTGTCCCATGGTCTGAGTCCAAGGTTCTAGAAGGAGGCATATGAGGAGTTTGAGAAGAACGAGTGGAAAATGAGGCCACATAGTTGGAAGTTATAGGGAGGCCAATTTGGGTTTCCTATAAAGAAGACCTTCATGACATTTAGTGAAAATGGAATGTTACCTCCCAAGGTAATGAGTGACCTACATCACTGGAGCTGTTCACATGAAGGGTAGATGACTGTAACCAGGGATATTATAGAAGTCGGGAAGCTGAACTAAAATGACCCTTCAAATCCCTTTCAGTTTTAAGATTCTCTGATTCTCTGATCTCTGTTCTCAATTTCCTCCTGTGTGAACACCTGCTAACCTCCCAGCAAGGCTGTGAAAATGCTATAGGATGCCCTGAGCATTGTGAGATAAGAGATGCTCTCTGGCAATAGGGATTAATAAATGAGTGACTGCATTGCTTTTTCCTGTGGTTATTAACCAAACTATATATACAGCAACTGCTTAACCTTCCAGCAAAATGGCTTCTAGGAAGCTCTCAATAGTCCCCTCTGGCAGTGAGCTTCTTTTTTGGGATGATTCATCAGATCATAGAGAACTGGAGAGGACCTTAGAGATTGTCCAATCTGTGCCTCTTCACTTGATAGGTGAAGGGACGGAGGCCCGCCAAAGTTTAATGACCTGTACAAGGTCACACAGGTGGTCAGTTGCAGAGATGAACCCAGGTCCTCTGACTCCCAAGCTGGAGTCCTTTCCATTTTACTCTACTGTCCCCCGCTGGATAGAGGAAGAAGAATGTCACTTGACAATATCAGATCAGGGAAGAAAGGAGGGTGAGGCAAACTAAACAGAATCACTTCTACAGACAGGTTCCAAGTGATTTTAGTGTCCGGCTGCCAGTATATGGTGGTTCGTAATCATTTCCTCTGGGGTCAGGTCATCAGTCCCTCTCAGGATCTCATGCTCCTTTGTCCACAACTTCTTAGAACGTCTTTTTTGTTTGTTTGTTTAAGATTACCTTAGAGTAAGGATAACTATGATCTGTTTGCGCCTGATCATTTCCTCAGTGTAACACCTGGCTGCTGGTATAACAAAGCTGGAGCTGTGAATAGAATTCAGCTGACTCCATATTTACTTCCCTCAATGGTTTTCCCTTTTCAAGCCTCTTACTCAAACCTCCTCCCACCCACACCTCCCATCTCCTTCCTCTCTGGCTCCCATTACAGCCTTTCCTTCTTTAGTCAATAGGGGCCAAATGTGACTGTAAAAATGACATCTTGGTGTTCATCTGTATCCCCCATCAATGACATCCATATCACAAGGAGTCTGTCTGACTCATAGATCAAAATGATTCCCCCCTCCCTGCCTTAGCTGCTAGGACCATTCTTATCACTGGGAATCAAATGTGTGCCTTGAGTTCATATATCATCATTACCTACAATACAAATTCTGAAATCAAAGCAAGCCTGGCAATTTTATTGATGCACACAGCAGAACAGAGCCCGGGTCACCCTGAATCAGTTACATTGGCTTTGCCTGGCTGACAACAACATCCACGTTGCTGTCAGAATAACCAGAGGAGAGATGACTTGGCAAGTCGGATGCAGAAGGGTAACTTGTCAGTGCCAGGAGTGGGAGTCTGAGCATCACCATTCGGAGCTAGGGAAATGGAGAGGGGGCAAGTTCCCCTTGAATGTATGTTTCTCTCCAGGGACCAGGTAGACACAGAAGCACAATGGATTGTGGGGAAAGGAGTGATGGATGGCAACTTGGAGACCCTGTGTCCGGGCTCTGCTCTCTGGCACTTGTGATCTATATGTCCTTGAACAAGTCTCTTTATTTTTAGACCTCAGCATCTTTACCCATAAAATGAAGGGGATGGACTGCATGATTTCTAAGGTCCCCACTAGCTCTAGTACTTCAGCTGTGAGTTTGTTCTCAAGGTCACCTTTCTCAAAATATACACACGATTCAGCGTGTAAGTGGTACAGTATATAGAGTGCCTGACTTGTAGTTAGGAAGACCTGAGTTCAAATCCTGCCTATACACACTTACTGGCTGTGATTGACTCTGGAAAAAGTAACTTAGTCTCTCTCAGCCTCAGTTTCTTCATCTATAAAATGAGGTAATGCTAGCACTTACTTTGCAGGACTTCGTGAAGATCAAAGGAGATAACTTACCTAAAGCTCTCTGAAAAACTTAAAACTCTATAAATGCTTTGTTGTTGAGTCATGTCTTCTTCACCTCTGCCTCTTGGAACCTCTAACTCCCCTTAAGGTGCTGTTCAAATGCCACCTCTTTCGAGAGGACTTTCTTTACTAATTTCTCCAGTTGATCATATATCCCTCTATCATCATGGATTAATTTTGTTTCCATCCTGAATTTATTTATCTGTGAATATCTTGTATCCTTCTATCAAGATGTAAGCCCTGTGAAGGAGAGATTATCTCACTTTTCTATTTGAATTCTCAATATCTAGCACAGTCTCTGACATACAGTAAGTGCTAATCAGATTTTCCTATTCATTTCACTGTTTTGAGTCAGCCAATGAATCAAAAAGTGCCCACTACATGCCAGGCACTCTACTAGTCTCTGAGGATACTAAAAACAGTCCCTGATCTCAAGATCGCAGTCCAATAGGAGAGACAACAAGCAAACAAATATGTGCCAGCAAGATTTATACACACATATATGTGTGTGTGTGTGTGTGTGTGTGTGTGTGTGTGTTAGAGGTAATTAGCATAGGGAAGGCATTACCATTAAGAGGGAGTCAGGAAAGGCTTCCCATAGAAGGTGAGATTTTACTGGCACCCAAAAGAAGCCAGAAGGTGGAGAGGAGGAGGAAGAGAATTCTCATCATGGGGGCAGCCTGTGAAAATGCAGTTATCAGGAGGATTGTGTTGTGTGAGGAAGAGCAAGGAGGTCACTGTCACTAGATAGCTGGGTATGTGGGGAAGAGTAAAGTATAAGGAGACCGGAAAGGTAGGATGGAGTCAGATTATAAAGGGTTTTGAAAACCAAAAATACTTAGAGAAAACCACAAAAATCCATTTATCAGGGCTTCTTTTGGATAGTATAGTCCAGTAATCTTTGTAACTATAGATGTCTGCAACAGACCGAAAGACCAATGGACCAACATAAAATTATAGGATTTAGAGCTATGAAGGTCATTGGAGATCATTTAGCCCAATCCCCTCATTTTGCAGGTAAGGAAACTGAAGCCTAGGGAGATGAAGTTACTTGACCAAGATCACATAGTCAATAAGTAGTAAGTCAAGATCTGATCCTAAGTATGTTAGGTTTTGGATTTCAAGGAACTGTCTTTCACTCAGTTGATTTACATACAAAGTACATTGAATAATATAAAAATCTTGTAGACATATTCATAAAATAAATCTACAAGAAGGTATGCCTGCACCAATTTGGTCTTTCTCTGGCTTGGGGAAATGACTTCATGTGTGATTGCTGCCAGGAAGCCAAGTCTATCTAGAACTTGCTCGATCACTGGCTAGTCCACAGATGTTTGGGTATATACAAAGGTAAACAAAGAAAGCTAAGGGCCTGCTAATGCACAAATCTAGACTAGGCCAGTTGTTCAGTCGCTTTTCAGTCATGTCAGACACTTTGTGACCCTACTTGGGGTTTTCTTGGCAAAGATATTGGAATGGTTTGGCCTTTCCTTCTCCAGCCCCTTTTATGGATGAGGAAATGGAGGCAAACAGGGTTAAGAAACTTGCCAGGGGTTCCACAGCTAGTAAATATTCGAGGACAGATTTGAACTCATAGAGGTAAATCTTCATGACTCCCTGCCTGGCACTTTAGCCACTGCACCACCTAGCTGCCCCTAGAGTAGGTAAAATAAGGCTAACCACCACGATTACTAGGATTCCTCCGGAGTCAAGGGCTGTGTTCTCTAGTTCACCTTCCTCCCTCATAGGAAGGGACCTAGTCTCGTTAGCCTACATCGCCAGGTGATATAATTCCAATACAAAACACTATCTTGGTCATAACAGTAACCTTAGAAAATTCAGTATCTATCTGGAATCCAGAATCCTTGAACCATTGTTTAAAACAACATGACACATAGCATCATGAAAGTGCTATTATTTTGGTTACCCACAGCAAGAAAGACCTTCAAGAATTAAGGGCCTAAGTCTCAACCATTCTGGACTTGGGCTTATCTACCTTCTTCCATGAAACTGAGATCCTCCCATCAAGGAGCATTCCACTGACTAAATTACATCTTAATGCATATTCTCAGCTGTTCACCTTTTTCTACATTAATCAATAAGGAATCAAGACCAAATAGCTTGACATCTATTAGCTGAATCAGTGTGAAAGCATTGTCAAGGTTATTATTGTGCCTGGAAGTCTATTCAGAGGTCTGAAACTAATTGCACTATTTTGAGACCTCATGATTTTGGGGCAGCTTTGATGTTATCCATTCTCAAATAGTATACATGCTCTTTTGAACATGTCTATATAATTAGGAACTACCTTACCATTCACTTACAAAGAATAAAATCCATCTGTTTCTGGAGAGTGATGTATTCAGACCTTTGAAAGACACAGGAAAGAGCAGAAAGAGTCCAAAAGCTGGAATGATGATCTCTAAAGCACCCTGCCTTTCTTCAGTAGTGTGATATAATGGAAAAGAGGGCTGGATTTGGAGTCAAAATACCTGAGTTCAAATATCACCTCTACTCCTTTCTATCTGGGTGACCTTGGGGAAATTATTTCAGGAGTCTTGTTCTCATCTGGTAAAATGAGAGAGGCATTCTAGGCTCTGAATCCTGTTGTCAGATACACATATGTATCCAGTAAATATATGCATATATGTATATGTACATACATACATATATATATATATGTATATACACACGTCTCACACAGAGATACATAATACAAAGGCAGTGTCAGATAATTAATAAAATTACTGGATTTGAGTCAAAGGACCTGGATTCAAGTGCTGGTTCTGATATATTTTAACTATATAGATATAGACAGATAGACACCTTGGAGAAGTCACTTAAATGCTCCAAGTAGCAATTTCTTTATTTGTGAAAGAGGATAAAAATAACTGCACTACCTGCCTCACTGAGTAATAGAAAGAGTAAAGCAATCTGTGAATGATGAAAGCACTCTTTTACTGGTCATCTTTTGTTGTTGTTAAGTCATTTTTCAGTTGTATGCACCTCTTCTTGGCCTCATTTGGGGTTTTCTTGGCAAAGATAGTGGAGTGGTTTGCCATTTCCTTCTCCAGCTCATTTTACAGATGGGGAAACTGAGGCAAACAGGGTCCAGTGACTTGCCCAGAGTCACACAGCTAGTAAGTGTCTGAGGCCAGATTTGAACTCAGGAAGATGAGTCTTCCTGACTTCAGGCCCAGCAATCTATCCACTGTACCATCTAGGCCACCCCATTTCCCTCTTCATTCTTTCCCCCTACTGTTAATGAAGACAATGAGTTCCAATGACATCCTACTTTCAAGAACTATTATTGAAGACATGGCTAAAACTGGAGGTCTAGATATGCTTTCCACGGCATGGATATGTCCCCAGCATGGAAAGTGGGTTGGGGCGCCTGGCTTTCAGGAGTTCTGAAGTGGTCTGCCCCTCTTAGGATAGACCTTAGTCTGGTGACAGAGAACCTGAACATGGTCCAAACTCATATAATTTCTGGCTGACTGGACCATACAAACTCTGCCACTAGCTCAATCTTTCAATTGGGCCTGAGCCCTGGCCTACATGGAATAGGTCTGAAATTGAAACAGCAAGTACCACGGACAGCTCTCTAGCCACCATCACCACCACCATCATCAATGACAACTGGAACTTATCCCAAGGCTCTTCTTACCCTCATTTTAGAGATAAGAAAGCTGTGATTAAGTGATCTGACCAAGATCACACAGGAATAAGTGGCAGATTTGGGATTTGAACTCAGGTACTCTGACCCCAAAGACCATACCCTTTCTACTATATGACCTCCAAATGTACTGATGATTTGCCTGCCTTTTCTTCTTGTGTTAATCTAAATGTCCAGCAGATTGTAATTTCCCATATGAAAAATCTGAGTCACGTTTTCTCAATATAATCGGTATCTCCTCATAAAAATAAGCCAGGATCAAGTTGCTATTTGAAATAGGCTGCCTGCTTATTTCTTCCATTCTCCTGGTCTACCTCCTATTTGATCTCAGAAGTAGAAACAGACCTAGGGGTCCTGGGTCTATAACTACTCCTCAGCCCCACAGCAATGTCTTTGTTAACTTTTCTTCCTTCCTGGGAACTTCAATTTTAGCTGCTCATTTGCTTAATTACCTCGATTGCTGATAGTCACAAAAAGCCTAAAGATGTAACAGATGGTGCCTTGGGATAGATGTGTGTTGCGGATGCAGAACTGTCAACACACCTATCTCAATCCCATTTTAACTTTCACATTATGTCCCCCTGTGGATTGTTGGCAATGAACTAAGCTGATGTGTGTTGCAATCTCCCAGTTTCACAGCTAGCCTGGTAATTCTTTCCCCCTCATGTGCCCTTTTTCTTCCACTCCCACACATTATTTGGCTTCCAAGTGCTTAGATAATGATCTCTGTAGCATCTTTAAAGACTATTTCACCTCATTTAAAATGTACCATGAATGATGGGGATTTGATAAATTAAGTAATAATAAGAAAACATTTTCAATATTCTGTAGTTTTCCATTAAGCTCCCAAAAAATAGCTATTATAGAAGCACCATTTGCTCCCCATAGTTAACGATGTGTTAGCCCTGCTTTCATTAAAAACCTCATTATTCAAAGATTTATAACTCAGCCCAAGAAATCGCCTCTGAAGTTGGAAATAGATCCTCCCTCAGCTCAAAAGTCCGCTTTTGTGACATGAGAAAGAAAATAGCAACGAGGAGGGTGGATGACAGAATTAAGATTATAAAAGACCTTGACAGACCAGAAAGATTGGCCAGAGTTTAGAGGGAAAATTTAAGAGAGATAAATTTGAAGTTCTAGCTTTAGGTTAGGTTAGCAAAATCAATTGCCCAGCTGTGCCATGGGGGAGACCTTACTTGCCAGAAGGTCACAGGAAAATGACTGAGGGGGTTACGGTTGACTAGAAGTTCAATACGATCTAATAATTTGATGTGGCTGCTTTTTAAAATTTGATCTTGGGCTGCATTAATAGAAGCATAGCAGCTAAATTCTAAAGAAGGGAGAATTGTACTCTGCTCTACTCAGCCTCTACCTAGAGTGTTGTATTCAGCTTTGTATCACTTATTTTAGAGAACTATCAACCAATAATGGAATGTTACCAGTAGAAGGCCACCAAGAAGATTAAAGATTTGGAAAATATAGCCTAAGAGAAAGTTGAAAGAAGTATTTAGACTAGAGAAGAGAATATCTGATGGTAGACATAGTTCCTATGTTTAGATATTTGGAAGATTATGATTTGGAATAACTAATAGATTATTCTAATTATAGAAGACATACATAGAACCAATGGTGGAAATAACAAGGAGGGAGATTTAGCTTCTCAGAATCACAAAATTTCTGAGTGGAGAATACACATAAGAATCTGTTCTACAATGTCACCAACCAATGGCCATCTATTCTCTTCAGTAGTGTCAAACTGATGGCCCACAAAACTCCTGAATATGGCCTAATCCAGATTAAAATGGAATTGGAAAATGTTTAGAAAAATAAATAAAAATAAAATGCCACATAGGTAATGATCATTTGTGGTTTTCTAAGTGAATATGGGCCTGCAAGAATCCACCACTGCTCTGCTTGGACATGTTCAGTTACTTACTGAGTCTGACCACTTCACTTTTGGCCAGCTCTGTTTGGAATTCTTTCCTTACAACATGCCAAAGTCTGCTTCTCTTTAACTTTCATCTACTATTCCTCATTCTTCCCTATAAGGCCAAGTAGTAAAAGTTTAATATTTCTTTACCCTATAACCCTTGAAAACTAATGTCACATTTACCAGTTAAGTCTTCTCTTCTCCAAACTAAACCTACGGAGCTCCCCAAACAAACAAGAAGTGCAGTCAGCTTCAGGCAAGTCAGAATGAGGGAGCTCTGGTAACTTATAGCCCATGGTGTTTGGTGTCCCAAAGACCCACCACCACCTCCCATTGCCCCAAGGATAAACAGCCAGACCGTGTTTAACATGAAAGAGCTTAATAGGAATGCCAAAAAATGCAAAAAAGAAGAAGAAGCTAAATTGACCAACATTAAAAGGGCCATTCAGAAAGGCAACATAGAAGTTGCATGAGTATATGCTGAAAATGCAATCCACCAGAAAAACTAAGCAATTAGTTTTTTTGAGAATTAGTGCTCAGCCCACCAGATTGGCTAACATGACAGAAAACAAAAATGACAAATGCCTAAGTGGATGTGGAAAACTTGGGACCCTAATGCACTGTTTTGAATGAGTCCAACCATTCTGGAAAGCAATTTGGAACTATGCCCAAAGGGCTATAAAATTATCCATATCTTTTGACCCAGCAATACCACTACTAGGTCTGTATCCCAAAGAGATCAAAGAAAAAGAAAAGGACCTATATGTACAAAAATATTTATAGTAGCTCTTTTTGTGGTGGCAAAGAATTGGAAATACATGGAATGTCCAGCAATTGGGGGATGGCTGAACAAGTTGTGGTATATGATTGTGGTGTGATACTATTGTGCTACAAGAAATGATGAGCAGGATACTTTAAGAAAAACCTAGGAAGACTTGCATGAACTGATGCACAGTGAAGTGCGGAGAGCCAGGAGACCATTGTACACAGTAACAGCAATATCGTAAAGATAATTAACTGTGAAAGACTTAGCTACTCTGATCAAGACAGTGATCCAAGACAATTCCAAAGACCCATGATTAAAAATGTTATCAACCTCCAGAGAGAGAACTGATGAACTCTAAATTCATATTGAAGCATACTTTTAAAAATTTTATTGTTACTGTTTTGTTTATGTTTTCTTTTGCAACATGGCTAATATGGAAATATATTTTGCATGACTTCACATATATAATCTATATAAAATTCCTTGCCTTCTCAAGGAGGGGGGAAGGTGGAGAGAAAGAATTTAGAAATCAAAAAATTTTAAATGATTATTAAATTTTTTACATGTAATTGGGAAATATTTAATTAAATATATTTTAAAAGAGAATAAGTGCTTGGATTAAATGCTAGAGTTCAGATAGTTGGGTGAGATAACTAAATCAATAGCAGGTATAGTTGAGGCTATGGATGCTACATTGAGGAACATAAATTTTGAGAAGCTATCTGCCTTAATGGACAAATTTGAATGCCAGCTTGAAATATTAGACATTCAAAAATAACAAGTGGAAGACTTCATGAATAGCCCCTACAACACCAACAATGTCACAAAACCAAGTAAATGTGCTCCTTCAAGAAATGGCAGATTAAGCAGGCCTTAATCTCAGTATGGAGCACGTAAGGAGTCGGGCTGGTACTGTTGGCACAAGTGTTGCTTCAATAGAAAGGAATGAACTATCCCAGAGACTTGCCTACCTCTGTGATCCAGTGTAATACAAAAAACTTGATGCTGTTGTTCACTACACTTTCTTTTGAAACCTCCTGTGTGTGTACATGAATGTATGTGTGTGGGGGCATGGATATGTATGGAATGTTCAAATACTCTTAGTAGAATAAGATGCTTTGGGCTTGCTGTTCTTTACAGATATGATAAGAAGTTTGAGGAAGCTTGCGTTCTTACTAAATTTTGTAATTCTGAACAGAATAGGTTGAAATGTGAAGGATGTCTTTTGCAGGTATTTAAGGTTGACACTACAGTTTGACTTAGGTCCACTAGGTGGCACAGTGGAGTCAGGAAGAGTCTGGAATGAGGAAGACTCATCTTTATGGGTTCAAATCCCTCCTCAGACACATACAAGCTGTGTGACCATGGACAAGTCACTTAACCCTGTTTGCTTCAGTTTCCTCATCTTTAAAATGAGCTGGAGAAGGAAAAGGCAGACCACTTAAGAATCTTTCTCAAGAAAATCCCAAATGGGGTCACAAAGTGTAGGATAAGACTGAACAATAACAGAGTTTAACTCATTCTGTTTGAAAAATCTTCATTAAATATTGGGTCAAAATTCTAGTACCAAAATACTGCATCTCTTATTTAGAATTATTAAGTTAAAATATTTTAAATTCAGTGTTCTTTTTATCTTTACAGAACTGACATGGTACCAAAAAAAGAAAAAAAAACTAAACCAAAACAAAATAAAAGCAGGAATGGAAATCTCTCTCTCATTTGCTCACCTAGACCAATACACTACATTCTCCATTTGCTGTGTGCATGCTGGTCTTCTTTTAGTGTATTCATGTTTTAAGCTTAGATTACTACAGGCATCTCCACACCATACTCTTCTATTGGGTGTGCTTGTGTATGTTCTCTATAATCTTCATGAGACTATCATCTTCATCCATAATCATCTAGGAAAAAGTGCCACACTATTTCATTTGCAGGAGCGATTAAGACTTATTAAGACTCATTTGCATTTGTTTTTTGCAAGATCTGGTGGTGGTTAATTCATAGCTATATATATATTTGTCTCTGTTTTGAAAGCTAAAATTGAGAGATTGTACTATTTCTATCAGATTTTTATCACCCGACATTTTTAATGCATGTTAATTTACAAGGAATTCTCACATGTACATTCCCAGGAACTATTATTGATTCATTTGGGGAAAACCCTGCCCTGTTGTTTTATTTTAAACAAGAATTTCAAGAACAAAGAAGTCACTGGGGCCATTCTCAAAACTTAATGCATTAATTCTGTATGTTACTCACTGGGAATCTTAAGTGGATCAGGTGATCTTAAATTTGTCCATATAAGAAACATAAACACTCATCTAGTCAACTGGCAATTGAAAGAAGGGTAGGGGTAGAAGGAAACTGAGTCATTGAATTTTGTAGCCCAAGTGTATATTTAGCTTCTTAGAATGGCTAGTTTGATTTATTAAAATGTGAAATTTACATCTAGCTATGATGTTTTAATTTGGTAGTCAGAAAATGGTGATGAAACATTGAGCTACTAACATTTTGTAGCAAGTATACAAACGGAGGTTGAATGAGTACAATGATTTTTTGGTATTTTTTAATTCTTCCTGCTAGAAGATTTCACCATAAAAGAATTCTAGTGCTGTGTTTTTCAAAGATTATAATTGAGAATAAAATAAAATAAACTTCCCACTTCCTTTATATGGTACCATTGTGACACGGTCTCCAGTT
The DNA here is from genome assembly GCF_011100635.1 of Trichosurus vulpecula. Classification (NCBI taxonomy): domain Eukaryota; kingdom Metazoa; phylum Chordata; class Mammalia; order Diprotodontia; family Phalangeridae; genus Trichosurus; species Trichosurus vulpecula. Next base: position 306,091,215 of record NC_050576.1, on the reverse strand, counting down.
CTCTCAACATCCTGGTCACACTCTTCTAGATATATTCCAGTCTTCTCTAGGTTTCACTCCTGACTTTCTCTGCTAAACAATAGCAGCCTTCTCACCCTGGAAGTTCACTCTACTCCTATGGCCCTTTTCTCTGATTGGTTGGTTCCTCCAAGAATTGCCATTTTAAGGAAATTGCCCAGGCCTGTCAAACCATTCTATCCTTTCTATCACATTTCTCTCCCCTCCTGCATGCATTCATATCTTCTCCCTCTCCCCTGTCTTTTAGCTTCCTTTGTGTGCTTTCTTCCCCCTCTAGAACATAAGCTACTTAAAGGCAGGGACTAACTTTTTTATTTCTTATTTATATCCTGAGCACCTAGCAGTGTTTGGCATATAGTAAGTGTTTAATAAATGCTTGTTGATTTAATTTACTTTGCCTTGATGTTCCTATGCTCATAGTCATCTATTCCACTCCTTCTACTCCCCTCATCCAAAGTTATAGAGTTTTAATGACATCCTCTCATAAGGAACCTTTACTGAACATAAAGCTAAATTAGGAGGCATAGGAATATTTTCCATTGCATGAATTCCCTTCCCAACATGGGCAGTAGGCTGAAAGCCCTAGCTCTCTGGAACTCTAACAGTTTTTAAAGACTCTCCTAATAAGAAGCCTTCATACAGTGATATAATCTTCCTAAAATGTGGCACCTAGACCTGAACATAATACGATATATATCATCAGAACCAGAGAAGAGTACAGTGAAATTCATGTATAATCAATATGATATTGCTTATTTTTTCAGTGGGTAGGGGAGGTATGGTATATTACGAAGGCAGAATTCATGATTTCAAAGAAAATCATGTATATGCCTGAATGGTTCAGAACTGCAGGATATAAGGAATTCTCTAAGTAGAAGGCAGAAGAATTAAAGCATTTATTCAAGCTCCAAAGTAGAAGACCCATGAACCAGTGTCCCCAATTTGATATCCTGGCCAAAAGCTTCCAGGCCCAATAAGTCCACCTTACAAGAGTAACCAGGAGGTTACAGAAAAACATGATGACATTAAACCAAATCATATTTGTGCTTCCCCCCTCCAGTAAGAAGATTACCCATTGGCCTCAAGCCCTTGCTCAGCACTCTCCACTAGCAGCAGTGCCTGCTTCTTCAGCTCCTTTGGCTTCCACTTTAGCTTCAGCTTCGTCTGTCGCTGTTGCTGTTGCTGCCGCTGGCTCTGTCAAGTCTCAATCTCCAAGCTATGTTCTCTCCTTTTATACAGTTTCAGACATTATCAAGCATTGTCTGAGTGACCAGAACTTAAGCTCCTATGATTGGCTCTGGTCTTAGCGCCTCCCCTTAGGACCCTGAGAGCTTCATGCCCATGTCAGTTTAGCACCTAGTAATTAGGGGTTTGGGGCAAACTTAGGAGCAAAGATCTAATCAGACCTTCTTAGCTGGTCCCACCTGGGGCCCCACCTTAAGCCTATTCAAATGGGCGGGAAAGAACTTCTCACATACTGATTGGTTTAACATATGGGAAGAAGGGAGAGAATTTAGAGCTCAAAATTTTAAAAATAAATCTTTAAAAAAATGACATTTAATTGGGAAATATTTAACAAATAAAATATATTTTAAAAATAAAAAGAAAGAAAATAAGAGTACAATGAAATTATAACCTTCATTCTAGACTCTGAGCATTTTTTAATAAGCCTAAGATAACATTAACATTTTTTGTATCCATGTTACCTTGTTGATTCATTCTGAGGTTGCAGTTCACTAAGTCCTTTGGTTATTTTTTACAGAAATTCTTTTTGAACCATGCCGCTCTCATTTTGTATTTGTGAAGTTGATTTTTTTTGTAGGCAAGTATAAAACTTTACATTTATCCATATTAAATTCCATCTTATTAGATTTAGCCCATTATTCTAACCTGCCAGGATCTATTTTCATCCTAATTCTGTCACATAATGTATTAGTTGCCTACCCAGCTTAATATAACCTGAAAACATGCCAAGCATAGTTTGTGTGCCTTCATCCAAGTCTCCGACAAAAATATTAAATAGCGTAAGGCCAAGGAGAGTTTTCTGGGCCACTCCCCTAAGAAACCTCCCAGCAAGTTGACATTAGCTGATTAATAACTACTTTAGGGTCTAGTTATTTAATCATATCTCAATCCATTCCACTGCACCAACATTTAGCCCACATCTCTCTGTCTTACCCACAAAGACAGCATGAAAATTTTCCAAATACGCTACTGAAATCTAAATATTCTATGTTTATAGCATTCCCTCGACTGACAAATCCAATCACCCTATCAAAAAGGAAGTGAGGTTAATCTGATATGACCTATTCTTCCTAAAATCATTCTGGCTTTTAGTGATCAAAAATCACATCTTCAATTATGTGTTCTAGATTTTTTGCTATAATAGAAGTCAAACTCATTGGCTTAAAGCTTACTCTGACTTTTCCCCTTTGTTAAAAATCCAGACAATTTCATCCTTCAACAGCCTTGGACATCTTTTCAATTCTTTAAGATTTTTTCCAAGATCAGTGACAGTGACTCAGTAATTACATTTTCTAGTTTCCCAAAGCCTCATACCTTCTTTCTTAGGTAGCTCCAAATGTTCAGCTTCAGCACAAAGGTGAACTTATAATAATCACTAGCCCAAAATGAAATGGGCTAATATGCAAAGCAGTGAGCTCTTAATCACTGAAGAGGTCCAGAGACTGGAAGCCATTTGTCAGAGTTGCTATAGAAAAGACTTCCATCTTTGAATGGGAGATTTCAGTAGGTGGGGTGGTGATGGAGGAAGTTCTACCAAGGAACTGGGGCAGAAATGAAATATCAGTAGTTTCTGGAGAGATAGTTCCTAGCTCCAGTCTCAGAGAGCCAAGGTATAATCCCTAAGTTTAAGAGCTGATAGCTCCTGAGAAAGGAACCATGTGGTCTGAGAGGAGAGCTCCAGAATTTGTAGCATAAATGACCCCTAAAGGTGGAGGAGCAGCAAGGGATCAAAAGTCATGATGTGAAGAGCCAAGATTTCAATTTTGTATACTGTTACTGTTATGAGTTATTTGGATAGGACTGATGTGATGATAAGGAATTTGCCCATTTATTAGCTGCACTTCATGGGGAGCCCAAGGAAAGTGACCTTTTCACCATAAATGAAGGAGAATTATGTTAACCATTCCTGGGCTACTAAAAAGTTCCTTAGGGTTTTTCCACATTGGTTATAAGCTATTGTGGGTCACTTTAGATTTTTTTTAAATTTCCATTGGGGTGGAGTAAAGGCTATCCTGTGCTTTGTTACCTTGAATGCTTGTATAGGATGGGGGGGAACCTTTCATCTGCATCTGTGAAAACCTAGATTCTCAGAAATTTCCCCAAAACAAACTCTTGTTAAGGTGTAATGAGTCACAGGGTTAGTGACATTTGGAGGATAACCCTTAGGATTAGATCTGGTCTGTGTGAGCCCAGAGGCTAGGGCACTGGTCACTTAAGAACTTTTAGAATCAGAACTACTTAAGAAAGGAATGTACTTCTATGTCAGGCAGCAAGTTCTCTATCACTGAAGGTATCCAAGCAGAGAATGTTAAGGATCATATAGAGGAGATTCTTACATGTGGGTGGGAAGTTGGATTAGATGAGCCTCTGAGGCTTCTTCCAACTTGAAAATTCTATTATATCACACTATCGGATGACATGGCCATTACTGACAAAGGGCTAACCTGTTGAAAAGTATTTCCCCCTGCAATCTCTTAACTCAAAAATAGGAGTGTTCGTAGCAATTTCATTTGACAACTGAATAATCCTCTCCCTGAGTTAAGCCCTTTTCAGAAATGAAAAGAAATTGTTAAAATGCCAAGTCATTCAACTTTAAAATCTATCTGAGCCTGAACAGTTCATTAATTCAGACATTTTCACAAGGATGTGTGACAGATCAATGGGCACTTTGCTCGTGTCTCTGCCCTGAAAGAGGGAGGGGAGTAATCTAAAATTGGTACAGCCATAAAGTTTGAACCAAATCAAGACCTTTTCAAAACTGTCATATTCTATCAACATCGCCAAGGAGCTAGAGAACAGTGTCCCCCTGAGGGAAGAGCTGCCTTCTCTCTTCACATATCTGTCAAGAGTTTATCCTCTTCAGCCTGCCTTTTTTTGACATGACAGTCTAGTAACAAGTGACCAAAACCCAGTCTTTGTAGGAGTGGCAGTATGAAGCAAACTATTTGGATGCAGGCATATTCTTGTCTGTATCCAAGGATGTCCAAACCTATGAACCCATAAAGTCCTTCACTTGGGTTCAAAATTTGAGATGCACAAATAAACATGGGGAAGGAAAACCCAACTAGAAAGTAGCAATTCATGAGAAGAAAAACCCAGAGTCTTAGTGAATTGAAAGATCCCTATCACTCATCAGTGTGATGTGACGACCAAAAGAACTAATTTGTCCTTAGGTTACATTAACTGAAAAGTAAGAGAGATTGGTAATCCTACTAAATTCCCTCTGTGTGTACAAGTTGTGTACAATTTGGCCATCACATTTTGGAAGACGTACTGACAAGCTGGTGTATCTCTGAAGGAGGGGAGCCCAAGTGATGGAAGAAGTGGAAGCTAAACCAAATAAGAATCAATTGTAGGAACTAGGAAAGGTTAGCCTAGAAAAAAAGAATACAGTGGTGACATGATAATAGTTTTCAAATAACAGGAAATCTATCATGTGAAAAAGCCCAAAGCTTACTCTTCCCTTGAGGGAAGAATAAGGATCAGCAGATGGGAATTATAGGAATGTAGACCTCAAAACAAGGTAAAACCTTCCTAAATGATATATAGCTAGTCAAAAAATCAATAAGCTCCCCATTACTGTAGATGTTAGGAAAAGCTATATGGGAAGTTTACAGATAGGATTCATGATTTGGGTAAGCAAGATGACTGATGGGGTCCTTTCCAGGGCTAAGTTTTTATGATTTTACTTTTGGATGGAAGAGATTAGAGCCTAGTGGGTAACACACTCCTACTCAAAGGATTAAGGTACTTACAGAGCTAATCTGCTCCAACTTTGACTCCCACTGAGATGCTCTCCAAGTTAATGAGTCACTCACATTACAGGGGTTTTGCGAAATGATAAAGCCATTCTTCTGAAGTATTTAGAAAATAGGAACTATTGAATCATAAGACTTCTGAAGACAAATGGTACAGTGGAAAGATAACTGAGTAAAAAGTCAATAAACTTGGACTCTAGACCTCTCTTCCTCCCTTTCTCCTCTTATCTCCCTGAGATGGTAAGCAATTTGATATAGGTTATACATATGCAATCATGCAAAACATATTTCCATATTGTGGAATGTTGTAAAAGAAAACACAGAAAGAAAAAAGTCACAAAAATAAAGTAAAAAATAATATACTTCAATCTGCATTCAGACTCCATTAGATCTTTCTCTGGAGGTGGATAGCATTTTTCATCATGAGTCCTCTGGAATTGTCTTAGGTCGTTGTATTGCTGAGAAGAGCTAAGTCATTCATAGTTGATCACTATACAATATTGCTATTGCTGTGTACCATGTTCTCCAGTTTCTGATCACGTCACTTTGCATCAATTCATGTAAGTCTTTCCAGGTTTTTATGAAAGGGTTTAAAAGCTAAACAAAGGAGTTTATATTTAACCCTAAAGGCAATAGGGAGGTGTTAGGGTTTGTTGCAGTAAACTGGGTTAGACCTATGCCTTAGGAAAATTTCTTTAGCAGCTTTATGGAGGATAGATTGAAGTGAGGCCAATCTCCTTCTAAGGATGCAGAAACTACAGTCAACAAAGGGCAACAAAAAGAGCTTTTTGTTGTTTTCTTTTCTTTTTTATTTGGCTATATCATGAACATAAAAATATTTAAAAAGAAATAGAAATGGAGCCAAAACTCGTAGAAGAAAAACAGGGCTTTGTCCTTGGCTGCCAACATTCAGAGAGGTTGACCTTCCTCTGCCAATAGGTTAATTTCCTCCCTGAGAGAGTTTCCTTCCTCTAACAATTATTATCCTCATACCTCACTTTGTAGTTCTCCGCTGACCACATTCCTATGTGGTGATGACTTCTAGATCATGTCCACATCCATATCCATGTCCATATCCATATCCACATTACATGCCATATCTATAGCATAACTTTGGTAGGAACAACATTCCTGTTTCAACCCATAATGGGGTGAAGGTTGTTTTTCTCCTTTTCTGCCAAGAGGGCACCTGTGGCTGGACTGACCTCCATGACACCCTTCCCCACCCTACTCCCAACTGTTTTTGCTCAGGTGAAAAGATACTTCTATTGTATTTTCTGCTTGGGGTAGCTGAGATGATGGGGAGAAAACTAAAATATTCAACTCTTATTTTACTTGTTTTTTTCTTCTAAGGAAAATGATAATTATATTAGGAAGCATAGAAAAATAATTCATTGGGAGTGGAAATTCAAGATAAGTGAAAAGATGGTTGGGCAGCACCCTTACTACCTTTAATGAGTTAAAGTCACCATACATGAATGAACTACATTGCAGGGTCCTGAAAGGACTGAAAAAATTGTTAGTAATCTTTGAAAGATTATAAAGAAAAGGAAAGGTTTCACAACACTGGGGAAGGGCAAATGTCATCCCCATTTTCAAAATCAAGAAACAAATCAAGTCTGCATGCTGTAGACCAATGAACCTGATTTCTGTTCTTAAAAAAATTCAAACTGTTGACAAAGAGGTGATCTGCCAGCACTTAGTAATAATAGCAATGGTAGCAATGGAAAGAAACCCAGTATGGTTTCTTCAAAAACGAAAGTTAGGTTGGTTTGATATGACCTGTTATTGAAGATTTTTGTTGTTTTTGCTGAGTCATTTTTCAGTCATGTCCAACTTTTCATGACTTCATTTGAAGTTTTCTTGGCAAAGTTAATAGAGTGGCTTGCCATTTCCTTCTCCAGCTCATTTTACAGATGAGGAAACTGAAGCAAACAGGGTTAAGTGACTTGCTCAGGGTCACATACCAAGTAAGTATCTGAGGACAGATTTAAACTCTCGAAGATGAGTCATTCTGACTCCAGGCCCAGCATTCTTTCAACTGAACCACCAGAAGAACCTTGACAGGCTAGAATGATTGCTAAATGTAATAAGATGAAATTTTACAGGAATAAATGTAAATTTTTTCATTTGGCTTTTTAAAAAAATTTCTACTTCACGAATATAGGACCAATATGGTGTGGCTATATAACATTTCCTGTGAAAAAAGATCTGGGGGTTTTAAGTAGACTTCTAGTTTAACAGGGGTCAGCAGTCTAACATAGCCAAAGTAGGCCAATATTATCCTATACTCTTTTAAGAAAAACATGGAGCTCATAATGAAGAAGGTAATGATTTCTCTGTGTTCTGCCTTGATTAGACCACATCTGGAATACTGTGTTCAGTTTGGGTCACCAAATTTTAAGGCATAGATAAACCAGAGCATATCCATAAGAGGACCACTAAAATGGTGAGAAACTCGAAGCTCAATCCATTTGAAGATTGATATCTAGCCTGGAGATGGGATAACTCTCAATCTTCAAGTCTCTAAGAACTGTTATGGGGAAGAGCAATATTAGCTTTGTTCTGCTTGGTGTCTGAGGGGAGAACTGGAAGCAATGAGTGGAAGGTTAGCAGGACAAGATTGTAGCCTCCTCCTAGAAATTCGAGCTATCACAAAGTGGAAAGGACTACCTAAGGAGGTGGCAGATGCTGCTTACTGGCGCTTTCTTCATGAATAGGCTAGGTGAGCACTTATTGGGTGTGTGATAGAGAAGATACTTGTTCAGGCACCAGATAGACCACAGAGCCTCTGAGGTCCCTTCCGGGTCTCAGATTCTGTGATTCCATGGCTCTATTAATGGGTTCTTCTGGACAGAACGGAACGAATATATGCTACATGAACGCATGCACACATCTTTCTTACTTCCACCAAAATCCTGCTTTAAATCTTGATGGTGGTTTGGAGGTGACTCACAGTTCTTGAAGGCTCTGCCAAATGAAATAGGTCAGATCCCTCCAAATTCAAAAGATTTCAAGTATAGACCTAGTGAGGTGAAGTATCTTTATTGTCTCAGTGAATAGAGTGCCAGGCCTGGAGTCAGGAAGACTCCTCTTCCTGAGTTTAAATCTGGCCTCAGATACTTATTTGGTGTCTGACTTTGGGCAAGTCATTTATTCCTATTTGCCTCAGTTTCCTCATCTGTAAAATGGGATGGAGAAAGAAATGGCAAACCACTTCAATAATTTGCCAAGAAAGCTCCCAATAGGGTCACAAAGTGTTGGCCACAATTGAATAATTAATCACCAAAAAGTTGGCAACAAGGTGATAATTTTGGTTGGTTTTAAATTTTGTTTTAATTTGTTTTTCGTGTTGTCTCCCCATTAGACTATGAGCTCCTTGAGAGAAGGAATGATTTATTGCTTTTCTTTGTAGCTCTGGTGCTTAACACATTTCTGGCATATAGTAAACAACTTAATAAATGCTTGTCAAATTGTTTGCTTTGCCTTAACATTTTATGAAGGCTATTTTCCAAGTTACAGAGGGATTGTGATCTGTCATGGAGGAAGTAGAGGAAGTGGCCCATAATGAAAATCATGAATCCTTGAAGTATTGAAATATTTCCTTCTTAAATTGGTTGTAGCGTTGGTTGTCCATAATCTTTATAACATATTTAATAGTCTTCAGGGCTGTTTACCTGCAGAAAGTATGAAGACTTTAAAAGGAAGAAAGCAAAGCAAAAAAGAATAGATAATGCCTCCAGAATAAATAATACTTCAAATGGAAAGCCAAAAACTGAAAATGATAAGTCAAGATTAATTTATCCAGGGTATTACAAGTTATGTACAGAAAATACAATTCTACTCATGTGCAAAGCATCAAGTCTAATCTCTTATCCAATAATTTATCAAATGCCTTAAGGTTATTTCAACATCCATCAGGATCAGAACAGAAATAATTCATGCCTTGCAAAATATACAGGCTTGATCTTCAGCTCTTTTGCCTTCTGCTCCTAAGGGGGATCTTGCCAACTGCCTCAGTGCAAGCAGTTGGAAAAAAAGACTTGTCAGCAAAACTGGGGCACTAGTTATCTTGGTGAATAATGGGAGCATCTTGTCTCAGGGTAGGAGATTAATGCTACCTCCGTGGAGTGGACTGTGATATCTTGAGGAAATTTAATATCTGAGTCCAAAGTTTCAGTAATGGACCTTTGAGAAAATGTAGTTCCCCTGAAACTTTGTTCTGTGCTCACATGTGATGGGTGATATAAAAAGAACCCTTTATTGTTGTGTAGCAAAAGGCTCTGCTTTGCTGTTATATTCAGAAACTAATTTTTCTAAAATTGACGCAAGATACAGTCATCTGACTTGATGTATCCTCTAGGATTGGAAGTATAGAATAAATACCACCCAGAAATATGTTAGTCATTTAAATGAAGATAAAGAAGTGACCAACAAACTACATTTCCAGAAAACACTAATAGAATCCTCTAATTCCTAAATAGATACAAGACTTGAGACTTAGAGCCATCAAGCAATATGGCAGCAAGTCCTTTTGAGGGGGCAGATAGGACATGTTAGATATTCAGAAGCAAGGAGTGTGCCATTTACCTTCCTAAACTGTTTTATTTTATGAGTGACCTAGGGTCACAGGATCAGAGATTTAGAGTATGAAGTTACCTTAGGGGTCATCTAGTCCAACTCACTCATATTGCAGATGAGGATACGGAGGTTCAGATAGGTTAACGAATTTGCCCAAGGTAACAAGGGTCGTAATATCAGAATCAAGACCCGAACCCTGGTCTTTCAACTCCAAGTTCAGTGTTCTTTCCATGACACCATTCTGCCTAAATCCAGGGATTATCTGCACTGTTAAATAATGATTGTATTTGCATTTATAAAACAACTCAAAAGAATATAAAACAAATTGCATGGTTTGGAAAAAAAATTTTTGAAAACTTACTTGTGCACTTTGTGCACTTACTTGTGGATGTTATGGGTAACATGGGAAGTTATTACATTTAATTAAACAAGAGGCTTTCTTCTTCATTGCCATAATGGACAAATTTTATTGAGACCCTATTATATGTGAGGCACTATGCAAAAAGATGCCAGACACTGCATTTCCCTTCAAGTCACTCATAACCTAGTTGAGAACTCAGAATAGGTATGTGTATGCATACACACACACAGACACAGACACAGTCACACACATACACACACACACATTATGTGTATATATATGTATACATATATATTATATTATATATATAGATATAGATATTGCATGTAGTATGTGTATACATACAAATAGACATAGGTGAATTATGACCCATGGTATCATGGATCATTCTCAAATGAATTAAGAAGAAAATAGTCTGGCCAAAGGGGAAAATTTGCATTGGGGAGAGGGTAGGAAGTAAGATTGCATAGGTAGTGTACAGGAAAATTAGGGAGGGCCTGAAAATCTCGGCTGTAGGGTTTAAGTTTGATGTAGCAAGGAATGGGCACTCATTACAGATTCTTGAACAGGGGAGGGACATGATAGAAAGTGGTGTTTTAGGGAAATTATTCAGGTGACAGTGTGTAGGATGGATTAGATGAGCAAGAGAGATGAAGACAGACAGAGAGAGACAGAGACAGAGAGATACAGAGACAGAGAGCAACAGAGACAGAGACAGAGAGACAAAGAAAGAGAATAGAAGGACAAGTGGAATGTTAATGGTGGGGGGTGGTATAAGAACTTCCTCACCCATTAATAGGCCTCATGTGGAGCCCATTAGGGGAAGCTTGCTTGAAGGAAGGCTTCCACACCTTTTGGTACTAATTATGCAATGATTCAAGTTGTGATGCCTTCTGGCTCTAAGCCTATTAGTCAAAAGAGTATATATTTGGAGAGGTGATCTTTTTGCTTTAGGGCTCACTCATTGGAAGAGTGTTCATGTGATTTGGCCAGATGAGACTCTGGGTAGCCATTAAGGAGTCCCCAGCTTTGAAAACCCACATGTAGGTGCTTTTCTCTCTGATAACTACATGTATTGCTATAGTCAGACAGTTAGAAGCCTGTCTGTTGATTTGTTATCTTTTCTGTTTGTATTTGCTCTGAAGTTCAGGGTGCTGACTTTTCCCCCTGAACTAAGTGAATGATATATGTATGTTTAATTGTAGTAAGATTGTTGACCCCTTAAAGTTGCTTTCCTTAGAAAAACAGATCAAAGAACCTGTGCTAGCAGCCCTCCTGTATGCTGGTGTTATTGGCCTTGTACCTCCACAGCAGCAGCAAGTAGCATTGTTGTTATGACAAGTTAGGATGTTATTATAAGAAGAGTAGCACAAGGAAATAAGTCTAGACTGTGGTCCAGGTTCATTGATTTCCATGAATGATTTATATTAGATTGGGGTTAGGTTGTAGTAGACAATTTAGGATGCAGGTTAGAAGGAAATAGTAAGACGGCAGAGCAGTGCCACAAGGATTGAATATGACCTTATATTCAGTAAGGAGTCTAAGCCAATTCTATAAGATGAGGCATTTTGTGAAAAGGGGTGGGTAGGAGGGAAGGAGATTTTACTTTTATCTATAGTAACCCTAGACCTATTTCCAGGTATTCTTAAAAATAACTATGTAATCTTGGGAGTCGCTTAATTCTATCCAATTCAACAAACACTTTTTAAACCTCTGCTATATATAAGGTCCTGTGTTAGGTGCTGTAGATCCAAGATGAAAAACAAAATGAAATGTTCCATGACCTCAAGAAGCCTCAATTCTGAGGAGATATAACATGTATGCAAATAAATAAACATGAAGTAATGCAGGCTAATTTTAAGAGGTAGAGAGTGAAGTCATCTAATACTCATCCTTCCACCCCACCAAGGTACTCTGTGAGCCAGTGACACTGGCCTCCTTGCCATTCCTTGCTCTAGACCCTCCATCTCCAGACTTCAGACATTTTCACTGACTGTCCCTCATGCCTGGAACTCTCTCACTCCTCTGCCTCCTGGCTTCCTTGGAGTCTTTCAAGTCCTACCTGATTATCTCCAATTTATCCTGTATGTAATAACTTGTTCATACATAGTTATTTGAATGTTGTCTCCCCCGTTAGACTGAATTTCTTGAAAGCCAGAACTGTCTTTTGCCTTTGTTTGTATCTGCAGTACTTATCTCAGCACCTGTCAGACAGTAGGCAATTGATAAATGTTTACTGACTGCCTGGATCAGGAAAGATTTCATGTAGGATGTAAGACATGAGTTATACTTTAAAGAAATGTCTGGATTCTGTGATATGAAGGACTAATGAATGCATTCATTCCACACAAACATGGAAAGTAACTAATGTGGGAGATAAAATGTCATTTATGGTAAACCAATTTGACTGGAATGTGGAGTACAGGAAGGAGAGTCATATGAAATAAAATTGTCAATGTATATGGGAACCATGTTTTGGAGGTTGAATTCCCCAGGAGGTAAATGGTCAAAGGATGTGAAAAGGCAATTTCCAAAGGGAGAGAGCCAAGATAACAACCATAAGAAAAATGTTCTAAATCACTAAGAGTCAGAAACATATAAACGAAAGCAACTCTCAGGTTCCACGTCACACTCCACAGATTGGCAAAGATGACAAAAAATGGAAAATTGGCTGGAAACAGTCATATTAATATACCAGTGATGGTAATGTGAATTGTCCCTGTCATTCTGGAAAATAATTTGGAACCATGCTCAAAAATTCACTCAACTTTGTGTAATTTTTGACCTAGTGGTAACATTACTTGGTCTATACCCCTCCCCCCAAAAAAATCCAAGAAACGAAATGAACCTATGTGTGTGTGTGTGTGTGTGTGTGTGTGTGTGTTTGTATACATATAAACATATTTATAGCAGCTCTTTTTGTTATAGCAAAAAACTGGAAAGTAAGGAGACACCCACTAATTGAGGAAGGACTAAATTAAAGTATGTGAATGTAATGGAATATTATTGCATCATAAGAAATGATAGAAAGGTATTGTCACAGAGAAAACTGGGAAGATTTGTTTGAATTGATGCATGGCAAAATGAGCAAGACCAAGAGAACACTTTATACAATAAGAACTATTATAAAGAAGAAAAACAATTCGGAAGGCTTAAAAATTCTTATCAATTCAATGATGAATCAAGAAAATTTTTAGTGAAGTTATAACTAAAGCATGTTACTCACCAAATAAGGGAGGTGATTTAATTAAGATAGAATGAGATGTGTATTTTTGTAAACTGTCAATGTGGAAATATTTTTCTTTGACCATAAATATTTGTTCCGTGTTTTTTTTCTTTTTTTTTTTTTTTCAATTTGAGATGGGGAAGGAAGAAGAGAGCTAGAGATAGGCTTCCCTTTCCACAACATAAGAGAACTGAAGGAAGGACAGAATGAATCCTAGACAAGAAGGACAGCTTTGAAAATTACATGTTGAATTTATTATATACTTAAAAATTAAAGCAAGCTCTACAAAATAAAATAATGTACTATGTGTCAGTGTTCTTTTCCTTCTCCATAAAATGAACTGTACAGGATTTCAGAAATGCTGTGTACCAATACTTGGAATTTATTTTCAACCAACTAATAAAAAAAAAAGATTGGAAGACAAACAAACAAAAATGCCAGGCTGAGGAGTTTGTATTTTATCCTAGAAGCAACAGGGAGATGTTGAAATTTTCCCAGTAGACAGATAAAATAGTCAGATGTGTGTTACTGCAATACTCATTTGGCAGTTTGAAGAATGTATTAGATGATTGGATAAGGAAAGGACTGGTACAGTCAGAACAATTAAGACACTATTGTGACAGTCCAGCCAAAGGGTGATGTAAAGTCCTATTGCTATGAGTGGTTAAATGGTAATGAATGCAACAAGGTTTCCAGAAGAAAAATCTACAAAACTTGACAACTAATTGGAAATGGGTATTGAAGGAGATGGAAGAATCAAGGATTAGTCCTAGGTTGTGAACTTGAGTGACTAGAAGGAAACTTGGTACCCTCAATAGAAATAGAGAAGTTTGGAAGAGAGAGAGGTTTTGGGGAAAAACACAAGTTCTGTTTTCGATGTGTCAAATCAGAGGAGCATCAGGAAGTTGGCAATGGTGGCTCATGGTTCAGGAGAGAGATTTGGACTAAATATATAGATTTGGGAGTTGTCTGAATAATTAAAGCTATAGAAGCTGAAGAGTTGATGAGATATCCAAGGGAGATAATATAGAGAGAAGAAAAATTGGCACCAAAATCTATTATGCATTTGGTGGCTATTTTCAATGCAGTTTCTCAGCCTATTTTTCCTCCTGGATTTTGCTATTACTATGTAAAAACACAGTTAATTTTTGTGGATTTATTTTGTGTACTACTACTTAATTAAAACTATTTATTGTTTCAATTAGTTTCTTTGCTGATTCTCTAGGTGTTTGTATTTGGTAAACTGTCATATCAGCAAATAAAGATACTTTTGTTTCCTCTTTGCAAATATTTCTGCTTTAATTTCATCTCTTGTCTCCTTACTCCCTATCTACCTTCTCACCAACTACCTTGCTGTCTGGACCATTCCTTAGAAGTTTTATTCTTTCATGTCCAGAACTTCTGCCCTGAGGCCCTAGCTTCGTGTTTGGTGACAGCCCCATCTAGCTCACTGTTGTAGGCAAGTCTCAGCCATGTTTTGTTAGACTCCCTACTCTTAGGTCTTCTTTGTACCAGTCTCCTTGATGCCTTGCGTATACCCTTGTGCCACACCTTCTACAAGCGGTCTTTCCAGGTGTTCTCGGCTACTAATGCCTTCAATTTTTGGATTGCTTTCATCTACCCTGAATATATCTTATATGGACTTAGCTTTTACATATTGTCTCTCCCATTAGAACGCATGCTTCTTGAGATGGGGACTGTTTTTTGGCTTTCTTTGAATTCCCCAAAACTTAGCACAGTGCCTAAAACATAGTAAGCACTTAATAAATGCTCAGTGATCAAACCAACTCTGCCATTATTCTCAGAAGGGGTATTCTTTCTACTTCCCTATGATTCTGCTCACCATCCTTGAAATTTTCTCAGAGAGCCCCTCCCTGACCACCATTCCCCATGTCATTTGTCCTCTTTTTTTAGAATTGGGGCATTATTTTTTTATTAGTTAATTTATTTATTTTTAGTTTTCAACATTCACGTCCATAAGTTTTAAATTTTCTCCCCCTCCCTCCACGCTCCCTCCTGAAAAGGGCCTGTAATCTGATATAGGCTCTACATATACAATCCTATTAAACATATTTTCATATTAGTCATGTTGTATAGAAGAATTATTTTGAATGGGAGAAACCTTGAGAAAGAAAAGAAACAGAAGAAAAGAAAAGAAAATAGTCTGCTTTGCTCTATGTTCAGACTCCACAGTTCTTTGTCTGGATGTGGATGGCATTTTCCATCATGAGTCCTTTGGAATTGTTTTAGGTCCCTGCATTGCTGAGAAGGGCTAAGTCTATCAAAATCAGTAATCATATACTGTGGCTGTTACTATGTGCAATGTTCTGTGGTTCTGCTCACTTCACTCAGCATCAGTTCATATAAGTCTTTCCAGGTTTTTTTGAAGTCTACCTGTTCATCATTTCTTACAGCACAATAGTATTCCATTACATTCACATATCACAACTTGTTCAGCCATTCCCCAATTGATGGGCATCCCCTCAATTTCCAGTTCTTGGCTGCCACAAAGAGAGCTGCTATAGTTTTGTACATGTGGGTGCTTTTCCCATTTTTATGATCTCTTTGGGATATAGCCCTAGAAGTGGTATTGCTGGGTCAAAGGGTATGCACATTTTTATAGCCCCTTGGGCATAGTTCCAAATTGCTCTCCAGCATGGTTGAATCAGCTCACAGCTCCACCAACAATGAATTAGTGTTCCAACTTTCCCACATCTTCCCCAACATTCATCATTTTCCTGTTTTGTCATGTTAGCCAATTCGACAGACGTGATGTGGTACCTCAGAGTAGTTTTGATTTGCATTTCTCTAAATCAATAGTGATTTAGAGCATTTTTTTATACAACTATAGATAGCTTTAATTTCTTCCTCTGAAAACTGCCTGTTCATATACTTTACCATTTATCAGTTGGGTAGTGACTTGTATTCTTGTAAATTTGACTCAGTTCTCTATGTATTTTAGAAATGAGGACTTTATCAGAGACACTATCTGTAAATATTCTTTTGGCTTCCCTCCTAATTTTGGTTGCATTGGCTTTGTTTATGCAAAAACTTTTCAATTTAATGTAATCAGAATTATTTATTTTGCATTTCATAATGTTCTCTATCTCTTATTTGGTCATAAATTCCTCTGTTCTCCATGAATCTGACAGATAAACTATTCCTTGCTCCCCTAATTTATTTGTAGCATCAGCCTTTATATCTCAATTGTGTACCCATTTGGACTTTATTTTGGTATACTGTGTCAGACACTGGTCTATGCCCAGTTTCTGCCATACTATTTTCCAGTTTTCCCAGCAGTTTTGTCAAATAGTGAGTTCTTATCCCAGAAGCTGGGGTCTTTGGGGTCATCGAACAGTAGATTGCTGTAATCATCAACTACTGTGTCTTGTGTACCTAACCTATTCCACTGATCTACCCCTCTATTTCTTAGCCAGTACCAACTAGTTTTGAAGATTGCTGCTTTATAATACAATTTAAGATCTGGTATGGCTAGGCCAGTGAGTTACTATTTTTCCTTTTGTATTCATATCACTAGCTCTTAAGTGTTTGGCCCATAGCAAATGCTTGATTGAAGCTTTTTCTTTCATTTATTTGTTAATTCATTATAGCATTTCTAGAACTATGTCCAATGATGGCAGGGGTGGGGGGGATGGTATGTTTGGTATATTCATTGGGAACATTTCTAGCATTTCTCCATTGCAATTAATGCTGGTTTACATATATATATATATGTACACACACACATGTACATATATGCATATATACCACACACACATATAGTTGTATTAAAATAGTCCTTCTATGCCTATGCTTTTTAGGGTTTTTAACATAAATAAGTAAAATATTTTGTCAAGGGCTTTAATTGTATCTATTGATATAATCCTGTGGTTTAGACTATTTTTGTTTTTAAGGTGATTAGGTTAATTGGTTTCCTAATATTTTATCACCTTTATATCCCAGGTGTAAATCCAACTTAGTCATGGTAAATTTTTGGCTAAGAGTGAAGAGAGACTAGGACAGAGCATCAGGGAACTCCCACACTAAGAGTGAAATATAACAAAGTGATAAAATGGATAGAGTGCTAGGCCTGGAGACAGGAAGATGAATCTTCCTGATTTAAATCTGGCCTCACCCTATTTGCCTCAGTTTCTCATCTGTAAAATGAACTGGAGGAGGAAATGGTAAAACACTCTCATATCTTTTGCCAAGAAAACCCCAGTTAGGGTCAAAAAGTCCGACATGACTGAAAAGAAAGAACAACAACAAACTGAGACAATTCTCTGAGCCAGACATCATTTATTAGCGTGGGCATGCAACCCGATAATAAAAGGTGGGTATTGTGACATAACTCCTGAGAGACAAAGTTCTGAGCATTGTCAATCTTTTAATTAGGCTACAGTAGCCAACAGATTGGGTTATTGGCCTCTTTTGATGATCAAAGACCTAGAGTGGGGGTAGACAGGACCTTTTGAATCTAGGTTTGTTTTACTTAAGAATGGCCTGAAAATATATCATTTGGCCCTTCCCTAGCAAATGCAAGGAAACCCAATTGGTAGACATTTTAATGAGTAGGTGAGTTAAGTGTTCTCAGATCCTTTCTGTTAATTCATCTTGGGTAGGGGTGCAGAACTAATTTTCAGGTAAAAGGATTATTTTGCAGTTTGGTAAAATGGGGTGGCCTTCAGATACAGCTGATTATGTCCCTCTCTGACATTTAAGGAATGCTAGTAACTTTTGGTGGCAGCTAAGTGGCACACTGGATGGATTGTTGGGACCAAAGTCAGGAGCACTCATTTTTTGTGTGTTTAAAAATCTGGCCTCAGACACTTACTAGCTGTGTGATCTTGGACATGTCAATTAGCTCTGTTTACAGATGAGTTTACAGATGTTCCTCATCTGTAAAATGAGCTGGAGAAGGAAATGGAAAATTACTCCAGTATCCTCACCAAGAAAACCCCAAATGTGGTCATGAGAACTCAGACACAACTGAAACGCCAACCAAAAGCAGTTTTATGAGATCTAGCTGCCTTTAGCAATCTTGGGTAGAAAACAAAAGCCATCTCAGTCAGGTTTTCCTCCTCCCCCATCCTGGGTTTGGTCTCCCCCTAACTTTGATAAAGGAAAAGCAAGAAAAAGAGACTTGTACCCAGGAAAAGGCCTGGCCCAAGCTGGTTAATGAGAAGGTGCCTTCGGGGCTGGGAGTCATCTCATTACTCAATCATGCCCTTCAGCAGGAAGATCTGACAAGATGAAGAAAAGGTTGGATCACAGAGTAAAATTGGTTATTAAATAATATAACATAATATTAATTTTCCTCAGTGGGAAATGGGAAAGGAAGGGTCAGAGTGGTAGGAGAGTTGAGAAAGCAGCCATTTTCAGACTCAGTTTCCTTATCTATAAAAGGAGTATGTTGCACTAGATTTTCTCTAAAATTATTCCCGCCCAAGACTTATATGAGTCTATAAATCCAAGATAGTTGATACAAAGATCTTTGAGAAGGAAATGAGTTTGACGATGCACTAACAACATAAAATAACATATGGGAAGCTTTGCAAAAGTCTGTTTACTTCCATGAAAACTGATGATTAAGTTAATTAATGGTAATGAAAGAATGAATGAGTGTAAAAGCATTTCTGAAGCATTTGTTCTGGGGCAAGCATTAAGTTAAGTGCTGGAATTACAGATTTAAAATCAATTATAGTTCCTTCCTTCAAGTATTTTACATTCTTATGGGAGATACAACATACCTAGGGATATAATAGCCAGAGAAAGGCACTTTGTTCCCTAACAATTATGGGGATGGTTAGTGGGGGCATAAAGGAGCATATTGACACATCCTATCCAGGAACAGTGGTAAAATTGAATTAGTTATGGTTTATGGTTTCACAAATGGAGAGAGATAGAGACAGAGGTAGAAAGAGAGAAAGACAGAGAGAGAAAGAGAGTTTTGAGGGAGAAAGAATATGGGGGAAGAAGATTAATATACACATGGTTTCAAGGTAAATAGATTTAATGTTTTGAAAGAAAATAAAGTTGTTTTTGTTGGTTCTATTTTGGCAAAAAGAATAAAATGAAACTAATCTATTGATTGACATCACTTCTTAGGACTTTTAATATCATGGAAACACGATTGTGTTATATGAATGTATCAAAGCACTGATGCTTATTTATATGGTTCAAGTCATACTTTAATCCATACTACATATTTTAGTTCATAATTAACTCTCCTACCAAAATATCAGAAAGAATGAACAACTTATGTAAAAAGAGAACTTGGTTTCTTTAGATATGCAAAAAGTTATTACAACTAGGTTACACCCAGTAAACCATAAGCCAGGTTGAAAGTAGCTGACAGGCCTCACAACAACTAGATCCTAATTAGTAGGAATAAGGAGTAACCTGAAGTGGTTGCATTTATTTGAATTTGCACTATTCAATGATATAAATACGTAAAATATGATAATTAGGCAGTTAGATGACTCAGTGGATAGAGGGCCAGATCTGGAGTTAGGAAGACTTGAGTTCAAATGTGACCTCAGACACTTAACAGCTGTGTGACTTTGGGCAACTCATTTAACCCTGTTTGTCTCAGTTTCCTCATCTGTAAAATGAACTGGGGAAGGAGGTGGCTAACCACTCCAATATCTTGGCCAAGAAAACCCCAAATGGGGTCATGAAAAGTCAGACATGACTGAAAACAACTGAATAACAACATTGACAGTTGGCTTCAGCCCAAAGGAAATATGCAGCATGATTTCAAATAATGCACCCACTTCAAGGATTCACTATTCACACTAATCAGGACCCAAGGATTGTGGATACAGTCACAGAAAGGTTTAAATCTGTGGGGGTGGAGGAAATACCCACGCGGACAAAATCATGGCAGCATTGAAGCATCATTATTATTGTTGTTTTCCAGTGAAGGTTTTTGTGGGAGGTAGTTTAGTAAGATGTTTTGTTTAGGGAATCACTCTATAAAGATGTTCGTTCTGGAGAACAAAAGTAGCCCAAGTTGTCATGTTAATTGTCATGTTAATTGAGGCAGAAGCCTGGGAGAAGAATGTGAAATCATCTGTAACCAGTAAAATGGAAGGAAAAATTCTGGACAACTCTTTCATTGCTACCCCCTCTCTACACAATGCAGTGCACACATCCACAAGCACACACTCTTCTGGGTACCAACAATTGCAAGAGAAACCAACATTCCATTTTATAAAGAAGTAGCTAAGATTGGCTAAAGAAAGGCCTCTTTAAATCAGCCTAAGAAACAAAATTCTTCCATTACAATTGCCATAGGGAAGCAATGCAAAAACACACTCTACTTTCATCATCTAAGCACATAGTAGATGCTTAATAAATGCTTCTTTTAAAGGCAGCTAGGTGACATAGTGGAGAGATCACTGGCCTTGGAGTCAGGAGGACCTCAGTTCAAATTTGGCCTCAGATACTTGACACTTATTAGCTGTGTAACCCTGGGCAAGTCATTTTACCCCAATTGCCTCAAAAGAAAAAATAAATGCTTGTTTCTGTCTTTCCTTTTCTTTTTTTCTTCCTCCTTCCCTTCCTTCTTCGCTCCTTCCTTCCTTCTTTCCTCCCTCCCTCATTTCCTCCCTCACTTCTTTTTTCCTTCCTTCCTTCCAAGCCCAGCTGGAATGCTTTCCCCTAAAAGAAATTTTCTTTGCTCTGATCATAGTCCCACCCCCTTAAAGTACCACAGAATTCTTTATTTTGGAAATCTCTAATGCACTTATTATTTTACATTCAGTAGTCTAATTAATATTTATTAAGCACCTACTATGTGCCAGGCTATTTGCTAAGCACTGGGGGTACAAATAAAGGCAAAAAAAAAAAAACCAAACAAATACAGTTCCTGCTCTCAAGGCATTCATTATCTAATGGAGGAGACAACACACAAGCCACTATATGCAAACGAGATCTATCAGGACAAATGGGAGATAAAGCTTAGAGAGAAAGAACTTACATTAAGGGAGATTGACCACTTCTTACAGAAGAGATTTTAGCTGAGACCTGAAGGAAATCAGGGAAGCAGGAGATGGAAACAAGGAGGGAGGATATCCCAGGCATGGGGTACAACCAGTGAAAATGCAGGGAATGGGGTGAGGAATAGCAAGGAGAACATGTCATTAGATTGTAGAATATATGGGAGAGATCAAGGTGTGAGAAAGGTAAGGATGAGCCATGTTATGGAGGGCTTTAAAAGCTAGTACTTTCTATTTGACCCTGGAAATGAGAGAGAGCCCCTGGAGTTAATAGAATGAGGGAGGAGGGGGAATGTGGATAGACACACTAGAGGGACATCAGTTTGACAGCTGTGTGGAGGATGGACTGGAATGAGGAGAGGCTTGAGGCAAGGAGACCAACCAGCAAGCTATTTCAGTAGTCCAGGTAGGAGGTAAGGAGAGTCTACAGCAGGGTGGGGGCAGTGTCCAAGAGGAGGAGATGTATATGTGGATGTTACCAAGGTGGAAATGACAGAATTTGTCTACTGATAGATATAGGAGGTGAGAGAGAATGAGGAATTGAGGATGACACCTAGGTTGCAAGCCCAGGTGACTGGGAGAATGAGGGTACCTTTGTCAGCACTAGGGAAGTTAAGAAGAGGGGAAAGTTTCAGATTGAAGATAATGACTTTAGTTTTGGCCATGTGGAGTTTAAGATGTTCTTGGGATGTCCAATTGAAATGCTTAAAAGGCAGTTGGAAATTTGAGGTGAGATTAGGAGAAAGGTTAGACTATGGATTGTAGAAATAGATATAAATGTAACTATACTAGTTATCTGTGTTGGTGTCAGCCTATGCTAGATAGTAAGCTCCCTGAAGATAAGAAACAGGTATCATCCAAACTTTGTTTCATTCCTAGCTTCTTATACTTCTCTCTGCTACCAGTAGGTGCATAAATGTTTTCTTGCTGTTTGGGTAGCCATACTCTCAACAAGGAAGCTAGAATCTAGCAGGAAGAGAAAAAAATAGGTAAAAATTAATGTTTTTAAATATATAAATTGAAAATCAGATATAAGCTACATTAAGATACATAAAAGATCTAGTTCATTATGTACACAGAAGAGAGGTTATGTATAATGGGACAAAAGGGTGATAATTTCTCTAATGCTTTTTCTTATTCACTTTTCAAATGATCACATTTATTATTTTTCATTCTTTGGGATGCTACAGGTAGCCTAATTATTTTTTAATATATTGGAATCCTATGAACCAAATATTCATTCTAAGTTTCTTAAGTGTAAAATTTAAATATCCTTATTTCCATTTTAGAAAATTCAAAAGAAACTTGGCCTAGTGCCCTATAATGCTAACTTAAACATTTTAGTGGGAGAAAAGAGAGAAAGAATAACAACTATAGCTGTCATATTGATTTTATTTGGCAATAAAGGCATTGGATACATTGATATAGCAAAAATAATTTTCAGTGTCTTTGCTGACTTGCAAGAATTCTCACTGACTTTTGCATCATCTCTTTATTTGGAGTTATATAGATTCAAAAAAAATTGCATCATTAGAGATAAAAGGAACTTGTCCCACCACTTCTTTTTTACAGATGAGAAAACAGAGGGATTAAGCACCTTATTTAGAGCACACAAATATTGTGGTCTAAGGGTGCTGGGAACCCTGAGATGCAAGGGCAAAGGGTGCAGGTCTGCCTGGAAAGAATTATACCACTCAAGCCTTCTTTCAGTCAGAGATAAGGTTTAGAATAGAAGCAGTCAGGATTTTAAGTATCTGTGCATTTGATAGGAACAAGACTGACCTTTTTATAGGGAAAAAGATTGTGGGAAGAATTGGAAGTGATCAAAGAATAGCCAATAGCCTGGGGAGACTCAGAGGTAACAGAGAAGGGGGTCTAGATGGGATCAAGGGTGAGAAGTAGTCTGGGTAGTAAGGAGGTAAGAGACAATGAAGGGCTGGGGTTGGGTCAGAGGTAACAGATAATTGAAGATGGGTCTGGGTCAGAGCCACAATGAAGGGACAGTTGAAAGGATTATTGAGTGTCTAGGTTGGGATGCCTAGGAAGTTTCAGGAGCTGGGTTGTGTTTTGGGGGTCCACATCCCATATACGCTTACAAAGAATTACTAGTTCAGCCTTTCTGAAACATCAGTGTGTCAAATCTATGTCATATAGGGTGATGAAGAGGAAAATGTGAGCAAGAAGTGGCCAGGAAGGAAAAGAGTCAAAGCATTACCAATGCCAAACCAGAATCTCTTGCTGGGATTCAGTCCATATGCTGAATAATATTATAAACATCTAATCTGCCGATCTTGAAAGACTGCAGAAAGGTCCACAGAGCCGGGGGTCCGGCTCCGTTCCCTACTTTTTATCCGAGCATGTGGTCTGGACTGGGTTCAGTCCTGTGGAGTCTGGCCTCTCTTAAGAGGGGGCTAGATTGTTTATACTCACACTTACTGACTTAAGTCCTCCCACCAGTGCTGTGAGGATGATTTTACTTAGGACATATCTAAGGCTTCCCCCAAAATGGGGAGTAAAAAAGGCCATATACTCCATTAACAATGTGAATATGCTAAACTTAAAAGACCTGTGAGCTTGCCTTTGACCAAAACAAACTCAAAACAGCATTCAGGAACCCAATTAACTACTGTTACAATCTGCCAGGAGGCTGATTCTTCAACCTCATTGAATGTAAAGCAGTTTGCAGGACTGTTAATTGGACATTTTACATTTTACCTTGGCTCACAGACATTCTCTCTGCAGAATCAGCCCAAGGCAGCCTTGCCGGATTTGAAGCCCCAAAGGAAGAGAGGGGGAAGGGGAAGGTCATTGTCTTTAATAAATTCACTGTGTCATCAGCTTGAAGGACAAATTAACAATAGTCAGTAAGGGGGTTCAATCATGTGCAAGACCCTCATCTGTGAGTCACACTTGACCCCAACATGGTATATGCAGGTGGCGCATGCATGTGATAGTCCAGAACAAGGAATGGAAACAAAATATTCTATGGGATGGTAGAGTCAAGCCATCACAGAAGATGCAACCGAGTCCATTGAATGTCTATAGCACTTTTTTTAAAGAGTATTTCTGGAAATCATCTATTTTTCAGCTTGTCTGGTTCATGCAATGACGCTAGCAGAAGATTTAGGGCGGGAACTGTCTCCCAGACCCATGCCATACTTCCTCTTTATGTTGCTTAGCTCTTGTCCAGATCAAAATTTCAGATGATAAATGAAGATTTTAAATACAATTGCCTTAGCACCAATTCTCATGTCATGCCTTATTGGGTGATTGGTCCCATCCATTACTGTTTATCATCACATCTGACTTGCTAGTCTTTAGAAAGACAACAGAAGAAATGTCAAGCAGTGACTAGTCATGATTCAAAAGGACTCATGATAAAACATGCTCTTCACTTCCAGAGATGTGATGAACTCAGAGTGCAGATCCAAGCACAGTTCCCTTTTCTTCTTTCTTTTCTCTTTATTTTTGACGTGATGAATATGATCATTTGTTTTGCGTGATTATACATATTTGTAATGAGTTTTGTTTTTCTTATTTTCTCAATGAGTGGAGGGAGAGAGAGGGAGAAAATTCAGAACTGAAAATTGAATTAAAAAAATGAAGCAGAAGGCATTTCAAGAGGCAGTAATAATGTAAGCAAAGGCACAAATGTGGGAAATCATATGGTGTGTTTGGCAAATAGTGACTTAACCAGTCTTTGGAGAAGAGTTTTAAAACTTGTTAATATGATTATACTTTTCTCTATGTTACAGCTAATTAATATAATACTAATAAAAAATTTTACATTTTTATAGCAAAAAAAGAAGGGCCAAAGAAAAAAACTTTCTACTTTGTTAGTAAATATGATGATAAAGTCAGAAAGTTTCTGCAATTTATATGCAGGTGTTTGGGACAAGGATTTTTAAATAATAGGAGAGACATCCTTAGGAGAAACAAAGCAAATTTATTTTACAAACCTTGCAAGATTTGGGCACACCTCCATAATGAAGGAGGCTAAGTAAAAGGGAACCTGCCTTAATTTATACTCTTTAATGAAAAGATTCCCACCCACCTCTATCCCTTCTCACCATTGGCTGGAAGGTGGGCTTACAGTCTAGGTGCGAAAACTAGGCAGAGGACCAAGGTTGATCCAATCCATTCAGGTTTTTCCCTATCAGAACTCAACTGCCAGGGTGGCGCCTGAAAGTCTAGGAGAAGAAATGGGGTGGGGGGTGGAGAGACCTTCCTGGAGCAGAGAACAGATAGCTCACAGGAAGTTCATTATCTTCTAACATCTAAGAGAGAGAGGGGGAAGGGCATGCCCACAGTTCCAGGCCCTGACCTTCCAAAATCACAAGGCCAAATCCCAAACCTCTCCTACTCCCTTAGACATACCCTGTGAAGTCTTCACAATCATCCATCCCATTCACAGGCAAGAAGGAAACCAACACAACTTTCTCCTAAACACAAAGATGACCAGGAATTTGTTAGGTTGTTTAAAACAAATCAGCACATATAATAACATAATTGCGCACCTGGCACATAACAAGCACCTAGTAAATGTTTATTTATGATATTGATTAATTGCCATATTGTAACAGACTTGTAATAATAAGCTCATAATTCTATTTGATACCAGGACAAATTTTTCATGTTATTAGTTTTTTAAGTTATTTTTTTCAATTCACTAGCTTCCATTTTTTTCCCTCCCACCCTACCCACTACCAACAGAAAAGAAAAACAAAAAAAAAACACTTATAGATAGTAAAGCAAAACAAATTCCACATCATTGTTGTTCAGTCGTTCAGTTGTCAGTGACTCTTTGTGACTCCATGGACTGCAGCGCAACAGTACCTTGTGTCCTTCACTTTCTCTCAAAATCTATCCAAGTTCATGTTTATTGTTTCCTTGATACTATGTATCTGTCTCATCTTCTGCTGTTCCCTTTTCCTTTTGTCTTCATTCTTTATCATTATCAGGTTCTTTTCCAAGGAGTCCTTTCTTCTCATTATGTGACCAAAGTATTTAAACTTCAGCATCAATATTTGATCTTCAAAAGAATAGTATAATTATTTCTGTAAGTATTGACTGATTTGCTCTCCTTGCTCTCTCTACTCTCTCTACCTTACCCAGGAAAGGGAATGGAGGGAGAGTGGGAGAGAGTTATCTTAGCAGGCCTCTGCATACTACTGGATAGGTCCCAAGTTAGTTTGACCTCAGCTAGGGGCTGATTCTGTGTTTAGCTGATTGTTTGCTTCCTTGAAACCCCTGGCTTGGTTTACTTCATGCATTACTCATCTCACTTGGGACATGGTTGCTGTCTATCAGCTTTTTCACATCCAGGATGTACTATCTACTTGTTCTACTCCAGGTAGAATTCTCTGGGTATAAAACAGCAACAAAACACCTGTTATTTCCACTGCTTATTCTTGAATTCTTCCATTACTCCATGGGGTTAAAAAAATCAGTCATCTCCTTCTTTTTCAAAGTTTCCTCTCTTGGTTTCCTATTCTCTGGGCACATGGTCTCATAGGAAAGAGAGTCTTCTTTCTCCAGGGAGCATTTGTGAATCTTTTCCACCTCTATCATTCATGTTGCACTTTTATTTTCTTAACACTCATTTTCACTGTTTTTTTCTACCCTCATTTTTTTGGCTCCCCATTTTTTGTGCTGTCTTCCCCCATTAGAGGGTAAACTCCTTGAGGGCAGGGATTAATTTTCTTTTAAATTTAATATTATTAATTAGATTAATTAATTAATAATATTAACACTTAGCACAATGCCTGGCACATAACCACTTAATAAATACTGGTTGACTTGATTTGTTCTGGCTTTCCAAAACATTGTGATAAAGGCAATGTTTACTCTTTGCATATCTTCAATGAAACTGTAGTCTTTAATCACTTATACTTTCTAATCTAAAAGTCCTAAATTAATAGTCTAATCTTATAGAGCAGTAACTCTATTGTTCAGATCCTTCAAATTCTCCTACTCTTGAGCTATTCCTTGTAGATACTGGAACAAAACAGTTTTTCAGGTGTAGGGAACACCATGGTTTTGTTAGGGGTTTTTTTTATGTAGATGGAAGAATTTCTGCTTTTTGTTTTTTCAAGTATCCTTTGTGATGAAACTCAGAATTTTGTTGTTCAGTATACTGGGTCATATTCTTCAGGGCCTCGAGGCTAAATAAAGTTTCTTTAATCACTTGCCAGGGAAAATAATAATAATAATTAATAATAATAATAATTTACTTTTATATAGCAGTTTTCCAAGCACTTTCTCAAAAAATAAAAACAACCTGGTAAAGTAGCTAGGTCAAATATCCTTATCCCTATTTTATAGCCAAAGAAGTTGAGGCTTTTCCGGATGAAGTGATTTGCCCACTGTCACATAGCTAGTTAATGTCTGAGGCAGAATTCATATCCAAGTCTTCTTCTTCCAAGTCTGATTTTTTTTCTATTACATCATTTTGAAGAGGAAAAAAAAGCTGTTAGCTTGCATCTGTCATATAAGCATAGTTCAGAATGTTTTTCCTAAATTTATGAATTCATTTCGATGTCTTTATCTATATCTTTTAAGAATAACTCTTCTGAACACCAAAACTGACAGTCCTATGATCACTATTTTCAATTTCTGTACAAACAGCTAGGGCATTTGGCTCATTCCACCAAATTCATGCTCTCCCAGTCAGTTATTTGTAGTCTATAAGTTAGGCTATCTTTTTCTTATGTCCTCTTCAATATATGATCCCTCCAGCATCTCTTCATACAATAAAGTCCATCCACAACCCAAGACTTTGCAAAGCTCTGTGCATGTTATATAACCATATAGGATGATTCTACACATCATTATTTCAAAGGAAACAACCCTGGGTGACCACAAGATTTTGCTCTTCCTCCTTTCTTACAGGTCAGCATTCCAAGGCATACATCTTTGTGGGTAACACTATGGAGTTGAAAATTCTTGGCCTGATCTTACTCCATACCTCATTATTGGTCACTGTTGTATGGATGTGGCTGAAGTGAATTCAGGCTACTATTCATGTCCATTCTCCATTTATGGTACCACTATACCAGAGTTGGTGGAAAAAAAAATACATTCCAACACCTCCTCTATTTCCAATTCATCTTTCTTTCTGTACTTATGATGCCAATCAGTGATTAAAGACCTTTCCCACCCATTCAATAGGCCTCAGGTGGGGCCAGTTAAGGGAAGTTTGATTAGAGGTTTGTTTGTAGGCAGGCCTATACCTTTTACTTACTAGGCACTAAGCCCCAGGCCTACATCCTTTTGCTGATTGGACGTGAAGTCGTCAGGCCCTAAAAAGAGTATATATATATATATATATGTATATGTATATACATATACATATACATATATATATATGTATATATATGTATATGTATATGTATATGTATATGTATATGTATATGTATGTATGTGTGTGTATATATATATATATATATATATATATGTATATATGTATGTATGTATATACCCAGAAGGTAGCCATTGTTAAGTTAGAATTCAGAATTCAGCCCAAGGAGAAGTAAAAACTCCAAGACAACAGAGCTGCAGAGAGAATGTGGAGTGGAGAGAGGAAATGAGGGAACTGCAGATACCAGAGAACTGGGAGGGGAGAGAACACAGGCAAGCAGATAGTAGGAATTCTGAGTGTTTATGGGGAGACCCCAGCAGTGGAGAAGGTTACAGGATGACTTGGTTCCTTGATGTAACGCTGTGTTATAATTTCCTTGTTGTTACATTGAGGTGGATTTACTGGTTTTGGAATACAATTACTGCTTTATTGAATTGGGGTTACTGGTTCTGGGATTTGGTCCTCTGGTGTCTAAATAAATGTTATACTTCCCCTGCCTTCTACCTAGAGAATCTCTTATACTTTGCAATTCCGAGCTATACAGGCATGTTCATGTTGTCTTCAAGGTCATGAATGTTGCCTTACCGATACAGATCTGTGTCTTTAAATGACATTCATTACAAATTCACTTAATTTTGTTCAATTTTCATTACCAGACAAATTCTTCTCAGCTTAGTGTCTTGTTGGTCTTGGATTCAGCAATGCATTAAGCTGCTATTCTCAAACGTATATCCTAGATTACTTTTCAGGATTAATAATAATAATAATAACGATAATAATAAAATTTTTTAGTAGCCTCTTAAAATTTACAAAATACTTTCTTCACAACACCCTACTGCAGCTATTATAGCTTTTCTCAGAGATACCTAATGGAATCTGTCAACAAAATTAACATTTTTCCTAAACATATCACTCATCTGACATTGATTCTGCCCACATATCTAGCCTCAAGAGACTTTCTTGAAATTTGCTTACTGAATATTCCATTATCTAGAAGAATTTCATTTGCCAATGTGAAGAATTCACTGTTCAAAAGGAAAAAAAATTGCTTTTCCATTCTTCATCTAGATCACTAATTAAAAATATTAAGTGAGCACTAATTCCTAGAAGAGCCCATTCTAAATCATTTTCTATTCAGAAGAGTGTTCATTTCTTCCTGCCCTTTGTTTCATGTTAGAAAATCAAGATGCCATAAGTATATAAAGTGTATACTTTAGAATCAAGGGACCTGGTTCAAATCCTGCTTCAGGTACTTAAGAAGTCATAGGCTCATAGATTTAAAGCTTAAAAACTTTAAAGGTCATCAACTCCAACCCTCTCATTTTACAGGTAAGAATACTGAGAGATTAAATGTTTGTCTGATATAGCTTAACAATCTGAAACAAGATTTGAGTTCCTGACTCCAAAGTCTGTGCTTTGTCCTCTTCATCACCTCTCAGAAACTCAGTATCTTCATCTGTAAAAATTAAGGACAATAATACTTTTGGTACCTTGCAAGGTAATTGAAGAAATTGTTTTTCAAATCTTCAAGTGTTTAAATGTGAACCTCCATCATCACTCAGTAACCTCTCTTCCTTTGAAGTTTATTCAACCAATATTTATCATCCAAAAGAGATTCTGGTAGCTGTTGTCTACTGACTTTGGGACACTTTCCTTCCTTCCTCAACAAATTCAGTGTCTGTCTCAGTCTTTTCTCCCCAACTCCTGCCCTCATACTAGGGCACTTATTTGGATACTCCCTCAATTATCCTCCACCCAAGTTCCTCAGCTAACTCATTTCACATGACTTCTTACTCCATTGCAAAACACAATGATGCTAGCACAGAATGATGCTGTAGCAGCAAGCATGGTAGCATACCCAGGATGGCCTGGTAGCACAGGTTCTTTAATCTGCTTTTCCAGGAAAGACTGCTTAAAAAGGAGTTAGCAATCCTACTTTTAATTACATTCACTAGTTCAGGGGAAAGGTCAGCACCCTGAATGTCAAAAAAAAATGCCAGCAGAGAAATTAGCACATAGATTAACAGACAAAGCTCTAGCTGCCTGAGCAAAGCAATATTGCTATATGCTTTACATACACCACTGGATTGAAGGAGCACAGACATGTGGGTACTCGAGGGGCTTTTAACAAAATGACTACTGAGTCCCATCCAGGAAATCACAAGGTCCTTCTCATAAGTGAACCCCCAAAGCAAAATACCAACTCAGAGTATATATACACACACTTCTCAGAGCCAGAAGGCATCACAACTCTTGTGACTCAGTGCCTAGTCAACTTAGTACCAAAAGGTGTGAAAGCCTTCCTACAAGCAAGCCTCCCCTAAGTAAGCTTCCTTCCCCCAATGGGCTCTGTGACTTAGCATGTATCACAGCTGTGAGCTGGGCTAGAGCTCAAAGCAGGTCACATAAGCCTATTAATGGACAGGCAAGACCTTCTTATTGCATTAATATTACAGATGGTCACACCTTTCCCTCACAAATGTATCACTTCCATATTTATGAACAATGAAATTCCCTTATCTGATCACAATCTATCATTCCACCTCCCCCTTTGCCTTGCATCCACAAAATCTGTTCTTTGTCCTCACTGTGACCTCCAATTGCTCTACTTCTAAGTTCTTTCCCAGGCCATCACTGGTTCCATGGTTCCTCCCTCACCTAACCTGACCCAATATAATCTAATACAACAAACATTTGTTAAGCACATGTTGAATACAATTAATAAGAATAAAGACTTCCTGCTCTCAAGGAGTTTACAATCAAATGGAAGAGATAACACACAAAAGGATGGGGACTCAAGGGGTACCAGCTGCTAGGATGTGGAATTAAAGCTAGGCAGAGCAGTAGATGCAAAGTGGAGTGAGCTTAGAGCCCAGTTTTTGCCAGGAAGGCACTGGAAGGAGCTTGGTGTTCCATCCTCTAGCTCTCCAATCAGAGGAGAGAAGAGGCTGAGGGAGATGGTAACAATCAAGCCTTGAATTAGCAGCCTAGAGATGCGATTAGAAGTGATAAATTTATCCTGGCAGGGGCAAGTGAAGTTGAAACCAGGCACAGCAGCGCTTACAAAATGGAGGACCCCTTGGTGAACCAGTTCAACTCTATACTATCCTCTCCTCTAGAGTCCCTGCCTCCTTTGAATAAATTGCCTGCTCAGCCTCAGCTTTGGATTGCTCCCAACATCCACTGCCTTTGCTCCCACTCAAGTGCAAAATCTCAACTAGGCCCTCACTGCAGCAAGAAAATCCTTTTGTTGTTCAATTCTAACTTGTTTTCTAGAATGGCTGGACTGGTTCCTGCATCATTTTGTCTTCAGCTTTTATTTTTCTGAGGCAGTCCTCTCCCTGATTCTATCCTTCCCCTCCAACCCCCTCATCACCCAATCGAGTCACAGCCCAGTCTCTTAATTACTTTATTGTGCTCCTATTACTTTGCCATACTTTAATCTTCCCCTCATTAGCTCAGTTAAGTGGGAAGTTAATGACATCCCCTTTGTTTTCCACCCCTACCTAGGTATTCAGGACATTATACCCTTTTAATGCAGCTTGAGAAAATGACTAGGGATGGGGAATATGGGGCTGCCATGTCACCACTGACTCATATGGTGCTCTAAGATGGTTAGAACCCCCGTAATGCCATAGCTCCTTTTCATATAAACCGTTGGCTGGTACTGTTTCTCTCCTATTGTATTTTGGAGTGGAATTTTTTAATCCAAGGGGCAGTTACATGGTACAGTGGATAGTACACCAGGCCAAGAGTCAGGAAGATCTGAGTTCAAATCCAGTCTTAGACACAATAACTGTGTAACCCTGGGCAAATCCCTTAACCCCTATTTGTCTCAGTTCCTCAACTAAATAAAATGAAAACATGCTGGAGAAGGAAATGGCAAACCACTCCGGTATCTTTGCCAACAAAGTCCCATGGACAAAGTCCATGGAGTCACACGGAGTCATACAACAACTAGAGAACTCCTTCGACAAGTCAATGTATTTGATAAAGTTTCCCAGTATTACCCTGTGTCCCTTCAGACATTAAAACTGTTGCAGCTATGTCCGGCAGCTAGGTGGTACAGTGGATAAAGCACTGGCCTTGGAGTCAAAAAGATCTGAATTCAAATCCAGACTCAGATACTTACTAGCTGTGTGACTCTAGGCAGGTCACTCAACCCCTGTTTACCTCAGTTCCTCCTCTGTAAAATGGGAATGCAGCGGAGAAGAAAATGGCAAACCGCTCCAGTATCTTTGTCAAGAAAAACTAGACACAACTGACACAACAGACACAACTGAACAACAAAAACATAGTACTTTACATTTATCTCTATTAAATTTCATCTTACACTATCAAGCCCAATGCATTGTTGCAAATTTGATTTTTAAAAATACCCTCATCAAAGTTTTTATTTTTTAAATAAAAAACATTGGACTATAGAAGGCTACAGATAGTTCTCTGGGACATTCTTTTAGAGAACACCCTCAAAGTTGCTATAAATCCATCAATCTTGGGGATTTATTATTCAATCAGTTCCAAATTTTCCTATCTGTTCTATTTAGCTTACGTCTCATCATCTTTAACCACAAGAATAGCAAGAGAAAATTTGTCGAATATTTTGCTGAAATCCATGTATATCAGCTTATATGCCTGAAAAAAAATCCAGCCCTGACCTCTTTTTAAAGTTCTATATAATCCTATTCCCCAGTACATTCTTTGACTAGGACTTCAAATTCAGTATGTCTAAAATCAAACCCATCACATTCCCCCACCTCTTCATCTTTCTCCCAAAATTTAAAACCATGGGCTAATTTTTGACTGTTCCCTCTTATTCACTCACATATACACTTAGTCACTACAGCCTACTGATTCTCCCACCACAATACCCCTTGCTTCTGTCCCTCCTTTGAAATAACTCAATGGCTTGAGGGACTAACAGGTCAAGAAAAGGTCTTGTAGAACAATGAGAAGAAAGGACAGGAAGTGAATATTCAAAGATCTGAGCCTGTGTACATTTCACATGCAGAAAGGTTATGACAAAATCTAGTTAATGGACATTATTAAAGGACATTTAAAGGACAATTAAAGGACAACATGCTTAATGAACAGAGCCGATTGACATCAATTCATGGCTTATTAGTGTGACAAGTTCACGAGTCCATTCTGTCAGGTCTGTGAGTTTAAAGCAACCAATTTGATAGTAATCAGGTTTTATAGGGCAAGAGACTGGGATGTCTAATGGTTTGAGTGCAGGCATAGAAACATGGGCCCTTTCCGTGCCAGTCCATTGCTCACAGTGTTTGAGACATTAACTAATGGAGCCAAATGCTATAAAAGTAATTTGGGCACCTACTAGGGGGAAAAAAGCACCCATCATCTCCTTCATATTTCATTTTCCCCCTGATGCATGAGAATCATGAGGCTGCAATGAATCCTGTGTCCCCGAGAGAGTCAGCCACAGTTGTTTGGTGCAATTACACCAATCATCCGAGTCGGACTTCTTTTAATAACCACCCAAGAGACAAATGATTTTAAACGTGTTCCCATGTAGGTCAGTGCCTGAGGTGACTGACTGAGCTCTTGTTGCTTGCTATTAGACCACAATCTTGTAAGAAATGAATTTTCCTCCATCTATTCTGTTCCATGCTTTTACTGATAAAACACCATCAGTTCAATAGTATCTTAGGATTGTAAA
Organism: Trichosurus vulpecula; assembly: GCF_011100635.1. Taxonomy (NCBI): domain Eukaryota; kingdom Metazoa; phylum Chordata; class Mammalia; order Diprotodontia; family Phalangeridae; genus Trichosurus; species Trichosurus vulpecula. The sequence goes on along the minus strand of NC_050576.1, from coordinate 306,056,983 downwards.
TGTCCTTTAATCTCAGCTGCATTGTTTGTGCATCCAAAAACATTTCAAGCCAGGACTATTTTACATAATCCCAAGCAGAAAACACACTTTTACAGGAAGATAGATGCACTTACATACTTATTACATGGGCATTGTAGAGCACACAGTCATGGTTTCATTATTTCTGAAGATAAGCACCCAATTCATGTAGACTGAATAATGTAGCTTTGGATAATTTTGTTTTTTCCTAGTGAACTAGGATATTTACATCTAGAGAATCAAAGTAATCCTTTGCTGGATTTTAATAGTAGGTCACTGGAGCTTCATGGTTTACAAAGCACTTAAACTCAAAAGAACCATGTAAGGAAAGCAGCAAAAATATTAATTAACCCAAAATTGCAGATGTGGAACCTGACACTCAATAAGGGTAAGTGAATGACTTACCCAAGGTCACACAGCTAGATGGTGGTAGAGCTGGTAGTCAAGCCTATGTCTCCTAACTCAAAGCCCAGGGCTCTTCCCAAATGATACTGTCTCTCTAAATGGATCTTATAATACATCAACTAAAAATATTGGAATCCACTCAGTTTTTCAATATAGACAAACAATGAGAATTGGGAAGACCACTGGAATTGGGATCAGACAATGCAATTCAAGTCTTGGCACTTAGCATCTGGGTGACCATGTGAATCCCTTACTTTTCTCTGAGTCTTAATTTCCTAAAGAGAAAAAGGAAATAATATTTCATTACCTACCTCACAGATTCAAAAATGTTTTATAAACTTCGAGGCCTATATACATGTGAGTTGTTATTGTCAATAATAATAATAATAATAATAATAATTAATAATAATAATGCCAGGACTCTTCATCAAACTTAGGATTGAATTTTCTAAAAGTTTTTTGTAAGTTAGCTGTTGGAACAATTGAGCAAAATTTCCTATGGAAACCATATTATTAATGGTACTTATATGCCCCCATTAGCCTGCCAAAGGTATGTAATGCATGATTTAGTGGACTTAGTATACTTACTTATGCAATTATGGAACTTGTCCATCATTTGCCATATAATTTCTGAGAAAGCAAGGCAAGTTCCAAACTAAGATGTAGTCTTCTAATACAGCCCACTCTCTGCCTCCTAAAATGGACCACAGAAGTGGTAGTGGTAGGATTCAAAAAGTTTCAAGAGCAGTAGGAAAGAAAATGAGGGAAAAGGTTCTAGGATACTCCTAAAAGAAGTGGGAAAAGGATGGAGATTCTGGGTATTTCTGGCACCTGCAAAGAGGGGTTTAGTGAGGAAATGAGTCCTCAGTTGATTGCATATGTCATGGACATTACTGAGTCAGAGATTTGTAAGTTGACCATTGACTATATCAGTGTATTCAGTGCAACAGAAATTCTTAGCTCTGCTGATTAGAGCTAAGGGATTATTACGTAATTTTGACTCTAATTAAGAGCAAAGTCATTGCATAGAAATCACCATGGAGTAATATGTATGGCAAAGCAATTTACCCTCTCCCCACTATAAATCCCCTGCTGGGGAAGGAAAAAGAGATGGACAACTAGGACGTAGGCTCGAGATCGATAACAGAGAACTCTTGGAGTTCAGGGAATTCCGAAATGGTTGCTACAATGCACTAATGTGCAACAAACAACAGTACACCATGATTTTGTATATCTGATAAGCTTTCAGAGAGTCAGCCTTAAAACTTCATGGACTTATTCTGAAGGTGCCACCATTTCACCTCCATTCCTCTTAATCATAACTTACCCAAATGACGTATGTTTTAGTGGTCAAAGTGCTGGACTTGGAATTAGGGGAGACTTGGGTTCAAATGCTTATTCTGGCATTTACTAGCCATTTGACAGAGTACAAGTCATGTACCATCTCTGTGTCTGTGTTCTCCTCTGTGAAATGTGAATAAAAATATTTTTACTACCTGCCTCACATAGTTGATGTGAGGAAAAGATTCAATAAATCTTACATTGGTAAAACATATATGAAGTCTTAAGCTTTAGTATCATTATGTAGAAGGTATTCTGAAGATAATTCTTGAGAAACTGACTGCCATTCTAGGAGATCTGAATTGGTAAGACTATATATCCAGAGTGGAGGAGAAGTCAGCAACTGCGGTTGACAGAGGTGACCCTGGCTATGATTTTTTACACTGTAAAATATTGTTGAAATATTAAAATGTTTGTGTATTGTTTGTTACATTGTTAATAAAATCTTTAGCTAATAACACCAATGTTTATCTAAGCCTAAGAAGTTGGATAAAGAGATAAAACAGAAAATAAGCATATGGGAAAATAAATTTCACCAGTTATTTTATAAAGTGAGATGGCAGCTCAGAGCTAATTGATTAATGAGAAATATCGATAAGAAAGAATAAAAATCTTTTAATTTATTAGGAGTTATCTAAAAATACCCCTTGGTTGTTTTATAAGCCAGGATTAAAATTTGTTATTGTCAAGTAGCAAGCTATGGGGATGGGGATTTGGTAGAGCTATCAACTAGTTTATGTACCTGACATCCATAAAAGCTACACGTGTGTGTTTGTATGGGAGGTAACACCCCTAAACTCTGATATTCTGTCATTTAAAGGAAAGAAGATTTTTATAAAACAGACTTACGAAGATTACAGAATCATCAAGTTATAGAACCTGAAAGAACCAGTAGGTTATAAGTTCCTTGAGGGCAGGGAAGTCTCGCATTTGTTTTTGTATGTAATATATAATATATGTAAAAAAAAAAAAACTTATCCCTCTGGCATATACCTGGCAAAAAAGTAGTTCACAGAGTTTTTTCTATTCCTGTCCGTTAAGCAGCTGTCTCTTTCCAGTGATGACAGTTAACTCACTTCAAAGGACAGTTCACTCTTAAACTTGACATTTTGAAGGTTCCAACCAGTTAGAAAGAGCCCTAGCTCACTTCACCCCATCAGAAAAACTTCATTCAAGCGTACAATACCATATGCAGGATAATAAACATTTTTCTAATGTATGGAAAGTGACACTTGGGATACATAGGAGATACAAAGGGATACATGGAATCATAGGATTTAGTTTTGCCAGGGATATATGGGATCATCTAGCCCAAATTTAGACAGCTTAGCATAATAGACTTAGAGTTAGTGAGACCTGGGTTCAAATTCTGCCTCTGATATTTACTGGCCATGTGACCTTAGACAAGCCATCTAATCTCTGATCTTTGGTTTCCTCATTCTTTACAACGAGGACGATGATAATTGTGATTCTTCCCTCATAGCATCTTTGTGAAGCCCAAATAATTTACCACAAATAAAGGACTTGACAAAATTTAAAGCCTACCAAGAGTATCCTTAAAACTGCACTATGATTTTTGAGATACCCTCTCCAATGTCAGTTATTGTTTTGCAAATGATGAAATTTCTATACTGTTGAGTAGTTCTTAGGACCTAGGTCCTGCTCATGTGGAATTTAAAACTACTAAGTACAAGGGATAGAAATTAACAGGCACAAAATAAAAGGCTCACTTACGTGTGAACCATTTAGGGACAAGAAAGGGACAAAGGTATAATATAGAGAAAAAGGTGTTTTATTGTATCATATCAATTCCATTCATCTTCAGCTACTGTAAAGATTAGAAGAAAGGTCTTTGAAGGAGGGAATGTGAAATGATTGGCCAACTGACAAGTGTAGGCAGCAGCAGAGAAGAAATAAATACCCTCCAAAGTGTCAGCCTCAATACCTCCCTTCCAACTTGTCACTGGACAGAAGGAGGTTAGTAACTGTGTATGACCTGTAGAGTTTATGTCTAAGTACTGGATAGCATGATGTTCCCCCAGGACAGCAAATTACTAAGCAGGTCAAAAATAATCGTCCCTCATTAGAATGTGAGCTTTGAGACTAGAAATTGTTTCTGCCTTTCTCCTCTATCCCCATTGCTTGTTAAAGTGCCTGGCACATATTAAGTAAGTGCCTGGCCCTTAAATTCTGGTTGACCAACTGTAATAAAGCAAGTCAATCACAACCATCCTGGGCCCTCCACTACCAACTGTAGGCATGAAGGGATTCAAGTCTTTCAGACCAAAAAAAAAAAGGCTGGCACCTCCTATTGATAGTGAGAAATAAAAAAAAGTACTAGGTTCAAATACACAATGTTTCCTTTCTGGTCTTTCTTTCTTGGCCCCCCTCCTTCCTTCTTTGTTTATTTTATTCTTTTATCACCTGTCTTACCGTTCTTTTTTCTCCAACTGAACATGCTATGCATCAAAAGATTACCATGCTCACAGGCAGGAGACCCATATTCTAATCATCCAATTTCTGTTATAATTATCTCTGTATCTTTGGACAAATTGCTCCATTTCTTGGGCCTCAGTTTACTTATCTATTAAAATATGGGCTTCACAGAATCACAGGGTCTGAGGTGACCTTAGAGGTCATTTAGTCCAACCTATACTTGAAAAGGAATCCTCTGTCCCTGCCTAAAGACATTCAGTGATGGAGAATTCACTGACTCTCAAGGCAACCCTTTCCTCCTTTGAAAAGCTCCAATGGTTAGGAAGCTTTTTTCTCACATGAAGCTGAAATCTGCTCCTTTGTAATGACCAGCCACTGTTTCTACATCTACTTTCTGGGATCACGTAGAAGAAGCTGATCTCTTTTTCCACATGCCATCCTTTCAAATACTCGGAGACGGTTATCATGTCCACCCAAAGAGAGTCTTCGCCAGGATAAAGATGCCTAGTTACTTTTTTGGATCTTCATATAGTATGTTGTTAAGGCCTTTCATCATCCTGATCACCCCCTCTCTAGATACTCTCTACTTTTTCAATGCCCTTCCTAAAATTAGCACTAAGAATGGGTATCATGCTCCAGATATGGTCTGACCAGAGAAGGGTATAGCAAGATTATAGTCTCCCTTATTCTGGTAGAATAAATAATAACTAATGTCACTAAAGTGTGATTTACTCTGAAAAGCACTCCTCAGTCATTTATCTGCTAATTCCTTGTATGATTCCTTTATTCTAGTATTTTCATGAGTATGTGTGTGTATTAATCAGAACAAGAACAAGAGGCATTTCTTGTGGATCGATCCCTTTTCCTTACTGAACATGAATTGATCTTGCACAATTACTAGGTGACTGTGTCTCATCACAGGATTCTATTTTTTCTAAAACTCTCCTTATGTTTGGAAAGACTGTCAGGCAAACTTTCATGACTATGGGTGTTTGCTGATACATACTTGGAAATTCAAACTCCTGTGCATTGAGATGTATTACTCTTTTGGTCTGAGAGTATGTGGGCTGAATAAAGCACGCTGATCAAACTCTGGAAACCAAAACATACATGTGTTTTCATATGTAAGTATGAATATATGTCTGTCTACAAACTAGGAGGTCTAAAGCAAGAAAATTACTGTGGCAGCTTGCAGGTTATGCCTAGCATAAAGAATAGTGTTACAGAGGTCTATTCATATATTTCTTCAGCCAACATTTATTAAACAATCATAAAATGGTGCAAAGATAGGATTTTAAAAAGAATATTAACTTTAGGAATTCCAGACACCCTGAATGCACATTAGGATATGAACAACGTACTAAGTGACAATGGCATTCATTCAATGGACACGATATGTTTTATTGTTGATGATGACTTCGATAAGACTGTTGCAGAAGAACTGAACCTCATTTTCCTACCTCAAATTATGTTGCTCAAATTTCTGTCACTGGAAAGCTGATTACTGAAAGCAACTCACAGAATCCTCATCTGTCAGGTACTCAACATATCTCCTATGTAGCTTCCATCAGCTTCAAAGGGACTTGCAGGTGCTAAAAGAATACAGAATGTAGATAGGGATTAGTTTTTCTAATATAAAATGCTTTTCCTTTAAAAAGGAAGTAAATAGGAAGTGCTGAGCCTAGATTTAGATGCAGTTAGTATCTCTTCTTGACTCCTTTTGAAGTGCTAAAGTCAAACACAGATTATAGCAGGGCGTGAATCTGGTCCAATGCAAGCTTTTGTTGATTCCATCTCAAACATATTCTGGAATGAAACCATATGATTTTCTCTTAATCATTGGACCAAAGTTGCAATGACTCTCTCTGTTGCCAGCAGAAATAGGCTTTTCCAGGCTACAACCAATACCCAGGCATCTATTAAATAGTTCACCTTGAACAGGTTATCTTTTAGTATTTAATGAGGAGGAAGAACATGGCATGCATTGCATGGAACCAATACACAAACATTTTCTCTGCCCAGTGAATTTATAATCTAATTAAGTAGACATTGGGATGAGATCTTTGTCTTTTGCTTATTTCAGAAGTCAATCAGAAGTACCTTAGGGAAGAAACATGGTCTGAGACAGCTCTTCACTGCTAAACATATCATATGAAACTCATCAAAGGTTGACTGATTAGAAGGTAAATTGTCATATGCCACAACTGCAATTACTGTCAGGAGTGTTTGTTATGCTGAGAAATTCATAGCCGGGGGAAATGGCCCCAAAGGTTTTCAGCAGCAGTTTTGCCCCAGCTTTTGTGAAATGTTATGTGAGATGGGTCTACTGGGCTAGGAAATAGCTTCACACATGTGTGCTTTCTAAAACCAGTTGGGGGGCAATCAACTGAGGAGAATATAGGTGATGGCAGACTGCGACTGCGTATGTGAGGATTGAGCTGCATTAAGACTCTGAGCACATAGAGGACCCTTAATAAATACTTGGTGATATGAATTGAATTAATACTCTTGGGTTTTACACACCAAAAGTAAATTGAAGTGCCTTCAAAACAGGAAAATTAGAACAAGTAGAAAACCAAAACAGGTTAGAGTCACTAGAGGTACACTAGTTTGGACAAGGTCGTTGCTTTACTGTTGAAGCTGGTGACAAAGCTGTGAATCAAATAACAGATTGCAGAATCACAAAACTTTAGAGCTCAGAGGGACTTTGGATCATCTCATCCAACTCCCTCATTTTCCAGATGAGAGAGCTGAACAACGAGTTCATGATTCACTGCATGGGAAGGTGGCTTCACATCAAAAATTAGTGGGAGAGCTGTTCCTGGAACCTGCTGCCCTAAAGTTGTTCCCTTTCCTGATTCTAGAATCATACCTTTAGAGATAAAATGGGCCTTAGAAACAAACTATTACATTCCTCCCTCATTGTTATGGATGAGTCACAAGGGCCAAGAGACATTAAATACCTTGGACAAGACCATATGTTACTCTTCTTTTGGGAATGCACCCTCTAGTTCCTTGATCTATTTACATGTTGGGATCAATAAAATGATGACGGTAGACTTTTCTGCTAGTAATGAAAATCAGGCCAGATGCTTCTTCTTTTATTACTTAAATATCCCTACAAGATTATGGATTTCTTTTTGCTCAAGTTTATTTCACAGAGGCCCCAGGAACCTAATTTGTGATCCAGCATTCACTTGATTTTCAATTCAGTTCAACTACTAATTATTGCTCCTACCAATAAACCTGAAGAAGACACAAATGTAAGTAAGATCTGGGGCCTGCCCTTGAGAAACTTATTATCTAACATGATTTTGGCTATTTATACAAAGCAAGCCTGGTGACACGCACTAGAAAAGAAATTAATTCAATAAACACTTGTTATCTACTGTCATGTACTATCACTTTTTTTTTTTTTTTTTTTTACCAATTTTGGTACCAAATTTTTTTTTTTCAATATTGGTAACAAATGACCAAAGAGACACAGAGGTTTTATAACTACTGTTAACTCCAATAATACCAAAGAGCTCACACAGGTTATAAGCAAAAAGCTTTCATTATTCTGTTGAAGGAGAGAAATTAGACACATGTTGGGGCATCCTCTAGTAGGAAACCCAAGGCAATGGGGCTAAACCTTGATTTCTATACTTGTGGCTAGACAAAAAAATCAAACAGTGTAGTGCAGCAACAGTGGTAAGGCTACGTTGTCTCATGACAAAAAGCCTATCCATAGCAGGGCTTCACGTCTGGGCCTGTTGGTGCTCGCCAGAGCTCAGGGACCATCAGTTCTGTGATTTAGTTGCAGCAGTATTCATCCAGAGGCTGAGCGCAAAGGATTGTTGTTATGCCGAGCTCAGGGCTCAGCTTGCTTGCTGGACTTTAAGCTCTGGTAAACAGGGTGTCTCCTAATATTAAAAAAAAGAGAGAGAAATGAGAGTAAAAAAAAGAGAGGGATGGAGATCCTGACAGTACCTACTAAGTGCCAGGTACTATACTAGCTGTGGAAGAAACAAAGAGAAAAATGAAAAAGTCTATACCAACAAAGAGCTTACATTCTATTGAGGGGATCCAACACGGTCACAAGAAGGAAGCAAATAAGTATTTATTAAGCACCTACTATGTGCCAGGCACTAAACACTTTACAAATTATTATCTCATTTGGTCTCCACAACAATCCTAGTGCTATTTTTGTCCTCATTTTATTGCTGAGGAGACTGAGTTAAGTGGAGTAAGTGACTGATGATCTGTAGCAACAATTTGGCTAGCAGTTGTTGTGGGCTGTGAGACCCAACAAGACCAGCAACAAGAGCTGCCAGCACAGGGTCTTTTGATCTGCTTTACTAAGGAAAGTAATGATAGGGGGTTAACAATCTTACTTTAATCTAACATATAAATATAATTCACTTAGTTCAGGAGGAAAAGTCAGCCACCTGAACTTCAGAGCAAATACAAACAAATTACAAACACACACAATGTAAATAGACCAAATCACAATTCGTAATTACCAGGAAAGCATCAACATCTGGATTGACAAGCCGGGGAGCTCTTAACAATGGCTTTCCCAGGGTCACACGCCACTCTTCTAGGGACTGAGAGCTCCAGACAGAATGTCAGCCTTTGGGCTCTTATACTCTGTTGGGCTCAAAGGATTCATGCCTAATCAGCAAACAGGTGTGAGCCTGGGGCTTTACACTTAGTTAGCAAAAGGGTGTGTGCCTGGAGCTTTTCACCTAGTAAGACTCAATCAAAAGTCCCACTTAATTACCAATACATGATCTCACTGGAAGAGTATACAAGAAGACAGAAGAGGGCTTAGGACAGTGGCCAAATACCCAAAGGACACACAGCTAATAAGCGTGTGAAGCCCTATTTGAATTCAGGTCTTTCTAGCTTCAGGCCCTTTACTCCATCTACCGTGACACCTGCACAAATGAATTAATGCAAAATACTCAAATGGATCCATGATCTCAATTGATCTGTACAAATGTTTATAATTTTCAGGCCATTTTTACATACGTTTCTCATTTATTTCTTATAACAACCCTGAACCCTTATGTGTAGGGGTGTGTGTGTGTGTGTGTGTGTGTGTGTGTGTGTGTGTGTATGTGTGTATGTAAGGGGTGGGAGTGATATTATTATCCCAAATCGATGAATAAGGAGAATGAGGTTTGATGAGGTTCAGTGAATTATCTAACTTAAGATCCCACAAGTATTAAGTCAGAGCTCTGTTATTAGAAGCCAAGTCTTTGACTCAGTTCACTGCTCTATCTACTACATTAATCCAATCATCATTCACTGTTTTTGCATTCCTGAGTTTCACTTTATCCCAGGTTTTTGAGACCAAGTCATAGATTCATTCTAAAGAACTCAGAAAAATTACCACTTTCTTTTTGCCCAAAGGTACACTCCCAATAAATATGGTACAGTTCAATTTTGATAAAGATGTAAGTTTAAGGTACCTCAAAGCCTTTGAGGCTTGAATGTGGCTGGCCATACACAAAAAGACAAGAACTTGGTCTGGCAGGAGGAAGACAATTACCTAGCCCTTTTGGCTTAGCTTTTGTGATTTCACATCTACATTTATGTTCCAATTGATCAGTCAAAAAGCATTTGTTAAGCCCTTAGTAGGTGGCCGACACTGTGCTAGATGCAAGGGATAAAAAGAAAAGGAATCTCTGCTTTCAAAGAGCTTCCATATACATGTATATGTATCAGTATACACATACTAAATACAGAGTAAAAGAAACATAAATCCAAGGTTACTTAGGGAGGAAGAACCTTGGCAATTGGAAGAATCAAGAAAGTCTTCCTGTAGCAGGTAGTACTTGAACTGTATCTTGAAAAAAGAAAAGGATTTTATTAGGCTGAAGTGTCATGAGTGGGGGATGACCCCTGCCTCCAGCATGGGGAATGGTCAGTGCAAAGGCACACAGATGGGGCACAGAGTGATGTATATGAGGAATGGAAAGTAAGCCACTTTGGCTGGACAGTAGAATGAAAGAAAGGTGGTAATAAAAAAAATGGTGAGGTTTGAGGAGGATTTCAGAGACCCCTCAAGGACTGAAGTATAGGAGAGTCGTCTGGAATGAATTCATAGACTCAAGCATTCTTTAGGTCAAGGTGGTAAAGGCTTATTGTAATGCCAATGTAGTGGGCAGAGCTCCTTAGGGAACTTGCATTCTCTAAGGAACTTGCAACTTAGCAGGAATGATGCTAAAGCTTATATAGGAAAAGTAGAAGATTATCTGACATATATGCTAATTAGGTGATAACTTACAGCCTTGGTCACTGGAGTCATTCAGTGCTGGAAACCAAGGGAAGGGGTTTCTCAGGGATGTACTTTTGGTCTTGTTACATCTGTAGTAAGATAGCTTTGAGAGTTGATGACTATAGCTTGACCTCTGGGTTGAACATGGTAACTTTGGAAATCAATACATGATAATTCTGTGGTTACAAGGTAGTCTTGTTTTTACAAGAGGATTTCTTCAGAGGTCAGCTTGTTCCCGTGATGGGGAAAAGTAGTTTGTTTTACTGCACCCCGTTCATGAGTTATTGCTAGGCATAGTATCCTTGGGCTGGGGAGAAAACTGTCAGGGACAGTGTTTTGAAGCTAGAGAGAAATGTGATCTTGGAAGTGGGGTCAAAGCACAAGCACCCCATTAGTAATGCATAATGAGGCTGGAAAGATATGTTGGTACCATGTGGGAAAGGCTTTTAAAAACTAAAAAGAGTTTATAACAGAAAGAATAGGACGCCTATAGGATTTTTTTGAGTGACATCATCAGATCTACACTTAAGAAAAATTACTTTGGCTGCTGAAGGAGAGACAGATTGGAGTTAGGTCAGATTTGAGGCAGGGGAATAAAGGAGAAGGCCATTGCAATAACCTAGGGAAGATTTGATAAAGGCCTGAACCAAGATGGTGGCAGTATGAATAAAGAGAGAGGATCAGATGTGGGAAATGTTGGAGAAGGAAGATTTGGTAATTGATAGGATATGTGGGATGAAGGAGAGTAAGCACTCAAGAATAGCATCATGGGTACTAAACCTGGGAGACTGGAAAAACGGTGATACCTTCAACAGAAATAGAGAAGTTTGAAAGAGCAGTGGATTTTAGGGGAAAGGTAATGCATTTGGTTTTGAGCAGGTTGAGTATGAGGTGCTCATATGACATCCAATCTAAAATACCCAATAGAACTGAGACTGAGGAGGGAGTAGGTATGGATAAATAGATCTGTGAGTCATCTACATAGAGGTGGTAATTAAGTCCATGGGAACTGATGATCCTGGGAGAGTATACAAGGAGGACAGAAGGGTACTTAAGACCGAAGTCTTAAGGAACACCCAGAAACAGGGGCCATGATGTGAATGATAAGCGTACAAAAGAGACTAAGGAGTGATCAGACACATAGGCTGAGAATTAGAAGAGAATAATATCACAAAAACCCAAAGAGGAGAGAATATCCAGGAGAAGGGCATGATCAACAGTGTCAAATGCAGCAGAGAGGTCAAAAAGCAGGAGGACTAAAAAAAAAAATCCTCGAACATTCATTGCTAATTAAGAAATTATTGGTATCTTTGGAGAGAGCAGCTTCAGTTGAGTAATGCATGTCAGCAATGCGTGTAGATAGCTTTTTTTAAAGTTTGAAAAAATAAAATGATAGGTTGAAGAAATAAAGTGATAGGTTGAAGAGATGGAAGAGTCTAGTGAAGGTTTTTTCTTCAAGGTGGCGGATACTTGGGAATTCTTGAAAGCAGTAGAGAAAGAACAAGAGCCAAAGGAACTGGGAGACTGAAGAAAACCTAGTGGCTTAGACACACCTAGCTCTGTGGGGTGACTTTGGCAGAGCCCCCTGAAGCAAGATCAAGGTTGCAGAATCCCTTGGATTAAGCGCTGATTAACAAGGGCTTTCGAACCCTGTCTTGCTTTTTCAATGTATTTGTATCCCTAACTGGCCAAGAAAGAGAAACTAATGGAACACCTGGGGTAGTTCCATAAGGAGAGAAAACTTAGGTAAGGCCACCCTTGTAGAGGAGCACACAGATAAGGGACATGTATGGCCAATGTATACATGTTAAGGGACACCTCATGACTCCAATGCTACAGGACTGCTGATATCTACTGGACCTTTTCCTTACTGTTCTGGTGGGTTGTTCAGTCTCTGTGAGGTTTTATAGCATAATGCCTAGAATATTGTAGGTGCTTAATAAATGTTGACTTGTTAAAGTGAAGAAAATCTGAAACCTAATAGCAGAGGGAAGCCTAACAGCCAAAAGACAAGTGGAACATTACCCAGCATTAAGGCCATTAGAAAACAATGTACCTTGCAGAGGCTGAACAACCCACTAGATCAAGGGGAAAAAGGTCCAACAGGAACAATGTGAACATATCAGGAGTCCTTCAGCATTGGAGGCATGAAATGTCCCTTCATGTACACATTCTAGTGGCCAAGTTCCTAATCTGGATGTGCTTGGCCAAGGAATGACCATGACTATAAAAGGACTTTTTTTTTTAAGGTTCACTTTAATGGAGAGGTAGATGTTGCAGAATTCCTCAATCCCTGCCTTGCTGCCATCAAGATTCATTGTAATATAGGGAGCTAGATTTGGAGTCAGGGGAGAAACCTTGGATTGAATCCTGGCTCTGCCACTGTAGCACCTATGTGACCTTGGGTAGGTCAATTTATCTCTTTGAGCCTAGGTTCCTCATATGTAAAGTAATGGAACTGGATTAAGACAGAGATCTTAATATGGCATCTTTTGGAGAGATTTCAGAGTGTTTATGAACTTGGATAGGAAAAAATACATCTTTATTTCAAATAACATTTAATTCTTTGAACAGCATCCTAAGAAGGAATTTATAGGCTTCACCAGATTGCCAAAAGCATGCACAGCATAAAAACAGTTAAGAATCTTTGGATTGAATGGTGTTAGAGGCAGATTCCAGATTTATATATGTGTGATTCTATGAACACTGTAATGGAGTGATCTCCACTACAGAGACAAAGTTCCAAATAAGAACTACTCCCTGTAATGGTCAGGCTGGACTCCAGCTGGTCCCCTGTTAGATTAGGTTCAGTGTGGGAAGGAAATGAGGCAGTTGCAGGTTATTCAACAGTTAATAAAAGGGGGTTAGCTTAGTTATAGCATACCATTCTTGAAAGAATATTCAGCAAGAATATTCAAGTACTGAGCTTGGTTTGACTCAGCCCCTATTGTCTTGTTCAGAAACATGTCTGGTTGTCAGGGCAAGTGCTGACTCACCTGGTCTCTGGATATCTATCAAGTTGGTAGAGCCCTAGGTCTTGTGAGTAGACCTTTTTATGCTCTTAGGTGACCAGGAAGCCATGTCAATATGGTCAGAGGCCACCAAGGACAAAGGAGGCAGCAATTTGAGCCTCAGGCTCCTGGGCCAATAAAATACCAGGAAAAACTGCTGCTTTTCAACAGAAAAGCAAACCTAACCTAACCTATATAGGGGAATGGGAAGGAGGAACCATGGTGGATAGTGATGCAATCATCCCATACACATATGAGAGAGGCGGGGGGGGGGGGGTGGGGAGAGGGAGAGGGAGACAGACAGACAGACAGAGACAGAGAGAGAAGGAAGGAGGGAGAGAGAGAAAAAGACAGAGGGGGAGGGGAGGGAGAGGGAGGAAGAGAGAGAGGGAAGGAGGGAAGGAGAGAGGGAGAGGAAGGGAGAGAGAGGGAGGGAGGGAAGGAGAGAGAGAGAGGAAGGGAGAGAGAGGGAGGGGGAGAGAGAGAGACAGAGACAGGGAGACAAGGAGGGAGGGAGAGAGAGAGATAGAGAGGGAGGGAAAGAGAGAAAAAGACAAGGGGGGGAGGGAGACAGAGGGACAGAGAGAGGGAAAAAGAGAGGGAGTAAGGGAGGGAGGGAGGGAGGGGGGGAGGTGAGAGAGAGAGAGAGAGAGAGAGAGAGAGTGAGAGAGAGAGAGAGAGAGAGATAGAGATATTTATGTCACTGCCCTTGGAACCTGAAAGCCTCTGTCATATTGAAAAGCTCAAGTTCATATTCTTCACCCTGGGAGGAAGAAAACATGGATTAGGACTTATAATTTACTTTTGGATATTCTCCAGGGCAAGATGCAGGAGGAGAAAACAAGATCAATTAGATAAACAGAGGGTGAATTAGCCATTTTATCAAGTATCTAAACCATGAAGCACAAAGCTCTTCAAAGAGATAGTATTATCCTTAATGGAATCCTTCAGAGCATCTTCAATTTTTCTAATGAAGATAGAAACCTCCATCTCCAGCAAAGTGCTTTTCTTTGCTTGTTTGACCACAAGATTATCTTTTCCATCCAATCCCTCAGGGGGCTGATGCTCTCCCTTTGTAACAGTGCTCTTCACAGAGTTATCTAGAGAGTGAATCTGGCCAAATGATTTAATCAAATTATTCTTGCTCTGGCCAATATAAGTATTTAAATAGCTGCACTTATTGCTCCTCTCCCTAATGATACTCACTTATCTAAAATCACCACCTAATTGATAAGATGTATGAGGGAAAACACCATTAGACAAAATGTTAAATGAACTCAAACCATAGAGAATTTCTTGATGCCCCTCCCTGAATTTGTTTAATCTCCAGTGATGAGGCTCCTTATGGTGATGAGATTTAATCCTCCCTAGGAGAGGACCATAACTAGAAGGGAGAAGAGGTTGGAGCTGAAGTGTCAACACAAAAAGATGCATTTCCTGTTCTTTCCTGTCCCTTGTTGGAATCGAAGGACATGATTTATGAGAGCTCAGTCTTTGTCACCTCATGTGATTTCCATTTCAGATATGGCAGAACATACCGATGAAGCTGAAATAGGTACCATTATACATGCTGGTGTCATCAAAGCAAGTTAAGCGTGGCATTTTAGAAGACAAAAGATCTATGTTTTAAAAGCATGGCACTAGGCACGATTTTTTTCTATTCCAAAAATAATTCCTTAACCCATCTCTCCCAAATGACCTTATCTTTACTTTGTACATACTTTGTATATATCACTGTAGGCATATGTTGTCTTTCCCCAATAGAATATAAGCTCCTTGAAGGCAGGGACTTTGATTCTTTGTATCCCTAGTACTTAACACAGTTGTTGTTGACAACAACTTAACACAGTACTTAGGGGCAGCTAGGTGGCACCATAGTGCACAGATTGCTTGGCCTGGAGTCAGGAAGACCTGAGTTCAAATCCAGCCTCAGACACTTACCGTGTCTGACACTTAGCTGTGTGACCCTGGGCAAGTCACTTAATCGTATTTGTCTCAGTTTCCTCATCTGTAAAATGAGTTGGAGAAGAAAATGGCAAACGACATCAGTAGCTTTGTCAAAAAAACCCCAAATGAGGTTACAAAGCGTTGAACGTGACTGAAACATGACTGAACAACAACACTTAATACAGTGTATGTTATATCGTACGTGCTTAATAAATTTTGTTACCCAACTGCTGCTTCTCATGTCCCCGTAGCAAGTAGCACAATGAGGGGCAAGTAGCAGGTGTTGGATAAATGCTTGGTCATACAGCTGTTGAGTTGGATTGGAATCCTCGGGCTTGGTAGCAGTTCTTGGTTAAAGTGTATTTATATGTCTGCCCTAGAGGGTATATTCCACAAAATACTTCTTCAGCTGGTTTTTAAAACAAACCACTCTGACATTCATCAGTTCAGAACAATTCATAGCAAAGGCAGTTTCAGTCAGAGAAAACTCAGAATCTTTCGATATTTGAAAAGAAATACAGTTCAGTGGTTTTGTTGATGGCTAATAAAAGTGTTGTTAGGTAGAAGTCTGCTTTAATCAATAGATACAAAGTACGTGCAATTTGTATTATAATTTTTATTATAAAACTGGATTCTATTTTTTAAAATTTATTTATTTAACATATTTAGTATTCAGCATTGATTTTCACAACAGTTTGAATTACAAATTTTCTCCCCATTTCTACCCTCCCCCTCACTCCAAGATGGCATATATTCTGGTTGCCCTGTTCCCCAGTCAGCCCTCCCTTCTGTCACCCTACTCCCCTCTCTTCCCCTTTTCCCTTCCTTTCTTGTAGGGCAAGATAAATTTCTACGCCCCATTGCCTGTGTATCTTATTTCCTAGTTGCATGCAAAAACTTTTTTTTTTGTTTTTGAACATCTGTTTTTAAAGCTTTGAGTTCCAAATTCTCTCCCCTCTTCCCTTCCCACCCACCCTCCCTAAGAAGTCAAGCAATGCAACATAGGCCACATGTGTATCATTATGTATAACCCTTCCACAATACTCATGTTGTGAAAGACTAACTATATTTTGCTCCTTCCCAACCCATCCCCCTTTATTGAATTATCTCCCTTGACTCTGTCCCCTTTCCAAAGTGTTTGTTTTTGATTACCTCCACCCCATCTGCCCTCCCCTCCATCATCCCCCCTTTTTTTATCTTCTTCCCTCTTCTTTCCTGTGGGGTAAGATACCCAATTGAGTATGTATGATATTCCCTCCTCAGGCCAAATCTGATGAGAGCAAGATTCACTCATTCCCCCCTCACCTGCCGTCTCCCCTCCTCCCACAGAACTGCTTCCTCTTGCCACCTTTATGCGAGATAATCCACCTCATTCTATCTCTCCCTATCTCCCTCTCTCAATATATTTCTCTCTCATCCCTTAATTTGATTTTATTTCTTTTAGATATCTTCCCTTCATCTTCAACTCACCTTGTGCCCGCTCTCTCTCTGTCTCTGTCTCTCTCTCTCTCTCTCTCTCTCTCTCTCTCTACATATATATACACATACATATATACATACATACACACTCACATATACATATACATATATATATGCATATTCCCTTCAGCTACCCTAATAGTGAGGTCTCATGAATCATACACATCATCTTTCCATGTAGGAATGTAAACAAAACAGTTCAACTTTAGTAGGTCCCTTGCAATTTCTTTTTCTTGTTCTTTTTCTTCATTACCTTTTCATGCTTCTCTTGATTCTTGTGTTTGAAAGTCAAATTTTCTATTCAGCTCTGGTCAAAATAGTTCTTAATAATTGTTTTAATTTCCTCTTCATTGGTGGTGAATTCACCTTCTCTTTTTCGATACTTGTAATTTGGTGTTCTTTTTTAAAAAAAATCAAATTAACCAATGGTTTATCTATTTTGGGGGGGTTCATTTGTTATTGTTCTTCAGTCATTTTAATCATATACAACTTTTCGTGACTCCATTTGGAGTTTTCTTAATGAGGATACTGAAGTGGTTTACCATTTCCTTCTCCAGATCATTTTACAGATGAGGAAACTGAGGCAAACAGGGTTAAGTGACCTTTTCAGGGTCACGCAGCTAGTAAGCATCTGAGGCTAGATTTGAAGGCAAGTTTTCCTGATTCCAGGCTGTGTCACCTAGCTGCCCTTTACTGGTTCATTGGTTTTTAATGACTTAAAAAGTGTTTTACATACATTACCTCATTTGACTTGTGAGGTTGGTGTTTTATTGTCACCATTTTACAGATAAGGAAATGAAGGCTGAAAGAAGTAAATTGACCTTCCTGAGGTCCTATAGCTGGTGTCAGAGACATGATAAGAAGCTGAGTCTTCTTGACTCCCCCACCAGCAATCTGTCTGCTGTGGCCCATTGCCTCAGTGAAGTTTTGGTGGAGGGTGAAGGGGAATGGTCAGGGTTATGGAATGTTATCTGTGAAGAGAGGACTCCATAGGGCATGATATGTGTGAGGGCACTGGATGGATCAAAGGTTAGGCATGAAGGTACTTGAGGTAAAAGAGTGAATGTGCTTCATTCTATCTCTCCCTATCTCCCTCTCTCAATATATTTCTCTCTCATCCCTTAATTTGATTTTATTTCTTTTAGATATCTTCCCTTCATCTTCAACTCACCCTATGTCCGCTCTCTCTCTCTCTCTCTCTCTCTCTCTGTATATATATATATATATATATATATATATATATATATATATACACACATACATATATACATACCTGCACATTCACATATATATATATATAAACATATATATATATATATGCATATTCCTTTCAGCTACTATGATATTGAGGTCTCATGAATCATACACATCATCTTTCTATGTAGGAATGTAAACAAAACAGTTCAACTTTAGTAAGTCCCTTATGATTTCTCTTTCTTGTTTACCTTTTCATGCTTCTCTTGATTCTTGTGTTTGAAACTCAAATTTTCTATTCAGCTCTGGTCTTTTCACTGAGAAAGCTTGAAAGTCCTCTATTTTATTGAAAATCCATATTTTGCCTTGGAGCATGATACTCAGTTTTGCTGGGTAGGTGATTCTAGGTTTTAATCCTAGCTCCATTGACCTCCGGAATATCGTATTCTAAGCCCTTCGATCTCTTAATGTAGAAGCTGCCAGATCTTGGGTTATTCTGATTGGGTTTCCACAATACTCAAATTGTTTCTTTCTGGCTACTTGCAGTATTTTCTCCTTGATCTGGGAGCTCTGGAATTTGGCCACAATATTCCTAGGAGATTTCTTTTGGGGATCTATTTGAGGAGGCGATCTGTGGATTCTTTCAATTTCTATTTTGCCCTGTGGCTCTAGAATATCAGGGCAGTTCTCCTTGGTAATTTCTTGAAAGATGATATCTAGGCTCTTTTTTTGATCATGGCTTTCAGGTAGTCCAATCATTTTTAAATTATCTCTCCTGGATCTATTTTCCAGGTCAGTGGTTTTTCCAATGAGATATTTCATATTGTCTTCCATTTTTTCATTCCTTTGGTTCTGTTTTATAATATCTTGATTTCTCATCAAGTCACTAGCTTCCACTTGCTCCAATCTAATTTTTAAGGTAGTATTTTCTTCAGTGGTCTTTTAGACCTCCTTTTCCATTTGGCTAATTCTGCCTTTCAAGGCATTCTTCTCCTCATTGGCTTTTAGGAGCACTTTTGCCATTTGAGTTAGTCTATTTTTTAAGGTGTTGTTTTCTTCAGTGTATTTTTCAGTATTTTTCTGGGTCTCCTTTAACAAGTCATTGACTTGTTTTTCATGGTTTTCTCGCATCCTTCTCATTTCTCTTCCCAATTTTTCCTCTACTTCTCTAACTTGCTTTTCCAAATCCTTTTTGAGCTCCTCCATGGCCTGGGACCAGTTCCAGTTTTTCTTGGAGGCTTTTGGTGTAGGCTCTTGCACTTTGTTGACTTCTTTAGGGTGTATGTTTTGGTCTTCTTTGTCACCAAAGAAAGAATCCAAAGTCTGAGACTGAATCTGGGTGTGTTTTCGCTGCCTGGCCATATTCCCAACCAGCTAACTTGACCCTTGAGATTTTCAGCGGGGTATGACTGCTTGTAGACTAAAGAGTTCTATGTTCCACGTTTGGGGGGGATGCACCAGCTCTGCCACACCAGAACTCCTCCTTCCCCAAGAACCCCCAACCCAGACTGGGCTTAGATCTTCAGCAGGCTGTGCACTCCTGCTCTGATCTGCCATTTAATTCCTCCCACCAGGTGCTCCTGGGGGCAGAAGCAACAGCAGCTGTAGCTGTCCCACCTCTGCTGCCCCAGGGGCAGTGGCCATCCCCGAGAACTCCTTCCACTCCCGCAGCTTTTCCCTCTAACCTTCTCCACTGTCTTTGGTGTTTGTGAGTTGAGAAGTCTGGTAACTGCCGCAGCTCACTGATTTAGGGTGCTAGGGCCCGCTCCGCCCGGCTCCTGGTCCGGTTGGTCCAAGCCACTCAGGCTGGGCTCTGCTCTGCTCCGCTCCCAGCTCCCAGCTCCCAGCTCCATGTGGGATAGACCTGACCCAGAGACCATCCAGGCTGTCCTGGGCTGGAGCCCTGCTTCCCTCTGCTCTTTTGTGGGTTCTGCAGTTCTAGAATTGGTTCAGAGCCATTTTTTATAGGTTTTTGGAGGGACTCGGCGGGGAGCTCACGCTAGTCCCTGCTTTCCAGCTACCATCTTGTCTCCGCCCCGGAAGGAAAAAAACAAAACTGGATTCTATTAAAGTATCTGTTGTCTTCAGATAGCAATCTTGCTCATACTATTAATTTGCTTAGCAAATTGTTTTCACTGATTGTACAAAGGTAAACTTCAATTTTTTCCCATTTAAATGCCTATGTGTTTTTTAAATTAGTGGGGTCCAAATAAATTAGTTGACTTCTACTAAATATGAAAATATCTTAACCATAAGAGATTTTCCTTGGTCTTCTATCTTCTTTTTGTTCCCTTCTGTACCCTCCTTAATTCCTTCCTATTATTTTGTTTGAATTCTGTTTCCCTATAGCTTTTCTGAGACTACTTTCCTATGCTTGGCATAAAGGATGAAAACAAAACTATTCTGGCATCAACCCTACCAAGTCAGAATGATTGGCAGGTACTTGTTTAGAGCTTTAGAAAAAAAAACCTCAAAACGGCATTCAGGAATACAAAAAACAAGTTGGTTGAGAAAGAAATCTTTGACTGGAGGAAAAAATGGCTTTCCTTCTGCCAGGAAGCAGTATTATAATTTGCATTTATTGGAAAAGAAGAATGCTTTTTGAGAAGCACACCAGACTAAAACTGATTACAGATATTAAGCAATTTCTCTATAAGCCATTACTCAGAAGGGATATGAAAAACCAAGGCCCTTGGAAGGCTGGAGCTGATGAGTCACTGAAAGCTGTATGACTGTGTTGTAATTCTTAGCATTATAAACAATGGTATATGGTGAGGTTAGAGTAGATTAAAGAAAATGAAGTATCTAGTTTGGGTTCCTTGAGAAAAGAGAAACAAGATATTGTTTCACTATGATGTAAACTATTGATTTGGTTTTGGTTTTTGTTTGTCACGCTTAATGGTTATGAAATCTCAGAGGGATAGAGATGGCTTATTCATTCTGAGAGTCACTCTAAGTTATACTTCAGTCTTACTAAGAAACTCCATGCTAATCTTTCTGGAAATTTTGGAGGAAATAGAAAAAAGGATTGGACAAGTCCTTTCATCCATCTGGGCCTCGGTTTCTTCACTCGCAAAACCAGGGGATAGCCTAGCATAGTAGATAAAGTACTGGACCTGAAGTCAAGAATGGTAAAAATCAAATTTCAAAAAGCTAAGAATGAGATTATAGCAATAATGTTGTTCAGTCATTTTAATTGTATCCGACTCTTTGTGACCCTATTTGGGTTTGTTAGTTCGTTTTGTTTTGTTTTTTGCCAAAGATACTGGAGTAGTTTGCCATTTCCTTTGCCAGTTCATTTTCCAGATGAGAAACTGAGGCAAACAGGGTTAAGTGACTTGCCCAGGTCACATAGCTAGTGTCTAAAGCCAGATTTGAGCTCAGGATGATGAGTCTTCCTGACTCCAGAACTGTCATTCTATCCACTGCACCACCTAGCTGCCCTATAACAGTAATATGTACATTAAACAGCTTCTTCATCTCATAAAATCTTTCTAAAATAATGTCAGACTGTCATTTGGACTCCATGCAAAATTATTAGTGTGCACTAAGGAAAATAGAAACTAAAGATTTTAGTTGAAATCTGAATGGTCAAAATGAACCAAAAGATGAAGATAATACTCCTCCAGGTAAAACATACTGGGAATAAAATTATCAAGGAAAGATCTATGGTTATATATATTAAGAGCCTTTCTGGCATACTGAAATCCAAGCTGACATTTAAAGCAATTAAGAGAGCAGCTAGGTGGCACAGTAGATAGAGAGCTGGGCCTGAAGTCAGGAAGACCTGAGTTCAAATGTGGTCTCCAACACTTACCAGCTGCCTGACCCTGGGCAATTCACTTAACCCTGTTTGCCTCAGTTCCCTCATCTGTAAAATAACCTGGAGAAGGAAATTGCAAACCACTCCAGTATCTCAGCCAAATAAAACTACGAATGAGGTCATGAAGAGTCAGATACAACTTAAAAATGATGGAACAACAACAAAAAACAATTAACGCTTTCACAATTAACACTAGTCTCAAGATGCCCTATATATTTTTGGATCTGTAAAATGAACAAAGCTAGATTTTGAATGCATGCTAACAAAAATTCATCCAATATTAATGAAACAGGCCATAATGCAATTGTAGATAGATAAACACTGTCAAAAAAGAGAAAGAGAACTCATAGACATTCTTAGAGCACATGATTAACAAGATAAAACATCTACAAGAATACTTTTTTAACAAACAGACACTCCACTAAAAGCTAAAGATATGTACATGTCAATGCTTTGGTTGAATATAAGGGAAAGTGATCTATCTCTGAATAGAGCTCCTGAACAGTTAAGATTCTAGAGTGGAATCAAAAGGCCCTCCATGGATGAAAGCCTTACAAATTCAACCAAAAATTTATCACCAAAGACTTATCAAACTAATGGCTGAGCTACGTGGATTTGTTTATAGAAATAGAGAGGTTTACGACAGCAGTGTAGAATCTCGTCATTGATGTCAGAAATTACAGAAGGGGTTACCCTTAAGGACTCTGAACTTTACGGATCAGTGCAGATTCTACAGGGGAATGGCAGAAATTGTGCCCCATATCACTTCAGGCTCCAAATATTTGATACCTATTGAATACCTAGAAAGGCATAACCTAGTGACTAGAATTATATATCAGAAGTTCTTTTGTATTTTATAAACTTCCAATCACCAAACTACAAAAATCTCAAAATGTCCTTGAGAATTGATCAAATGAATTGTAATAGAACTAGAGTATTGTCACAGACAAACTTGCCTATAATCACCCAGAAATAATATTGATCCATAAAAATTTAAAAACAATTATTTTAATAGCTGTTGTCATAACAGACACTCATAATGTCTAACTAAGTAACATAAAATGGAAAGCTTTCAAAACATGAAGACTGAGGGAAAAAATCAAAACCACGTGGGAATAGGAAGAAACACATATAATCTATTATGCTGTTTGCTATCATATTTGTCTAAAAGATGCCTTCCAAGAGTGTATAGAAGCTAAGCCTATATCCCAATTCTCTTGTTCAGTTACAAAATGAAGTTATTTTATCTGTTTGTGTAATAGAATGCACATGATATACAAAGATGATAGCAGCCTAAGACCATATCTATCTGACTTTTTATCAAAAGAAGAGGAGAATGAGGCAATTATACAAATAATTCATGTTTCTATAGCATTTTAAGGTTTGCAAAACACTTTACCACCTTTTGTTTGACATTTGAACCTGTCCTCATTCTCATTTTAC